>NC_092086.1:93915939-94623439 GCF_045679555.1 Salvelinus alpinus
GTAAACACACATTTAAACACACATACATTTAACACACACACACATACCACCACATGACACACCACCTCCCTCCCCTCAATTAGATCATTCCCTGATGATGAACTGTAGATGTGTGGTCAAGAAATATGTGTTTACTTTAGCTGTAGGTTTTAATTGATATTTGGAATGCTTTCAAAGGAACAAGTGGGCCTCGGGCCATATTTGTTACTGGGGACAGGTGTCAAGACTGTTGCTAGTTTTGTTATGTTTGCAAGGGAGTTAGGAAAGAATGTTTGAATGTCCCTAATTGTAGATGATGTTTGCCATGATATGCACCTGCTTCACTTTAGATTGTCTTGAGGGTTTAGCTAGTGGCTACACAGATGTTATTCTCTTTCTTATGGGAAGCTATTCATACAAACAAAACATTTTATGTCTTTCGGTATGTTTAGAAAACAGAGGGGCCGTTACTGCTAACTAAAGAGTAAAAAGTAAAAAAGCCTAAAAAGGTTTCCTGTTGAGTATTATTTTGAAGGTGAAAGCTTTTTACATCATAAAGGGCTTTACCTCTTGCATGAGACTGGACAAAATAACACATTTTCATTGTTTGGAGCAGCTAATTAGTGTGACCAATTAGTTTCTAACCTGGGTCACGACTCAAGATTGTGTTAGCCCACAGAGTCTGTCTAGGCAATGGCATTAGCTTTGGGAGCTAACGCAAGCTCTTTTCATGACATAGACTGACCAGATTAATCCAGGTGAAAGCTATGATCGATCCCTTATTGATGTCACCTGTTAAATCCACTTAAATCAGTGTAGATGAAGAGGAGGAGACAGGTTAAAGAAAGATTTTTAAGCCTTCAGACAATTGAGATGGATTGTGTATGTGTGCCATTCGGAGGGTGACAAAAGATTGAAGTACCTTTAAACGGGGTATTGTAGTAGATGCCAGGCGCACCGGATTGAGTGTGTTAAGAACTGCAACGCTGCTGGGTTTTTCACGCTCAACAGTTTCAAGAATGGTCCACCGCTCAAAGGACATCCAGCCAACATAACACAACTGTGGGAAACATTGGAGTCAACCAGCATCCCTGTGGAACGCTTTCGCCACCTTGTAGAGTCCATGCCCCGACGAATTGAGGCTGTTCTGATATATCGATATCAATGTTCCTCTTATTTTGTACACTCAGTGTACAGTACCAGTCAAAAGTTTGGACATACCTACAATTTCAAGGGTTTTTATTTATTTTTACTTTGTTGAAAAATTGTTGAAAAATAGTGAAGACATCAAAACTATGAAATAACACACATGGAATCATGTAGTAACCAAAAAAGTGTTAAACAAATATATTTGAGATTCTTCAAAGTAGCCACCCTTTGCCTTGATGACAGCTTTGCACACTCTTGGCATTCTCTCAACCAGCTTCATGAGGTAGTCACCTGGAATGCATTTTAATTAACAGGTGTGCCTTGTTAATTTGTGGAATTTCTTTCCTTCTTATTGCATTTGAGCCAATCATTTGTGTTGTGACAAGGTAGGGGTGATATACAGAAGATAGCGTTATTTGGTAAAAGACCAAGTCCATATTATGGCAAGAACAGTTCAAATAAGCAAAGAGAAATGACAGTCCATCATTACTTTAAGACATGAAGGTCAGTCAATCCGGAAAATGTCAAGAACTTTGAAAGTTCTTCAAGTGCAGTTGCAAAAACCATCTAGCGCTATGATGAAACTGTCTCTCATTAGGACCGCCACAGGAAAGGAAGACCCAGAGTTACCTCTGCTGCAGAGCATAAGTTCATTTGAGTTAACTGCACCTCAGATTGCAGCCCAAATAAATGCTTCACAGAGTTCAAGTAACAGACACATCTCAACATCAACTGTTCAGAGGAGACTGCGTGAATCAGGCCTTCATGTTTGAATTGCTGCAAAGAAACCACGACTAAAGGACACCAATAAGAAGAAGAGACTTGCTTGGGCCAAGAAACACGAGCAACGGACATTAGATTGGTGGAAATCTGTCCTTTGGTCTGATGAGTCCAAATGTGATATTTTTTGTTCCAACAGCCGTGTCTTTGTGAGATGCGGAGTAGGTGAACGGATGATCTCTGCATGTGTGGTTCCCACCGTGAAGCATGGAGGAGGTGCTGTGATGGTGCTTTGCTGGTGACACTGTCAGTGATTTATTTAGAATTTAAGGCACACTTAACCAGCATTCTGGGGTGGCAGGGTAGCCTAGTGGTTAGAGCGTTGGGATAGTAACCGAAAGGTTGCCAGTTCGAATCCCAGAGCTGACAAGATACAAATCTGTTGTTTTGCCCCTGAACAAGGCAGTTAACCCACTGTTCCTAGGCTGTCATTGAAAATAAGAATTTGTTCTTAACTGACTTGCCTAGTTAAATAAAGGTTAAAATAAACAATTCTGCAGCGATACGCCATCCCATCTGGTTGCGCTTAGTGGGACTATCATTTGTTTTTCAACAGGACAATGACCCAAAACACACCTCCAGGGCTATTTGACCAAGGAGAGTGATGGAGTGCTGCATCAGATGAACTGGCCTCCACAATGACCCGACCTCAACCCAATTGAGATGGTTTGGGATGAGTTGGACCGCAGAGTGAAGGAAAGGGCAGCCATCAAGTGCTCAGCATATGTGGGAACTCCTTCAAGACTGTTGGAAAGGTATTCCTCATAAAGCTGGTTAAGAGAACGCCAAGAGTGTGCAATGCTGTCATCAAGGCAAAGGGTGGCTATTTTGAAGAATCTCAAATATACAATATACTTTGATTTGTTTAACACTTTTTTTACTACATGATTCCATATGTGTTATATCATAGTGTTGATGTCTTAACTATTATTCTTTAATGTAGAAAATAGTAAAAATAAAGAAAAACCCTTGAATGAGTAGGTTTTTCCAAACTTTTGACTGGTACTGTACGTTCCAAATCACATGCAACTATTTTTGAGGGAGACAAAAATTGAGCAATCGTATAGCGGTGAACTAACAATTTAACAATATGCATTTACTTATGTGCCAAAATGTATGTATTGTTTTCACCACTAATCTGTAAGGTAAACCACTGCTTTGAAGTGACCTTGACATACAGTACTGTATGTCCATACGATGTTACCTATTATATAGTCTTTAGTCAGCTTTTGCTGAAATATGGTGCTCACTTACTTTAGAGTGGTTTATTTCAAAGAAAACTCTGAGAGATCAGTAATCACACAATTTTTTCTAACCCCCCCACTCTGAAACTCAAAACAGCGTTGGTTTGAGGTTCACAAAAATATGTGTCTTCAAAGTAGCCTCAATTCCCAGTTAAATCATCTGTGACTCCACACGTTTGTCATATAAACGTAGAGGTCATGTAACTTGAGTTGTGTATATTGAACATACTAAAAGTCTATTGAACCATATTGTAGATTATCAAAGAGGCCTGCATGCATCAGTGACCTTTTCACTCAGTATCCCAGTTGTTACATAAGATCAGGCTTCATAATTCCATCATGATAGTAGCACAGACACTATTAGGCAGTTCTGCCATTTTACTTTAATTTCCTAGTAGTCCTGGAAGGCTATGGAGGGCTATGGACCTCCATGACTCAGAACAGTTGGAGACCAAGGTGTATCCGCATTCTACATGAGCTTTGGCGCCTGCCGGGAGACCAGCCAAGAGGGAGTTACATTTCATTTTAGGAAGCAAGAGTACTAAACAAGACACTAACTCATTCAACTATCAATCATGTATTGTCAATTTGTCATATTATCAACAGTTGAACAGTATAGTCATTTTTGTGGTTTTTGGCTAGCCACAATTAGTCCTTTATTTTTCAACTTGTATTTTCAGACCAACCATGGATGTTTTGTTATTGCTCTTCTCTGTGAAGTTCAATTTGTGTGGGTAAGCCCAGACATTTTTGGTGAAGTAGTTTGTGCAATTACTTGAGAGGAATTCTTGTGAAACTGTTGTCTCTCTGTCCTGTGATGGAAGACCACGGCACAGCCACTTTATGAGAGAGTTTTTACAAAAGGCAGGATTACATTTGCTTGAGTTTAGAAGAGCCAACATGCCATTCTGGATTTTGTATTTTTTTGTGGATGAACCAATTTGTTTACTAACTAGAACACATCCTTTAAAATAATCTCAGGACAGCGCATTATAAATCAATACCCATAAAATGATGGCCTTATACTGACTTGAGGTCTGTGCCTAATTCAATTTGAACAAAAGTCTGAGCAGAAAGAGTTTAGAAAGTGATTGTGCATAATATTGTTCTTGTATAAAAAAAATATTCTCTTAAAGGACTTTTTTTTCTGGACGTTCATGTATATGGATGTGGAATGTGGAAGCTAGCCAGGGGCTAATTCAGAAGCTAGCCTGAAAGCTAACCAGAAGCTACTCCGATAGCTAGCCAGAAGCTAATCTGTAGCTGCCCCGAAATTAGCCGGTTTGCTGGCTAGCGTTGGTGTTTCAGCTGCCCACGTTTAGTGGTCATCAGCTATTCCTTTAGCTCGATAATCTACCGGCACTTTTGTGCAACGCGACTCGGACCGGAGCATTCCGGGACTCTTTTTCTCTCAGTTTCCCCGGATTCTAGCCGCAGGCTCTGGACACTTGCACCTTGATTTCGCAGCTAGCTAGCTGCAAACCGTGTGACTATTGGCTTACGTCGACCCCGGAGCAAACTCAAATCATTCTGGAGCTAGCCAGCTGAGGAGTTCCATCACCATCCGGACCCGTTTCTTTTGTTGCTGCTGCAGATACGGAACCCCACCGGGCCTTCACGACTGACTGCCGCGACTGACTGCCGACGTTATCTGCCCGAGGGATTTATCCAACTGGCACCTCCGTCCCGACGTTACCTGAACGCTCATCTGAGGCCCGCTAATCGTTAGCTGTCTTATCGGCTGCTATTTGAACAAGTATATCGGACAACTATTATTATTATTATTATTTTATTTATTTTATTTTTTTCCTTGGGTCACTATATCTATTTTGCCAATTTGGATTGATCCCCTCTACCACACGGAACCCCACTACACGGAACCCCACTAACCTACCGACGGAAACGCACGAGGTATCTACAAACAGACCTCCATCCTATGCTGCTACCGATAGCCATATACCCGGCCAGCTGTCTGGATCGCCACGACCCCAACCAACCTCTACTCACTGGACCCTTATTGATCACTCGATTAGCATGCCTCTCCTTAATGTAAATATGCCTTGTCCATTGCTGTTCTGGTTAGTGTTTATTGGCTTATTTCACTGTAGAGATTCTAGCCCTGCTCTCTATACCATATCCAACCTCTCAGTTCCACCACCCACATATGCGATGACATCACCTGGTTTCAATGATGTTTCTAGAGACAATATCTCTCTCATCATCACTCAATACCTAGGTTTACCTCCACTGTATTCACATCCTACCATACCTTTGTCTGTACATTATTCCTTTAAACTATTTTATCGCCCCCAGAAACCTCCTTTTACTCTCTGCTCTAGTAGCTCTAGGCGACCAATTCTCATAGCTTTTAGCCGTACCCTTATCCTACTCCTCCTCTGTTCCTCTGGTGATGTAGAGGTGAATCCAGGCCCTGCAGTACCTGGCTCCACTCCTATTCCCCAGGCGCTCTCTTTTGATGACTTCTGTAACCGTAATAGCCTTGGCTTCATGCATGTTAACATTAGAAGCCTCCTCCCTAAGTTTGTTTTGTTCACTGCTTTAGCACACTCTGCCAACCCGGATGTTTTAGCCGTGTCTGAATCCTGGCTTAGAAAGACCACCAAAAATTCAGACATTTTCATCCCCAATTACAAGATTTTCAGACAAGATAGAACGGCCAAAGGGGGCGGTGTTGCAATCTACTGCAAAGACTGCCTGCAGAGTTCTGTTATACTATCCAGGTCTGTTCCCAAACAATTTGAACTTCTACTTTTAAAAATCCACCTCTCTAAAAACAAGTCTCTCACCGTTGCCGCCTGCTATAGACCACCCTCTGCCCCCAGCTGTGCTCTGGACACTATATGTGAACTGATTGCCCCCCATCTATCTTCAGAGCTCGTGCTGCTAGGCGACCTAAATTTGAACATGCTCAACACCCCAGCCACCCTACAATCTAAGCTTGATGCCCTCAATCTCACACAAATTATCAATGAACCTACCAGGTACCACCCCAATTCCGTAAACACGGGTACCCTCATAGATATCATCCTAACAAACTTGCCCTCCAAATACACCTCTGCTGTTTTCAACCAAGATCTCAGCGATCACTGCCTCATTGCCTGCATCCGTAATGGGTCAGCGGTCAAACGACCTCCACTCATCACTGTCAAACGCTCCCTGAAACACTTCAGCGAGCAGGCCTTTCTAATCGACCTGGCCGGGGTATCCTGGAAGGATATTGATCTCATCCCGTCAGTAGAGGATGCCTGGTCATTTTTTAAAAATGCCTTCCTCACCATCTTGAATAAGCATGCCCCATTCAAGAAATTTAGAACCAGGAACAGATATAGCCCTTGGTTCTCTCCTGACCTGACTGCCCTTAACCAACAGAAAAACATCCTATGGCGTTCTGCATTAGCATCGAACAGCCCCCGTGATATGCAACTTTTCAGGGAAGCCAGAAACCAATATACACAGGCAGTTAGAACAGCCAAGGCTAGCTTTTTCAAGCAGAAATTTGCTTCCTGCAACACAAATTCAAAAAAGTTCTGGGACACCGTAAAGTCCATGGAGAATAAGAACACCTCCTCCCAGCTTCCAACCGCTCTGAAGATAGGAAACACTGTCACCACCGACAAATCCACTATAATTGAGAATTTCAATAAGCATTTTTCTACGGCTGGCCATGCTTTCCACCTGGCTACCCCTACCCCGGACAACAGCACTGCCCTCCCCTCTGCTACTCGCCCAAGCCTTCCCCATTTCTCTTTCTCCCAAATACAGTCAGCTGATGTTCTAAATGAGCTGCAAAATCTGGACCCTTACAAATCAGCCGGGCTAGATAATCTGGACCCTTTCTTTCTAAAACTATCTGCTGAAATTGTTGCCACCCCTATTACTAGCCTCTTCAACCTCTCTTTCGTGTCGTCTGAGATCCCCAAAGATTGGAAAGCAGCTGCGGTTATCCCCCTCTTCAAAGGGGGGGACACCCTTGACCCTAACTGCTACAGACCTATATCTATCCTACCCTGCCTTTCTAAGGTCTTCGAAAGCCAAGTCAACAAACAGATTACCGACCATTTCGAATCCCACCACACCTTCTCCGCTATGCAATCTGGTTTCAGAGCTGGTCATGGGTGCACCTCAGCCACGCTCAAGGTCATAAACGATATCGTAACCGCCATCGATAGGAAACAATACTGTGCAGCCGTATTCATTGACCTGGCCAAGGCCTTTGACTCTGTCAATCACCACATCCTCATTGGCAGACTCGACAGCCTTGGTTTCTCTAATGATTGCCTCGCCTGGTTCACCAACTACTTCTCTGATCGAGTTCAGTGTGTCAAATCGGAGGGTCTGTTGTCCGGGCCTCTGGCAGTCTCTATGGGGGTGCCACAGGGTTCAATTCTTGGACCGACTCTCTTCTCTGTTTACATCAATGATGTCGCTCTTGCTGCTGGTGATTCTCTGATCCACCTCTACGCAGACGACACTATTCTGTATACTTCTGGCCCTTCTTTTGACACTGTGTTAACAACCCTCCAGGCGAGCTTCAATGCCATACAACTCTCCTTCCGTGGCCTCCAACTGCTCTTAAATACAAGTAAAAACCAAATGCATGCTCTTCAACCGATCGCTGCCTGCTCCTGCCCGCCTGTCCAACATCACTACTTTGGACGGCTCTGACTTAGAATATGTGGACAACTACAAATACCTAGGTGTCTGGTTAGACTGTAAACTCTCCTTCCAGACTCACATCAAACATCTCCAATCCAAAGTCAAATCTAGAATTGGCTTCCTATTCCGCAACAAAGCATCCTTTACTCATGCTGCCAAACATACCCTTGTAAAACTGACCATCCTACCAATCCTCGACTTCGGTGATGTCATTTACAAAATAGCCTCCAAAACCCTACTCAATAAATTGGATGCAGTCTATCACAGTGCCATCCGTTTTGTCACCAAAGCCCCATATACTACCCACCACTGCGACCTGTACACTCTCGTTGGCTGGCCCTCGCTTCATACTCGTCGCCAAACCCACTGGTTCCAGGTCATCTACAAGACCCTGCTAGGTAAAGTCCCCCCCTATCTCAGCTCGCTGGTCACCATAGCAGCACCTACCTGTAGCACGCGCTCCAGCAGGTATATCTCTCTAGTCACCCCCAAAACCAATTCTTCCTTTGGACGCCTCTCCTTCCAGTTCTCTGCTGCCAATGACTGGAACGAACTACAAACATCTCTGAAACTGGAAACACCTATCTCCCTCACTAGCTTTAAGCACCAGCTGTCAGAGCAGCTCATAGATTACTGCACCTGCACATAACCCATCTACAATTTAGCCCAAACAACTACCTCTTTACCTACTGTATTTATTTATTAATTTATTTTGCTCCTTTGCACCCCATTATTTCTGTCTCTACTTTGCACTTTCTTCCACTGCAAACCAACCATTCCAGTGTTTTTTATTTTTTATTTTACTTGCTGTGTTGTACTCACTTCGCCTCCATGGCCTTTTATATTTTTATTTATTTATACATATATTTGTTTGCCTTCACCTCCCTTATCTCACCTCACTTGCTCACATTGTATATAGACTTATTTTTTTTTCACTGTATTATTGACTATATGTTTGTTTTACTCCATGTGTAACTATGTGTTGTTGTATGTGTCGAACTGCTTTGCTTTATCTTGGCCAGGTCGCAATTGTAAATGAGAACGTGTTCTCAATTTGCCTACCTGGTTAAATAAAGGTTAAATAAATAAATAAAATAAATAAAAATATGAGCATCCCAAATTCTTAACATTATTAAGAAGCATATCGAGGAGATTGATCAAAACAAATTTGTTCTCATTCTCACAAGTCCATCACAAATAATTAATTTCAGAATCCAACATCTTCCTGCATTTCTTCCCTTCTACCCTCCCTACACCTCACTCAGATAGTGATCATAGCAACTTCCTGTGCCCATTGCTGGACCTACAGTACATCCTGCCTTCAGCACTGTAAAGCATGTAATATTAACCTTAATTACACTGTAATGTCTGTTGGTGTATTAATTGCATTACCCATTGCTGTTAATTTATTGGGAAACATTAAATGACCCCAACAAATACTGCAATAGTTTAATCTTCAATTAATAATTTGCATACATGTAATAACAATGTACTGAAGTAGAAATTGAAATCATGAACACTGCTATTATATCAATCAAATAAATAATAGAGGCCTATTTATCAGCCTAGTCATCATATTCCCATTCTATAGTGGTTTGAGTTTTGAAAGAGACTATGAAAAATAGAGGAGTAGTGAAAGCAAGTTGTCAACCTTGCTGCAGAGCAGATGTGGGCCCACATTTACGAAACATGTTTCATGTGGTTTTCTGGCTGTCCCAAATTGGAATTGTTTTAAAGCCACAACACACAGAAACTGTGCCAGGAGGAAGGGTAGGGTGAGCACTTGGAGGAACAAAGGGAGGAAAACGAGGTAGCAGGTGGAAAAACATATTTGCCAAATTGCTGACAGGTGCTCCAAAGCCTTGGTTAGAAGGTTCAAATAGAAAACCCAGCATGGGGAATTGAACAAGCTTTCAGAATTTGGCTAAGAGCCACTCAAAGCAAGATGTGGCAATTTTAGCTACCTAGCACCAGTAGTGTAAATTACTTAAGTAAAAATACTTTAAAGTACTACTTAAGTTGTTTTTTGGGGTATCTGTACTTTACTTTACTATTTATATTTTTGGCAACTTTTCCTTTTACTTCACAACATTCCTTACATTTTGACAAGAAAATGGTCCAATTCATGCACTTATCAAGAGAACATCCCTACTGCCTCTGACCTGGCGGACTCACTAAACACAAATGCTTCGTTTGTAAATTGTGTCTGAGTGTTGGAGTGTGCCCCTGGCTATCCGTCAATAAAAAAAAATACTAATTGTGCAGTCTAGTTTGCTTAATATAAGGAATTTCAAATTATTTATACTTTTACTTTTACTACTTAAGTACATTTTAGCAATTCCATTTACTAATGATACTTAAGTATTTTTAAAACCAAATACTTTTAGAATTTTACTCAAGTAGTATGTTACTGGGGGACTTTCACTTTTACTTGAGTCATTTTCTATTAAGGTGTCTTTATTTTTACTCAAGTATGACAATTTAGTACTTTTCCCACAACTGTCTAGCACCAAGTTGTTGGCATATTTGTTGGGATTCTTTTTGTTGATATTTATTTAAACCCACTCACGTGCCTTGCAAGAATCTGTGTGTTCAGAGCTACAGTTTTTAGACGCAATGTCAATTGATTGGTTGCTGTGCATAGTTTGGTACAGAAAGATGTAGGCCTACAGTGCATCTAGCTGGACATATTGTGGGGATTCACAATAGGTACTGATCTGAGCATGATTGTGTTAGCTCAGCTGACTGATAGAGACTTTAGGGTGGATTTACATTAGTAAAATATGTCTAGTAAGAGCTATCTCTCTTTAACATCAGATTAGTTACTTTTCTGTTTACACTGGCCTTGGATGTGGTGTGGCCAAAGCCTCATTCCTAACTTGTGTGAGTGCAACTATTAGCATACCGTAAATACCATGGTATATAGACAAACAAAATAAGGATAGCAAATCAAACTATACAGGAGCTTCTCATCTAAAACATATTGCATATAGTGTTGCACACTTGATTAATCAGACTGGTATCATAGACAATAACAAAAATAGTAAACGTAAATCCAGGACACTCAAATGAGTATGTTACGTTTGGTTACATAAGACGGAAGGTTACTTAAGGCAAAAATGAAAGGAGGGTGGTTGGTCGGGGTAGATGGGTTTGCGTATAACGTAAATGTCTAGCAACCCAAAGGTTGCATGTTTGAATCTCATCATGGACAAATTTAGCATTTTATCTAATTAGCAACTTTGCCTCTACTTACAACTTTTCAACTAGCATGTTAGCTAACCCTTTCCCTAAAATACCATTTATGCTTGATCTGGCAATGCGGTCTGGAAGCTCCGTATGTTAGCCACAACAAATTGGAATTCGTAACATATCATACATTTTGCGAATTTGTAACATATTGTACATTTTGCAAATTCGTAACATGTTGTATGAATTGCAATTCGTAACATATCATACAAAATGGGTGATGAACATCCACAAATGAATACATACCATATGAAACGTAACATATCACACTAAATGGAGTGTCTCAGATTTACATACAAAATAATACAAAATGCTCCGAGACCACGTTAGATTAATGCAATGATTCACAAATGGGTAGATACACTACATGACCAAAAGTATGTGGACACCGGCTCATCGAACATCTCATTCCAAAATCATGGGCATTAATATGCTGTTGGTTCCCCCTTTGTTGCTATAACAGCATCCATTCTTCTGGGAAGGCGTTCCACTAGATGTTGGAACATTGGGACTTGCTTCCATTCAGCCACAAGAGCATTAGTGAGGTCGGGCACTGATGTTGCGTGATTAGGCCTGGCTCGCAGTTGGCCTTCCAATTCATCCCAATAGTGTTCAATGGAGTTGAGGTCAGGGCTCTGCAGGTCAGTCAAGTTCTCCCACATCGATCTCAACAAACCAATTGCCTAGAATGTCATTGTATGCTGTAGCGTTAAGATTTACCTTCACTGGAACTAAGGGGCCTAGTCCAAAACATGAAAAACAGCCCCCGACCATTATTCCTCTACCAAACTTTACAGTTTCACTAATCACTCTGGCAGGTAGCATTCTCTTGGCATCCGCCAAACCCAGATTCGTCCGTCGGACTCCCAGATTGTGAAACGGGATTCATCACTCCAGGAATGCGTTTCCACTGCTCCAGAGCCCAATGGCGGCGAGCTTTACATCACCTTTGCCAGCGATTACAGCCTCAAAGTCTTCTTGAGTATGACGCTACAAGCTTGGCACACCTGTATTTGGGGAGTTTCTCCCATTCTTCTCTGCAGATCCTCTCATGCTCTGCCAGGTTGGATGGGGAGCGTTGCTGCACAGCTATTTGCAGGTCTCTCCAGAGATGTTCGATCAAATTCAAGTCCGGGCTCTGGTTGGGCCACTCAATGACATTCAGAAACTTGTCCCAAAGCTACTCCTGCGTTGTCTTAGCTGTGTGCTTAGGGTTGTTGTCCTGTTTGAGGGTGAACCTTCACTCCAGTCTGAGGTCCTGGAGCAGGTTTTCATCAAGGATCACTCTGTACTTTACTCTGTTCATCTTTCCCTCGATCCTGACTAGTCTCCCAGTCCCTGCCACTGAAAAATATCCCTACAGCATGATGTTGCCACCACCATGCTTCACCGTAGGGATGGTGCCAGGTTTCCTCCAGACGTGACACTTGGCATTCAGGCCAAAGTGTACAATCTTGGTTTTATCACACCAGAGAATCTTGTTTCTCATGGTCTGAGAGTCTTTAGGTGCCTTTTGGCAAACTCCAAGTGGGCAGCCATGTGTCTTTTACTGTGGAGTGGCTTCCGTCTGGCCACTCTACCATAAAGGCCTGGTTGGTGGAGTGCTGCAGAGATGGTTGTCCTTCTGGAAGGTTCTCCCATCTCCACAGAGTAACTCTGTCAGAGTTGCCATCAGGTTGTTGTTCACCTCCCTGACCAAGGCCCTTCTCCACCGATCAGTTTGGCAGGGTGGCCAGCTCTAGTAAGAGTCTTGGTGGTTCCAAACTTCTTTCAATTAAGAATGATGGAGTCCACTGTGTTCGTGGAGACATTCAATGCTGCACAATTGTTTTGGTATCCTTCCCCAGATCTGTGCCTTGACACAATCCTGTCTCGGAGCTCTACGGACCATTGGTTTTGGTTTTTGCTCAGACATGCACCATCAACTGTGAGACCTTATATAGACAGGTGTGTGCCTTTCCAAATCATGTCCAATCAATTGAATTTACCACAGGTGGACTCCAATCAAGACAGTGATGATGATGGAAACAGGATGCACCTGAGCTCAATTTAAAGTCTCATAACAAAAGGTCTGAATAAATAAGGTATTTCTGTTTTTGGTTTTTAATACATTTGCAAAAAAATATTAAAAGCTGTTTTTGCTTTGTCCTTATGGGGTATTGTGTGTAGATTGATGAGCAAAACATGTTTTAAATACATTTTAGAAAAGCCTGTAACTTAACAAAATGTGGGAAAAGTCAAGGGGTCTGAATACTGTATTTTAAAAGCCTTCCATTTTTTATTTGGGTAACAGAGCAAAAATGCTGTCTGCTGGTATTAAGGTAATTAAGGTAATTCTTGCAGGGCGTGAGAAAGCTGTTGTCTTTACACTGTACCGCTCATGGTGTAGATGTCTCCCCCCAGAGGTAGTGTGGGAGACATCTCTTAAAGAGAGATTTGAATCTAGATCCGTCTCTACACTACACAAGTGTCTCTCCTGGACCTAGTTTGTGTTGTCAAGGTAGTGTAGTGTACAGAGGGTATGAGATCATGTCAAGCAATGCCACTTGTTCACCACAGGAGATCATCATGCACGAGCAGAGGTTTGAATTTAGATTTGATCATGGGTTCATGTTCAAATGTAGCAATCTCGAACCTTGTGTGATGATGGCCTATGCTCACTTAATGCTCAGATTTGAGCATAATTGTTTTATAAATGAAAGCCCATGTCCTTAAGGCTCTCATACATCTATTTTTAATCCTTAAAAGCCTTCAAAAGAATGTGTATTTTGGAGGGGGAGGGTTACTTTTTATGGACCCTGTAAAATCTGGTTAAAAAAACTCTAACTAAGAACGTTGGGGCAACAAAAAGCATGATCATGTGTTAAAGATGTTAAAACATTCCAGTCTTTTCTTTGAAACAACCAGATGATCATATACTGTTAGGCTGTCTCCTAAAGTATTACAGAAGAGTGTGTCATATCCAGAATCATGTTCTGCAAGGCTATCTGTTGAGAGTGATTTGGGAAAGCCAAATGGCACAGATAACTGAGCTGTCTGATCTTTCAATAACTAAAGTTGATGAAGGACTCAAGGACATCACATGCATGGTATCTGTGTTATGAGTAAATTGTCTCATGGACCAAGATTCTCTGAAAACCCAATGACGTTCTACATCCCAAAAGTAAACATCCATAAATGAATCTCTTCTTTTGAGAAAAGTTTGTTTTCCACAAATTTTATCTCTCTTTCCCTCTTTTGTCTTTTGATGCCATAGAGACAGCTGATTATGACTGTATCATTTGTGAAGATCCAGTATCTTAGTTTCTCGCAGAGCAACATCCAAAGGCCTTCGTGACTGCCTTACTGAAAGCAGCTGTGAGACATTACTGGGACTAGATGAGATAAGGCGTGTGTGAAACGTCCCAGGCCCTTTGTTGATATGAAAAGTGTTTGATGTCAGTTTCAGTGCAGCTTGGCTTATGGAAAAAAAAAGTGTCATGTTGGAAAGCCTTGTATGACTTATGCTTTAGCGAACACATCCCAGTTTGTCTTTCTTTGTGATTTAGTCCAATTTTAGAGAGCTATAAAACTCACTTACAGGGATGAGGGGGTTCCCTTTTTGATTTGTAATATCCACTGAAGGATGAAGTACAAGGGCTTTGCTGAAAAAGACAGCGATAAAGAAAGTACGAGAGACATATACAGTATTCGCGTAGTGGAGGGCATATTCAGTGGCCATCTTTTGAACTGCATTTCTGAGTTGTCAATCATTTACTTTTGAAATTGTTGGGAGGTTTGATGAAATCTACATCTGCCCCTGTGGCTACATTCAAACTAACGGGCACATGTGCAGTATGTGTAAATCATTTGAAGTTTCCTAGATATGTTTGGATTTAATTGCATGTAGTTGTACATACGTGCAAGTCCTGTAATTCTTTTAGACCACACATTCTCTATTCTCTGAAACAAGGTGGCCTCGTCATTACACAATGTTGTGACTTTACTATGTTTGATGCTGGCTTTACGAGGTGCTGGGATAAATTATCTGACTTGATATGAATTATGATCTGTTTCATTTCTTGAATTTCCTAATTGATGTAGAATTAACTACAATAATCATTTTATTATTTACTAGATTACATACAGATGTTCCGTTAAAGTAGCGTTTTTATTTCAAGAAAAGCAAAGGCACAAGATATAAAAAATATATGCAACTTTCTGTTTTATCTTTCTCAAACTGACTCACCATGCATCGCCCATGTAGGCTACCCTTCAACACGAATGCCATTCCAACTATTCTTCTATAATTCTATGATTAATCAGTTCCCTGTTTGCAGGTAGCTGATGAAGGTGTGCCTTGCATGTTGGATTGTAATATGGCAGCTGAAATTAGTTTTTCTTATACAGTATATTGGGATTTATAAAAAATTTACAGCCGGTGACCGTGTTTTACCATTGATTCAGTTTCCCAACCTGCTGCTATAAAGCTGCAGCTTTAGCTACTGCCAGTCACTGTTATTTTCAGTTGTTTCTCCCTTCATGCTATTTCACCATGACAAGAGTGGTAACTATGAACATATACCATTGCGGACATCCACGGCCATGACATATTAAGAGTCTGCATGAGGAGGACCAAATGACTTGGGATTAGTGAAGAAAATGAGAAAACTGAGGGCCTCAGACTTACATTAACTTTTCTCCTGAGAGGTCAAGAATGTGGGGGTCTTGAACTGTATGTTTGGAGCCTCAAGGTAAAAGCTGAAAGAGAACATGCTTTTCCCCCTGGTATTTTCATGTATTCTTTAAGTCAGTGACACTATCTTAGTTTATTATTTCTGGCCTTATGTACTAATTCATATTTGATTTTGCATGTAATACATGAATTGGCTGGCTACAGCCTAGAGTATTGCATGTCTATTTGATTCGATTTATTACTTATCCACTTTATGGAGTGGTTTTTATGAACTCCCCCCATGTGTATGGGTCCTGCAGCACAAATGTAAAATCTCTTATCAAACCATCTCTAGAACAGTGCAGCTGATTGCCAATCTCTCAGTTATTTGAGATTCATTCCATTGCTTAGTCAAAAAGGGATTTCTGGTTTCTGACCTTTTGTGGGAACAATTTGAGCTTGGGAGTAGTTAGAATAATATATTCTCAATATTACTTTTTATAGTTTAAAGAGAGAAACCAATGAGTCATATGACAGGCATCTTGGCTATTGTTTAAAGAGGCTATATACTGTTTGTTGTGTTCAGACAGAGGAAAACCCAGCACTTAAAGATGTTTCTTCTCATAACTCTTGCTGAAAGGGCCCAGTCTTTGTTTGAAGTCTTCTTGGAGTGTGTTGACATGACCAGAGTTGTCTCCATAGTAACACTGATTCCCAAAGCTGCACTGGATGTTCTCGTTCCATCAGATTACATTATAACAATAAAAAAACGGTGAAAATATTTTATATTGACAAGTTCTTTGGTTTCCATCTGATGGCCACAGATTGGATAGTGATAACCAGGCTAGTCGCAACTTTCATGAAGTCACAATTTAAGACTTCCCAATGAAAACTATTTGAAACTGGCCATAACGAACTGAACGGAAAAGATTGAGAATCATTGTGAATTTTGTTTGTTACTCTGAATCACAATGTACCAGATCCAAAATATTTACAGTGTGTAGTTCAGTTACTGTGAAGACCTCAAACTAATATGTAACAGCTGGTTCCTGTTTTTTAACATTTTCATCAGAGGTTTGATCCAGTGAATTTTGTATGCAATTGTTGAGACTATTTTCTCCCCTTTTGAGCTTTTCTCATGGTTAGTTGCAGCTTTTACATTTCATATAAGGCTAATTATATTGGTTTGAAGAAAGCACAGCTGGGTCTCAACCCAGTGCAGGCTAATGCCTCACATGCTTTTAATCAAAGATTAATTTCCTATGAAAAAAAACAGACCGCTTTCAAAACTTGTCGTGGCACAACATGAAGTGTGTTTACTAAGTGTAACCAAATCCTGTTTCTTGTAAAGAGAGCAAATCCGCAAGAGAGTCACAAACACATACAGATGAGTTTTTCAAAGCTGTGGCTTTTGCTACTGCGATGACAAGTGAGTGTGCAGTTCCTCCACATCGGCCGGCGGTGCAGACAGTGTAGTCTTTGAATTATCACACTGCTGAAGATACAATGTAGGGTACTGAACCCCATCCACCAACCCTGTGTTGCACAGACCTTGGTGATGAATAGCTGTTATTTTGGGTAGGAATGCCAAAATGTTTACTCATAGAGGGTTTTGGCTCACCATGATTCTCTTTGTGTAGGATAGTTTACTACTCAAAGTGTATTGTTTGACTTTTGAATCTCTTTTGAAGTAAATTCATGTTTTTACCAAAGCTTTTTGGTTTGTGGAGGACAAAGATGTATTCATTGATTCTTGTTGTTTCTGACCGAGTGACTATTGGGCAATCATTGTTCATTGCCTAAAAGACTCCTCTCATGCTGTTGACGCATTGGCATTTATTGAGAGGACTCATGTTCTGGAGGCAGCTCTGCAGAGTGGTCTGCAGAGTGGCCTCCAACTCAATCATCAAGTTTGCGGATGACACTACAGTGGTAGGCTTGATTACCAACAACGACGAGACGGCCTACAGGGAGGAGGTGAGGGCCCTCGGAGTGTGGTGTCAGGAAAATAACCTCACACTCAACGTCAACAAAACAAAGGAGATGATTGTGGACTTCAGGAAACAGCAGAGGGAGCACCCCCCTATCCACATCGACGGGTCAGTAGTGGAGAAGGTGGAAAGTTTTAAGTTCCTCGGTGTACACATCACGGACAAACTGAATTGGTCCACCCACACAGACAGCGTTGTGAAGAAGGCGCAGCAGCGCCTCTTCAACCTCAGGAGGCTGAAGAAATTCGGCTTGTCACCAAAAGCACTCACAAACTTCTACAGATGCACAATCGAGAGCATCCTGTCGGGCTGTATCACCGCCTGGTACGGCAACTGCTCCGCCCACAACCGTAAGGCTCCCCAGAGGGTAGTGAGGTCTGCAGAACGCATCACCGGGGGCAAACTACCTGCCCTCCAGGACACCTACACCACCCGATGTCACAGGAAGGCCATAAAGATAATCAAGGACAACAACCACCCAAGCCACTGCCTGTTCACCCCGCTATCATCCAGAAGGCGAGGTCAGTACAGGTGCATCAAAGCAGGGACCGAGAGACTGAAAAACAGCTTCTATCTCAAGGCCATCAGACTGTTAAACAGCCACCACTAACATTTAGCGGCCGCTGCCAACATACTGACTCAACTCCAGCCACTTAAAAAATGGGAATTGATGGAAATTATGTAAAAATGTACCACTAGCCACTTTAAACAATGCCACTTAATATAATGTTTACATACCCTACATTACCCATCTCATATGTATATGTATATACTGTACTCTATATCATCTACTGCATCTTGCCATCTTTATGTAATACATGTACCACTAGCCACTTTAAACTATGCCACTTTATGTTTACATACCCTACAGTACTCATCTCATATGTATATACCGTACTCTATACCATCTACTGCATCTTGCCTATGCCGTTCTGTACCATCACTCATTCATATATCTTTATGTACATATTCTTTATCCCTTTACACTTGTGTGTATAAGGTAGTAGTTGTGGAATTGTTAGGTTAGATTACTTGTTGTTATTACTGCATTGTCGGAACTAGAAGCACAAGCATTTCGCTACACTCGCATTAACATCTGCTAACCATGTAAGTCGCTCTGGATAAGAGCGTCTGCTAAATGACTTAAATGTAAATGTATGTGTATGTGACTAATAAAATTTGATTTGATTTGATTTGATTTGACTAGCTGGCACAGCCACAAAGTCATAAAACCTAACCCTAACCTTAACCGTAACCATACTGCTAGCCCTAGTGCCTAACCCCAACTTTAAATGAAGACCAAAAATTTTAGTTTTTTTGTCATAAATGTTTGCAATATAGCCAATTTTTACTTTGCAGCTGGCCCATCTAGCGTAAACCACTCAGTTCTGTCTCCAGGGCAAAACTCATGACAATGAACGTCAACCTGCTCAAAAGACTAGAGATGGATGATATAACCGGCCTTCGTTTTGTTAAGAATTGTTGTGTCACAGATGGCCTGATCAGCTATTACTTCATATCAATAAGATCTAATTCTGTTGTCATTTTCTCATCTCGTTGTGCACCGTTCTTCATGTTTCATGTTCTGTGATCTTTCAGTGAAAACACTGTCAAATATTGATGTGTAGGACCAGATGGCAATACTTGGGGTGAAAACACTTGTGCAGCTGTAAATGTTTTACTACACACACTTATTTGCACAGATGGCAGTATTAAACAATCCTGATTATGGGTTCAGATGGATTGCCCTCTCCGTTGAACTCCAGGGCTGACTATCATTCAACTCTGTCATGATGAGTGATGTTTTAAAATAAATCATCATCATGGGTAATGTCCCATACAATTCTGGATTGTCGAATACTGTTCTCTGACATTGGTATTTTATACCCTATTCCTACTCCTACTGTATATTAGTATTTTATAGAGGCAAAGCTGGCAATACTTTGTTGGTATTCTGAAAACGGTTGAGGAGAAGGAGCACAGTTCGGAGTGGGTTAGTATGTATGAGGTCTGTAGATTGCATGTAATGGGTGAGGTTGGTTTGCTGTGTCAGGTTCAGGTCTAGTGTCAGTGCTGTGATGTGATGTAGGCTAGCGTTGCTTCAATACAGTACAGCTGTGTCCCATCTGGCCAGGGCTGCAGACTGGTGCAACATCTGGAGCTCTGTGGACAGACAAGTCTCTCTCTCTCTTTCCTCCACTGGACTTTATCTGGGCTAACACTGGGCTTATGAGGTGAGAACATGTTCACGTCTTGTACGAGACAAGTGCTCTAGCTGTAACATCTCATCCAGCGTGGGTCACCATCATCATGCCACTCAGCACACAGAGGCGTCATGCACCCCAAAAATCTGAGGGGCACAAAGTAGGTGATGATGGCTGGGGGGGGGGGGGGGGTCCGGAGAGGGCTATGAAACTGTTTTTTCCTGCAATCTAGAGACATAATCATCACGCTTAATTCTATGTGAAATGGTGGCTATTTTTCTACATATCTAAGCATACTTCTTGAGCTGTCGATATCCTCCTCACTGATGGTTCTTTTTTTAAATTAAATAAATACGCTTCTTTGCATCTCTGCTAAAATCTGGGTAAAAGATTGAGAGCAATGAGTGTTATTCAGTACATTTAGTAATTGCTTGCTTTTGTGAAGTCTACCAGCCTTGCCAGCAGACATGCGTGCCACTGGCGTAGCTCAGTTTCTCTGGACCCCTGCTAAGTCGGAGTCCCCCCCCCCCCAAAAAAAAAAAATTGGGAACGTGTCAGCCACTCACAAAGAATAGACAACCGATCGCTGTCCATGATTCTGAAATTGTGAAGTCTACACGGCTGCCTATCAGATTATGTGGTGATAGTGATTGTAGTAGTCTATAGCTTTGCTTTAATGGATTCATGTTTATTTTTATTTGGTCAACATTTTCTCATGTTAAGCCTAACGTTATGTTTCACGAAGCTGTCACCCAACGGTGTCACAATCCTGCTATTTAGAATGCTGGATGGCGTCAATAATGTGTTTACTTGTTCAGTAATTAAAGTGGGAAATTCAAACGGCAGGTAGCTTAGTGGTTAGAGCATTGGACTAGTAACCGAAAGGTTGCAAGATTGAATCCCTGAGCTGACAGGGTAACAATCTGCCATTCTGCCCCCGAACAAGGCAGTTAACCCACTGTTCCTAGGCCGTCATTAAAAATAAGAATTTGTTCTTAACTGACTTGCCTAGTTAAATAAAAAATGTATTTAAAAAATGGGTTAAATATACAACTGTCCTTTAGGCCTATAGCATAGCTTTGCCGTTGTCGAGCTCTCTCGCAGCTTGGATGTAAAGTTTGTGCTGTGTAAAACCAGTCTATTAATGCCAAATAATACAATAAGTCCACTGTCAAAACAATAGCTTACTAGAGTTTTCTAGCTATATACAGTATTTAGCTGGTTATATATATACAGTGGGGAGAACAAGTATTTGATACACTGCCGATTTTGCAGGTTTTCCTACTTACAAAGCATGTAGAGGTCTGTAATTATTATCATAGGTACACTTCAACTATGAGAGACGGAATCTAAAACAAAAATCCAGAAAATCACATTGTATGATTTTTAAGTAATTAATTTGCATTTTATTGCATGACATAAGTATTTGATACATCAGAAAAGCAGAACTTAATATTTGGTACAGAAACCTTTGTTTGCAATTACAGAGATCATACGTTTCCTGTAGTTCTTGACTAGGTTTGCACACACTGCAGCAGGGATTTTGGCCCACTCCTCCCTACAGATCTTCTCCAGATCCTTCAGGTTTCGGGGCTGTCGCTGGGCAATACGGACTTTCAGCTCCCTCCAAAGATTTTCTATTGGGTTCAGGTCTGGAGACTGGCTAGGCCACTCCAGGACCTTGAGATGCTTCTTACGGAGCCACTCCTTAGTTGCCATGGCTGTGTGCTTCGTGTCGTTGTCATGCTGGAAGACCCAGCCACGACCCATCTTCAATGCTCTTACTGAGGGAAGGAGGTTGTTGGCCAAGATCTCGCGATACATGGCCCCATCCATCCTCCCCTCAATACGGTGCAGTCGTCCTGTCCCCTTTGCAGAAAAGCATCCCCAAAGAATGATGTTTCCACCTCCATGCTTCACGGTTGGGATGGTGTTCTTGGGGTTGTACTCATACTTCTTCTTCCTCCAAACACGGCGAGTGGAGTTAGACCAAAAAGCTCTATTTTTGTCTCATCAGACCACATGACCTTCTCCCATTCCTCCTCTGGATCATCCAGATGGTCATTGGCAAACTTCAGACAGGCCTGGACATGCACTGGCTTAAGCAGGGGGACCTTGCGTGCGCTGCAGGATTTTAATCCATGACGGCGTAGTGTGTTACTAATGGTTTTCTTTGAGACTGTGGTCCCAGCTCTCTTCAGGTCATTGACCAGGTCCTGCCGTGTAGTTCTGGGCTGATCCCTCACCTTCCTCATGATCATTGATGCCCCACGAGGTGAAATCTTGCATGGAGCCCCAGACCGAGGGTGATTGACCGTCATCTTGAACTTCTTCCATTTTCTAATAATTGCGCCAACAGTTGTTTCCTTCTCACCAAGCTGCTTGCCTATTGTCCTGTAGCCCATCCCAGCCTTGTGCAGGTCTACAATTTTATCCCTGATGTCCTTACACAGCTCTCTGGTCTTGGCCATTGTGGAGAGGTTGGAATCTGTTTGATTGTGTGTGGACAGGTGTCTTTTATACAGGTAACGAGTTCAAACAGGTGCAGTTAATACAGGTAATGAGTGGAGAACAGGAGGGCTTCTTAAAGAAAAACTAACAGGTCTGTGAGAGCCGGAATTCTTACTGGTTGGTAGGTGATCAAATACTTATGTCATGCAATAAAATGCAAATTAATTATTTAAAAATCATACAATATGATTTTCTGGATTTTTGTTTTAGATTCCGTCTCTCACAGTTGAAGTGTACCTATGATAAAAATTACAGACCTCTACATGCTTTGTAAGTAGGAAAACCTGCAAAATCGGCAGTGTATCAAATACTTGTTCTCCCCACTGTATATATATACAGTGGGGCAAAAAAGTATTTAGTCAGCCACCAATTGTGCAAGTTCTCCCACTTAAAAAGATGAGAGAGGCCTGTAATTTTCATCATAGGTACACTTCAACTATGACAGACAAAATGAGAAAAAAAATCCAGAAAATCACATGGTAGGATTTTTAATGAATTTATTTGCAAATTATGGTGGAAAATAAGTATTTGGTCAATAACAAAAGTTTATCTCAATACTTTGTTATATACCCTTTGTTGGCAATGACAGAGGTCAAACGTTTTCTGTAAGTCTTCACAAGGTTTTCACACACTGTTGCTGGTATTTTGGCCCATTCCTCCATACAGATCTCCTCTAGAGCAGTGCTGTTTTGGGGCTGTTGCTGGGCAACACGGACTTTCAACTCCCTCCAAAGATTTTCTATGGGGTTGAGATCTGGAGACTGGCTAGGCCACACCAGGACCTTGAAATGCTTCTTACGAAGCCACTTCTTCGTTGCCCGGGCGGTGTGTTTGGGATCATTGTCATGCTGAAAGACCCAGCCACGTTTCATCTTCAATGCCCTTGCTGATGGAAGGAGGTTTTCGCTCAAAATCTCACGATACATGGCCCCATTCATTCTTTCCTTTACACGGATCAGTCGTCCTGGTCCCTTTGCAGAAAAACAGCCCCAAAGCATGATGTTTCCACCCCCATGCTTCACAGTAGGTATGGTGTTCTTTGGATGCAACTCAGCATTCTTTGTCCTCCAAACACGACGAGTTGAGTTTTTACCAAAAAGTTATATTTTGGTTTCATCTGACCATATGACATTCTCCCAATCTTCTTCTGGATCATCCAAATGCTCTCTAGCAAACTTCAGACGGGCCTGGACATGTACTGGCTTAAGCAGGAGGACACGTCTGGCACTGCAGGATTTGAGTCCCTGGCGGCGTAGTGTGTTACTGATGGTAGGCTTTGTTACTTTGGTCCCAGCTCTCTGCAGGTCATTCACTAGGTCCCCCCGTGTGGTTCTGGGATTTTTGCTCACCGTTCTTGTGATCATTTTGACCCCACGGGGTGAGATCTTGCGTGGAGCCCCAGATCGAGGGAGATTATCAGTGGTCTTGTATGTCTTCCATTTCCTAATAATTGCTCCCACAGTTGATTTCTTCAAACCAAGCTGCTTACCTATTGCAGATTCAGTCTTCCCAGCCTGGTGCAGGTCTACAATTTTGTTTCTGGTGTCCTTTGACAGCTCTTTGGTCTTGGCCATAGTGGAGTTTGGAGTGTGACTGTTTGAGGTTGTGGACAGGTGTCTTTTATACTGATAACAAGTTCAAACAGGTGCCATTAATACAGGTAACGAGTGGAGGACAGAGGAGCCTCTTAAAGAAGAAGTTACAGGTCTGTGAAAGCCAGAAATCTTGCTTGTTTGTAGGTGACCAAATACTTATTTTCCACCATAATTTGCAAATAAATTCATTAAAAATCCTACAATGTGATTTTCTGGATTTTTTTTCTCATTTTGTCTGTCATAGTTGAAGTGTACCTATGATGAAAATTACAGGCCTCTCTCATCTTTTTAAGTGGGAGAACTTGCACAATTGGTGGCTGACTAAATACTTTTTTGCCCCACTCTATATATATTACCAGCAAAATATATATATAGCAAAATATATATATAGTACCAGTCAAAAGTTTGGACACACCTACTCATTCAAGGGTTTTGGTTTATTTTTTACTATTTTCCAAATTGTAGAATAATAGTGAAGACATAAAAACTATGAAATAAATAAATAAATATTTTGTATTTTATATTCTAAAAATAGCCACTCTGTGCCTTGATGACAGCTTTGCACACTCTGGGCATTTTCTCAACAAGCTTCACCTGGAATGCTTTTCCTTCAGTCTTGAAGGAGTTCCCACATATGCTGAGCACTCGTTGGCTGCCTTTCCTTCACTCTGCGTTCGAACTCATCCCAAACCATCTCAATTGGGTTGAGGTTGGGTGATTGTGGAGGCCAGGTCATCTGATGCAACACTCCATCACTCTCCTTCTTGGTCAAATAGCCCTTACACAGCCTGGAGGTGTATTGGGTCACGGTTAGTCCCACTAAGCGCAAACCAGACGGGATGGCGTATCGCTGCAGAATGCCATGGTAGCCATACTGGTTAAGTGTGCCTTGAGTTCTAAATAAATCACAGACAGTGTCACCAGCAAAGCACCCCCACACCATCACACCTCCTCCTCCATGCTTCACGGTGGGAACTACACATGTGGAGATCATCTGTTCACTTACTCTGTGTCTCACAAAGACACAGAGGTTGGAACCAAAAATATCAAATTGGGACTCATCAGACCAAAGGAAAGATTTCCACCAGTCTAATGTCCATTGCTCATGTTTCCTGGCCCAAGCAAGTCTCTTCTTATTATTGGTGTCCGTTAGTAGAGTTTTCTTTGCAGACCATGAAGGCCTGAGTCACGCAGTCTCCTCTGAACAGTTGATGTTGAGATGTGTCTGTTACTTGAACTCAGTGAGGCATTTATTTGGGCTGCAATCTGAAGTGCAGTTAACTAATGAATTTATGCTCTGCAGCAGAGGTAACTCTGGGTCTTCCTTTCCTGTGGCGGTCCTCATGGGAGCGAGTTTCATCAAAGTGTTTGATGGTAATTGCGACTGCACTGGTTCTTGCCATAATATGGACTTGTCCTATTACCAAGTAGGGCTATCTTCTGTATACCACCAATACCTTGTCACAACACAACTGATTGGCTCAAACACATTAAGAAGGAAAGACATTTCACAAATTAACTTTTAGCAAGGCACACCTGTTAATTGAAATGCATTCCAGGTGACTACCTCATGAAGCTGGTTGAGAGAATGCCAAGAGTGTGCAAAGCTGTCATCAAGGTAAAAGGTGGCTATTTGAAGAATCTCAAATATAAAATATATTTTAATTTGTTTAACACTTTTTTGGTTACTATATGATTTAATATGTGTTATTTCATAGTTTTGATGTCTTCACTATTATTCTACAATGTAGAAAATAGTACAAATAAAGAAATAGTAGGTGTGTCCAAACTTTTGACTGGTACTATATATATTACACATTGGTAATTATACTCCACGCTGTCGGGGCTATCCGTCTCATCACTCGTAAGCTTACCAGTGTTCACAGAAGGGGGGTTGCTCTCATGAGCACTGCTGGTTTTCTGGGAGAGGAGGAGAACGAGGTCCTGCACTCTCACTAGAGGAACTGTCACTATTCTCAAGGGGAGGAGGATGAGGAGGAGCAAGGCCACTGTCATTGCCGGCCCTGAGCAGTGTGGTCTCTGTCAGGACTGGGAGGCTGCTAGTGCTAGCTGCTGCAAAAGTAGGCCTCCTAGCTTCCACCTGTTAGGTGTTTCGTCGGTCGAGATTTGGCACGCACTTGATCAGGTGTTTTTGTGCACCACTTGGTCTTGCCTTTTGTTTATCCATCTTGAGCAACGCACACTTTTTTGAACTTGATAGCCAATTAGGTGCGGCGGCTGAGGCTGCTACCACTGGCACCGCTTAGAAATAGGTAATTAGATGCATGACAACTATATTGTCTGTCTCTCTCACCTACTACCATGCAGACTGGACAACACAAATACTTCACTTGCTACATGTGTAAATTAAAAAGGACAGTTCCTGTCAAATGTATTTCTTTAAAAAATGTATCAAATTTAGACATACTGTAGGTGTGAGATGACAGGCGCATTGGCCCCCAGAGCTCGTGGGCCACCCCACCTTGCGTGGGCTGCGGAGGTTTCCGCTACGTCAGTGATGCCAGTCAGGATAGACAAGATAGCTACTCAAACTTGATAGCCTGATATGGCTTCTTGGTGATCAAATTAATTTCCAAACATTCCTCCTGTGAGTCCTGTCCATCACCAGCAGCTACGCCATGTGTGTCCCTCTACACCGAAGATGGTGGGTACTCTGTGAATATAGTCGATTCAGGCCGTTTACCATTGAAAACAATGGTCCGCTCCGGTCTACTTAAGGGGGTTGCGCCCCCATAGACACCAATGCGATACCAGCTGGGTCTGGTCTACTTAGCTCATTGAATTCCATTGAAACAGAAAAAAATTGGGATCCTCTTCCTTCTCTGCTCTACAATCTCCTCTACTGACGGGATCCATGCACCTCAGAAGGAAACACTTACTAGGGAGAATAGCATAGGTACTCTTTGCCTTGTCTAGTCAGTGTGCCCCCTCCTCAAAATACAGCTGACAGATATTTTTATAAATAATTATGATAAAACATGGGCAAAAAAATGAAGTTTAATAATTATTTGTTTTGTATTTATTTTAATTGAACAGTTTTTTTTTTTACTTTAATGTTTGTTAATCTGAGGGGGCACGTGGCCCTGTGCACCCTGTGGGCATGACATCTCTGAGCACACACCACCACCAGATTCTCTTCTCTTAGTCCCTGGGAAATGGATATGATTTGCTGGATAAGAACTCTCATACACTCAAGGTTATAGGGTGGATTATGAATACAATTTTAAAAAAGGAAGCCAGGAATAGATCTTCTTAGACCTGGTCAAGTGAGGCATCGTGATCACATAATTGTTCACATATATCTCCATTGTCCCCTGAAGTCATCATTATTGTTTCTGCATTTTTCCCAACTTGGCGAACAGGAATCTGCATACTATTAAAGTTGCTGGTGTCAGTGCATGATCTGGATGAGAGGAGGACAATGTCCAAACCTCTTCTTTCAATATCTCTGTGTAAATCTGACCAGACTCATGTCTAAGGAATCATTACATTTGACATATTTAGCAGACACTCTTATCCAGAGTTACTTACAGTTGAAATTAGGGATAAGCACCTTGCTCAAAGGCACATCAACATCATTTTCACCCAGCCAGCTCTGTGATTCAACCTTTCAGTTACTGGCCCGACGTTCTTAACCACTAGGCTACCTTCTGCCTGTATCACAATAACACTGATGTGATGCAAGATTCTGACAGTATGTATGATTAAAGTAGTCTGGGGAATTCCCTTTAAGAAAGAGAAGGCCAGATCTCCTCTGATTGTCAATTCAAACTTTTTCAATTGCTTTGTCACTGATGCCTTATGGATGGTCTGACTTGTTTTGAAGATACAATGTGGATCAATTGACTTTGTGCGTTCTTCAATCTAGTGAAAAGTACTATACAATGTGTAGCTCCCAATCCCCAACACGTTGATGTATTCAGTTTGTGCAAAACTGTAAATGAGGCGAACAGTGCTCTTTACTAATGTAGATGGTAGACCCCACTTGAGCTTCCAGTCAGCACAATTGTTCATTATATTCTGATGTCAGCATTCCTATATTATAGCTAAAGAGGTAATGAATACTGAAGTCTGTTGACTCCTACGTACAAAGGCTGTAATGTTCTGCATGTGTGACTTTTTCATTGTGCTTACACTGTTCAATTTCCAAAAGACTTGTAACATGAGTTTAATTCTGATTTATTCGTGCCAGAGACAACCAGTAAGGCTTGTCTGGGCTGTACCATGGCAGTTTCTGACACATCAGTGGATCCGGTTGGTTGCCTGTAGATCTGAAATGACATAATGACACACAAAAACAGAATATGTTGCACTGGTTTGTGTCCTGGAATGAATATATAAAGAGGCAATCTCCTCAACCACAGTCACTTATTGACTCAGTCATTGATGGGCTTACTCCCCCGTTCTCCATGGAAGTGTTCTTTACAAACGTCATGAGCACCCTCCACACCAGGGAATCCTTTTTGAGGCAGTGTACTGTAGCTACTACCGTCATGATTACGATGAGTGAGTCTCTGAATACAAATATATCTCAGTGAAACCCCTGATGTGTCTCCCTTCATGAGTCACTCCCCCCTCCTCCACCCTACACATCCCTCATGGTGTTCAGACGTCTGCACACACTCCAAAGTTTTGGGTTAAAACTATGTATGAATCAATTCTGATCTTTAATTTTAGTTTGCCAATAGGGCTGCTGCACATATTGGTTGTAGTTGAACTGTTAGCTATTAACAAGTAGCTACTAAACATGTCAAGTGATTTATGTTCACCCCCATTAATTTGACATGTTTGAAATGACATGAGCAATAGTGTTCCAGCAATGAGTTCCTATGATTGAGAGCACTTGGACAAGGTTGAATACTGTTAACACTCACACATTTGGTCTAACATGGACCCAGTGCCCAGTTCAAACATGGGCCTCTGAGAATGGTGTCTGCTGACTGGTTCATGTAAGGCAGTGCGCTTCAAGACATGTTTTATTCCCCTTCTTTACAACAGTAATTTATGCCTATATTCTCTCTATATACAATACATTCTGTGCAGTTTAAACAATAGCAGTTGTGTTTATTCTTTAAATCATTCTTGTGGAAGGTCATGAAATGTTCCACACATTCATTGCGGGTGTTTTTATGGGCTGTTCACAGCATAATGACTAACTACATTTTTCATGAAGTAAAAACACTACTCATGAAGGCATGCTTGGGTTTGTACGACAAGTACAAATAAATATGAAGGCAGAGGAAGCTACTGTGAAACATGCCCACACATCCAGGGTAATCACTCTCCCTCTCAGTCCCAGTGATCCAAGCACTGCTAAACATATTGGCCACAGTGCCCACAGAAACATATTTTCATTGAACTCAAACTACCAACCAAATGCTAGGCCTTCTATCTATCCAAATACCTCTCATCAGAATCATCTTGAGGTGTCCAAACATTTGATTAAACACCAGCATTGCAGAAAACGAGATCCTTCTTGATCCTTTTCCAGCAATATCAAACCACCTTTCACCTTACATATACTGTAACTTTGGCAAAATATAGTTGTCTTCAATTTCCATGTATTATGGATGAGTAGAGCTGCTATCCAACATGTATCTGATAACTAAAAATGTGTGGACCAGCATGGCACGCACACAGACTGAATATGAATCAATAAAGTAGTAGCCTCAGGCTCTACTGTTCCACCCATGGCTCCTCTTTCCCAAAAGCGTTCCCAAAAGTGATAGCACTACCCGCTGTGCCAAAAATGCTTGACATGTCACTGCAGGACTGAATTTAGGACGATTTTGGAATGAGTTGAGTTTTTTCCTATATTAGTGTTTCCCCTATATTCATTAGCAGCGGTGGCCCATCGCTGCGAAATTGTTGTCACCGTTGCTAAAAATCTGACGCAATTTGTTTAACACACACACACACACACACATATATATATATACAGACGCCTCACAAGTTCTCAACTGGCAGCTTCATTAAATAGTACCCGCAAAATACCAGTCTCAACGTCAACAGTGAAGATGCGACTCCGGGATGCTGGCCTTCTAGGCAGAGCATATCTCAGACTGGCCAGTAAAAAGAAAATATTAAAATGGGCAAAAGAACACAGACACTGGACAGAGGAACTCTGCCTAAAAGGCCAGCATCCCCGAGTCGCTTCTTCACTGTTGACATTGAGACTGGTGTTTTGCGGGTACTATTTAATGAAGCTGCCAATTGAGGACTTGTGAGGTGTCTGTTTCTCAAACTAGACACTTTAATGTACTTGTTCTCTTGCTCAGTTGTGCACTGGGGCCTCCCACTCCCACTCTTTCTCTTTCTATTCTGGTTAGAACCAGTTTGCGCTGTTCTGTGAGGGGAGTAGTACACAGCGTTGTACGAGATCTTCAGTTTCTTGGCAATTTCTCGCATGGAATAGCCTTCAATTCTCAGAACAAGAATAGACTGATGAGTTTCAGAAGAAAGTTGTTTGTTTCTGGCCATTTTGAGCCTGTAATCGAACCCACTAATGCTGATGCTACAGATACTCAGCTAGTCTAAAGAAGGCCAGTTTTATTGCTTCTTTAATCAGAACAACAGTTTTCAGCTGTGCTAACGTAATTGCAAAAGGGTTTTCTAATGATCAATTAGCCTTTAAAATGATAAACTTGGATTAGCTAACACAACATGCCATTGGAACACAGGAGTGATGGTTGCTGATAATGGGCCTCTGTACGTCTATGTAGATATTCCATAAAAAATCTACCGTTTCCAGCTACAATAGTCATTTACAACATTAAAAATGTCTACACTGTATTTCTGATCAATTTGATCTTATTTTAATGGACAAAAAATTGCTTTTGTTTCAAAAACAAAGACATTTCTAAGTAACCCCAAACTTTTAAACGATAGTGTACATAGTTCTGCCGAGACGCTCTTTTAAATGTATAGTTGTTTCCTCAATGACTGGAAGTCTATGTGAACAGCTAGTATGGCATTGCACTAACACTAGTTGCAATGCACCCCCTCCCCCCACTACCCTTTGCCATCACTGCTGAAAAAATCCTAGGGAAAACACTGCATATGTACAGTACATACTTTTCCACTCCAATGTCGCATAATCATTCAGACTGACCCCTCAGCAACAGTACATGCTGTTTAGACAGAGAGAGGAAAGACATTTTTCAAACTCAACTCCACACAGAATAGAACAGTGTTGGCCTTTCGTCAAGGGCAAGACACTGGGTGGTCTGTTTTCAGTAGTGATGAGGAATAAGTCAAATCTCTTGTGTTTTTCTACCCACTGTCTCTCCAGCCCCCTCAGGGGTTAGCGTGTGTGTCTTACTGGCTGTGGGCTCCCTCTTGGGCTTGGCCCCTAAGCAGAACACATATCTGACATAGGAGCCTTTAAATCAAGCCTCAGACCCAAGTACATGTTGATGTGACCTCAGGCTCCAGATGTGGACTTGTTGTAACCTTATGATTGAGGCATCATTCAATGTCTTTCAATCCAGTTCGTGCGGGCAAGAATATCACACTAATTAAAGTTGTTATAACCATTGTTCTACTGAAATGATGTATGCAGTCTTCCTTGCCCAAGTATGCTTAGCGGGCCTACATTTGTTTGATACGTTACATGTTGCCAGACACAAAACTGAGGTTATAGCACATTGGAAACATGTCTACTGAGCTTGTTCCAGTATCAGGCATGATATGCAAACAAGTGCTAAACAAAGTATGTTAAACACCCCTTGTTATGCTAATCAACAAATGTGTCCCTGATTTTAATTGGTCTGATTTGTGATAAACAATTTGTGACAAACCTTTTTTGGAAGTGGTTATTTTGTGTACAATAATGGCCTGGTGGGAGGGTCCATGCATTATAGACCTTCCTGGTCTCTTGACTGTGTGGAGTTCAGTTGAGTACATCATCCCGGTCCCAGTCCCAGCTGCACTACTAGAAACAGGGTGAAAGGTCTGTACTCTGATCTCCCCTATTACAGTGTGATGAATGAGATGGCAATGTCCGCCATCAGTATAAAAGGTGCAATTTAAAACGCACCTGGAAACGCCACCTGTATAGAAATGCTCCATGTCTCACGGCAGACTCATGTTGCATAGTCTAGACAGCGCGTCTCTCCAGCCTTTCAGAGCCCCGGCGCATTAGGTTAGCATTTGGCAGGTCAGCATCTGTTCCGGTAGTGGTGATACTCCCCACTCCGCCCCAGCCCCCACTGGGTTCCTCTAATATTGGATGTGTTCCCCTTGCTCCCCAGGGAACCTCTCTCTCATTCTCTCTCTCTCTGCTACCTTCTATCTTGTCTCCTGTCTGATTTACTTAGTATCTGTTCTCCTGTTGCTTTACACACCGCCTGGGGTGGCAGGTAGCCTTGTGGTTAGAGCGTTGGGCCAGTAACCGAAAGGTTGGGAAATCAAATCCCGAGCTGACAAGGTAAAAATCTGTCGTTCTGCTCCTGAACAAGGCAATTAACCCACTGTTCTTAGAGCTGTCATTGTAAATAAGAATATGTTCTTAACTGACTTGCCTAGTTAAATAAAGGGTAAATATAAAATAAACACAGTCTCTCTTCTCCCCACATCTCATGCTGTTTGACCTGTCTAATGAATCACTGTTATCTCCAAGCTGCAGATGTTACCTAATTTGATCCTTTTCCAACCTGTGTGCACATTTGACATACTACAAGGTAGAATCAAAGTAGAGGCTTATATTGGAACATGTACTGTACAATAGATTTTATTGTAAAGGGATTTAAAACGAGACAGTAGATTTGTGTTTCACGGTGAGTCAGTGGCGGTCGTGCCGTTTAAGATGAGGGAGGATAAAAAAAAATTATGAGCATGGCCTTATTTCTATTACAGCATATTGGATGACTGTCATTCATATTCCATTCACCCAGCTCAATGTAACAGCAATAGGTTTTGGCTTCTACATGATACTCAAATGTTCCCTGTACCCATCATGAGGTTGCTACAACCTAGCCTATGGATGAAAGTTTACAACATAGATGCACAGGTCGAGAGAATTTTGAGTAATCAAGGTGACAGACAGTGACACATTCAATACCACCTTGCACACTCTTGCCTGCATCTAGCTGATCTAGGGTGTAATCATTAGTCCAACAATTGCAAATTAGAGTTTATATTGGACAAATTCAGGTATGTTTATCCCCAATTGGTTCCATTTGGTTCCGTTTAAGAAACGTTTTTCAACAGAATCGGCGGAAATAAATACACCCCTGATCACACGCAAAACAGTTCACTTTCATAGCAGCCACATTCAAACAGCATGATCACTTTGCTCAATGTATATATAATTCCTTCTTCCAACTATCTATACGCTCTCCTCCTCTCACCTTTTCCCTTCGCTTGTGGACTTCAGTGCTGTCTGTGACCAGGCGAAAAAACCTTTCCAAGCCAAACCTTCATATCATGACAGCTAACCACTACACACAGCCTACATCGTTGTCAACTAAAACTACTAGAACTAACACGTTAGTAAATCCGCTACAATCATGCAGTACATTGTACAGTCAGAAATCAGTTTAGCAGTTACCAGTGGGCCCCAGTGGCAATAAATGAATAAAACCAAAAGCTTACGTTGATTTGGATGAGTTCCAGTGTTGGATAGCCATAACCAGCTAGCGAACATAGCATTCCTCTCTGTTTGAGCAGGGTGTTTGAGTAGACTAAACCAGCTAGCTGCATTTGCTAGCTAAGTGAAAGTGAAAGTTAAAAAAAAAAATACAACCAAATATAGCTAGCTCGCTCTTCTCCTTAATTTTGAAAGAAATTAATTTGTTTAAAACTGTTCATCTATTGTCTTTCACCCTCTTTGATTCAACTACTCACCACATTTTATGCAGTGCTAGCTAGCTGTAGCTTATGCTTTCAGTACTAAATTCATTATCTAATCCTTTGATTGGGAGGACAACATACTGCAAGAGCTCTGATAGGTTGGAGGACATCCTCCGGAAGTTGTCATAATTACTGTGTAAGTCTGTGGAAGGGGTGAGAACCATGAGACTCCTATGTTTTGTATTGAAGTCAATGTACCCAGAGGAGGACAGAAGCTACACCACGGGGCTACACTACAGAGTGCTGCTGAGGCTAATGTAGATCTTCATTGCAAAACAGTGTTTTTATCAATTATTTGGTGATGTGAATATATTTAGAATAGTTTTATATAAAAAGGATAACTTTTTTAATTTTTCACTATTTAGATTTTTATGAAATTCACTGAGGAGGATGGTCCTCCCCTTCCTCCTCTGAGGAGCCTCCACTGCTATGAGTACAGTATTATCATGTTTTGCATATTCTTTCTGGTCTGGATTTCTTCTGGGAGGGTTTCATGATAGAACTCTAAGTACATATTTGTAATTGTCATGCCATGGGCCATCACATATAGATTTCAAATGTCTTTGTGCACCATACATATGGCAACTGCTGTAGAGTACTGTGAACACAGTTTACCTAGCAGATTGTTAGTTTTACCCATCCCACTGAAAGACAATATCTGCTCGGAGAGCATGTTCTCCTGCCAATTGATGAGACCTTAATTCTTAATCCTGTAAGTATGAAACCCAATACCTTTAATAAATGCTTTAAGGAACGCTCCCACTGGACACACTGGTTGAATCAACGTTGTTTCAATGTTATTTTCAATGCATTGTGACGTGGAATCAACAGGGAAAATACATTGGATTTTTTTTTTAAGTCATTAACCAGTACTGTTTTCATCTAATTTCAAACAGAGTTGTAAACACTGAAATTAGGGTAAAACTTCAATTTAAATACATTGACATAACAACCTGTTAGTCAGGTTAAGACAATCTAATTTCAACATAATCATCAGAACTCTGTATACGTTGAAATTGCGTTGAAAATTCCTCATCCTATATTCAATGTATTGGGTGGTTGAAATTCTGTTGAATCATATACAAGACAATATCCAAAGATAAAATTGTGTTATTAATACCATGCTTTTGGCATCCTATTTATAGAGCTTAAGGTAACTACTTCTAAATTTCAAAAGATCCAGTCAACCATAGACGAATGATAGTATATTGTATGTAGCTAGCTTCAAGTTGAAATGATGGTGTGCTTTGGGCAAATCAGATGTTAATAGAGCCTACATAAAGCCAACCTCACTCCGAATTTACTTTCACACACAGCTTGTTTAAGAAAAGTTAGAGTTACTTTCAACTATTCAATGTTATTTAGGTAGTCTACTCAAATGAGTATAGAAGCTGATCAATGTCTGAATATTTTGACATGATAGCTCAGCTGAAATTAAAAAGAGCTTGTTTCCAAAGCTAAGCAGCGTACATAGAGGTAGGCATCTGGATGGTATCGTTGGACTGTGGCTTCACATTTTATCTCAATCTACCTCTTTATTTAGGTTGTTAGCATGACGCTGAAACAATGATGTTGATTCAAACAAACATTTTACTATCAACATTGAAACAAGGTCAAATAACATGTCTAATTAAACCTAAAATTCAACCCAATATGGCCAATTTATTAGCTAAACCACCCTATTCACAAAAAAAATGTTCTCTCCTACAGACAGTGAGTCACGTCGCTATGGCTTGCTATATAAAGCAGGCAGACAGGCATTGAGGCATTCAGTTACTGTTTGATTGATCATTAGAATGGGCAAAACGAGTGACCTAAGCGACTTTGAGCGTGGTATGATCGTCAGTGCTAGGAGCGCCGGTTCCAGTATCTCAGAAATGGTCGGCCTCTTGGGCTTTTTACGCATGACAGTGTCTAGGGTTTACAGAGAAATGTGCGACAAACAAAAAACATCCAGTTAGCGGCAGTCCTGTGGCCAAAAACAGCTTGTTGATGAGAGAGGTCGAAGGAGAATGGCAAGAATAGTGACATTTGGGGGGGTTAGCGTGTGCAATTTTTATGGGCCTAATAATAAAGGTAAAATAATAAAAGGTAAAACACCTTTTAATGTGGCATAAACACAACCAGTCATGATTGTCATACAAATCACTTTAAAAAGTAGGCTACCGGTGCATGTTCGTCCAGTCCAAAATAATTTCAGCATCCAAACTGCATGTATACTCGTGCCATTTGATGAATGGAAATAGACATCTGTTACAAAACACCAACAAGTGTTCCTAATGACAATCAGCAATTGCCATTGATTAGGCCTACATGAATTGATACGTCTTGCTGACAAATGTATCTTTTTTGTAGCCTGAAAAGTTGGGACACATGAAAAGGGGCTGAAACTATTCCTTGAAAATGGGATGGTCACCCTAACACATGGTGAATTTACTAGACTACGCTGCAATGTGTATTACCATGAACTTCAAATAGGCAGCCAGTGATGTGGTGGTAAAAAAATAGGTGGGTAAACTCTGATTGCCGGATGCTTCAAAAACAAATTACACTCCCTATACTTTTTTCTGAATTTTTTCAGAAAAAGGTGGATAAACGGTGTTTACTTGCGTTTACCCTACACTAGGCCACCTCTGCCGGTAGCTTACCCTCTCAGCCGAGGCAATTTTGCAGACATGAATACACAGAGAACAGGTAGCCTACATTCAATATAATACATTCATTGAATCAAAACATGTTTTACACCCTAGTTCATGAGTTGTTAATGCTTGGAGTCTTCACAGATTGTGCAACATAAAACACTACCTTTCTTTCCTTACGTTAATGACATTTATGAGAGTATTATTTGTCATTATTAAGCATTTAACAATTGAATTAGAACATTGAACTTAAACCCTTTATGGATCTTGGAGATCTCTGAAAATGCACTGTAAGTGTAACTATGCCACGTAACACTTCATTACGTTTCGTCATGAAAACAGTTCTCATGGGCACACAAATCCAAAATAATGTAGGCCTATCGCATTGCAAAATCGAATGCTTCTAAACGAACGTTAACCTCTTCTAACCGAAAGAGTCATCTTATAGGCTTACTGTCATTAACGTATACTTGTTGGATGGATTGGATGCGCATTACTGTCTAGCTGTAGGCTAGTTGTCTAGTGATATTGTCGACCATAATCAGCCGATCCAGGAAAAAAAACAAATATTGGTAGAAAATAATAAAGCTACATAAATGGTCTACTACTTCTGGCCACAGATGGTGCCGGAGAACACCAGTACCCGCGCGCACCTGGAAAACAAAACAATGAGCGTTCTAAACAGCTGACTGACAAAAGCAAACAATGATAAATCAACAAATACATCTAATGCATTGAAATATAGGCTCTTTTTATCAAGGATGCATGGCAAACAAATGGCAAAAATGAGGAAGTACAAAGGAAAATCTATGCGTAAAGGATCTCAGCTGAGGCTGAAATTCAGCACTACTGAGTGGACCAACCAGCTCTCACAGTCTCACGTCAGAATTAGACGTTCATCCATGTTTCAAAAAAATTATCAAAGTAGTTCCAAACGTCAAATTAAACCTAACCATTACAAAAATATATTTCTATTGCTGGATTTGAACATGCAACATTTGCCCCTTTGGAATCAGAGGCAGATGCTTACACCCATCCATCATCCACGTCCACAACGCCCTAGAAAACCGAAACCTACTTGAAGGTAACAGTGCTCATTGTTGCCCCTAGTGGCCGGTTTTCATGCAGTCTCCTGATGTCCTCAGACATGGATGGACGTCGAAAACGTACTTGTATCACGAGTGATCTGCCTGGAGTGGACAGCACTGAAACATAGAAATCAATGTTTTAAGCCATGACAGAGAGGTGGAGGTGTTAATTTCATATGGAAGCTTTTATTTTCATGTTTACCACAGTAAAACATATTTTCCACTACATTTGAAACAAATAGGAGAATGGTTAAATTAGCATTATTTAGAGACCCTCTCCACCCCCACCCAATGTTGGATTTCTGTTGCATTTAGTGGTGCTACAGTAGTGTGTATTCATGGATGCCAAGGAAAATCAGGCTTCTCAAAAGAAATGACCAACAAAAAAACATACAATTATTTGTCTTTCGTCTCTCTGTGTTTCATAATTTTCCTTCAATTCGCAAGTGGCTGAATGTATCTCACAGGAGAAAGCATTCGAGCAAGTGAAACTGTGCCCCTCTGTCTCTCTACGTGTAGGCCATCTATCTGATGCTGTCTGGTCCAAATGAGTATGACATTGTCGCCACCAGTAGCATTGAAGGCAAGGGAAACCAGCGAGCATTTGGCCTCCCTTGATAAAAAAAGTGTACAAAATTAGCCAATCAGCGTTGAGCTAAACTGAGCGAGCTCAACTGTGAATGGTCCTGGCGCACCAAAAAAAAGTGTAAAGGGAACCCAGCTTGGATTTGGCTTCACTCCTATCAAATCCCATTGTAAGCATACGTCATTGACAGAAAAACTTGAATTGTTGCATCTGGTTTTGCTGTTATCCTCCGGTGGCTAGCTAGACAGCTGGCAAAAATTGTCCCTTTACTAAATTAGCCATGGATGGAGAGAGGGAATTGGACTTGTGGTTTTACTTAATTCTCCGTATTGGCCAATGATTATAACGACGATTCTGATCCAACCATTAATTCATACATTGTTGTGCCCCTGGCCTTAAAGGATGGAAGTTCAATATGTAGCTAGATTTATAAGGCTAATGTTAACTAGCTAACGTTTCCCATGAATGGAAGTTAGGCTTTTAGCCAAGTAGCCTAGGACAACAAAAAATATAAGCGTGTACTGTATGACAGAGTGGTGGACAGTTTCGTTAACATGAAAGAGAGAAGGATGGTATTGGCGTTTCTCTACAAGTAGGGTGAGTCAGCACATGTTTTCTACTTGCACAAACATGCACGCACACACACACACACAGAAATCAGAACCATGGACAGCCACAACATATTTAGCTTACATTGATTGGACTAAATTGTTTTTGGTATCTTTTAGTTGTCAGTGTATTAGACTAAGCAGAGGTGATTTGATGATGTTGATATGTCAAAGTTGAAATGGTGCTGGAATAGTGGAGGCAGCTCCTGTTTTCTTTGTGACTCGCGGTAACTCTCTGTGGTTATAAATCAATAGTTGTTTTGTGGTCGGAAAATATTGGAAACATTAACTTGCTTGACCATTCTGTAGGTCATGTAACTGTCTGTTACTGTACGTGCAATATGCTTTGTGGACTTCACTGGACAGAGGTTGCTATCCAGTTTTGTGATAAAACAAATGTGTGGTTGAATTTTCCCCATTGATTTTCCCCGCGCACTGCTACTGGGGAGCTAATGTCTCATTCAGGGGAGCTGTGCCCCACCTGGCTCCCCTGTAAAATCGCACCTTGGGCGGACCACAAACAGGCAAATAATGGTACAGTACAACAGTTGTGTGCAGAATGGCATCTCAGAATGCACAACTCATCGGTCCTTCTTGCGGATGGGCTGTTGCAGCAGACGACCACACCGGGTTCCACTCCTATCAGCTAAAAACAAGAAGAAGCGGCTCCCGTGGGCATGCGATCACCAACCAACACTGGACAATTGAGGAGTGGAAAAACATTGCTTGGTTCAATGAATCCCAGTTCCTGTTGCGTCATGCTGATGGCAGAGTCAGGATTTGGCGTAAGCAGCATGAGTCCATGGCCCCATCTTGCCTGGTGTCAACAGTACAGGCTGGTGGCGGTTGTGTAATTGTGTGGGGAATGTTTTCCTGGCACACGTTAGGTCCCTTGACACCAATTTCGCAATGTTTGAACACCACACCTTGTAGAATCCATGCCCCGAAGAACTCAGGCTGTTCTGGAGGCAAAGGGGGGGTCTGACCCGATACATGGGTGTACCTAATTAACACCAATGAGTATAGGATGATCAAAAAAAAAATTATAATATGTGGAATTTTCAACACAATTTCAATGTATACAGTACATAGTTCTGATGATTATATTGAAATTAGATTGATGTAACAACCTATTAGTCAAGTTAAGTCCATTTATTTAGGTTGAAGTTTTACTCTAATTTCAATGTATACAATGCTTGTGTGATCGTTTTTAAGACCTCAAATTACTTTTCATTAATAATCTTGTCTAACAACATGTATTACTGGGCAGTGCAAATTAAAATCAAATCAAATGTTTTTGGTCACATACACATGGTTAGCAGATGTTAAAGCGAGTGTAGTGAAATGCCTGTGCTTCTAGTTCCAACAGTACTGTAATATCTAAAAAATAATCTAACAATTCCCAACAACTTCCTAATACACACAAATCTCACAAGTAATGTAACAATTCCCCAACAACTACCTAATACACACAAATCTAAAGGGGTGAATGAGAATATGTACATATAAATATATGGATGAGCGATGGCCGAGCGGCATAGGCAAGGTGCAGTAGATGGTATAAAATACAGTATATACATGTGATATGAGTAATGTAAGATATGTAAACCTTATTAAAGTGACTAGTGATCCATTTATTAAAGTGTCCAGTGATCGGGTCTCAATGTGGGCAGCAGCCTCCCTGAGTTAGTGATTGCTGTTTAGCAGTCTGATGGCCTTGAAATAGAAGTTGTTTGTCAATCTCTCGGTCCCAGCTTTGATGCACCTGTACTGACCTCACCTTCTGGATGATAGCGGTGTGAACAGGCAGTGGCTTGGGGAGGTTGTTGTCCTTGATGATCTTTTTGGCCTTCCTGTGACATCGGGTGCTGTAGGTGTCATGGAGGGTAGGTAGTTTGCCCCCGGTGATGCTTTGAGAAGACCGCACCACCCTTTGGAGAGCCTTGCTGTTGAGGGTGGTGCAGTTGCCGTACCAGGCTGTGATACAGCCCGACAGGATGCTCTCGATTGTGCATCTGTAAAATTTTCTCTGGGTTTTGGGTACAAGCCAAATTTCTTCAGCCTCCTGAGGTTGAAGAAGCGCTGTTGGGCCTTCTAGCACCACACTGTCTGTGTGGGTGGACCATTTCAGTTTGTCCGTGATGTGTACGCCGAGGAAATTAAAACTTTCCACCTTCTCCACTGCTGTACCTGCGATGTGGATAGGGTGTGCTCCCTCTGCTGTTTCCTGAAGTCCACGATCATCTCCTTTGTTTTGTTGCCGTTGAGTGAGAGGTTGTTTTCCTGACACCACACTCCGAGTGCCCTCACCTCCTCCCTGTAGGCTGTCTCGTCGTTATTGGTGATCAAGCCCACTACTCGTGTCGTCTGCAAACTTGATGATTGAGTTGGAGGTGTGCATGGCCACGCAGTCGTGGGTGAACAGGGGGTACAGGAGAGGGCTGAGCACACACCCTTATGGGGCCCCAGTGTTGAGGGTCAGTGAAGTGGAGATGTTGTTTCCTACCTTCACCACCTGGGGGCGGCCTGTCAGAAAGTCCAGGACCCAGTTGCACAGGGATGGGGTTGAGACCCAGGGCCTCCAACTTGATGATGAGCTTGGAGGGTACTATGGTGTTGAATGCTGAGCTGTAGTCAATGAACAGAATTCTTCCATAGGTATTATTTTTGTCCAGATGAGATAGGTGCAGTGCAATGGTGATTGCGTCATCTGTGGACCTGTTGGGGAGGAATGCAAACTGAAGTGGGTCTAGGGTGGCCGGTAAGGTTGAGGTGATATGATCCTTGACTAGCCTCTCAAAGCACTTCATGATGACAGAAGTGAGTGCTACGGGGCGGTAGTCATTTAGTTCAGTTATCTTGCCTTCTTGGGTACAGAAACAATGTTAGCCATCTTGAAACATCTGGGGACAACAGACTGGGATAGGGAGCGATTAAATATGTCCGTAAACACACCAGCCAGCTGGTCTGCTCATGCTCTGAGGACGTGGCTAGGGATGCCGTCTGGGCCAGCAGCCTTGCAAGGGTTAACATGTTTAAATGTTTTTCTCACATCAGCCACTGAGAAAGAGAGGGTGGGGGTGCAGACTTTGTTAGCGAACTGCGACGGTGGCACTGTATTATCCTCAAAGCAGGCAAAGAAGGGGTTTAGTTTGTCTGGAAGCGTGACATCGGTATCCGTGACGTGGTTGTATTTTGTTTTTGTAGTCCGTGATTTCCTGTAGAAATTATATGTATTTTTTATTTGAAACTGAACCAGCCCTTTCTTGGAAATGTTTCCTCTTAATGAAAAGGTTGGGAGTAATATTATCTACAAGTGGAACCCCAAGACTATATCAACAAAAACGAGCAATCCCTGTACCATCAATTTAGTAAGTTATTTGGTCTGAAACAAGACTTGTCACCCAATACACCTCTGTGGCAAAACAGACTCCTGCCAATGATCTTGAATAGCAAAACATTTCAACAGTGGCATGAGAAGTGAATAACGCATTTACAACATTGTTAGAGAGATGGGGTGCTTATGTCATTTAGAACATTGTTATATAGATGGGGTGCTAATGTCATTTAGAACATTGTTATATAGATGGGGTGCTAATGTCATTTAGAACATTGTTATATAGATGGGGTGCTAATGTCATTTAGAACATTGTTATATAGATGGGGTGCTAATGTCATTTAGAACATTGTTATATAGATGGGGTGCTTATGTCATTTAGAACATTGTTATATAGATGGGGTGCTAATGTCATTTAGAACATTGTTATATAGATGGGGTGCTAATGTCATTTAGAACATTGTTATATAGATGGGGTGCTTATGTCATTTACAACATTGTTAGAGAGATGGGGTGCTTATGTCATTTAGAACATTGTTATATAGATGGGGTGCTAATGTCATTTAGAACATTGTTATATAGATGGGGTGCTAATGTCATTTAGAACATTGTTATATAGATGGGGTGCTAATGTCATTTAGAACATTGTTATATAGATGGGGTGCTAATGTCATTTAGAACATTGTTATATAGATGGGGTGCTTATGTCATTTAGAACATTGTTATATAGATGGGGTGCTAATGTCATTTAGAACATTGTTATATAGATGGGGTGCTAATGTCATTTAGAACATTGTTATATAGATGGGGTGCTAATGTCATTTAGAACATTGTTATATAGATGGGGTGCTTATGTCATTTAGAACATTGTTATATAGATGGGGTGCTAATGTCATTTAGAACATTGTTATATAGATGGGGTGCTAATGTCATTTAGAACATTGTTATATAGATGGGGTGCTTATGTCATTTAGAACATTGTTATATAGATGGGGTGCTAATGTCATTTAGAACATTGTTATATAGATGGGGTGCTAATGTCATTTAGAACATTGTTATATAGATGGGGTGCTTATGTCATTTAGAACATTGTTATATAGATGGGGTGCTAATGTCATTTAGAACATTGTTATATAGATGGGGTGCTAATGTCATTTAGAACATTGTTATATAGATGGGGTGCTAATGTCATTTAGAACATTGTTATATAGATGGGGTGCTAATGTCATTTAGAACATTGTTATATAGATGGGGTGCTTATGTCATTTAGAACATTGTTATATAGATGGGGTGCTAATGTCATTTAGAACATTGTTATATAGATGGGGTGCTAATGTCATTTAGAACATTGTTATATAGATGGGGTGCTAATGTCATTTAGAACATTGTTATATAGATGGGGTGCTTATGTCATTTAGAACATTGTTATATAGATGGGGTGCTAATGTCATTTAGAACATTGTTATATAGATGGGGTGCTAATGTCATTTAGAACATTGTTATATAGATGGGGTGCTAATGTCATTTAGAACATTGTTATATAGATGGGGTGCTAATGTCATTTAGAACATTGTTATATAGATGGGGTGCTAATGTCATTTAGAACATTGTTATATAGATGGGGTGCTAATGTCATTTAGAACATTGTTATAGAGATGGGGTGCTAATGTCATTTAGAACATTGTTATATAGATGGGGTGCTAATGTCATTTAGAACATTGTTATATAGATGGGGTGCTAATGTCATTTAGAACATTGTTATATAGATGGGGTGCTAATGTCATTTAGAACATTGTTATATAGATGGGGTGCTTATGTCATTTAGAACATTGTTATATAGATGGGGTGCTAATGTCATTTAGAACATTGTTATATAGATGGGGTGCTAATGTCATTTAGAACATTGTTATATAGATGGGGTGCTAATGTCATTTAGAACATTGTTATATAGATGGGGTGCTAATGTCATTTAGAACATTGTTATATAGATGGGGTGCTTATGTCATTTAGAACATTGTTATATAGATGGGGTGCTAATGTCATTTAGAACATTGTTATATAGATGGGGTGCTTATGTCATTTAGAACATTGTTATATAGATGGGGTGCTAATGTCATTTAGAACATTGTTATATAGATGGGGTGCTAATGTCATTTAGAACATTGTTATATAGATGGGGTGCTAATGTCATTTAGAACATTGTTATATAGATGGGGTGCTAATGTCATTTAGAACATTGTTATATAGATGGGGTGCTAATGTCATTTAGAACATTGTTATATAGATGGGGTGCTAATGTCATTTAGAACATTGTTATATAGATGGGGTGCTAATGTCATTTAGAACATTGTTATAGAGATGGGGTGCTAATGTCATTTAGAACATTGTTATATAGATGGGGTGCTAATGTCATTTAGAACATTGTTATATAGATGGGGTGCTAATGTCATTTAGAACATTGTTATAGAGATGGGGTGCTAATGTCATTTAGAACATTGTTATATAGATGGGGTGCTTATGTCATTTAGAACATTGTTATATAGATGGGGTGCTAATGTCATTTAGAACATTGTTATATAGATGGGGTGCTAATGTCATTTAGAACATTGTTATATAGATGTGGTGCTAATGTCATTTAGAACATTGTTATAGAGATGGGGTGCTAATGTCATTTAGAACATTGTTATATAGATGGGGTGCTAATGTCATTTAGAACATTGTTATATAGATGGGGTGCTAATGTCATTTAGAACATTGTTATATAGATGGGGTGCTAATGTCATTTAGAACATTGTTATATAGATGGGGTGCTAATGTCATTTAGAACATTGTTATATAGATGGGGTGCTTATGTCATTTAGAACATTGTTATATAGATGGGGTGCTAATGTCATTTAGAACATTGTTATATAGATGGGGTGCTAATGTCATTTAGAACATTGTTATATAGATGGGGTGCTTATGTCATTTAGAACATTGTTATATAGATGGGGTGCTTATGTCATTTAGAACATTGTTATATAGATGGGGTGCTAATGTCATTTAGAACATTGTTATATAGATGGGGTGCTTATGTCATTTACAACATTGTTATATAGATGGGGTGCTTATGTCATTTAGAACATTGTTATATAGATGGGGTGCTAATGTCATTTAGAACATTGTTATAGAGATGGGGTGCTTATGTCATTTAGAACATTGTTATATAGATGGGGTGCTAATGTCATTTAGAACATTGTTATATAGATGGGGTGCTAATGTCATTTAGAACATTGTTATATAGATGGGGTGCTTATGTCATTTAGAACATTGTTATATAGATGGGGTGCTAATGTCATTTAGAACATTGTTATATAGATGGGGTGCTAATGTCATTTAGAACATTGTTATATAGATGGGGTGCTTATGTCATTTAGAACATTGTTATATAGATGGGGTGCTAATGTCATTTAGAACATTGTTATATAGATGGGGTGCTAATGTCATTTAGAACATTGTTATATAGATGGGGTGCTTATGTCATTTAGAACATTGTTATATAGATGGGGTGCTAATGTCATTTAGAACATTGTTATATAGATGGGGTGCTTATGTCATTTAGAACATTGTTATATAGATGGGGTGCTAATGTCATTTAGAACATTGTTATATAGATGGGGTGCTAATGTCATTTAGAACATTGTTATATAGATGGGGTGCTTATGTCATTTAGAACATTGTTATATAGATGGGGTGCTAATGTCATTTAGAACATTGTTATATAGATGGGGTGCTAATGTCATTTAGAACATTGTTATATAGATGGGGTGCTAATGTCATTTAGAACATTGTTATATAGATGGGGTGCTTATGTCATTTAGAACATTGTTATATAGATGGGGTGCTAATGTCATTTAGAACATTGTTATATAGATGGGGTGCTAATGTCATTTAGAACATTGTTATATAGATGGGGTGCTAATGTCATTTAGAACATTGTTATATAGATGGGGTGCTAATGTCATTTAGAACATTGTTATATAGATGGGGTGCTTATGTCATTTAGAACATTGTTATATAGATGGGGTGCTAATGTCATTTAGAACATTGTTATATAGATGGGGTGCTAATGTCATTTAGAACATTGTTATATAGATGGGGTGCTAATGTCATTTAGAACATTGTTATATAGATGGGGTGCTTATGTCATTTAGAACATTGTTATATAGATGGGGTGCTAATGTCATTTAGAACATTGTTATATAGATGGGGTGCTAATGTCATTTAGAACATTGTTATATAGATGGGGTGCTTATGTCATTTAGAACATTGTTATATAGATGGGGTGCTAATGTCATTTAGAACATTGTTATATAGATGGGGTGCTTATGTCATTTAGAACATTGTTATATAGATGGGGTGCTAATGTCATTTAGAACATTGTTATATAGATGGGGTGCTAATGTCATTTAGAACATTGTTATATAGATGGGGTGCTAATGTCATTTAGAACATTGTTATATAGATGGGGTGCTAATGTCATTTAGAACATTGTTATATAGATGGGGTGCTTATGTCATTTAGAACATTGTTATAGAGATGGGGTGCTAATGTCATTTAGAACATTGTTATATAGATGGGGTGCTAATGTCATTTAGAACATTGTTATATAGATGGGGTGCTAATGTCATTTAGAACATTGTTATATAGATGGGGTGCTAATGTCATTTAGAACATTGTTATATAGATGGGGTGCTAATGTCATTTAGAACATTGTTATATAGATGGGGTGCTTATGTCATTTAGAACATTGTTATATAGATGGGGTGCTAATGTCATTTAGAACATTGTTATATAGATGGGGTGCTAATGTCATTTAGAACATTGTTATATAGATGGGGTGCTAATGTCATTTAGAACATTGTTATATAGATGGGGTGCTAATGTCATTTAGAACATTGTTATATAGATGGGGTGCTTATGTCATTTAGAACATTGTTATATAGATGGGGTGCTAATGTCATTTAGAACATTGTTATATAGATGGGGTGCTAATGTCATTTAGAACATTGTTATATAGATGGGGTGCTAATGTCATTTAGAACATTGTTATATAGATGGGGTGCTAATGTCATTTAGAACATTGTTATATAGATGGGGTGCTAATGTCATTTAGAACATTGTTATATAGATGGGGTGCTTATGTCATTTAGAACATTGTTATATAGATGGGGTGCTAATGTCATTTAGAACATTGTTATATAGATGGGGTGCTAATGTCATTTAGAACATTGTTATATAGATGGGGTGCTAATGTCATTTAGAACATTGTTATATAGATGGGGTGCTAATGTCATTTAGAACATTGTTATATAGATGGGGTGCTAATGTCATTTACAACATTGTTATATAGATGGGGTGCTAATGTCATTTAGAACATTGTTATATAGATGGGGTGCTAATGTCATTTAGAACATTGTTATATAGATGGGGTGCTAATGTCATTTAGAACATTGTTATATAGATGGGGTGCTAATGTCATTTAGAACATTGTTATATAGATGGGGTGCTAATGTCATTTAGAACATTGTTATATAGATGGGGTGCTAATGTCATTTAGAACATTGTTATATAGATGGGGTGCTAATGTCATTTAGAACATTGTTATATAGATGGGGTGCTAATGTCATTTAGAACATTGTTATATAGATGGGGTGCTAATGTCATTTAGAACATTGTTATATAGATGGGGTGCTAATGTCATTTAGAACATTGTTATATAGATGGGGTGCTAATGTCATTTAGAACATTGTTATATAGATGGGGTGCTTATGTCATTTGAGCTGAAAGAGAAATATACCAGTTATCCAATAATAGTTTATTTTGTTATTTACAGTTAAGAAACTTTCTCAGAAGCAGTCTTGGAGACATTACTTTTCTACATCTATCAAGTATTGAACGACTACTCCATAATAACCATGACTCATATAGATTTATATCCAGAGTGTACTCATTGCTAATGCAACAATGACCAAAACCAGATGTACATAAGTCAAGAGAGCAATGGGAATCTGATTTGAATATTACAATTGATGAGGGGGTATGGTCGGACCTATGCCAAGATAGTGTGTCAGTGACTATCAACACTAGATACAGACTTATACATTACACCTTCCTCCACCAACTCTATCTGACACCTCAGAGGCTACATATATATAACCTTGAAATATCAGAAATGTGTTTCAGATGTGGAACAACAGAAGGCATTTTTTTGCATTCTACTTGGCAGTGTACTATATAATTATGGAGGTCCCTTTCCCACTTGACCCTGAAATATGCCTTCTGGGTAACTTTACAAATGTGAGTTTGAGGAATAACTTCAATATCATATTTACAGAAATCGTCTTTGCCACTGCAAGAAAATGTGTTGCATTGACATGGAAATCTGATTCCCCTCTCCCAATTCCAAGATGGCTCTCTGAAATTAATAAGTGTATTCCTATTAAGAAGATGACCTATGCTTTAAGAAATAAATTCAACTACTACTTTGTATGGCAACCCTTCCTGGACTATATGGAAATACTTCCATTGGGGTTGGTGATATGTGCTTGTAGATCGATGTTAATATTGTCTCTCCGTAATGTACTGTTTATATTGCTTTATGTATGTGTTGGTCTCTCTTGTCTTTTGCCTTATTTAGTCATTATTAGTATTAGTATTATTCAAACATTATAATAAAAAAAATGTAATTTGTAATTGTTTTAATAAAAAATGTATTTTGGGGGAGGGGTGGGGAGGGCTGAATAAGCTTTTTTGTAGTACTTACTCTTGCTGTGTTGTATTGTTCGGTTGTTCAATAATTGAAAAATAAAATGAAATAATTGTTATTATTTTGTCCAACAACATTGTGTTCTTTCTCGCTATAGGCTGTGTTTGCAGATATCTTGTTTCATTCAGTATATATTTGATTGACATGCTCAGTAATTGTCAGGATGTAGTGATCTTCTGTTGGGGTGAATCAAATGAGATTACATCATAGTGTTTGTCATCCCATACTTGTCATTTTTTTGGGACTGAGGATCTCCTCTGTAATAATTGGATGGAAGCCTCTTGTTAGATTGTAAGGTACACATTTACTCTTCATATTTATAACTTTTTGTAATGTAGATAGCATTTGTATCATAAAGGTGAGCAACAGCATACTGTATAAACTACATCTATTTGGTTGTTATAATACCTCAATGGAAAAGTACTTGGTGAGAGTCAAGTTGACACAAAGCTGCGGTTCAGAGGTCTTGTCTCAGGCTCTACAGACTATAATGAGTGCCTGTCAGGGTAACTAAAGTTTTGGCTGTCCTCTCCCTTTATGGGCTGGCTGGGATATCAAAGGCCCCGCTGATAAACAAAATAAACTCCCACCACTGCTTTCACCCTTTATTGTCCTGCCCGGTTTTAATGTTGGCCAGGTGCAGAGTTAAGCACAAACTCTAGCATTTTTAAGCCGGCATGCAGCGAGCAAAGCATCCACAGAAGCATGCCTGTTGTTGGTATCACTCAGCTACAGTATGACCGTACATCCTCAGTACTGCTGAATAAATCCATTGTTATTACATTGTATTTGATTGTATCCATTGGTTACAGTTCTCGTGTAACATTCCTGTCCTGAACTCCAATATTTTAGAGTAAAGTATGTCATGTAGGTAGTAAGTACCCTGATATCAGTGCAATATCCATATAGAACTGAGACTACTCTATAAACGCTGACACGCGTATACCAGCATATGAGACTCACCTCTGAAGAGTCTAATGATAGTTGGTGGAAGTGGACTATCACCCCAAAGGAATGTAGAGGGGCCATAAAATGAAACTTTTGGCTGGGAGTCATGTGACAGATGGGTAATGCTCATTGTTCACGTTTGGCAAGCCCTAGTCTCTCTTGCACATTTTCCCATAATTTTACGTACGTAAATCAGCGTCACTCATTTATGTAGGGCTTTTGAAACAGTAGTTTGAAGACACGTTTATGGAAAACGGAACTAGTGAAAATGAGCTATTAGTGTCCTGTAATGTATTGGGGCAAAACTCCCTATAACTGTTCACCCTATAACTGTTCACCCAGGCTTTATATAAGCAGGCTAACACAATCTTGTGGAATGCAGACAACCCATGTTTAAACCCAGTCAAGAGTAACAATTATTTTCCTGCCCTAAGGTTATTGGTGGACTTTTGGAATTGATGGCTGCTGCTTTCTATTGTCATAAAATGTGCTATTTTCAATGAGTAATCAATACCACATCTCAAGTAGGATCCTCGGCAACGAGCGGCCTGCTCTGCCAAGGGCAGCGTTATGAGCTCAACATAGGATTGTCTACTATCCAACAGACAGAGACTGCCTGGGTTTGGTTTTCTGCATCTTGTACTCAAGCCTAATGCCTTCCGTCAATGGAATCATGTTTTCACATGGTTTCCCCTGGAGTTGGGCATGCATCTGAAATGTTCATCTCTTGCACACTATCTCCCTCTCCCATTCTTCCTATCCCCTCTTCTTAGTATCTGTGGAGAGGAACTCTGCTTATCGCGTTGCAGTTTGGTCTAATTTATGTTCCATAAGTGCAGGTCTCATAAATACTCAAAGTGAACAAAGCCAAGTAATTCAATCCTGTGTCAACAAAGGCCAAAAAAACAGACAAATCTAACACCAGTATGGATATGAAATATAATTTGAAAGAACATACACTTTTTCTTCTTTTGCACACATTGCCCGTGATTTCCATGAATGTTATGAGATTATAGGAACACATTTTGTTTATCTTATGCAAGTATTCATGCCTTGCTTGTTGAAATGATAAAGACTCCAATGCAAACAACAGTTCTATTTCAATTTTATAACACTTTTCCTTGTTTTCTTCACTGACCAACAGAATAGGTTGCCTCTGGGGAACAGTGACGAAAGCTCTCACCTCAAAGAAGACAGAGATAATGCTGTCCATCGCACCAAAAGGAGCCAGCAGAATAAACGACTTGATTCGGGTATGGATTCTTTCTTGGAACAACGATTTCATTACATTCAGAGAATGCCTTAAACTTTCATGTTCTAATTTGTTAAATGACTGGACGGATGGGTATACATCAAGGTTTTACCTCCAGGTAAAAGACTCAAGACAGCAGGGATAGAGCAGGCCTGAACCCAGTATGCTGTATGGTTCATGGTGGGCAGTGGTATAATGGAAACTATACGCAGGTATACACCGTAACCCCGTTTCTTTTCAGTGTACATTGCGTATATTCAGTTCTTAATTACATTTACATTTAAGTCATTTAGCAGACGCTCTTATCCAGAGCGACTTACAAATTGGAAAGTTCATACATATTCATCCTGGTCCCCCCGTGGGGAATGAACCCACAACCCTGGCGTTGCAAGCGCCCACACGGGACCAATCCCCACTGATGCGTATCAAAATAGTGGAGTGGAGTTATAAGCCGTATCAATTAATAAGGCTGATGGAATATATCATAATGTTTAGCTTAAGATGTTGATAAACTATTATTTCTTCACATTTTAAACGCAGCAAGGAATGTGCACACAGTGGTAGGCCTACAAGAGAACTCACTAGAACATGTTTTCTAGCCAACCGAATTAATTTAAATGTCCTAAATCATAATTTAAGTACACGTTTAAATGTCACATGATAAGAACAACCATCTATCAAAACGAGTCAATGGCTAGCTAACAGTCTAGTCTACTGACAAGCTAGCTAACTAGCTGTTTAGCTGGCTAGCATACCCACAAACTCGTTTTAATCATATTAACCAGCTAGCTAGCACATTATCTTGTCAAACTGTTAAATTAGTAGCCAGACAGTTTCAAGTGATGTTAAATAACAATATAAGTCTTCTACAAACTTTGAGGGTGGTTTCTCTAAACAGTTCATCAGGGAGACCTCCGTTGTAACTAGCTATGCTGCGCTCTATTGGAATAGTTAATACTCAAATTATACATTGTTTTGAAGCTTAAAATCTCCTCTTTCCAATAGTGTATATAACTTCCAATGTGTTTAGGGGTCAATGTGACTGATTATGATAGAACAAGCCACGTATGACTAGCATAATGCCTTTGGCCTCCTAGACATTGAAAGAAAGTTGATTTGAAAGCCAAGAGAACAGGAGACTGCATATGAGGAACTGTTTATAAAATATTTATTTATATGTTCGGTTTTTGGCGTGGCTATTTTGAACAAAGGTAAGACATGCCTCATAATATGAAGTAAAACATCCAGGATTCAAACAATTAAGGAACAGGAAAAATATAGTGATGCTAGTGATCGGCCTATCGTCTTCTGGTAGCCTATATGGAAAGGCTTTACCAAAATCCTTCTCATTTAATGTTAACTAGCTATAAAGTAGCCTATGCCTACCTGGCAGAATGATATCATGATTATTTGCATCAATCCAGTGGACATTGGTTTTGCAAACTCCATCTCATGTGCGCTACAGAAACACCACTAACCAAACAACAGTGCTAGTGCCTGTGCACTTGAATTAAAGGGTAACTACACTCAAAAATCTACATTTCTTAAAAGTGATCTCCTGATTTGGATTTAGAATATCCAATTATGTTGCTTTTCTATTTTTTATTAAATGGTGAGAGCGAAAACCTGAAAACATTTTGAAAAAATCTGAAACCTATGAATTTCTGACACAGTTGACAGCTTAATTTATGTATTTCAATAGTAGACCTACTATACCAAGATGAGTGAGAGACCATGCGGTAGGATTTTACAGTGAGGAGGCAACAGCAGTTCTTTACTTTTCTTGCCCGGGTGAGGCTTTTACTAGCAAACAGGAAAATAAGCCACCAAAAACTTTACAATTATTTACAAAAGAAAGTAACAAACTGGAAGTTGCAACAGGAACATAAACTGGGGATAACTCCCAAAACAGTTGCACTCAAACAACTCCGAACTTAATAATACCTGTCCACAACCAGTCCCTTGCCTGGCCTAGACAGAAATTACAAGGCTTAGATAGCCTACCTGGAACCTTCACTATGGACCGTCCAATTATTAACCAATCATCAAGTATCAGTTTCAATATGGACCACACCATTATTAACCAATCATCAATTAGCATTTTTTATTTTTTATTTTTTTCACCTTATTTAACCAGGTAAGCTAGTTGAGAACAAGTTCTCATTTACAACTGCGACCTGGCCAAGATAAAGCAAAGCAGTGCGACACAAACAACAACACAGAGTTACACATAGAATAAATAAGCGTACAGTCAATAACACAATAGACAAAAAAGAAAGTCTATATACAGTATGTGCAAATGGCGTGAGGAGGTAAGGCAATAAATAGGCCATAGTAGCGAAGTAATTACAATTTAGCAAATTAACACTGGAGTGATAGATGAGCAGATGATGGTGTGTAAGTAGTGATACTGGTGTGCAAAAGAACAGAAAAGTAAATAAAACAATATGGGGATGAGGTAGGTAGATTGGGTGGGCTATTTACAGATGGGCTATGTACAGCTGCAGCGATCGGTTAGCTGCTCAGATAGCTGATGTTTAAAATTAGTGAGGGAAATATAAGTCTCCAGCTTCAGCGATTTTTGCAATTCATTCCAGTCATTGGCAGCAGAGAACTGGAAGGAAAGGTGGCCAAAGGAGGTGTTGGCTTTGGGGACGACCAGTGAGATATACCTGCTGGAGCGCGTGCTACGGGTGGGTGTTGTTATCATGACCAGTGAGCTTTACCTAGCATAGACTTATAGATGACCTGGAGCCAGTGCGTCTGGCGACGAATATGTAGCGAGGGCCAGCCGACTTGAGCATACAGGTCGCAGTGGTGGGTGGTATAAGGGGCTTTGGTGACAAAACGGATGGCACTGTGATAGACTGCATCCAGTTTGCTGAGTAGAGTATTGGAAGCTATTTTGTAAATTACATCGCCGAAGTTGAGGATCGGTAGGATAGTCAGTTTTACGAGGGTATGTTTGACGGCATGAGTGAACGAGGCTTTGTTGCGAAATAGGAAGCCGATTCTAGATTTAATTTTGGATTGAAGATGTTTAATATGAGTCGGGAAGGAGAGTTTACAGTCTACAGTCTAAACACCTAGGTATTTGTAGTTGTCCACATATTCTAAGTCAGAACCGTCCAGAGTAGTGATGCTAGTCGGGCGGGCGGGTGCGGGCTGCGAACGGTTGAAAAGCAAGCATTTGGTTTTACTAGCATTTAAGAGCAGTTGAAGGCCACGGAAGGAGTGTTGTATGGCTTTGAAGCTCGTTTGGAGGTTAGTTAGCACAGTGTCCAAAGAAGGGCCAGATGTATGCAGAATGGTGTCATCTGCGTAGAGGTGGATCAGGGAATCACTCGCAGTAAGAGCGACATCGTTGATATATACAGAGAAAAGAGTCGGCCCAAGAATTGAACCCTGTGGTACCCCCATAGAGACTGCCAGAGATCCGGACAACAGGCTCTCCGATTTGACACACTGAATTCTGTCTGCGAAGTAGTTAGTGAACCAGGCGAGGCAGTCATTTGAGAAACAAAGGCTGTTGAGTCTGCCGATAAGGATACGGTGATTGACAGAGTCGAAAGCCTTGGCCTCGAAAGCATGTCGAAAGCATGAAGGCATGAATGCACAATAAACATATTCAGACAATAATCAATATATTACTAAATATATACACACTTCAGTCAATAGTGTAGGACCCTGCATAAAGCAGGGTAACATTTGTTCTCCCTTGGAATTCAACCACATTACAGATCTCAGTAACACATGATAAGTAGCGCTCCTGAACACGGCTGTGTTTGACACACCTCCTGATGCAGCAGGAACAAAGGATTCACCTCTTCATTCAACGAGGATTACCGGTATGTTTGCAAACAATTTTTTACCTTTAACCTAGCGATTGCATCACCAAAATATTTGCACTTGAAGCATATTAAGACTGAGTAACATAGCGCTACAAACAAATGGCTGGCACATCCAAAACCAAATTAATGTTGGCGTGAACTCTAACATGCATTTCTCTCTCATTACAGGCAGTACTGAAGGACATGGCTAAACACATATTACATTCAATAAATTAATTTGAATTCTCATAAACCCTTAAAGTGTTTCAAATGTCTGGTTACTTATATAAGGCATGTCTTTAGATTGTGAAAGAGATTATTTGGACGATCATCACAATTGGGTTTATCATTTTAGGTCATTCAGAGTACATGTCACTGTTTCTCATGTTTAAAGAATTACACAGGGCGCCTTTCCTTCACTGGGAAGGCCGTTTAGTTGCATTTACAGAGGCTGGATCTATGCACTTTGGGAGGGAGACGTTGTTCCCCACTTCTATGTTGTTGGTATAAAACCAGAATATAAGTAATTACATTTTTGCGGCCGTTCTCCTGATTTCTTGGTTTGAAAGGAGTGAGCACTGGATTTTTGATGTGGTATTCAGTTCAAAGCCTGACATGCATTGCATTGGAACATTTACAATGCAGTAATTTGTTTGGGCGCTCTGTCATTAGAGGGTTTAAGTCTCTCTCTCTCCCTCACTCTCTCTTTCCATTGTGGGCTACTGCTGCTGCTTAGATATCAGTTGAAGTGAGTCTACATATTTCAGCTTCACACAATAAGGTTGGTATGATCCTGCCAGAATTAGGATCTGCTGGTGAGGCATTGTTCCTTTCCTCGGATTACCTCCAGTCAGGGGAGGCTGAGGAGATGATTGACATGTGTTTTGGACGCTGCTGCTTTCTGCTCTGAGGATGTATTTACATGTAAATATGGTGCAGGTCCAGTGTTTTCATTGGAGAGGTACTGTAGGGAAGAAGTGGTGCTGTGATTCCAGCTGGAGAGCTGCTCTTTTGGCTTAAAGGAAAGATTCACCCATTTTGAATGTTACTATATATTTTTTCTTATCTCTGAGACAAAATATGCATATCAGAGATGCACAAAAACTACACTGAACAAAAATATAAATGCAACATGTAAAGTGTTGGTCCCATGTTTCATGAGCTGAAATAAAAAATCCCAGAAATGTTCCATATGCACCAAAAGCTTATTTCTCTCAAATTGTGTGCACAAATTTGTTTACATTCCTGTTAGTGAATATTTTTCCTTTGCCAAGATAATCCATCCACCTGACAGGTGTGGCATACCAAGAAGCTGATTAAACAGCATGATCATTACACAGGTGCACCACTTTAAAATGTGCAGTTTTGTCACACAACACAATGCCACGGATGTCTCAAGTTTTGAGGGAGCATGCAATTGGCATGCTGACTGCAGGAATGTCCACCAGACATTCATGCTTCTCTGTTTCCAGAGAATGTAATGTTAATTTCTTACCATAAGCTGCCTCCAATTTTGTTTTAGAGAATTTGGCAGTACGTCCAACCGGCCTCACAACTGCAGACCACGTGTAACCACACCAGCCTAGGACCTCCACATCCGGCTTCTTCACCTGTGGGATCATATATCTTTGACATTGTTGCATGTTGCGATTATATTTTGTTCAGTGTATATATAACATTAAAAATGGGTGACTCTTTCCTTTAATGCTGAGGATCTCCCCTGATGGTCACTGATGAGGTGTCAGTCACCAAGAACAATTAGGGAATAGGATATTAGGAGTTAGAAAGTAGTATGTTAGATTGGTGCCAGGAAAGGTTTCCACTGGTGATAAAGATACACACAAGCACAAAGGTTCTGCATGCCATATGAAGTGTGCCAGAGCACAGAGTATTGCAAGATAGGTGTTGGCAGAGCCCAGAAATGACAGGGTTTTTGGCTGCCTCAGAAATGCCTGCCTGGCCTTGAACTACACGCATTCCCAAGATCAGCGTTGAAGAGTGACTCCCCTACAAACATCCAAAGAAAAAGTATTGGAAAGAGAACAGGTACTGTATGGAAGGAAAGGCCTCTCCGAAAGAGCCCCCAAAAGAATGTGACAAGAATAGGCAATATGGAGGGCTACAGCAACTGCAAATGTATATTTTCACTGGACTGAAAATACACCAGACGGTTCGTGTATGATCACACTGCTCAGGCTTAGGGCACTTCCGCCTGCCTTAGAACCAGACGAGACGCTTGTGCGGTGAACAAACCTTCTGTGACACCTTATCTGTTTTGATCATACCATCTTGGGTTTAGGAGACAAAGCAGGAGGAAGGGAGGGAACCTACTCCTTCTGTACTTCCTCCCTGGGGAGATTTAACAATGTATTGAGGGTGGCATTAATCTTTACAAGCACAAAATGATTGTGATTTTTCATCTGTCAAAGAGTACGGGGTCAGTGTTGTAACCGGTAGAAGTGGGATCGCTGGGAGACATGCCCTGACACAGACGACTGCTGCTGTTGAAAGGAAGAGCTTTATGTTCACCTGTCATGAAGTTCCTCCTCCTTATCACCTACATGTGTCACTGAATTTATTCACAGAGATGTGTTCACACCGCAAAACCCATCTGTCTTCGCTTCACAGTCGGATCTAATTCAGTTTAACAGAATTTTTATTCCAAGATATTTATTCATTCTTTCTGGAGTGTAGAGTTTGTGGTTGCATTGGAAATGGATTGTGAGAGTGAGTCATGAAAGCCTTGTCCTTGTATGCTCTGTGTGCCATAGTGTAAACTGGAACACTCAGCATGGGGACTATCAGAATGACATATGTATACATACATATGTGAGTCTTCAGAGTTGGTTGGCCCTACATATGCTTCGTACACCGGATATGCCTCTTCTCTGTCTCACCGCAAAATGGATTTGTCAGTTTTATAGGGGATATCTTTAAACACAGACAGGTACAGAGTTTCATGGATCTAAGGGGAAAGACTGCAGCCTTACTAAATCAGAGGCTTATTATGTCAAATAATTCTTAGTCTGTTTTGGTGCAGTCATAGTTCTACTGATATATGGAAGAATGGTGCCGGAGGGGATGGCTGCCGCTTTACGGGCTCTTTAACCAATTGTTCTATTTTGTGTGTTTTTTCACATTGTTTCTCATTTATTTTGTACATAATGTTGACGCTACCGTCTCTTATGACCGAAAAGAGCTTCTGGATATCAGAACAGAGATTACTCACCTCGAACTGGACAAATATTTTTTCTTTAATGAGTCGGACACAAAGGATACAATGTTGCTCTCAGACAAGGCCCAAATCCTTGTCATTAGCATGAAGAAAATAATTAAATACAGGGGGCGGAGATCAGGGTGCCTTGTGAGAGTTTGTCAGTGAGTGGGTAACCCGCCTCTAGTATCCATTCTATTAGCCAACGTGTAATCACTGTATGAGCTCAGTTCAAGACTATCCTACCAACGGGACATTAAAAACTGTAGTATCTTATGTTTCACCGAGTCGTGGCTGAACGACGACATGGATAATATACATTTGCTTGGTTTTTCGTGCATCGGCAGGACAGAACAGCTACGTCTGGTAAAACGAGGGGTGGGGGTGTGTGTCTGTTTGTCAATAACAGCTGGTGCACTTTATTTAACTAGGGAAGTCAGTTAAGAACAAATTCATATTTACAATGACGGCTTACCCTGGCCAAACCCTAACCTGGACAAAGCTGGGCCAATTGTGCGCCGCCCTATGGGACTCCCAATCACGTCCGGTTGTGGTACAGCCTGGAATCGAACCAGGATCTGTAGTGACGCCTCTAGCATTGAGATGCAGTGCCTTAGACTGCTGCACCACTCAGGGGCCCTATTAAGGTAGTCTCGAGGTATTGCTCACCTGAGGTAGAGTACCTCATGATAAGCTGTAGACCACACTATCTCCCAAAAGAGTTTTCATCTATATTTTTCGTAGCCTTCTACTACCACTACAAACCGTCTCTGGCACTAAGACCGCACTCAACGAGCTGTATAAGGCCATAAGCAAACAAGAAAATGTTCATCCAGAAGTGGCACTCATAGTGGCCGGGGACTCCAATGCAGGCAAACTTAAATCTGTTTTACCTCATTTCTACCAGCATGTCACATGTACAACCAAAGGAGAAAAAAATCTAGACCACCTTTAATCCACACATAAAGACACGTACAAAGCTCTCTCTCGCCTTCTATTTGAAAAAAATTGACCATAATTCTATCCTCCTGATTCCTGCTTACAAGTAAAAACTAAAGCAGGAAGTATCAGTGGCTCTCTCAATACGGAAGTGGTCAGATGACACGGATGAAACGCTACAGGACTGTTTTGCTAGCACAGAGATGTTCTGGGATTCATCCAATGGCATTGAGGAGCATACCACCTCAGTCACCGGCTTCATCAATAAGTGCGTCGACGACTTCGTCCCCACAGTGACTGTATGTACATATCCCAAAAAGAAGCCATGGATTACAGGCAACATCCGCATCGAGCTAAAGGCTAGACACTACTCCGGCCGCTTATAAGAAATCCCGCTATGCCCTCAGACGAACCATCAAACAGGCAAAGCGTCTATACAGAACTAAGATTGAATCCTACTACTCCGGCTCTGACGCTCATCGGATGTGGCAGGGCTTGGAAACCAAGCTGCGAGCTGCCCAGTGACGCAGGCCTACCAGACAGGTTAAATGCCTTTATGCTCGCTTTGAGGCAAGCAATCATGCATCATGCATACTGAATCATGCACGAGAGCATCAGCTGTTCCGGAAGACTGTGTGATCACGCTCTCCGTAGCTGATGTGAGCAAGACCTTTAAACAGGTCAACATTCACAAGGCTGCGGGGCCAGACGGATTACCAGGACGTGTACTCAGAGCATGGGTGGACCAACTGGCAAGTGTCTTCACTGACATGTTCAACCTCTCCCTGACCGAGTCTGTAATACCTACATGTTTCAAGCAGACCATCACAGTCCCTGTGCCCAAGAAAGCGAATGTAACCTGTCTAAATGACTTCCGCCACATAGCCCTCACGTCGGTAGCCATGAAGTGCTTTGAAAGGCTGGTCATGGCTCAAATCAACACCATCTTCCCGGAAACCCTAGACCCACTCCAATTCGCATACCGCCCCAACAGATCCACAGATGATGCAATCTCAATTGCACTCCAAACTGGCCTTTCTCACCTGGACAAAAGGAACACCTATGTGAGAATGCTGTTCATTGACCACAGCTCAGCATTCAACACCATAGTGCCCACAAAGCTCAACATTAAGCTAAGGACCCTGGGACTAAACACCTCCCTCTGCAACTGGATTCTGGTCTTCCTGACGGGCTGCCCCCAGGTGGTAAGGGTAGGCAACAACACATCTGCCACGTTGATCCTCAACACGGGGGCCCCTCAGGGGTGCGTGCTTAGTCCCCTCCTTTCTCCCTTTTCACCCACGACTGTGTAATCAAGCACGACTCCAACACCATCATTAAGTTTGCTGACAACACAACGGTGGTAGGCCTGATCACCGACAACGATGAGACAGCCTATAGGGAGGTCAGAGACTGACAACAACCTCTCCCTCAACGTGAGCAAGACAAAGGAGATGATCGTTGACTACATGAAAAGGAAGGCCGAACACGCCACCATTCACATCGACTGGGCTGTAGTGGAGCGGGTTGAGAGTTTCAAGTTCCTTGGTGTCCACATCACCAACAAACTATCATGGTCCAAACACACCAAGAAAGTCGTGAAGAGGGCATGCCTTTTTCCCCTCAGGAGACTGAAAAGATTTGGCATGGCTCCCCAGATCCTCATAATCCTCATAGCATCCTGACCGGTTGCATCACCGCCTGGTATGGCAATTGCCCGGCATCCGACCATAATGCGCTACAGGGGGTAGTACATGCAGCCCAGTACATCACTGGGGTCAAGCTTCCTGCCATCCAAAACCTATATTTTATTTATTTATTGAACCTTTATTTAACTAGGCAAGCCAGTTAAGAACAAATTCTTACTTACAATGAAGGCCTATCCGCGCAGCCCTATGGGACTCCCAATCATGGCCGGGTGTGATGCAGCCTGGAGTATACTAGGCGGTGTCAGATAAAGGCCCAAAAGTCATAGACTGTTGTCCCTGTTACCGCACGGCAAGCAGTACCGGAGCACTAAGTCTAGGTCCAAAAGGCTCCTTAACAGCTTCTACTCCCAAGCCATAAGACTGCTGCACATACAATATATAATGTGCAGAGTACATATCGTACCTCACAAATCCACAAAGGTCAATTACAAAGACATAACTTTAAAAGTATTCAAGGAACTAATGCAGTGTCATTTCAATACTGCTTGGTAATGGGCCGCAACTGATCCGGCCTCCTACTGTGAGACCAGTCCAAATTGCAACAATGAAGCTGCTGGCTAACTTCACTCTTTTTTAAATCAAATTAGCCAGAGAGACGACAGATTGGCCAATTGGCTCATCTTCTTGTTACCCCCCCCCCCCCCCCCCCACTCATCCCCTCTCTGCTTGTGTTAGGTTCCCCTGGGCCACTCCTCTTCTCAGACAGCATACCATGACAAGGCCTTTGGCAGGACTGGCCTTACACCAGCTCACTGGATTATATAATGATGTTTTTCCCCTTCAAGTAGAGCAGGAGAGAGTAGAGCAAATTTTCAGATGTGACCATTGGCTTACTCATTGTCTAGAATAACAGCTGTTTGTTTTTATAATTCAATTTGATTTAAACATTTCTTGTCCATTACTTTTAAGGACCAAGCAGCCCCGGTCTAAAGGTCTTTCCAAATTAGCTAAAAAGACAGATGATGTTATCGAACAAGCTGAGTATGGTTGAATTAGCAAATGGATATGTGAGTTTAGCTCTACATTACAAGCTTATTCAATTAAGGCTGAGCTTTAAAGCAAATAGCGAAATTCTCAGCCCTAAGGAATGCATGTTAACAATTTCCCCCACCTGCTTCCTGGCAGGTCTGTCCTTTTATTTTGATTAAAAGAAAAAAAGACCATGTATTACAATCCCATGCCATGAATCACAGTCTGAGCTCAGAGGTTAGAGCTGCACTGTGCAGGACCGATGCAGTATGAGGTTACACAAAGCAGATCCTATTCCATTTGGACAACTGGTGAGGGCTTCTTGACAGTCAGATATTTTAGGTTTGCGTTGTGCCTTTTTTATTAGATTTTGGGGGGGAATAGGCATGTTGCCATGTGGTAGTACATGTATGTACTTTCAGTTAGTACAGAAGAAACAAAGAAGAAATATTTTCTCAAAGTTCTAGCCATTACAAGAGATTAAGTATCCTTGTTTTAAATCAGGCTATTTTGCATTAGTGGCTTTGAGCAGGAATGAACACTCCCAACCCAACGTGTTGACAGTGAACACTCCCAACCCTCAGTGTTGACACACTGAGTGTTTTCACACATTGACTCCCTCTATGTTCTCCGTTTGATCGCCATAATATATGGATTCTGTTCCCTCACTGCTAGATTTCAATTCACTAATGACAAAGTGATTGAATGACAGAGAGACTGGTATGTATCTATAATTGAATGTATTGCAATTTGTTTGTTTAACACATGCTAACAAACATCATAGCTAAGTATGCTTCCGGCAGTATGACATGATGTCTGACATATGCCAGACTGTGCACAGTGCTATGTAGAACAGTGTTTGTCACATGTATCCAAAATAACAGAGGTTACCCCAGTGCAAATGTTTTGTATTGATTCCAAATGGTAGACCGAGGGACCATCTGTAATCTTTTGACTGTTAACAGTTAACACTAAAGTGTGGGATACAACAGAGTCCTCAGCTGTTGAGCCATGACTGGATGTGTTAATGATGGAAGTATATCAGCTGGCCCTGGGAGAGGACTTAAAAGAGCCCTCTGCACTATCAAGCCAAAGGAGCTGGTACTGAAGCATTTGCCAAAATAATAATTTCTCTTTCATGTCAGATGCACTTTGCCTTCATAAATATGCAGTTTGCCTTTGCAAGCCATTTCACAGCAGATGTGTTTTTGTAGTACGTGTTGTGAAAATGTGTTTTCAATGTTGGACCTCTTTGATGCTAATTTGTTCCATTCATTAAAGCATTGTACCACTTTTGTTGTCACAATCTGTTTATAGATGGAATATGTGAGATTATTTTCAGAAATCAATTATCATGAGTGTACGGACATTAGAGCTGTGTCACACTGGGGACAGCCTTGTTCTCTCTTGTTGTTGTTCTGTTCCCCTGCCTCTCCATAACACATTTACCAGTATTTATTAACCATATCCCCAACCATTAAATTCCTGGTGCACCTCTGGAGGCTGTGCTGAGCCATGTGCCTAAGTGGGGACACCTCTTGTAAAAACAGCTGAGTAATGAACATTGTGTGTGTGTGTGTGTGTGTGTGTGTGTGTGTGTGTGTGTGTGTGTGTGTGTGTGTGTGTGTGTGTGTGTGTGTGTGTGTGTGTGTGTGTGTGTGTGTGTGTGTGTGTGTGTGTGTGTGTGTGTGTGTGTGTGTGTGTGTGTGTGTGTGTGTGTGTGTGTGTGTGTGTGTGTGTGTGTAATGGAGCTCATCTGGGCCAGGACCTGTCCCTTTTTACCAGGGTGATGGGAGGAGGACTTGACCTTGCTAGTTTGGATGAGTGGTTAGAGCATTGGGCCAGTAACCGAAAGGTCACTGGTTTGAATACAGGAGCCGACAAGGTGAAAACTCTGTTGATGTACCCTTGAGCAAGGCATTTAACCCTAATTTGCTTCAGGGGTGCAGTCCTACTATGGCTGACCCTGTAAAAATCTATCCGGTGTATGTGACAATAATATATATATATTTTTTTTTTTTGTCATCATGTTCTTATTTTCACTCAACAAGAATATGCTTGTTGCTGGGGAAAATGTATGATGGAGAAATGACCACGGTTTCCCCATCAACATTTACCGCTCGTCTATTGTCAAGGCAGGCAGGGTGTGTCCAAGGCTGTGGACATGCTGGCCTTTGGTGTCAACATTTTGTGACTGACAACCTGAACATAAAACATACTTATGGCGGCAGAGTAGAAGAGCTTAAGCATTACCGTAACTATCTATCTACTGGTAACAAAGCTGTCCATGTTGACTGATACAGTACGGCCATGAGAGTAAGCAGACACACTTGGGATGGAGGGGAGATTGTGTTTAAATGTTTGTTATATCTGTACAAATCTCTTGTCAAACTGGATTTGTTCAAGGCGCAATGTCATCATAACTATCTTAGACAAGTGTTTATTCGGTTAGGTCAGAAATGGAGACTTCAATGATTCTGTCTCACTCTCCAACCATTGCATGTTTCATCCAAACAGAGCAAAGGAGTGTTAACTCATATATTATACACACATTACAATGTGTAAATACACAAAACTCCTCAGTGAAAAGATCAATCATTTTGTTCTTTCTCACATATGGACATGGATGCTTTGGTAGTTATATAAAAATACAGAGTACAAATAAGTCTTATTCTTTTCTAATCTTTTGAATCTTATATCTGATTGATTATTAATCGACATGGGGTTTGTTTTCCGAACTATCTGTATGCAGAGAGTTTGCTGAAGGCATTTTGATCTGTTACAGATGAGAGATCTTAATTTGAGCCAGATTGCTACAGCAGAAAAATAATCCTGCAGCAACAGGAAATGTGAAATATTATGTGGATTATAATGAATTAAAATTTTTCTTAGGGGTTGATACATTTTGCGTTAGGCCAAATCAAGTATGACATTTTAAAGTGGAAATTACAAACTTAAGAAGCATTCAGCAACAAAAGAGTGATCAAATTTAAGATCCTACATCTAGCTTTCAATTCCTCTTTCCGGTAAAACAGTCTGTTCCTAGACGTCTGCCAATGAAAACAAAGTGAAAAGTATTGTTATCACTTATCCAACCGATTAGTAAGTTGTTTAATGAGTAATGCTCCCTTTGGCTGTTTTCTGGCTATGACAGATTCCAAGATTCTCTGCTAGGGTTTTAGACAGATTGATTAGTGAGTGGGTGTTGTTGTAGGTGGACAGTTTCCTTTAATATGAGGAGACTTCTATCTTGTTTATACAATATAGTTCCTGCATGTAAAGTCTTTCACATTTTAGCACAGTTGGGCCTGTATGCACATTGACAAAACGAAGGAAGATCCAGTGAATTGGAATGTTTTGGAGTCTGTTTCATGTGCTCTCAGACTCATCTTCCCATCTTCAATGTAAAGTTGTTCACCATTCAGATCCATAGTTAGCCATGCAATACATGTTTACTTTGCACATCAAAGAAACTATTTAACTCATTTGAAATGAAAGTCATCTGGAATAAATACAACATTTAAGCTAGCGTCTTAAGCAAATTTTTCTTCTTACTTTTGATCTCTTATGTTTTGAGAAAAATATATATATTGCGTGAGAAGACAACCAGAAAACATTAAGAAACAATGGTAATTAAAACAGCAAAATGATGACATTTATTGAGAAAACAACTTCTAAGCCAATTCAAACAGACACACAAAAGTGCATATCACAGGTCTTACAGTGTGATTGACAGTCTTCTTACGTATTTTCCCTTTTTTTGCTGTACAGATGTTGTTTATTGAGTTGAACAAGGATGTTAGGATATTATTTTCCAATTGTATAATTGTAGCGCTTTGGATGGGTCCATTCATGCAATTCAACTCAAATAAATGACATGTGCTGTGCACTCGTTACAGTGAATTTTACTTTCACTGTCCATCCCAGACTCTGATTCGGGTCCAGTAATATCCAAGTCTTGTTGTTTTTGGAGTCCTGACATTAATTACATTGTGCTCAGCAAGTCCCATGCTTGCAGTACCTGGCAGAAAGCTGTGGTTAGGGAAGTTGTTTTCAGGAAACCCTAACACACTTTATACAAAGAAACGGGTCCAAATAGACCACAGAGCACAGCAGCGGGCACAGCGCCACACCATCTCTCACTGATAACAAGTGTTTCAGCTCAGGGCCCTCATGGCTTTCATGGACACAGTGATTGGGATTTTTTAACATCTCTGAAATAAATATTTATGTAACTTTTGGAATGTGAGATTTCCCCAGTTTTGCTTTCTTAAAAGTTGTTCTTATGACTCATGTAACACACAATGCTCTTAACTTCTTTTCATTCCATGTCAACATTTGGGAGAGAAGCTTCTCAAGCAATGGTCAACTCAAACTCTCTGTTTGTGTTGTTTGACATAGCCAAAGCTACTGCAACATACAGCAGTATAAACAATGAAAACGACCTTCAGAGACATTTTCCTCAAATCAGTAAAATTCCTGAGTCTTTAAATGATAATTACTCCCAGACCACCTCCTGCTCTAGACTTTTCACAAAGGGTTTGGCATTTCAGATGTTTCACTCTTAATGTGTTCCAGATTTTATATCACTTATTAAAGAGAAACATTTTAAAGTGGAAATTACAAACTTTTGTGCATTCACAAAATGTCCAAAATGAGAAAATCTGTTTATGTCTCGATACATTATCTTGATACATCTACAAGGGTTAGGCATACTGGGTGTCCTCTCCAAACTAAGCCCTCTAATTTCATGAACAGACTATTTTAAAATCATATTTGTCGAGTTTATTGAATTCAGGTCAATAGCATGCTGATTCTTTTCATAGCATTTGGGTTCAGCTTGTATTAGCCACAAACATCCTCAAACTAACTCCAATCATTTACTCCACATGCTTCTACACTATTATATGACTCATGGGTTATCTGTAATTCTGCAATCCAGACTAGGGGAAAGATGAGATGGAAAACCGTAAATACATAGCTTTGAGAACTGATCAGAAGTGGCATACATCTTGTGCCAGGGGTGGAGTGTTTTAAGCTGTAATGTCCTGCATCTGCATCCCCCTATTCTTGTTTGACTCTCTCTATCTGTATGTTCTCTCTCTTTCACATGGATGGAATCACATCAGAATCACATGGAAACAAACGAAAAGAAAGGAAAAAAGGTACAGTAAAAGAAAAACATTCCTACATCTATCCTTAAAGGAAAGCTTCACACATTTTGAATGTTATATTGCTTTTGTGTATCTCTGAGTGATGTTCTATCGATTCACTGGGTCATTTCATGTTTTATCTGAGTTATAGGCTTTCAAGCAGGCAGACATCCGGCCAGTATGATGTAGCACTGTGATATAGTCGCTCTCAATACACTGGAAGTTAATAGGAATCCGACTTTTAGATCGCGAAAATGTTTATCATAAATGTCAGATTTCAATACTGGCCGATGTCATAACTCGGGAGGATGTCTTCTCTCGAATGAGCCATTGATCATATTTTTGCAATATTCTTACCTTAAGAAATGTGTAATTTAATGGAGGATCTAGCACATTTTTCCTATTTGTCTGCCTCTCCAGTCCAGGGTACATTGCATGGTGCCGTTGCCAGAGATATTAGAGAAAGGAGATAGGAATCCAAAGAATGAAGGAACATATAACGCCCCACCCAGCAGACTGTCGACCAATCTCGTTCACGTTGTCATGCTGCGTCACGCGATTGCTAAGCTAATCGTCACGCAATCCTTTCTCAAAGTCAGTGTATATGTCGAGAAACGTGACTATTGTCCTCTAAAGTACGTAATGTCATGAATCCAAAACTATACGATATTACAGAGAGCAAGAGAATTATCTCACATCTCGGAAGAGTTATTTGTAACTTATTTTGTACATAATGTTTCCGACACCGTCTCTTATGACCAAAAAGAGCTTCTGGATATCAGGACAGCGATTTACTCACCTCGTACTGGACAAAGATTTTTTTCTTTAATGAGTCTGACGCGAAAGATTTATTTCAGACACCCGACAAGGCCCAAATCCCTGTCATTCGCATGAAGAAGAGACGGAGATATCGGGGACGTGGGTTGGGGTGCCTTGTAAGGATCTGAACGTTGAGTGAGTAATCCCCCTCTACCATCAGTCCTATTAGCCAATGTGCAATCATTGGACAACAAAATGGATGTGCTCTGATCAAGACTATCCTACCAACGGGACATTAAAAACTGTAATATCTTATGTTTCACTGAGTCGTGGCTGAACGATGACATGGATAACATACAGCTGGCTGGGTTTTCGGTCCATCGGCAAGATAGAACAGCTGCCTCCGGTAAGACAAGGGGTGGCGGTCTGTGTCTATTTGTAAATAACAGCTGGTGCACGAAATCTAATATTAAGGAAGTCTTGAGGTTTTGCTCGCCTGACGTAGAGTATCTCATAATAAGCTGTAGACCACATTATTTACCAACAAGGTTTTCATCTATATTTTTCGTAGCTGTCTATTTACCATCACAAACCGATGCTGGCACTAAGACGGCACTCAACGAGCTGTATAAGGCCATAAGCAAACACGAAAATGCTCACCCAGAAGCGGCGCTCCTAGTGGGCGGGGACTTTAATGCAGGCAAACTTAAATCCGTTTTACCTCATTTCTACCAGCATGTCAAATGTGCAACCAGAGGGGGAAAAAACTTTACACCACCTTTACACCACACACAGAGACACGTACAAAGCTGTCCCTCGCCCTCCATTTCGCAAATCTGAACATAAATCTATCCTCCTGATTCCTGCTTACAAGCAAAGACTAAAGCAGGAAGTACCAGTGACTCGCTCAATAAGGAAGTGGTCAGATGACGCAGATGCTAAGCTACAGGACTGTTTTGCTAGCACAGACTGGAATATGTTCCGGGATTCTTCCGATGGCATTGAGTCACTGGCTTCATCAATAAGTGCATCGAGGACGTCGTCCCCACAGTGATCCCCACAGTACATACCCCAACCAGCCATGGATTACAGGCAACATCCGCTATGAGTTAAAGGGTAGAGCTGCCGCTTTCAATGAGCGGGATGCTTATAAGAAATCCCGCTATGCCCTCCGACAAACCATCAAACAGGCAAAGCGTCAGTACAGGACTAAGATTGAATCGTACTACACTGGCTCCAACACTCGTCGGATGTGGCAGGGCTTGCAAACTATTACGGACTACAAAGGGAAGCACAGCCGCGAGCTGCCCAGTGACACGGGCCTACGAGACGAGCTAAATTACTTCTATTCTCGCTTCGAGGCAAGCAACACTGAAGCATGCATGCAAGCATCAGCTGTTCCAGACGATTGTGTGATCACGCTCTCCGTAGCTGATGTGAGTAAGACGTTTAAACAGGCCAACATTCACAAGGCTGCAGGGCCAGAAGGATTACCAGGACCTGTACTCCCAGCATGCGCTGACCAACTGGCAAGTGTCTTCACTGACATGTTCAACCTCTCCCTGACCGAGTCTGTAATACCAACATCTTTCAAGCAGACCACAATAGTCCCTATGCCCAAGAACACCAAGCTAAACTGCCTAAATGACTACCGACCCGTAGCACTCACATCTGTAGCCATGAAGTGCTTTGAAAGGCTGGCCATGGCTCACATCAACACCATTATCCCAGAAACACTAGACCCACTCCAATTTTCATACCACCCCAACAGATCCACAGATGATGCAATCTCTATTGCACTCCACACTGCCCTTTCCCACCTGGACAAAAGGAACCTACGGGAGAATGCTGTTCATTGTTTACAGCTCAGCGTTCAACACCAAAGCTCATCACTAAGTTAAGGACCCTGGGACTAAACACCTCCCTTTACAACTTGATCCTGGACTTCCTGACGGGCAGCCCCCAGGTGGTAAGGGTAGGTAACAACACATCTGCCATGCTGATCCTCAACATGGGGGCCCTTCAGGGGTGCGTGCTCAGACCCCTCCTGTACTTCTTGTTCACCCATCACTGCATGGTCAAGCACGACTCCAACATCATAATTAAGTTTGCCGACGACACAACAGTGGTAGTGGACTGATCACCAACAACAATGAGACAGCATATAGGGAGGAGGTCAGAGACCTGGCAGTGTGGTGCCAGGATAACAATCTCTCCTTCAATGTGATCAAGACAAAGGAGATGATTGTGGACTACAGAAAAAGGAGGACCGAGCCCCATTCTCATCGACGGGGCTGTAGTGGAGCAGGTTGAGAGCTTCAATTTCCTTGGTGTCTACATCACCAACAAACTATCATGGTCCAAACACACCAGATACTGACTGTTACTTTTGATTTTGACCCCTCTTTGTTCAGGGACACATTATTCCATTTCTGTTAGTCACGTCTGTGGAACTTGTTCAGTTTATGTCTCAGTTATTGAATCTTGTTATGTTCATACAAATATTTACACATGTTAAGTTTGATGAAAATAAACGCTGTTGACAGTGAGAGGATGTTTCTTTTTTTGCTGAGTTTATTAGTGTTATTTAACACTGTAAATTAAAAGAATGAGTGGTTTTGGGTGGATTTTTCCTTTAAGTGAACGCTTCCATTGCTACAGGTGATGGTGCAGTGCTGATGAGGTTATTTTTATTTTCTTTCATGTCATAGTACCCACGAATTCAGATTTTACTTTTTAGGTAAGAAGGGCCCTCCGGGTGCACCTGGCCCCCTAGGCCCTCCAGGGCCACAGGGGCCACCTGGTATTCCTGGCATTCCAGGCATCCCTGGGAACAACGCCATGGGCCCCTCAGGACCACCCGGACCTCCAGGCCCTGCTGGACCCCCAGGGCCACAGGGACCCCCTGGTCTTCAAGGACCCTCAGGTACCTCCACACTTTCATTCCATTTGGCCCAAATCCTGATTTATTTGTGTTCTTCAACCTCTCATAAAAAAAACTGACACAGTAATTGTTTTCTAATCTACAGGGGGCAGAGTCAGAGATAGCCAGGTGTGTTACTCTTTCAATTTTTTTATGATTTATTTTATGTATGTCCACTTTTCCACAAATGAATTATTTATTTTTGTGTTACAGCCTGCTGTGGTACATCTCCAAGGCCAAGAAACAACAATACAGGTCAAGGAAGGTAAGAGTTAAATTTTAGATCCTCTCGTACTCACATCCCTGAATTACTCAAATAAACGCAAATTTACAGTCAGAAATATTTTTCAAGAAGTCTATTATTTGTTATTAGTTTCTCTTAGAATAGATCGGAATAAGTTAAGACATTAATTCACTGCAGGAGACATACACATACACATTGTATTTACTGCAGTTTATTTTTTGCCTGTCTATAATTGTATGGCAATGACGGATGTTGAGTGACTGCCCTTTTCTCACGCTGAGATCTTTCAGAAGGCGTACTGAGAAACTGGAAAATGATATCCATGCATCACAAGGTGTTCAAGATGCACTCGAGATCTGGGGAGCTGGAGGTGTTGGTAGATGGCACCTACTTCATCTATAGTCAGGTAGAAGTGAGTACGGTCTTAGGCCTAACTCTTCCTATCGCCTGCATGTCACTCATCCTTTCTCTCTGCAGTCCCAGTGAATTATGATCTCAAAGGTTAGTAAGGTCAAAAAATCTAAATTGGCTGTGGTAAGGCTGACTATACTAGGCATAATCTATAATGAATCCTTAGCATTGAGTCTAAACTTTATTATTGACAGAAATCCAAATTAGATTTCCCCATGAAATTACTTGTATTAAATAGCAATTATCTGGATTACTGTAGGCTACATTTCTCAGAACACACATGGTTGATTTTGACTGTGCTTTTGGCTGCAAAGGGAAATGTCTGGATGAGTGAAGTGAATGTAATGTATGCCCTTCAAACTGAACCACATTGTACAAAGTGACTCATATGCTGTGGTAATTTTTGCCCAGTTTGCCTGCTATATCTCATGATTGGAAATAAATTCAGTTAAATAAGTAGTCTCATTATCTGTATTCTCATATTTGTGTTATTTCCTCAGAATTTAAAATAATATGTATGGCATGTTTGTGCACACATAAATTTGCCTACCAGGTTTACTACCTCAACTTCACTGACATTGCTAGCTATGAGGTGATGGTGGACAAGACGCCGTTCCTGCGCTGTACGCGGAGCATTGAGACGGGACAGCGCAAGTTCAACACCTGCTATACGGCTGGGGTGTGTCTGTTGCGTGCCCGGCAGAAGATCTCCATCAAGATGGTGTACGAGGACACCTCCATCAGTATGACCAACCACACCACCTTCTTGGGGAGCATCCGCCTCGGGGATGCCCCCCCGGCCAGCCACTCCTGAAGAGGCAGGCCTACCAACCTGTTTGTCAAGCCACAACCCACCCCTCTACCAGCATATCCACTTATGGCCCGGGGGAGGCTCCTCCCATTCTACTTTTCCTCTACAACCATCACCACCACCTATCACATATCAACCAATAGGAGATGAGGATAACCACCTACTCCAGAGATGACATCATGTACAGTACTAAAGTATCTGCCCTCAGCCTGGGCCAGGCCCGCCCCTTCAGGCTACTACTGAGCTGATAAGCCCCACCCTCCCTTATAATAGTGGGATGACCTGGTGTAATGATATTAACCGCTGCCTGTTATCTTTTAATGGAAGATTGCTTCCACAGAGCGATGAGGACTAAGACCTTCGGAGGTGATGATGGACAAATATGCACCCAACGTGTCTTAGCATTAAGAAAGGGAGGAGTTGTTAGAAGAAAAAATACATTAGACTTTACTTTTAGAATTGTGCATTTATAGATAATAACTTGGTTTCCCTGGTCATGACATGCTTGAGAAACCAAGGTTGACAGGAGTCAGTCATGTCTCCACTGAAAGAACTGTCTGTTAGTTAGACAACATAGATACATACTGTAAAAGTTTTTGAAAACAATATAGAAATACAATGTGTGGAAGTTGTCTGATGAAATTAACATTTATAGCTGAAACAAAAACATTTCTCTGTTAGAATGTGCACTGGTTAAACCCTCTCTCTCTCTCTCTCTCTCTCTCTCTCTCTCTCTCTCTCTCTCTCTCTCTCTCTCTCTCTCTCTCTCTCTCTCTCTCTCTCTCTCTCTCTCTCTCTCTCTCTCTCTCTCTCTCTCTCTCTCTCTCTCTCTCTCTCTCTCTCTCTCTCTCTCTCTCTCTCTCTCTCTCTCTCTCTCTCTCTCTCTCTCTCTCTCTCTCTCTCTCTCTTCTCTCTCTCTCTAATAATAAAAAGGTCAGTATGAATGTTTCTTTTTTATTTGAAATTAAGTTGTTTGTCAAATATGGAATCACTTGGAATAATACTGTAGATTAAATGTTTTATTTTTCCAAATTACTAATAGCATGACCTGAAATGCTATTCATCATTTTACTATGTTGACCGGTCATGATCACAATACTTTTCTGGATGGGGTTATATTTCCTTTCTTTATTTAGTTCTGCTTTGGTTTGTTTGAAATAACTAATTCACTTGTCATTCCCTTTGAGCTGAACCAGTCATGTCCTGTTTCTGGAAGGCCATTTGTGTTTCAGTTTTTCTCAGAAGAATTCTGTCTTTCCATATACATAGGCAGCTTGACGCTTTTGTAAATATCACACACAGTCAAAATATTTTTCAGCATATAACTCCTTCTCATGTTCATGTTTATATGTGAGTGAACACATTAGTCTTTAAGGAATAATTTAAGGGCACAGAGTATCTGTCAACGTGCAGTTTCTGGATGTTTATGAAACTGCTCTGCACTGTGCATGTACTGTTATTATTACACGGTTTGGTCGATCACCATGCAGTCAACCTTCTGGAAAATTGGTGACAAAAGCAGAATCTGGTCCAGTTGTTTTGAAAAAGTTTCAAAACAGTTACGGAAGGAACAATAGATGAAGAGTTTCATTCCAAACACTATATATACATTTTCAGAAATGTTGGTAAATTAGTTTTTATTGTTTAGATAACTTATGAAAGAGATTGTTGTGTTTTCACCATCTAATCTTGGCATGGGGTTGTTCGATGACAGACATGTATTTGTTTAAAATCTATCACTTGATGGTTTAATTTCAGAGAGACAAATAATCATGTTTTGTTGCAAAACGCTATATATCCGCCTCACTCTCAGAGAAGTACAGTACCAATCAAAAGTTTAGACACACCTACTCATTCAAGGGTTTTTCTTTATTTTTACTATTTTCTACATTGTAGAATAATAGTGAAGACATCAAAACTATGAAATAGCACATGGAATCACGTAATAAACAAAAAAGTGTTAAACAAATCAAAATATATTTTTGATTTTAGATTCTTCAAAGTAGCCACCCTTCCACACATGCGGAGATCATCCGTTCAACTACTCTGCGTCTCACAAAGACGACGGTTGGAACCAGAAATCTCACATTTGGACTCATCAGACCAAAGGACAGATTTCCACTGGTCTAATGTCCATTGCTCGTGTTTCTCGGCCCAAGCAAGTCTATTCTTCTTCATGTTGGTGTCCCTTAGTAGTGGTTTCTTTGCAGCAATTTGACCATGAGAGCCAGTTTCATCATAGCGCTTGATGGTTTTTGCGACTGCACTTTAAAAGTTATTGAAAATTTCCGGATTGACTGACCTTCATGTCTTAAAGTAATGATGGACAGTCATTTCTCTTTGCTTATTTGAGCTGTTCTTGCCATAATATGAACTTGGTCTTTTACCAAATAGGGCTATCTTCTGTATACCACCCCTACCTTGTCACAACACAACTGATTGGCTCAAACGCATTAAGAAGGAAAGAAATTCCACAAATTAACTTTTAACAAGGCACCTAACTTGTAATGCATTCCAGGTGACTACATCATGATGTTGGTTGAGAGAATCCCAAGATTGTTTAAAGCTGTCATCAAGGCAAAAGGTGGCTACTTTGAAGAATCTCAAATATAAAATTGATTTAGATTTGTTTAACACTTTTTGGTTTACTTCGTGATTCCATATGTGTTATTTCATAGTTTTGATGTCTTCACTATTATTCTACTATGTAGAAAATGGTAAAATAAAGAAAAACCTTTGAATGAGTAGGTGTGTGCTAACTTTTGACTGGTACTGTAAGTAGTACTGCTAGGTTTTACACAGTCAAATGTGACAAATAACTACATATATAATAAAGAACTGTACACATTATATATTTGTGACATCCATATTTAAATGTAAAAACATTTTTTTTAAATGAACCAATACAGGAGTAGAGAGCAATAGTAAAGGCGTCTTTTTGTAGGCACTAACTCCACCAGGGTTTTTAGATAAACACTAATAATAAGGTCTGTAGTAAACACAGGCTTAGGATATCTTATACGTTTTGTTCTATGGGATCATCTTCATCAGCTAATGTCACTTTTTGTGATTTTTTTTGCCTTTTTGTCATTTAAAAAAGCACATAAAGGCTTCATAATTCATAAAGGTCATGTGACTGACATTATCTCATAGAACAAAATGTATAAGATCTCCTAAGCCTGTGTTAACCTCAGACCTTATTTTCAGTGTTCATCCCAAAACATTATTATTTCCCCATTAATTTTCCCCATAGGAATGGCTGACTGAACCAGATGTAACTCATTTCCAATTTTTAGGACTACGTGCTGGCAAGCTTTATATGAGATCTGTATGTAAAATATTTATATTTGACATTTTAGTCATTAGCGGATGCTATTATCCTGAGCAATTCACAGTTAGTGCATTCATCTTAAGATAGCTAGGTGAGACAACCACATATCACAGTCAAATGTACAAGATATGAACATTCCATTTTGGCTTAACAATGTATATATAGCATTTTGCAAAAAAAAACGTTTTAATCTAAAATCTATTCATAAAAAAACTGAGAAGAGGTATATTTTACACACACATGAAGGTACCCATAAGCAATCACATCTGATGAAAAAGTACAAATGTGAAAAATTGGTGGATATAGCGTTTTGGAACCGAAACTCTTCATATATTAAACCATTTACCAAAGGAAGTTCAAACATATTACTTTTCAGTTATTATGGTAATTCTGCATTATCCAGTAGCCTAATTTCCGCAATAAGAGTTGGTATAAAACATTACAACTTGCAGTTTACAAACATGCCCAAAAAGGACAGTGAGCCATGGTGTTGTAGTATTACGTATTATTAGTACTTTGGTTCAATTCAGTGCTTAGAATGGTTAATTCTCCAATTCATGCTTTGCGATTAAATTCAATGCCTTTGTCAAGTTGAGTCAAGATAGAATTGGCCCAAACTCTGGTAGCTATATGTCCCTTAATTAAAACTTTGTTTAGTTGAAGTGTACATTGTGGTTTGTGTTGGAATATGCATTATTTGGATTGTTTGTAGGTAAATAGGATATATTTGTTTCCCTGCTTTGTTGAATATAATGTACATTTGTATACTCTGTTGTGATTGTAAATATGTATAGAAAATATAATTCTGTTTTTGTAAATTGAATTGATTTATAATATTAAATTGTATTAAATTCACACTTGTTATATGATATATTTTTTAACAATGCATATGGCAGCCAAAAGTTCCATTAAAACCATAGTCTTCTACAGTATTGACATACTGAGGTATATATTGCCTCTTTTGAAAATAGAGCAAATATACTGTATGTAGCTTGCTGCAAGCTTCTGTTTGCAGGTTTGATGCAGGCTAAAATGCTGTTTGCTTTCCACCCATGGGGGCCATGGACATACTAAGAGTGACTGTGTAAGCGTAACCTCAATCAACCAGCTTTACCCACCATACAGGTATTCACCTTCATACATGTAGTTATGAAAATAAGACAATATTATTGGCCTACCATTACATAAAGTACAATATCAATGTCCATCATTACAAGTCCTCTGGGTACACGTACACCTAAAAAGGGGTTCTGACTAGGTAGAATACAGCTACGACCTGAAGTTAGGATATTTAACATGGCAGGTTAGGATAATTAGGTTAGGGATAGGAATGGGGATAAGGTTAGCTAAAATGCTAAACCCTAAAAAGGGCCCAGCTTACATACAAGCTGTATGTAAAGGCCTGGTTACACCTTGCATTAACATGTGGTTTTTGTCACCTATCAAGATGATCCAATCAGTATCTGATTGAGACAGTAGATGTGGATTCCATGGCATCATCCTGCTCCACCAGTACAAGAAAATCAAACCTATCTTGTCTTTCCACAGAGCTAGACTGGGCTGGGGCCTCCATTTACTTGTCTGCAGATCAAGGACAGTGAAGGAGCTGTTCACATGGTTGAATTAAGCAGTAAAGGAAGAACAATGCGTAGAAGTACAGCATTTCAATGTCGGCCTAATGTTTGGAAATAAAGGGTCTAGTGACAGCTATGGATACACATTGTGTTGATGTACAGTGCCCCCTTTTGGTAAGAAATCATATTCAGAACATTTTAGCAACAGAGAGGACTCATAACTGAAGTTTAATCAATATATTTGTGGCGTAGGAGCATTTATTTGAGTACCATCTCTAGACTATGAGAGAATATTTGGTAAAAATGCAATATTGATTAATACTCACTATTAACTTTGGAGCTGTGATATGATATAGGGAGAACCAATATATAAGAAGAATTTACATTTTTGGGGGTCAATTCAGGTAATTTTGAAAGAAATGTAATGAAATTAAAATCAGTGCATGTTTGCTGTTATCAGTTGTAAAGATGCATAGCCTATAAGACCTATGCAATCCTTTTTCATCACTCACAAGACGCAATACCCTTTCAGAAAAGACTTCAAACGTCTGCCTCTCCAACACCCAATACACACTATTTGTCATTTTGTGTGTGTATACTTCCATTCCTTTGGTGAAATGTTTAACTGTAGAACCCGTGAATAAGCATTATCAGAGGAAGAAAAGGAGAAACAGGAAGGGCCAAACTTTGCATGCCAGCTCACCCCCAAAAATGCACCTTTCATAAACATGAATGATTTCTCACTTCTCAAGCCTAACACCCAATCTAAAGCTGGATATCCAACAAAAGGAAGGATTTGCTTTGGAGTAGAATGGTTTTCACAGCAGAGAGAATGTTCTGGGGGGATGGGGAGTGGCTGTGTCAAATACACTCCACTTCATTTCAGAATTACATAGGCTAGGTGAGAGCAAGACAAGATTAAACTAAAAGTAGCTCACAGGCCCCACTGGAGAGAAAATGCATTTCATTTTTGTCAAGCAATAATATAAGTTTTGACAGTGAATATTTTGTTTTCATAATGAGACACAGGACTTGAAGTTAACCAACCAAGTGTAATATGAGATGCAACAAGGGAAGAAGCAATCAGCTAAAGATTAGAATAATTGTAACCTCTAGGCAACTTCAAAAAGCATAAAGAAAAGCATTGAACTGATACGACAAAAACAGAGGATAAACTGATGCTACAATAAAAGCGTGATGACATTCACATTAGTCATTTAGACACTCTTATCCAGAGGGACTTATAGGGCACATTGACAGATTTTTCACCTGGTCTGCTCAGAGGATTTCATCCAACAACCTTCTGGTTACTGGGCCAATACTCTTAATCACTAGGCTACCTGCCGCCAGAAAACCACCAGGACACAGTGGCAGAAATCTGCTGCTGTTCAGGTGGCCTTGCTGGTGTAAGAAAATCAGTCATCTCACCACGGAAGTACAGAGCATTTATCTTGTTTTAGCTGTAACAGGAATTGTGGATCTGCCAGAAGGTTCTAAGAAAGGCTACTCAGGGGAAGAAATGGTGTATATCAAGGCTAAACATGAACATATTACAATACATGCACAATACTGAATCGCCATCCTTTGCTGATTATTTGTGGGACCACGTGTTGAATAGATTAATTAAAATGGAAAAGCAATAATAGTGAAATTAGCAGTGGCAAGCCCCCTTTCAAAAACACTTTTAACATTATCCCCTACCGTGTTCCCATTGACAGTAATCAAGACACTAATAAGGTGTTCTGGCAAAGTCTTACCATAAGACTAGTTCTAAGAGAAAATCCAGCATCTCTCATGGAGGGAATATAATAGGGGTTAGATAAACACAAGTTGAAATAATCCTCTCACTAAGAAACCCTCTTTCAACCACTAATCCTTTGCTCATACCACATGCAGATAATTAACCATTTATACTGCCTTATTTGACCATGCCACTGAAATCCCTGTTTCTGGTTCCCTGTTTTCTTTGTTGATAAGGATTTGTTGGGTAGACTTTACTATAAGTCCAGAGGCTATAGTGTGATTCTATCAGGGGAGTAATGTGTATATCACACACAAACACACATACTTGAAAAACTGATAGCATCAAACCTTTAAGTGTAAGATGTTCTGTTTTGGTGGTTAGAATTCAGTAGCCTACCTTGATCATGGGCCTTGTTAATTGGATTAGTTGAGCTAAAGTGAGTTTATTATTTAGTTTGTCAATCGGTCGGTTCAGTCATTAATTTCCCCAAACAAAGGTTTAGCTAAATCGTTTCGCTTGCCCACTCTACTACTGTAGATCAAACATAACTGTTTTCGATACCATTATGCCTACCTCTCTAATCTACTAGTTTAATTTCTTGATGAACACTTTGGTGGATACATGGAACATCCAAAAACTGCGCTCGTCCGGGATTTGAACCCACGTCCTCTCGCAACCTACGCGAGAATCACACACACACCTTACGAGCAGACCTATCCTTCATTTGTGAAGAATTCAATCTTGAACGTTTGTTTAAAGTCCAATGTAAAACGTTGTAATGCCACTTATACGCGCACGTAATATCGACATCGGTCAGGGATTCCCGCTATTCCAGCTATTTAGAGATGTCAAATTATCAAACGTTCTCATACGTATTGGACTGCACAAAATAGGCCTCCACATATCATTTGAACACAGAGAGCAGAGTTTAAATATTGTACAATTGTGGAAGTTATTTTACTGGCAAAGATTGGAAATGTTATCAGTGTCAGATTGTCACACATTGATTTAGATTAGATTACAATGTTGCAGATTATTTTTCAAAGGAACTCTTCAAATGACTTTAGGGCTAGTTAATTTAAGTGTTGAATATCAATTCATCAATGTATCCCGCTTTAGCCTACATGTCTAACACTTTGGATGGCTGGCTTTTAATCAATCATGATTAATGGCACATTAATGGCAATCTTTTGAAACGCATAGGATGCATAGGAACTTCTAATAGGCCTATGTTACAGTTTCATCTCAATAATTCGAGATGGATACGTGTGCCTGTGTTCATTCCATGGTTCATTCACAAAATAAATCACCTGGGAGCATGAGCAGCGGTGTGCGGCGTTTTCCTTTTTATTTTCCATAAATTCACCTACAACTCCAGCACCTGCAAAAAGTACCTCGGTGTGCGTATGTTCTTCAGCCTTTGTCATTCACAAATCGCCAATTGAATGAGGCGTGGCTATCGTGGCGGTGACATAAGACTCCCTGGAGTCGAGGTCACACCACCAGTGGCTTGCAGCATAGGCTATAGGAGGGCCATACCGCCTGACCCCAGACCGCAGAGGCAAACTGAAAACAACACGTATCACTGGATACTCACATTGGACTACCAAAGGAATCGTTTGGAGCTATACTTTTATTTTCGGCAGAGGATTCACTATTTCTTTTTTACAATGAAATTCCGCATGGATTTATTTCTAGTGACATTTATTGTGAACGCGAACTGTTGTGCTGCTATATATTGGCTGTAAGTATTCCTTACTATTTTATTTGTATGTAGCTATGGGTCTATTCAGATGCCTATGCTACTTTGTTTACTGACATATTTTTGTTATTTTAATAGGCCTATGCCATATGGAATAGCTGATTACCATATGAAATAGCTGATTACCTAATTCAATGTTGTTGTTTTTACCTTTGCAGTGGACTTACTGTAAAGGGGAGCTCTGTAGGCTGGAATCAAACTCATCATTGCAAGCTACTAGATTGGTTGGCCCCTGATCAATCGCAACTTTGCCGGAGAAACCTCGAGCTGATGCACAGTATTGTCCAAGCAGCCAAGTTGACCAAAAATACCTGTCAGAACACCTTCAATGACATGCGATGGAACTGTTCATCTGTTGAAAAAGCCCCTCGTTTTACACCAGATTTGGCAAAAGGTAGGCTAAAGACACTTTAAAAAGTATCTTAGAAATTGGAGTATTTCATGTGGCCTGTAAACTTCTGTGATTGGTTGTGATTTGCATTGATTTATCTGTTGGCTGTGCTCTATTGCAGGCACCAGGGAGTCCGCATTTGTGTTTTCGCTAGCGGCTGCTTTAGTGAGTCACTCCATTGCCAGAGCCTGCTCGTCTGGAGAGCTCCCCAGTTGCTCGTGCGCTCCAGCCCCTGCTGAACAGGCCGGGCCCGACTTCATATGGGGAGGATGCGGTGATAACCTGCGCTACGGTCTCCAAATGGGATCTGCCTTTTCTGATGCACCGATGAGAAACAGCAGATCTGGCTCTCAGGCGTTCAGACTCATGCACTTGCACAATAATGCAGTTGGAAGACAGGTAATGATCTAATCCCACATTGACAAGAAATATACATTTTTATACATGGGTAATTACGCACGAGTTATTGTGCCATTGTTTTTAAGTGGCATTGGCTTTTTGACAGTTTTTTATTACATCATAAACAACATATTATATTATTAATATCTGCAAAACCTGGCAACACATTTTTATATCCTAATATAATTTTTGCTATACTTTCAGGCACTTATTGATGCTCAAGAGACAAAATGCAAATGCCACGGGGTGTCCGGGTCCTGCTCTGTCAAAACATGTTGGAAGGGCCTCCATGATATTAACCACATTGCCATGGATCTCAAATCCAAGTACCTGTCTGCCACCAAGGTGATCCATCGTCATGTTGGGACAAGGAAGCAGTTGGTCCCCAGAGAGTTGAACGTTCGACCAGTGAGAGAGAGTGAGTTGGTCTACCTGGTCAGCTCTCCGGATTACTGCACACACAATGAGAAGCATGGCTCACTCGGCACACAGGACAGGTATGTTTGTGTTTCTCTCAATGTTTCAGTGGAAATTGTGATTTTACTCTACCTTTGACACCTTGAAGGTCTAATATGTTGATCCTCATTCATAAGAGTTTTATATTGTTGTTTATTGATTGGAACACATTTTTTTGGTCTCCAGACATTGCAATAAGACATCCAATGACAGTGGGAATTGCAATCTCATGTGCTGTGGTCGTGGCTACAATGCCTACACTGAGAGGATTGTGGAGAGATGCCAGTGCAAGTACCACTGGTGCTGCTATGTCACCTGCAAGAGGTGTGAAAGGACAGTGGAGAGATATATATGCAAATGAACTTTGCCCAGAGACATGTGAGTGAACATGAAGCACTATTTTGACCACCATCATCTTGTCGAGTTGTGCAGACCCAGCAGTCACCTGACTTGACTCCCTGTGTGCTTCTGTGCTACTACATAGCCTGCAGGCTAAGTGCAATGAAAAACAAGAGGGGCAATTCACAGACACTACCAAAGATAAGCAGATGATCTGGACTCCGTTAGCTGTTTTAAAGAGACTGGAGGGCACTACTGTGAAGAAGATTGTGTTACTTGAAGAGCAAATGTGATTGATTGGGAGCTGTAGGCTATTTGAGTTTGATTAGTAAAATGTTCAGCAATAGGACAAGTTGAATAGATGACAAAGTGACTGAATCACAACAAAGACTTCCCAGAAGCTTCCCCAAATGCGAATAGGCCAGTCAGCTTTAAGATTTCCAACTGATAATGAAAAGCTTTTAACAATTTTACATCTTACACATTAACGAAATTGCAAATAAGAGGCAGAATAGCTGATTGATCTTATCTCCATTTTAGTCACACAGGCCATACTACTCAGTTTAGGGATATTCTGATCATAGGCATGCAACACACGTATTATCAAAAGTTTGAGCTGTATTTTTAGTTGTTTATGATTATATTGGGCATGTTGATGTACAGTTGAAGTCGGAAGTTTACATACACTTAGGTTGGAGTCATTAAAAATCATTTTTCAACCCCTCCACAAATTTCTTGTTATTAACAAACTATAGTTTTGGCAAGTTGGTTAGGACATCTACTTTGTGCATGACACAAGTAATTTTTCCAACAATTGTTTACAGACAGATTATTTCACTTATAATTCACTGTATCACAATTCCAGTGGGTCAGACATTTACATACACTAAGTTGACTGTGCCACAGCTTTAAACAGCTTGGAAAATTCCAGAAAATGACGTCATGGCTTTAGAAGCTTCTGATAGCCTAATAGACATAATTTGAGTCAATTGGAGGTGTACATGTGGATGTATTTCAAGGCCTACCTTCAAACTCAGTGCCTCTTTGCTTGGCATCATGGGAAAATCAATAGAAATCAGCCAAGACCTCAGAAAAAAAATTGTAGACCTCCACAAGTCTGGTTCATCCTTGGGAGCAATTTCCAAATGCCTGAAGGTACCACGTTCATCTGTACAAACAATAGTACACAGGTATAAACACCATGGGACCACGCAGCCATCATACCGCTCAGGAAGGAGACTCGTTCTGTCTCCTAGAGATGAATGTACTTTGGTGCGAAAAGTGCAAATCAATTCCTGAACAACAGCAAAGGACCTTGTGAAGATGCTGGAGGAAACAGGTACAAAAGTATCTATATCCACAGTAAAACGAGTCCTATATCGACATAACCTGAAAGGCCACTCAGCAAGGAAGAAGCCACTGCTCCAAAACCGCCATAAAAAAGCCAGACTACGGTTTGCAACTGCACATGGGGACAAAGATCGTACTTTTTAGTGAAATGTCCTCTGGTTGATGAAACAAAAATAGAACTGTTTGGCCATGCTGACCGTCGTTTCTATTTGGAGGAAAAAGGGGAATGCTTGCAAGCCTAAGAACACCATCCCAACCGTGAAGCACGGGTTGGCAGCATCATGTTGTGGGAGTGCTTTGCTGCAGGAGGGACTGGTGCACTTCACAAAATAGATGGCATCATGAGGGAGGAAAATTATGTGGATATATTGAAGCACATCTCAAGACATCAGTCAGGAAGTTAAATCTTGGTCGCAAATGGGTCTTCCAAATGGACAATGACCCCAAGCAAACTTCCAAAGTTGTGGCAAAATGGCTCAAGGACAACAAAGTCAAGGTATTGGAGTGGCCATCACAAAGCCCTGACCTCAATCCCATAGAAGATGTGTGGGTAGAACTGAAAAGCGTGTGCGAGCAAGGAGGCCTGCAAATCTGATTCAGTTACACCAGCTCTGTCAGGGGGAATGGGCCAAAATTCACCCAACTTATTGTGGGAAGCTTGTGGAAGGCTACCCGAAACATTTGACCCAAGTTAAACAATATAAAGGCAATACTACCAAATACTAGTTCAGTGTATGTAAACTTCTGACCCACTGGGAATGTGATGAAAGAAAGAAATACTGAACTAAATCATTCTCTCTACTATTATTCTGACATTTCACATTCTTAAAATAAAGTGGTGATCCTAACTGACCTAAGACTGGATTTTTTTGTACTCTGATTAAATATCAGGAATTGTGAAAAACTGAGTTTAAATGTATTTGGCTAAGGTGTATGTAAATCTCCGACTTCAACTGTAGATAAGTGCAATTGTATATTTATTTTATTTTAAAAACGACACACAATGTGTCCTGTTAAGTTTTAACCATCTGTGTATCATATGAGACTGCCTGTGGCAGGTGCTGCCAAACTTGTAGACCTAATTTGTCTTTGGGCAAAGCAATAGTAACTGTAATATTTATGCAGCAGAGGTTGTAGTAACTTGACACAATAACAAATCCACACTTTCATTAATTCCACTGAATTTAAGGCTCACACTGTTTATATCATCCACAGTTAGCTAAAAGTAAAATCGTGGTACTTCAATTTCTGAAATATTTAAGGCAACTTAATGACTTTTCAGTCAATTCCACAGACACGTTTTCTAAATGTGTCTGAAGCATGGAGTTCCAGTGCTTGAGAACTAAAGAGTTGACATCCAACTGTAAACGTCCCCCATGTTGATTCAGAACCTGGTGTGAATATGCTTGGAATGCACACAAGCCCTCCCAACTGTGTTCAGTCCAGAAGGGATTCAACTGGTGATCATTTTAAAGGGGTAATTTGCAGTTGCTGACATCCATTTTGTTTACTTATGAATTGCTTAAGAATATAACTTATAAATGCATCATGAGCTTAATTTAACTGTCGTACCCCATCATAACCCAAAATATAATATTGTTTTACTCCAAAGTTTGTAAACAAAATAAATGTAAACAAACACTATATTGTCTCAAAACATTGTTATTAAAACTATCATTTTGATCAGTCCTTGCATGCATAGATCTCTATAGGAGCTATGGATGCATTTCTAAACTGCTGATTGCCTCTTTAAAGGGTCATGATCCACATACATGTGGGCACATACCGTTATATCCTCATCATTATTAGTGGTAAAGATTGAATAATATTATAAACAAGAAAACTGCATAAAAACTGTAAAACAAAATTATATGGAATTGGTCAGTGGTCACTAAATATAAAGGTTTTCTGTCTGTGTTGGAGAATTTTGGATATGATTGATGGTGGCAACACATAACTCCAAAAAGTATGGATGACTATTTACATTTGGGCTGTTGTTAGTCTTTCACATGTTTTAAAACCCTCCCGTGCAGCCATGGAAACTAATTACAAAAAAACAGGTGTTTCAGTTCTTGCTGCCTCCGAAATACATTCATGTTTCAGCCTGCCTTATTGTGGAGCTAATTGCTGAAAAACATTGTTATTTTTGAGTGTTACATTTGTAGATGTCAAAAGCAAAACAGCATGCAATCTTTGGTTAGAATTCTATAGAATTCTATAGACTGCAGTAGGGGAGCTATAGGGCAGACGTACAGCCTAATTAGCTCTGCTTACTCTATGGGGGGGGGGGGGGGGGGGGGGGGGGGGTGCAGTGAGAAGGACATGTTGCACACTTTCTGCGATGGACTTCACTATTCCATGACACATAGAAAAAGTAAAACATAGGCCATGGAACCAATAGATGAATTGCCCTCTTAGAGCTTTGTTTATAGTCTAATGTTTAAGGAAATGGTGCACTCTGAACCCCTTATTTCCTCCCAGAGGACAGAAATTGATATACAGAGAGCATACCTTTTTTATGTTTGTTTGAAGAGTGCGGTAGATATAGTTACCACTAACACAATTTGAGACTTAAATTCAGTTTATCTCCTAACCCTACACTCTAGTCTAGCCCTACACTCTTTTCATTTGAATAACTATTTTTGTAAGAAAGGGTTCTTTGATGATTATTTGGAAGGCAAGAAGGATTCTTTGGAATGCAAGATGTGTTCTACATAGAACCCTTATGAATCTGAATAAGCTTTTATTTGTAATTTTGGTAACACTTCATTTGGATAGTCCCAAGTAGATTGTGGTTTTTAGATGTCAAATATCTGTCAACCACATTTCCATTAACCCTAGCACTAACCCTAACCTTAACTCTTATCATAACCCTAAACTTAACACTAATCCCAATCTTAACCCTTACTCTAACCTTTATTCTAAACCTAACCCTAGCACTAACCGTAACCTTAGCAAGCAGTTGCTTATCAACATATAGTTTGTTGATAGATGATTTACAGATGGTCATACTATATGGGACTATCCAAATAAAGTGTGAACGCATTTTATTTTATTTTAAATAGTGCCTGAGCATTAGTGTTTACCTCAGTGTTTAAACTTTGGCATCAGAAGTTTGAGTTTAAAAGGATAGATGAGAGAATGTTTTAAACTGTACCTATATGGGAGTATTTTCAGTGATGTTATGGCACAGAGAGTAGGAGAATAGAAGAGAGCCCGTCTGGTTTTCAACCTTCCCGAGTTTTCTCATGTCACCCCGCTCCTCCGCAAACTCAACTGGCTTCCAGTCAAAGCTCGCATCCGCTACAAGACCATGGTGCTTACCGTTTGTATCGTCTGAGATTCCCAAAGATTGGAAAGCTGCTGCGGTCATCCCCCTCTTCAAAGGGGGTGACACTCTAGACCCAAACTGCTACAGACCTATATCTGTCCTACCCTGTCTTTCTAAGGTCTTTGAAAGCCAAATTAACAAACAGATTACCGACCATTTCGAATCCCACCGTACCTTCTCCGCTATGCAATCTGGTTTCAGAGCTGGTCATGGGTGCACCTCAGCCACGCTCAAGGTCCTAAACAACATCATAACCGCCACCGATGAGAGACATTACTGTGCAGCCGTATTCATCGACCTGGCCAAGGCTTTCGACTCTGTCAATCACCACATTCTTATTGGCAGACTCGACAGCCTTGGTTTCTCAAATGATTGCCTCGCATGGTTTACCAACTACTTCTCTGATAGAGTTTAATGTGTCAAATCGGAGAGCCTGTTGTCCGGACCTCTGGCAGTCTCTAAGGGGGTGCCACAGGGTTCAATTCTCGGGCGGACTCTCTTCTCTGTATACATCAATGATGTCGCTCTTGCTGCTGGTGAGTCTCTGATCCATCTCTACGCAGACGACACCATTCTGTATACTTCGGGCCCCTCTTTGGACACTGTGTTAGCTAACCTCCAGACGAGCTTCAATGCCATACAACTCTCCTTCCGTGGCCTCCAACTGCTCTTAAATGCAAGTAAAACTAAATGCATGCTATTCAATCGATCACTGCCCGCATCTGCCCGCCCGCCACTCCAGCATCACTACTCTGGACAGCTCTGACTTAGAATATGTGGACAACTACAAATACCTAGGTGTCTGGTTAGACTGTAAACTCTCCTTCCAGACTCACATTAAGCATCTCCAATCCAAATTTAAATCTAAAATTGGCTTCCTATATCGCAACAAAGCATCCTTCACTCATGCTGCCAAACATGCCCTCGTAAAACTGACCATCCTACCTGTCACAACCGTCGTTCGAGGAAGACCAAGGTGCAGCGTGGTGAGCATACATTTTCTTTTATTAGTAAAATGTCGCCAACAAAACAAGAAATAACAAAAACGACCGTGAAGCTACAAGGGCTATAGTGCCCCTAACAAAGACAACTTCCCACAATGACAAAAGGGAAAAAGGCTGCCTAAGTATGATTTCCAATCAGAGACAACGACAGACAGCTGTCCCTGATTGAGAACCATATCCGGCCAACACATAGAAATACAAAAACATAGAAATCAGAACATAGAATGCACACCCCAAATCACACCCTGACCAAACAAAAATAGAGACATAAAAAGGCTCTCTAAGATCAGAGCGTGACAGTACCCCCCCCAAAGGTGCGGACTCCGGCCGCAAAACTGAACCTATAGGGGAGGGTCTGGGTGGGCCGTAGACCCCGCTCCACCTCTGGCTCACCCCACTTTGGTGGCGCCTCTGGTGCGGGGACCCTCATCGCCGACCCGGACTGGGGACCCTCGTTGCGGGCCCCGGACTGGGGACCCTCGTTGCGGGCCCCGGACTGGGGACCCTCGCTGCGGGCCCCGGACTGGGGACCCTCGCTGCGGGCCCCGGACTGGGGACCCTCGCTGCGGGCCCCGGACTGGGGACCCTCATTGCGGGCCCCGGACTGGGGACTCTCGTTGCGGGCCCCGGACTGGGAACCCTCGTTGCGGGCCCTGGACTGGGGACCCTCGTTGCGGGCCCCGGACTGGGGACCCTCGTTGCGGGCCCCGGACTGGGGACCGTCGCTGGAGGCTCCGGACTGGAGACCGTCGCTGGAGCCTCCGGACTGGGGACCCTCGTTGCAGGCCCCGGACTGGGGACCGTCGCTGGAGGCTCCGGACTGGAGACCGTCGTTGGAGGCTCTGGACTGGAGGCCGTCGCTGGAGGCTCCAGACTGGAGACCGTCGTTGGAGGCTTTGGACTGGAGGCCGTCGTTGGAGGCTTCGTGCTATGGATCATCACTGGAGGCTTCGTGCCATGGATCATCACTGGAGGCTTCGTGCCATGGATCATCACTGGAGGCTTCGTGCCAGGGATCATCACTGGAGGCTTCGTGCCATGGATCATCACTGGAGGCTTCGTGCCATGGATCTTCACTGGATGCTTCGTGCCATGGATCATCACTGGAGGCTTCGTACCCTGGATAATCACTGGAGGCTTCGTGCCCTGGATAATCACTGGAGGCTTCCTCCGTGGAGCCGGAACAGGTCTCAACGGACTGAGGAGACGTACTGGCAGCCTGGTGCGTGGAGCTGCCACTGGGCTTACCAGGCTGGGGAGACATACAGGAGGCCTGGGTCTGGGGGCAGGCACAGGATACACTGGGCCGTGGAGGCGCACTGAAGGTCTCGAGCGTAGAGCCTGCACAACCCGTCCTGGCTGGATGGTAATTTCGCCCTGCAGATGCGGGGCGCTGGCACAGGACGCACTGGGCTGTGCAGACGCACCGGAGACACAGTGTGCAGAGCCGGCGCAGGATATCCTGGGCCGTGGAGACGCACTGGAAGCCAGATGCGCTGAGCCGGCACCTTCCATCCTGGCTGGATGCTCACTCTAGCCCGTCCAATGCGGGGAGCTAGAATGTAGCGCCCTGGGCTATGAACGTGCACTGGAGACACCGTGCGCTCCACCGCATAACACGGTTCCTGACCAGTACGACGCTCCCTCCGGTAAGCACGGGGAGTTGGCTCAGGTCTCCAACCTGACTCAGCCAATCTCCTCGTGTGCCCCCCCCAATAATTTTTTGGGGGGCTGCCTCTCGTGCCTGCTCCGTTGCCGTGACTCCTGGTAGCGAAGTCGTTCCTCCCTCGCTACTTCAGCCTGTTTCCATGGCAGGATCTTGTCTCCTGCCATAACCTCCTCCCATGTCCAAGATGTCCTCCATTCTCTCTTCTCCCGGGCCCAAGATCCCTGCTCCTCCTAGCGTACATTTTCTTTTATTAGTAAAATGTCACCAACAAAACAAGAAATAACAAAAACGACCGTGAAGCTACAAGGGCTATAGTGCCCCTAACAAAGACAACTTCCCACAATGACAAAAGGGAAAAAGGCTGCCTAAGTATTATTCCCAATCAGAGACAACGATAGACAGCTGTCCCTGATTGAGAACCATACCCGGCCAACACATAGAAATACAAAAACATAGAAATCAGAACATAGAATGCCCACCCCAAATCACACCCTGACCAAACCAAAATAGAGACATAAAAAGGCTCTCTAAGGTCAGGGCGTGACACTACCGATCCTCGACTTCGGCGATGTCATCTATAAAATAGCCTCCAACACCCTACTCAACAAATTGGATGCAGTCTATCACAGTGCCATCCGTTTTGTCACCAAAGCCCCATACACTACTCATCACTGCAAACTGTACGCTCTCGTTGGTTGGCCCTCGCTTCATACTTGTCGCCAAACCCACTGGCTACAGGTTATCTACAAGTCTCTGCTAGGTAAAGCCCCGCCTTATCTCAGCTCACTGGTCACCATAGCAGCACCCACTCGTAGCACGCGCTCCAGCAGGTATATCTCACTGGTCACCCCCAAAGCCAATTCCTCTTTGGTCGCCTTTCCTTCCAGTTCTCTGCTGCTAATGACTGGAACGAACTGCAAAAATCACTGAAGCTGGAGACTCACATCTCCCTCACTAGCTTTAAGCACCAGCTGTCAGAGCAGCTTACAGATCACTGCACCTGTACATAGCCCATCTGTAAACAGCCCATCTATCTACCTCATCCCCATACTGTATTTATTTATTTATCTTGCTCCTTTGCACCCCAGTATCTCTACTTGCACATTCATCTTCTGCACATCTACCATTCCAGTGTTTAATTGCTATATTGTAATTACTTCGCCACCATGGCCTATTTATTGCCTTAACTCCCTTATCTTACCTCATTTGCACTCACTGTATATAGACTTTCTTTTTCTTTTTTTCTACTGTATTATTGACTGTATGTTTTGTTTATTCCATGTGTAACTCTGTGTTGTTGTATGTGTCGAATTGCTATGCTTTATCTTGACCAGGTCACAGTTGCAAATGAGAACTTGTTCTCAACTAGCCTACCTGGTTAAATTAAGGTGAAATAAAAATAAAAATGAATAAACCTACGGAATAGCAAGATGAACTGCCCCTCCCTACCTTCAGGCTATGCTCAAACCCTACACCCCAACCTGAGCACTCCGTTCCTGCACCTCAAGTCTCATGGCCCTCCCACCCATACGGGAGGGCAGCTCCCACTCATCCCTGTCCAAGCTCTTTTCTGTCCTGGCACCCCAATGGTGGAACCAGATTCCCTCTGAAGCTATGACAGCAGAGCCCCTGCCCATCTCCCGAAAACATCTGAAACCCTACCTCTTCAAACAGTATCTTAAATAATCCTCCTTTAAGTTAATCCAATAGCAAACAATGCAAGATACGTGTTTCAAATTGCCCTTCGAAGTGCTGAAAGTAATATGCTAAAGTGCAGTCAATTACAGTTTTCACATTAGGCAATACACTTACTGTAACGGTTCTCCTCTTCCTCTTCATCCGAAGAGGAGGAGCATGGATTGATCCAAGACGCAGCGTGATACTTAGACATGATATTTATTTAGACACGACAAAACAACGAAGACAAAAAACGAACTATACTTGAATTAACTAACAAAATAACAAAACGAATGTAGACAAACCTGGACGTAAGAACTTACATGTAACACGAAGAACGCACGAACAGGGAAATGACTACATAAAAACCGAACGAACAAAATGAACAAACAAACCGAAACAGTCCCATATGGTGCAACATAGACAGACACTAACACAGGAGACAACCACCCACAAACAAACAATGTGACCCCACCTACCTTAATAGGATTCTCAATCAGAGGAGATGAAAACCACCTGCCTCTAATTGAGAACCATATTAGGTACCCAAACCAACATAGAAACAGAAAACATAGACTGCCCACCCAAACTCACGTCCTGACCAGCTAACACATACAAAAACTAACAGAAAACAGGTCAGGAACGTGACATAACCCCCCCCCTCAAGGTGCGTACTCCGAACGCACCACCAAAAGTCTAGGGGAGGGTCTGGGTGGGCATCTGACCACGGTGGTGGCTCAGGCTCAGGGCGAGGTCCCCACCCCACCATAGTCAATCCCAGCTTACATCTCCCCCTTAGAATGACCACCCTCTTTTTCCACCCACCTAATATAAGGGGCAACACCAAGATAAGGGACAGCTCCGGGACAAGGTAGCTCAGGACAGCGAGGTAGGTCGAGATAGAGAGGTAGCTCAGGATAGAGAGGTAGCTCAGGATAGAGAGATAGCTCAGGATAGAGGGGCAACTCCGGACTGAAAGGCAGCTCCGGACAGAGAGACAGCTCTGGACTGAGGGGCAGTTCCGGATTACTGGCAGCTCCGGGCTGGCTGACGGCTCTGGACGCTCATGGCTGGCTGACGGCTCTGGACGCTCATGGCTGGCTGACGGCTCTGGACGCTCATGGCTGGCTGACGGCTCTGGACGCTCATGGCTGGCTGACGGCTCTGGACGCTCATGGCTGGCTGACGGCTCTGGACGCTCATGGCTCACTGGCGGCTCTGGACGCTCATGGCTCACTGGCGGCTCTGGCAGATCCTGTCTGGTTGGCGGCTCTGGCAGATCCTGTCTGGTTGGCGGCTCTGGCAGATCCTGTCTGGTTGGCGGCTCTGGCAGATCCTGTCTGGTTGGCGGCTCTGGCAGATCCTGTCTGGTTGGCGGCTCTGGCAGATCCTGTCTGGTTGGCGGCTCTGGCAGATCCTGTCTGGTTGGCGGCTCTGGCAGATCCTGTCTGGTTGGCGGCTCTGGCAGATCCTGTCTGGTTAGCGGCTCTGGCAGATCCTGTCTGGTTAGCGGCTCTGGCAGATCCTGTCTGGTTAGCGGCTCTGGCAGATCCTGTCTGGTTAGCGGCTCTGGCAGATCCTGTCTGGTTGGCGGCTCTGGCAGATCCTGTCTGACGAATGGCTCTAGCGGCTCCTGACTGACTATCGGCTCTGACGGCTCGGGACAGACGGGCGGCTCTAATGGCTCGGGACAGACGGATGGCTCAGACGGCGTTGGGGAGACGGATGGCTCAGACGGCGCTGGGGAGACGGATGGCTCAGATGGCGCTGGGGAGACGGATGGCTCAGATGGCGCTGGGGAGACGGATGGCTCAGATGGCGCTGGGGAGACGGATGGCTCAGATGGCGCTGGGGAGACGGATGGCTCAGATGGCGCTGGGGAGACGGATGGCTCAGATGGCGCTAGGGAGATGGATGGCTCAGATGGCGCTGGGGAGACGGATGGCTCTGGCCGGATAAGGCGCACTGTAGACCTGGTGCGTGGTGCCGGAACTGGAGGCACCGGGCTAAGGACACGCACCTTCATGCTAGTGCGGGGAGCAGGGACAGGGCACACTGGACTCTCAAAGCGTACTATTTGCCTGGTGCGTGGTACCGGCACTGGTGGCACCGGGCTGCGGGCACGCACATCAGGACGAGTACGGGGAGAAGGAACAGTGTGTACAGGGCTCTGGAGACGCACAGGTGGCTTAGTGCGTGGTGCCGGAACTGGAGGCACTGGGCTGGAGACACGCACCATAGGAAGAGTGCGTGGAGGAGGAACAGGGCTCTGAAAACGCACTGGAAGCCTGGTGTAGGCACTGGTGGTACTGGGCTGGGGCGGGGAGGTAGCGCCGTAAATACCGGACCGTGCAGGCTTACTGGCTCCCTTGAGCATTGAGCCTGCCCAACCTTACCTGGTTGAATGCTCCCCGTCGCCCACCCAGTGCGGGGAGGTGGAATAACCCGCACCGGGCTATGTAGGCGAACCGGGGACACCATGCGTAAGGCTGGTGCCATGTAAGCCGGCCCAAGGAGACGCACTGGTGGCCAGATATGTAGAGCCGGCTTCATGGCACTTGGCTCAATGCTCAATCTAGCCCTACCAGTGCGGGGAGGTGGAATAACCCGCACCGGGCTATGCACACGTACAGGAGACACCGTGCTGCTCTACTGCGTAACACGGCGTCTGCCCGTACTCCCGCTCTCCACGGTTAGCCTGGGAAGTGGGCGCAGGTCTCCTACCTGCCCTTGGCCCACTACCTCTTAGCCTCCCCCCCAATAAATTTTTGGGGTTTCTTCACGGGCTTCCGTGCTAGCCGCATACCTTCATAAATCCGGTCTCTCTCTCCCGTTGCCTCCGCTCTCCTAATCGCCTCCAGCTGTTCCCATGGAAGGCGATCTCTTCCAGCTCGGATCTCCTCCCATGTGTAGCAACCTTTTCCATTTAACACGTCCTCCCATGTCTACTGCTCGAACTCACGCTGCTTGGTTCTGGATTGGTGGGTGGTTCTGTAACGGTTCTCCTCTTCATCCGAAGAGGAGGAGCATGGATTGAACCAAGACGCAGCGTGATACTTAGACATGATATTTATTTAGACACGACAAAACAACGAAGACAAAAAACGAACTATACTTGAATTAACTAACAAAATAACAAAACGAATGTAGACAAACCTGGACGTAAGAACTTACATGTAACACGAAGAACGCACGAACAGGGAAATGACTACATAAAAACCGAACGAACAAAATGAACAAACAAACCGAAACAGTCCCTTATGGTGCAACATAGACAGACACTAACACAGGAGACAACCACCCACAAACAAACAATGTGACCCCACCTACCTTAATAGGATTCTCAATCAGAGGAGATGAAAACCACCTGCCTCTAATTGAGAACCATATTAGGTACCCAAACCAACATAGAAACAGAAAACATAGACTGCCCACCCAAACTCACGTCCTGACCAGCTAACACATACAAAAACTAACAGAAAACAGGTCAGGAACGTGACACTTACATTACCCAACAAAACTGACAGAAAATGTATAATTTCTGTAATATCTATCCAATGTGTTGTCAAAGGTGTGATCAATGAAGACATCCTCTACAATTATTCATGCAAAAAAACAAAGGTGTACTGTCTGTAATCAAATGCAAGAAATTAAATGAATGAAAATAAAATATAACATTTAGCACACGTTTGCATCAAGCCTGTCTTGAGCATTCAGCCATAAATTCTCATCCACATCACAGTCAATGTCCTCATTGTTCATGCACCGTGGGAAAAACCTTTCCGCATGGCGAATCCAAGCTTGACATGGGTCTGCATTGATGTTGTCGCATGCCTCATCCATGGCCAGAAGAGGGTGGCACGCTCATGGGGATGGCGATCGTACACCTTCCACCTCCATGCTGAAAATAAATCCTCAACAGGCCAACTCAATTTCATTAAGAAACACAATGAGGTGTGCAGCGTTGTAGGATCCAAGTAATGGCCTACGTCCTACCACACTATCTTCAGAGATAGCTGCACACATGGAGATGTTTCCACCACGTTGTCCAGGCACTTGGACGGCGCCGAGTTTCGGCGAGGTAGAAGCCGCTTCATCAACAAAGATACAGTATACTTGCAGTGGCAACCCATCATTCAGAGCAAAAGTTTTCTTGAGTAAGGCAGCTCCAAAATGCAGGTGTTTCAGCTTAGCTCAGTGCTTTGTGGTAGAGGGGCATCCAGAGGAAAATACAGAGCATAGGGGTTGGTAATCCTCTCTAGTTGCGCCGTGATAGGCTTAGTGTTCTGTCACTCATGGGGACACTACCTCACCGCATAATCTACAGGGATAGCTACAAAGTTCAAGCCTCCTTGGGTGCTGCCATAGATTTACATTAGAAGTGCCCATCCAAGAAGGCTCAAGGTCACTGGCCACAGATAAAATGACGTCAAATCATGTTATATCTACTGTAGCTTAAATTGGACTGATCATATCAACTTCAAACTTTTAAAATCTTAGCTAGCAAGCCAAACAAGCAATCATCATCATGAATCACGTCAACAATCTACCTGCAAGTTATTTTCAATACCTATCATATGAAGAGAAATTAGAGATAAAAGGTTGGAAATTAAACAATGAGTGGTTTGGAAGGAATCAGTGGCTAACTGCAAGCATTGCAAAGCAATCACTATTTTGCTTCCCCTGCCTGCTATTCGGTGGAGAGGGTGTGTGGTCCAAGTTTGGGTTTAAGGGTCTCTTTTCCAAGCTTAAAAGGATGAACATTCACATGGGCCAGGAAAGGTTGAATATATTGGCCATGCTGTCTATCCAGCATGACTTCTGCCGCATTCAAAACAACTGGATACTTGGAACTGGGTAATCATTCTTGGAACCGGGCCTCATTCTAGAGCTCCAACCTGAAGATCACTGACGTCATGATTTGACCTTGTTCTTTTCCGAGTTACCAGTTGTCTTGAAAGCACCATAAATCCAGAGAATGCCAGGCTGTGAGGACAAAGTTTGATGACAAAATTTGCCCACGAAAGATTGCCGCGCCACCTTCCTGTTCAAGTGAGAACAGCACAACAAGGAGTCAAAAAATGCCAGGGAGATATGTATACCACAGCTAAGAAAGTAATACTAAGTGTATGTTGTGTAGTAAGCTGTTAGTAGCCCATGTGATCACCCTAATAATTTGGTCCCTTTCCCCCTCATAACGTAGCCTACTGTTCTGACTTGGTGGTGCACATAGCCTGTTTTCGAGAAATGTCATCATTGAATATTGTAAGAGTTTTCATTGTCTGTTTATATGCCCCCTTTATTTATTCTACTGTTCTGAGTTGGTGTACAGGGAGAATACTGTAAGAACCGCCCATGTTCTGAATTCTGTCACTGTACAATTAAAAAGTGCTGAACAGATTGTTACATTGACTACGTCCGTCTTAGCTCGCTCATTAATGTCTTAATCGAAATTATGGATTGTCTCTTATCCACTCATCGTTCCCTTATGCCATAGTTTGTACATCTCAATTGTCAGTGAAAAACCACATTTCTTTAAGCAAGTCATCCATATCAGCTATGTTTTTTTAAAGGCAGTAAATGAGGCTGAATGAACTGTTTCGCTGCCAGACAAGGCTCCGCTGATAGCCAGGTGTGGTAAGGATTCCCTCCATGGTGCTGAAAATAAATATCTGCTGTTGGGACAGCTCTATGTAGGCCCTAACAGTTTGTGGGCACTGTCAGCAGTTGATGTTACTCTTCAATAACACAGACCCCAAAGCAAATCAGGGGAAGGAAAATTGGTTTATTCAAAGAGGACAAATCATGCAGGTAGGTAGATGGTAGATGTCCATGCTCCCCTGTCCTCAGTGATTCTCTCCAGTGAACAAAGGGACAGGATGTAGTTTATAACCCAGCCCTAGTCTGTGGTTGACCAATTAGAATTCCATGCAATAAAATGGGCCTAGGGCCAAATAACAAGTATCCTATTTCAGGTTGGACCAATGAGAACATGCCACACGTAGCTATGAGTTCAGGACTGACATTCCTAACAGATGTTGAACTGAAAACCAACTATTTCCATTGATAATTCCCTATTGACCGTTAGTACTCTATTGACTTTTAGTACTCTTGACCTCACGTCCTCTGCGTTGTGTATTTATCTTAGAAATATTCTTACAGCACCGTTTGTCACCGTTTTAGTGCAATTAATGTATTTTTTGTGTTGTGTTGTGTTGTGTAGTGTCTTTGCTGGCATGCATCCCCAAAAAAAATGTAGTTTGGCCCACCAAAATTTATCGCCACTGTATGCTTCTGATGGTTCACAGCAGCATCACCCTCTAAAAATATATTTTGGTAAGTTATTTTTACAGTTGATATTTTCAGATTGGAGTGAACTACTCTGGCAGCCTCTGCCATGGTAAGGCCTTTGTTTACCACATGGTCAACAACAATGGCCAGTACCTCATTAGACACAACAGTTCCTTGCCATCTGCCTCCCTCTCTGACAGGGCCCATGCCCACCTCTCTGACAGGCCCCTTGTCTACAAGCTCTTTGATTTCTTTCTCCATGTTGAAATTAATTGCAAGTGTTCACAGACACCCTTTTACAGTATATGGTGACCAAATGTGGTTTCATTTTTAACTAGGCAAGTCAGTTAAGAACAAATTTCAATGACAGCCTAGGAACAGTGGGTTAACTGCCTTGTTCAGGGGCAGAACAACAGATTTTTACCTTGTCAGCTCAGGGATTTAATCTAGCAACTTTTCAGTTAATGGTGCAACAGTCTAACCACTAGGCTACCTGCCGCTATGTGTTACCGCTATGTGAAATCAATTAGCAATAACGAGTAGTTATGGAACCCCTACCTGTCCCAGACCTGCTGCTTTCAACTCTTAATGGACGGCTATGAAAAGCCAACTGACATTTATTCCTGATTATTATTTGACCATGCTTGTCATTTATGAACATTTTGAAAATCTTGGCTCTCTCTAATTCTCTCCTTCTCTCTTTCTTTCTCTCTCTCGGAGGACCTGAGCCCTAGGACCATACGTCAGGACTACCGGGCATGATGACTCCTTGCTGTCCCCAGTCCACCTGGCCTTGCTGCTATTCCAGTTTCAACTGTTCTGCCTGCGGTTATGGAACCCCTACCTGTCCCAGACCTGCTGTTTTCAACTCTTAATGATCAGCTATGAAAAGCCAACTGACATTTATTCCTGATTATTATTTGACCATGCTTGTCACTTATGAACATTTTGAACATCTTGGCCATGTTCTGTTATAATCTCCACCCGGCACAGCCAGAAGAGGACTGGCCACCCCTCATAGCCTGGTTCCTCTCTAGGTTTCTTCCTAGGTTTTGGCCTTTCTAGGGAGTTTTTCCTAGCCACCGTGCTTCTACACCTGCATTGCTTGCTGTTTGGGGTTTTAGGCTGGGTTTCTGTACAGCACTTCGAGATATTAGCTGATGTACGAAGGGCTATATAAAATAAACTTGATTTGATTTGATTTGATGTATGGTTATCATGTATCATACATGTAATATAGATGTTTATACTTTACAAACACACATTTTGTTCCTGTAGTTCTCAAAATCCATATATAGTAGACAAACCAGTTTAAAAACTATAGGTTTACCAAACGGTTAAGTGATGCACCATTAAATTCTTCTTAATAGGGGGCGCTGTTTTCACTTTGGGAAAAAATCGTGCCCAAATTAAACGGCCTCGTACTCTGTTCTAGATCATACGATATGCATATTATTATTACTATTGGATAGAAAACACTCTGAAGTTTCTAAAACTGTTTGAATTATATCTGTGAGTAAAACAGAACTCATTTGGCAGCAAACTTCCAAACAGGAAGTGAAAATTCTGAAAATGGGTGTCTGTGTAAGGCCTTGCCTATTCAATTGCCTTATATTTATGGATCTGTATGCACTTCATACGCCTTCCACTAGATGTCAACAGGCAGTAGAATGTTGAATGGGGTGTCTAGCTTGATGTGAGACCGAATGAGAGCTTTTGGAGTGACAGGTCCGCCATATTGGCAGTATTTTGCTGCGCACCAGAGAGCACCATATTATTTTCTGAAATGCGTTAGGTAGACACAACGAAATGCTCCGTCTTGGACGTTATTGGATACATATGAGAAAAACATCATAAAGATGGATTTTCAACTGAGTTTGACCAGTTTATTCGATGTTTATTATGACTTTTGGAATTTTTCGTTCCATGCGCCAAGAGTTCATGGACATGTGCGCTCCACCATGCTAGCCAAAGTTGCTAATTCGACAGAAGAAATGGACATTCTAAAACAAAACAACGATTTATTGTGGAACTAGGACTCCTTGCACTGCATTCTGATGGAAGATCATCAAAGGTAAGAGAATATTTATGATGTTATTTCGTATTTTTGTGGAATATGTTGGCTCCAACATGGCGGAGAATGGCTGGGCTCTCTCAGATTATTGCATGCTGTACTTTGTACTAAAGTTATTTTTTTTAATCTAACACAGTGGTTGCATTAAGAACCAGTGTATCTTTCATTTGCTGTACAACATGTATTTTTTAGCAAAGTTTATGATGAGTTTTTTGGTTAGATTACGTGACTGTCCAAAATTTCTCCGGACAATTTGGTGCATTTTGGCGCCATATTCACAATGTAAAACCAGGATTTGTAGCTATAAATATGCACATTTTCGAACAAAACATAAATGTATTGTATAACATGATGTTATAAGACTGTCATCTGATGAAGTTGTTCAAAGGTTAGTGATTAATTTGATCTCTATTTGTGGGTTTTGTGAAAGCTACCTTTGCGGTGGAAAAATGGCGGTGTGTTTTTGGATATTGTGGTGAGCTAACATAAATATATGTTGTGTTTTCGCTGTAAAACACTTAAAAAATCGGAAATATTGGCTGGATTCACAAGATGTTTATCTTTCATTTGCTGTACAACATGTATTTTTCATAAATGTTTTATGATGAGTATTTATGTATTTCACGTTGCTCTCTGTAATTATTCTGGCTTTTTTGGTGCCATTTATGATCATGGCACCAATGTAAAACCAGGATTTCTAGCTATAAATATGCACATTTTCGAACAAAACATAAATGTATTGTATAACATGATGTTATAAGACTGTCATCTGATGAAGTTGTTCAAAGGTTAGTGATTAATTTTATCTCTATTTGTGGGTTTTGTGAAAGCTATGTTTGCGGTGAAAAAATGGCGTTGTGTGTTTGGCTATTGTGGTGAGCTAACATAAATATATATTGTGTTTTCGCTGTAAAACATTTTAAAAATCGGAAATGTTGGCTGGATTCACAAGATGTTTATCTTTCATTTGCTGTATTGGACTTGTGATTTCATGAAATTATATTATATGATATCCCTGTGGCGCTAGGCTAGGCTATGCTAGTCAGCTTTTTTGATGAGGATGATCCCGGATCCGGGGGGGGGGGGGGGTTGGTAGAGCGCAGTTGGATTAAGTGACGGTCAAATGTATTTTAACAAATGAGAAGAGAATCATATGAAAAGTATTGTGAGCATTGCATTGTGGAAGGTAATTACTTTATATGAAAGGTATTTCTAGATGAAACACTGATTAGGTTTTGTGAAAAAGTTACAGTGTGATTTTGTGTGTTGTACTTAGTCAATTGAAAATGTGCCTTAAAGTTTTGAAATAACAGCATTTTGATTATCTGTTTTGAGTTTTCTACTAAGTTGTGAAATTGTACCACATACTTGTGAAAATAGTACCAAAGTGATTAAAAAAACTGTAAACTGACGAATTTTGATAGAATTTTTTTATTATGTGACTTAGAGCAACTCTACGGGTAAAACTACCATTTAATTCAATAGCAGAAAATACAAGACACAAATGTCAAAACTGTTTTAAGTGGTGAATTGAAAGAATAGTAGATGATAAATATTATTTTCCATATGGTATTTGACTTTAACTTGACATGCACAATTTTCTTTATACACTGCTCAAAAAAATAAAGGGAACACTTAAACAACACAATGTAACTCCAAGTCAATCACACTTCTGTGAAATCAAACTGTCCACTTAGGAAGCAACACTGATTGACAATAAATTTCACATGCTGTTGTGCAAATGGAATAGACAAAAGATGGAAATTATAGGCAATTAGCAAGACACCCCCAATAAAGGAGTGGTTCTGCAGGTGGTGACCACAGACCACTTCTCAGTTCCTATGCTTCGTGGCTGATGTTTTGGTCACTTTTGAATGCTGGCGGTACTTTCACTCTAGTGGTAGCATGAGACGGAGTCTACAACCCACACAAGTGGCTCAGGTAGTGCAGCTCATCCAGGATGGCACATCAATGCGAGCTGTGGCAAGAAGGTTTGCTGTGTCTGTCAGCGTAGTGGCCAGAGCATGGAGGCGCTACCAGGAGACAGGCCAGTACATCAGGAGACGTGGAGGATGCCGTAGGAGGGCAACAACCCAGCAGCAGGACCGCTACCTCCACCTTTGTGCAAGGAGGAGCACTGCCAGAGCCCTGCAAAATGACCTCCAGCAGGCCACAAATGTGCATGTGTCTGCTCAAACGGTCAGAAACAGACTCCATGAGGGTGGTATGAGGGCCCGACGTCCACAGGTGGGGGTTGTGCTTACAGCCCAACACCCTGCAGGACGTTTGGCATTTGCCAGAGAACACCAAGATTGGCAAATTCGCCACTGTGCTCTTCACAGATGAAAGCAGGTTCACACTGAGCACGTGACAGATGTGACAGAGTCTGGAGACGCCGTGGAGAACGTTCTGCTGCCTGCAACATCCTCCAGCATGACCGATTTGGCGGTGGGTCAGTCATGGTGTGGGGTGGCATTTCTTTGGGGGCCGCACAGCCCTCCATGTGCTCGCCAGAGGTAGCCTGACTGCCATTAGGTACCGAGATGAGATCCTCAGACCCCTTGTGAGACCATATGCTGGTGCGGTTGGCCCTGGGTTCCTCCTAATGCAAGACAATGCTAGACCTCATGTGGCTGGAGTGTGTCAGCAGTTCCTGCAAGAGGAAGGCATTGATGCTATGGACTGGCCCGCCCGTTCCCCAGACCTGAATCCAATTGAGCACATCTGGGACATCATGTCTCGCTCCATCCACCAACGCCACGTTGCACCACAGACTGTCCAGGAGTTGGCGGATGCTTTAGTCCAGGTCTGGGAGGAGATCCCTCAGGAGACCATCCGCCACCTCATCAGGAGCATGCCCAGGCGTTGTAGGGAGGTTATACAGGCATGTGGAGTCCACACACACTACTGAGCCTCATTTTGACTTGTTTTAAGGACATTACATCGAAGTTGGATCAGCCTGTAGTGTGGTTTTCCACTTTAATTTTGAGTGTGACTCCAAATCCAGACCTCCATGGGTTGATAAATTTGATTTCCATTGATAATTTTTGTGTGATTTTGTTGTCAGCACATTCAACTATGTAAAGAAAAAAGTATTTAATAAGAATATTTAATTCATTCAGATCTAGGATGTGTTATTTTAGTGTTCCCTTTATTTTTTTGAGCAGTGTAATTTGTATCTAATGGCAGGTTGTGAGCATGTTGAGAAATACAGTGCGTTCGGAAAGTATTCAGACCCCTCCCCTTTGTCCACTTTTTGTTACGTTACAGCCATATTCTAAAATGGTTTCAATAAAATGTTAATCTAAATGATCACCAAACTACACACAATACCCCATAATGACAAAGTGAAAACAGGTTTTTAGAAATGTTTTCTAAATGTATTAAAATAAAAGACAGAAATACCTTATTTACATAAATATTCAGACCCTTTGCTATGAGACTCGAAATTGATCCATTGATCATCCTTGAGATGTTTCTACAACTTTATTGGAGTCCACCTGTGGTAAATTAAATTGATCCGAATGCACTGTATGTCAGTCTTACAGTTTCATTATCCTTTTACAGTACATATGTAGGAGAAATCATCAGAAATAGGTGTATTGTAAAACAGTTGGCAACTGTAAAAATGTGGCACAGTGTTGTTTTCCATTTCTGCCCATCCAACATCGTACAAGATCACCTTTTCAGCTTACAGTCTATCACTGAAATTCAGATAATGAGTGGAATATATTGTTATTTATAAACTGGGTGGTTCGAGTCCTGAATGCTGATTGGCTGACAGCTGTGGTATATCAGACCGTATATCACGTGTATGACAAAACTTGTATTTTTACTGCTCTAATTACGTCAGTATAGTCAGTTTATAATAGCATAAGGCACCTCAGAGGTTTGTGGTACATGGCCAATATACCACGGCTAAGGCCTGTGTCCAGGCACTCTGTGTTGCGTCGTGCTTAAGACCAGCCCTTAGCCGTGGCATATCGGCCATATACAACACCCCCTCGGGCCTTATTGCTTAAATACAACCCAGGTATTTCAGCAGTGCATTGTACACTACACTATAATTCCAAAAGGTACACATATAGTCTCTTTCCACTTTGTCCTATTGAAGCACACTGGCTGATGGAAAATGATTATGTAGTATTTACAGCTACATCCATATATGATTTGGTTTTACCTTCCAACATAAATGGATGTTAAATGTATATATTTATGAGTTAAAATATTGAATTTTACAGTGTTCGGAAATTATCTAACTTATAAGTTAACTAGGCACTACATAGTTTTGGTTCAGTAGTTATCCGTTTTGAGCAGTTTAAATAAATGATAGTTCATTGTATTTTTTACAAATGACAAGAAGATCATATCAAAAGTCAAGTGAATATTGCATTTTGAAAAGCAGATACTTAGATTGAATATGTATCCAAATTGAAAGAGTGATTTGGTGAGGGAACAACTAACTTTGTGAATTTGTTTGTTGTACTCAGTCAATTGAAAATGTGCTAAGAGTTTTGAAACATGAGCCATTTTGATTATCTGTTTTGACTTTTGTGCTTAGAGTTTTGAAAATGTACCACGTACTTGTTGTGAAAATTGCACCATAGTGATTGAAAGAAACTGTAATGAAAATGTATGTTTGTAAAGTATAAACATATGAAGTATGATATATACTATATTATAAACTGGGTGATTCGAGCCCTGAATGCTGATTGGCTGATAGCCTTGGTATATCAGACATCATAAGCTGGGTGGTTTGAGCCCTGAATGGTGAATGACTGGAAGCCGTGGTTTATCAGACCATATCACTGGTATGACAAAACATTTATTTTTACTGCTCTAATTACGTTGGTAACCAGTTTATAATACCAATAAGGCACCTCGGGTGTTTGTGGTACATTGCCAATATACCACGGCTAAGGGCTATATCTAGGAACCCCTCGTTGCGCCGTGCGTAAGAAGAGTCCCTAGGGCCTTATTGCTTAAATGTCCTATTATGATTTTACGTCAAAGTAAGTTTTGAAAAACCTGATATTGACAAGATCAGAGATGTACTGTATGTAACAAATGCATCCCTAATATAGAGTAAACATGTATCCAAAATGAATTTGCTGCGGTCTTTTTGATGGGGGGTTTCACACTACTTTACAATTTTTTTATTTGTCAGCACTGTAACGATTGTCGTCTGGAGAAAGAGAAGAGGACCAAAGTGCAGCGTGGTACGTATCCATAATACTTTTAATCAAGATGAATACACGAACAAAAACAACAAAACGACCAAACGAACAGTTCTGACAGGTGCAACACTAACCAGAAAATAACCACCCACAAACAAAAGTGGGAAAACAGGCTACCTAAGTATGGCTTACCAGGCCAAACCATACCAGGCCAAACACATAGAAATAGAAAACCTACAACATAGACCTACAACATAGAATACCCACCCACATCACACCCTGACCAAACTAAAAATAGAAACATACAAAGCAATCTACGGTCAGGGCGTGACAGTACCCCCCCCCCCCAAAGGTGCGGACTCCGGCCGCAAAACCTGAATCAATAGGGGAGGGTCTGGGTGGGCATTTCACCGCGGTGGCGGCTCTGGTGCGGGACGTGGACCCCACTCCACCTTAGTCTTGGCCCACTTAGGTGGCGCCTCTTGGCCCCCCCCAAAAACCCAGTCAGTTGTTTTCCCAAACACACACACTTTCTCTCTCTCTCTCTCTCTCTCTCTCTCTCTCTCTCTCTCTCTCTCTCTCTCTCTCTCTCTCTCTCTCTCTCTCTCTCTCTCTCTCTCTCTCTCTCTCTCTCTCTCTCTCTCTCTCTCTCTCACTCGCTCTCACTCTCTCTCTCTCTTTCTCTCTGTATGTTATCCTGTGAGTATGTATTGTTGTGGTGTATGACTGTTTGTTTGTTGGTGGTAAAAGGGGGTACGAAGCCAAGTCACCCATGGGCATACATTACCCGTAGGAAAACATTGTCTAAGTACCCTAGTTAGAACTGGGCGGACCACCCACTGTATTTTATTGGTTAGTTAGCTAGCTGTTCGTGAAGCAGGCTAGACTAGCTTAGGGGGTTTTGGATATTTATTATTTCTTTCCTTGGGTCCAACTCAGACCCTTTTTCCCACACCCCATTACGGTGTGTTTAAAATAAACCCGAAGTGTTTGACGATAGGTTTAAGTTGTGGATTTCTTTTAGTTCTCACTGTTCCTTTTCACTGTTATGATTTGCATGAGATATGTTACGGGTCTCGTTTCCATCACCCCTAGACTGCAGGGCCAAAGGAGTTCGTAACATAAGTGGGGGCTCATCCGGGATCTGTCTTTACTGACACCCGTGCAAATTACTGTGGTAGTCTAGTTCAGTGTTGAGCGTCACAGCTGGGAATAGCTGATGTAGCATTGGTGTTTGCTATTTGTTGGCTCTTGTGTTTTAGTGGTAGTTCAAAATGGCTACTTTTGATTTGAAATCCTTTTTGGATAACCCTACGTAAGAGGGTTTTGACAAATGTCGTAGAGTTGATTTACTGACCTTGGCTGACCATTATTCTGTATCTATTCCGCAGAGTTTAGTTAAAGCAGAGGTTAAACAACTGGTGTTAAATGTTTTGTTGGAAGAGCAAGTGCTTGTGTTACCGCTGCCTGAGCCTACTACCCATGTAGGGGATGTTGCTGCTCCTGTAAGCCCGTTGGTGTCTGAGAACGAGGGCGAGGCTAAAGCTCCAGCTACATGGCCCCGTTTTGATCCACTAAGCGTTACAACGCCCGGTTAAAATCCTTAGCGATACTGCGGCGCAGTCGTTTATATTGTTTGATGTGTTGCCCTTCTCCGACAATACCTACTGTGGTTCCAGTGTGTTAGTACAGGGTATTGAAATGGGTTTTGTCCCAGTGCCATTGCACTTTGTGAATGTACACTCTGAGTTAATCAGTGGAATATTCAGAGTGGGGGTACGTCCTATGTTGCCAGTAAAAGGTGTGACCTTTATAATGGGTAACGATATTGCCTTAGGAAAGGTGGTACCCGTATTGGAAGTATTGAATAAAAGTGACCACTCTCTCTCCAATGAGCTGGCACAGAGTTATCCACATGTGTTCCCCGCTTGTGCTGTCACTCGTGCTCAGGCACGACAAGTGGGCGACGTGATAGATTTGTCGAACACTGTTCTGTTCAAAGAGTTTGATCCAGAGGATGGGTTGTGTGCTACCTCTAGGAAGCTGATCCCCTCTGACAAAAAGCCCAGAGAAGAATTGAAGGATATTGAACTTATTGCTGATGCAATACAGTTACCAGTCACTCGTGAGCAGCTGATTGCTAACCAAAAGGTTGACAACAGGCTTGCTAAATGTTTTTCTAGGGTTGTCTCATTGGAAGAGGTAAAGAAGAAGAATGTGGCTTACTTCATTGATGGTAATCTCCTCATGTGTAAATGGACATCCCATGTTGAAGTGGGCGGAGATTGGAATGCTGTTTACCAAATAGTGATTCCTTTAGCCTTTCGACAAAATGTGTTATCCCTTGCTCATGATCACCAGTGGTCCGGTCATTTAGGAATCACCAAGACTTATGATCGGGTCCTCGACATTTCTTTTGGCCAGGTTTAAAACAAGATGTGGCTCAGTTCTGTCGGACATGCCACACGTCAGATAACAGGAAAACCAAATCAGGTTATTCCTCCCGCTCTTCTTTGTCCAATACCTGTCATAGGTGAACCATTCGAACATGTGGTGGTTGATTGTGTTGGACCATTAACGAAGACAAAATCGGGTAACCAGTTTCGGTTAACGGTTATGTGTATGGCAACAAGATACCCCGAGGCCATTCCTCTGCAAAGGATTACAGCTCCGGTAGTGAGTAAAGCCTTAATTAAATTCTTCACGACATTCGGGTTACCTAAGGTGGTACACACTGATTAGGGTACCAATTTCCTATCAAAGCTCTTCAAGCAGGTGTTACAATCCTTGTCAATTACGCACCGTGTGGCAAGCGCATATCACCCAGAGTCTCACGGGGCGCTTGAACGTTGGCATCAGACACTGAAGTCTATGCTACGTAAATATTGTTTGGAATCTGAGAAAGATTGGGATGAGGGAGTTCCTCTGGTTTTGTTTGCTGCTTGTGAAACTGTACAGGAGTCCCTAGGGTTCAGCCCGGCTGAATTAGTGATTGGCCACACAGTGAGAGGACCAATGAAAGTCCTTAAAGAACAGTTTTTGTCCCAAGAGTTGTGTGGGAGATGAGAATGTGTTGGACTACGTTAGTCGCTTTCGTGAGCGCCTACACCAATCCTGTGCTCTCGCAAAGGAAGCTCTGTCTTCCTCGCAGAGGAGTATGAAAAGACACTATGATAAACAGGCTGTTTCTCGTCCACTACAGCCGGGTGACCAAGTGCTGGTGTTATTGCCTGTTCCAGGATCTTCACTGTCAGCTCGTTTCTCTGGTCCTTATTTAATTGAAAAGAAATTAAGTGAAACTGATTATGTGCTTCAAACTCCTGATAGAAAACGCCAATCTAGTGTGTGCCACATTAACATGTTGAAAGCATACCACACCCGACCCATCACCCAGTTAGATAGTTCAAAAACAGAGGCAGGTACTCCTCTGCTTCTGCTGCTATGATAGTGGGCTGTCATATTAATGATGTTGATGGAGATGGATTAGAGTTGCGCAATACTCAGCAGCAGTGCGTTAGATTGCCCATCTCAGAAATGCTGCTGTCGCTCCAGTCAGGTCTGGTTCATTTAACGGACGGACAGGCCGACGATATTGTGAGGCTACTACACAGTTTTCCATGTCTCTTTAATGACGTTCCTACTCGCACAAACATGTTGGAACATGACATTAATGTTGGAAATGCTGCCCCTATCAAGCAACACCCATATCGTGTCAACGCTTCTAAGAGGAAGATAATGAGGGATGAGGTAAGATATTTGTTGGAGAATGACCTGGCTACGCCAAGTTCAAGCCCTTGGAGTTCTCCTTGCATTCTGGTTCCTAAACCTGATGGTACGTCCAGGTTATGTACGGATTATCGAAAGGTAAATTCTGTCACAATGCCAGATTCGTTCCCGTTACCCAGACTGAACGACACTATCGACACTGTTGGTGCTGCTAAGTATGTAACTAAGTTAGATCTTTTAAAAGTTTACTGGCAGGTTCCGTTAACCTCACGTGCTTCTGAGATTTCTGCCTTTGTGACCCCAGACAACTTCCTACAATACTCTGTCATGGCTTTTGGGATGCGGAATGCACCAGCCACTTAACAAACGACTGGTTAACTCCGTATTAGCTGGCGTTCCCAATTGTAGTGCCTATCTTGATGATCTAGTGATTTATTCGTCTGAGTGGTCAGATCATGTTAACTCTCTAAGGGTAGTATGTGAACATTTGGCAGCTGCTTCTCTAACCCTGAACTTGGCAAAGTACGAGTTTGGGAAGGCCACTGTTACCTATCTCGGCAAAGAGGTCGGCCATGGACAGGTGCGCCCTGTTGATGCCAAGGTCTTGGCGCTTTTTAGGGATGGTTGGCTACTACCGTAGTTTCTGTAAAAATTTATCTGCGGTAGTTGCTCCATTGACCGATTTGTTCAGTCCGGCTAGATCGTTTGAGTGGTCCCCTGATTGTCAGGTAGCCTTTGATACTACTAAAGCACGCTTATGTAATACCCCGAAGTGTGGTTTCCCTGAGATCCCAAGTTTGAGGGATCCCTCGTGCACGATTTGCCCAGATCGTCGGGAGCGGTCACCGAGTGAAGATTCACGTCCCATCCCCGTCGCCAAATGTGGTGGCATTTTTCTGCTTTACCAAATGAGGAGAGTTACAAACTTCACACACCAGTCAGAGTTATACTTAAACTACATATTTAATAAGAGCTTTGCAATAGCCTTTTTGACTTTCAATGATGCGCTATCTCTAATGAACCATTGAAAAGTACCAACAGAGAAGTACAAAGATCTTTTATAGCCAAGATACACCCCTCTCAACTTACATGACGAATCACAGATCTTAGGAACAGTTCACAAAGGTTAAGATTTGTATGAAAGATATCTATAAAACATAGCAGACAGTTACTGCTGTGTCAACAGTTCTCATTGTAAAGACCAGTGTCTGGCCCCCTCACTCCAAAAGGGAACCGTCTCTCCCTGATATGGCATAGAACAGAACCATTAGCTCATGTAATCTGGAATGCTCTTTAGGCTTTATTACCCAAAGACATCGTAAATCTCCTCTGTCAGTGCTATCTCATAGAGGCCCATCCTCAGTGGAACACACACACACAATACTCTATTCTGTCGAATGTAACAACTATTATAATGTAATACAAACATAACCTTACAATTTTCCATGACATCTCCCCCATTTTGAGAATATTCTCAACTTAAAAGAAAATTACAAGATTTAAGAGAACATAATTTACATAGAAAATACATATATTCTACATAAACCAAAAATCACAAAACAATAACTCATTGCATGGGATTCCTGCACATTACCAGCTTCATTCCAAGAAACTCAGCACTGTCTTTTATTTCAATCCCCAACACATTTTCTAAGTACTCTAGCATGTTATCTGGGAAGGTTATGATTCACAGTCATCTGCACGAATCCACGAAGAAAAACAAAAAAATGCATACAGTTTATGAGATACAAAGCTATATTTTCCATAGACAGTGAAAAGCACATGTTTAATGCATAATGCAGTGCATGCAACAATGTGTAACGGAATTCGTCCTCCTCATCTGACAAGGAGTAAGAAATATCAGACCAATGCGCAGCGTGGTAAGTGTCCATATTATTTAATAATCCTGAACACGACAACAATACAAAAATAACAAAGTGAATAGAATAGAAAACCGAAACAGTCCCGTAACGTGAACAAACAGACACGGAAGACAACCACCCACAAAACACAACAGAAAACAGGCTACCTAAATATGGTTCCCAATCAGAGACAATGACTAACACCTGCCTCTGATTGAGAACCATATCAGGCCAAACGAAAAACCGAACATAGAAACACAAAACATAAATAACCCACCCAACTCACGCCCTGACCATACTTAAACAAAGAAAATACAAAAGAACTAAGGTCAGAACGTGACACAATGGAGTTTAATAAAATAATCTTTAGTTATCTATCACACTCCAACGGATCAGCATAGTATGTTGGAAATGACTATTTCCATTCCAGAAACTAAAATTAGCATATCTTGTTGTACAAATCCAGGTAATGACTCCTAGTTAAAATAAAATGTATCTCTTTGGTGCCTAATGAACATGACCCATGACAAGCATCATGATTCCACTATTTATAAGGCAATGCCTATAGATCAAATAGATTAGGATCATTTTCACTCTCCAGATCAGAGTTCACCCATCTCCATTCACCATGGCATGCTTGTAATAGTTTCAACATCTTTAGTTCATAACAACAATCATTCAATTTCCAAATAAAATCATAATTAGAACCCAGTTAATTATCCAACCAAAATTTAGAATGACATTGCTCAGTGATTCAAATTGGTCCTATCACCCCAAGTAAAAACACACATCGACATTGGCAGAATGTACATTTATATTAACATCCAGTATAAATATCCCATAATTCTACTATTAACTTTTTTATCACGATTATAATACAGATCAGTATCTCAATGCATTCTTAATCTAAATTACTATAATTTTACGTGGTGTAGACCTCTAAAATCAACCTGATACCACAAAAGTCTAAAACAATTTTTTTGGCAGAGTTGACCAACCCCCTCCTTCAGGCACTGATTCTTCTGGCATCCTTTTCGTTCTTCTTCAGATAGCTTTACAGTTCAAAGTGGATGTCCCATGATAATGTCCCAATTTGAATGTCTCACCTTGTCACGTTCTTGACCTTATTTCCTTTGTTTAGTATGTGTTTAGTTGGTCAGGAAGTGAGCTGGTTGGGCATTCTATGTTATGTGTTTCTATGTTGGGTTGTCAACTAGCCTGATATGGTTCTCAATCAGGGGCAGGTGTTTTACGTTTCCTCTGATTGAGAACCATATTAAGGTAGGCTGTTCTCACTGTTTGTTTGTGGGTGATTGTTGCTGTGTCTGTGTTTGTTCGCCACACGGTACCGTTTCGTTTCCTTCCTTCCTGTTCGTGCGTTCATTTTTATATGTTCTCAAGTTCAGGTCTGTTCACGTCGTTTATTGTTTTGTAGTTTGTTTAAGTGTTTTTCTGTCTTCGTTTACATAATAAATAAGTATGTATTCAAACCACGCTGCATATTGGTCCGATCCTTGCTCCTCCTCAGACGAGGAGGAAGACGAGCGTTACACACCTTTACCACCCATTATGTCTTGTCCATTCGTCAACCAGTATACCAGCAACATAAGAGAAGTTTAGAACAGATTTCTCTCCATGCTCACTCCACGTGGACTCCTCTCACACTGCTGAGAAACATGAAAGAAAAGCAGTTGATAGCTTAGATCGGATACTGTACACCGATTTCTGGCTCGGCTCCTTTCTCTCGGTAGAAGTGGTTCGGACAGGGCCTTATTCAACGCCTTTGTCACTCTTCTTCAGCCAGTTAGAGGGGGTTTTGAGGTACACACACTGTTCGGTCCAATTATCTCTTCCATGCATTAAGATACCGTCTGATGTCACTTTTCATGATAACCTCGAAAGAACAGATCAGAACAACAGTTTATTTCAGTTCATTAACTACATGATAAATTATTACTTTTACCAATTATTCTTAATACAAATGTCTAAACATGTTTCAAAGAGAATAACAACACATTCTATTGAAACTATTCTTTCAAATTGGCTTATACTCCCCATCACACTGTCAACTCCATCGTAGAGCCAAAGGATCAGGAAGTTAGACCTATAACCCATCGGGAATAGAACAGAACAAACAACACAACAATACACTCCTTCACATATCACTCAAGGTGTGTAAACTTCAATCCAAAACCTCAAAGAACTGAATCCTCCCATTTTTAACACATAACTCTTCATGAGAGTAATGTATAAAACAACACTACTACTGGTCAAAAGATAAAAACAACATTTCAAATAACCTAATCAAATTAAAATCACTACTCTGAAAAACTCCACAAAGAAAAATGATTTGACCCATATGGTCATAGGAAAATAGACTTAAAGCAGCCTACCCTTAGTTAAAGGCAATGCCCTCTCCTTCTTCACATTGGTCCAAATTACAAATATGGCTAAGAACTATAAACTCCATCATATTTATCAATTACACAAATTACCTTGAAACCAGTATTTACAAATGACATTAAATTCATTATCCAAATGGCTTTCCCATGAGGGTGATCAAGCCACAACGGAAAGTCATGATAGAGGTCATAGGTCATAAAAACACTTCAAATAAGGGTTTCTTACTATATTAGACAAATAAAAAAAATTAAAAAATGTCAAACATTTCCTACATGTTGTATCCCAGGTTCCCAGAACATTCCTTTATCAAAATAATTCACGTTTAATTAAAACTTCAGAAAATATTCCATGTGCGTGTGTGCCCCTTTAAGATACCTTGGCACTAAAACAAATGGAAAACTCACCAAACCCAAAGGAAATTTAAAAAAACAAATCAAACATAGTATTTTAAAAACACCAACAAATAGTCATAACAAATGTGTTGTGTGTATGTATTTGCAAACCTTAAGGTAAAAACACACAAAAACTTCCAGGCCCTTTTCAATTTGGTAGTTTACGGCCTCAATCTCACTCACTCTCCCCAAGATTATAGTCCCAGGAAACATTTCAAAGAGAGACAATGTCACCCCCATTTTCCCAGAAAAAAACACAAAACACTTCGTTAGCATTCATTATACTACACCGATTCAGAAACACAAAAGATAACTATAGACAAAACCTAATAATAATGATAATTCCACTCTACCTCAAATCATTAATCATAAATTTTAATCTACATCTATGTGTATGTATGCTTAATTGAACATACGCTACCCTTAGATACAATTATCCTGGTATCATTACTATCTAAATGGAATCATATTTTCCTCTGTCGCAAATGTAGTACATTTCTCAGCGTAAGGAATCAGTGATATTTAATCCCAGGCTTTTAATAAAATGTTGTTTGAGACGTGTTCTCCCATGGCTCTTTTAACATACATACTTTAGGTAACTTCCATCCGTCCCGGGAAGAAAGAATCCTACTCAAACACATCAGATAATACAATGTTTAATTAAGTAAAATCAACACCTAAAATAAACAATAAACAGTAAACAAATAAACAAACCCATAACCCCTTTCCACCAATCTAATCATTTCAACTTGTTGCATAAATTTAGTAAAAACTATCCTGATTTTTAACAAATCTAAAATCTTTCAAAAGTTGGCGCTGTCTCATCAGCATAAAAATCAAAACTAACTTTTTTCCACTCATATCTACAATGTTTGCATTCCCCAAAGGTCAATACTGTTCAGCTCGTACATTAATGATCTTCCTTCTGTCTGTACAGGGTCTGAAGTTCCAATGTATGTAGATGATACAGTGATAAATGCATGCAAATAACAAACAACAAGCTACACAAGAACTCACTACCGTAATGGTTCAGATGACAAAGTTGCTCAGAGACTCATGTTTGCATCTCAAAAAAATAACAATAAACAGTCTGCATGTCTCTCACAAAGAAAACAACTGATGCCCCTGAGACAGATGTCTATGTATCAGGGGAAAAGCTCCTGGTGGTATCTGATGCCCCTGAGACAGAGGTCTATGTATCAGGGGAAAAGCTCCTGGTGGTATCTGATGCCCCTGAGACAGAGGTCTATGTATCAGGGGAAAAGCTCCAGGTGGTATCTGATGCCCTGATGCCCTGATTCCAACCTGTCTATGTGTCAGGGGAAAAGCTCCAGGTTGTATCTGATTTTAAGTACCACGGCATCATACTTGATTCCAACCTCTCTTTTAAAAAGCAAATAAAAAAGGTAACTCAAATAACCAAATTCAACCTAGCTAATTTCCAAAACATATGGAATTGTTTTGACTACAGAGGTAACAAAACTATACTTAAAATCTATGATACTCCCCCACTTAACATACTACCTTACTAGTTTGGCCCAAGCTTGCTCTTCAACATTAAAACCCATTCAGTCTGTCTGCAAACAGGCTCTCAAAGTACTTGATAGGAAACCCAATAGCTATAGAAAGCATAAGCTCCTGAGTTGGAAAAAATCTTATGCAATACACTGACGCCTATCTTGTATTCAAGATTCTAAATGTTCAGGCTCCCCCTCCACTCAGTACTTTTGTTAAGCAGAAAACCCAAACCTTATGGCAGCAGATCCACAAGATCCGCCATGAGAGATGACTGTATAGTTCCCTTAAGGAAAAGCACCTTTAGTCAATCTGCTTTCAGTGTGAGAGCTTCCCATGTCTGGAATACCCTGCCATTAGACACACACAACTATGATTAATATGCACTGTCCCTGTAAAAATAAAACTTAACTTAAACTGCAATCCACTTTAATGACCTGACATTGTTCCACGTAATGGCAACAGATTATAATGTCAGAATACATGAACTTCCTGCTCAAATTCACTGGTGTTACCTAAACAATCAAACCAAGAATCAATCATCATCAGAATACATTATCACAATGTTTCCTTATTCACACATGAATCACTTTCAGCTCAACATATCCCAACGCACACAACTCCTATTTTTTTTACCAGTGGGTAAAAATATAACCCCTACTCAAACAACGTTCTTCCTTACCTCTATCGTAAGATTAAAAACAAACTTTACAACTTTCTCTTCTCTTTCGGCTTCACACTTATGAAATGTCCAAGACTGTAAAAATAACATGTAAAGCGCCAAATTTATTCATTAGATTTAGGTAACTGTGTCTTCCTTGATTCAGTTATTTAAATACGACTCCTATTTTTAATATGTTATTTCAGCAGACCATTTAGGCAACAGACAACGTATCACATCAAACTCGCCTCGTTATTTAAGTTAAATGAATTCGTCTTTCAATTTGAACCAAACAAGCAATTAAAACGTTCAGTTTATATCTTAAAAAAACACTAGCGACCGTATCTTTCCAGGCTAAACATACCAATAGTTGAATTACAATCAGGAACTCCGATTTTAGTCAGTGCATTGGCTGGGAAATTAACTCGGGCTTAGCAGGCGAAAATTCTACCACTGCACCAGCAATGCTATTTGAATGACTAAGACTCCCCGCAAATAAACCCACTTTACAATTGTCTGTAGTCGTAAAATCAGGCACGTACTACAGAGACAATTCCCAGAAAATAGCCCTAATTTAAAGGTCCAAGCGTTACCCCGGCGATGTTTCTCACATGGCAAATGAATAGATTAGCAGTCAAAGAGTAAAATCGACATTCTAGGAAACAGATCTTGCGCCTTTTAATAAAAGTAGATTATGTTTTCTCATGCAACGTATTTCAATTACTTTACTACATCACATTAATCACGCAATGATAATTAATTTGATGGATACCCTAGGCTTTGTACGACATTATAAATTACGTCGAGATTCCATCTTAATTCGCTCTAATTTTATGGAAAACGGTTTATTCAATAAATCCCGCAACTCCACTCATACTGGGAAGAAAAAATAAAACAGTTTCAGACCTTAAGGGCAGTTTTATTTCAAATGTTGTACCCAGACGGAGATAATCCAATAAGCATTTATAGTTACATCATTAGTGTAAGATAACCAAAAGTGGACACACTCTAATCAGTTTCTAGAGCACAATTTCCCAGATTTTGTAGACAGTTTAATAGTGCTTAAAACCTCATCTTTATCAAATTATCCATTAAAGATACCAACTCAAAACCTACCTAAGTCTACGAATGGGTGGTTTAAATTGTATCTAATTATATTCTCAGCATTACTTTCATCGTTATCACTTGTAATCGATTATACACACATACAATTTATCATGTTTTCATATATTCACAGAATCCATATAAAACGTAAGAAATTCTTAGGTACTCACACAGAACTTTAAGGATCACCCACACTGGATTGGTCAGATGTTCACACAGAACTGGTCAGATGTCCACACAGAACATCAGAACATAATTAAAAGGTTACCCACACAGAGTCAACCTACCGCGCTCACACAGAACGCTCCTACAAAGATTACCCACACAGGATTTCACACCCTGTCTATATGTACAGGGAAACCCATAATGTAATCAAAATATTATCTAGTGGTCCCAAAACAAAATACTCACACAGAGTAACCCAGGGCATACCTGGCTAGCACATTTAAAATAATTGGAATTCACCACCTCTGAGGGTCACTTAGACAGTCACACAGACACTTTCAGAACGAGGTCCTTCTTCCAATAGGGCATATCAAGTACCGTGTTTCACACAGAACGCACAGTCACCCTGGCCCCTCACCCCCACAGACCGCACCAATCCCCACTGTGATCAATTCAGTGTCAGGACGGCTCTAGGTCGCCAGTAACCGACCAGTGATAGGTGTCTTTGAGTCGACTGACTCTCAGATCATCCTCCACTGACTCGGCCCTGCTTACGCCTCCATGGTGCCCCCCTCACAAAGGAATACACACTCAGAGCCTACGTAACAGAGGCTTTTCTAAAAACTCGACTTCAAGTGTGGTTCGCTCACCTCTTTCTTTTAAAAAAACAAGTTTGAGATGTGGTATCCACTCGGCTCGCTGCCTCTCAGATCAAAGGTGGGTCCATCTGCTTCGTTCCCGAAGTGTGGTTTCCCTGAGATCCCAAGTTTGAGGGATCCCTCGTGCACGATTTGCCCAGATCGTCGGGAGCGGTCACCGAGTGAAGATTTATGTCCCATCCCCGTCGCCAAATGTGGTGGCATTTTTCTGCTTTACCAAATGAGGTGAGTTACAAACTTCACACACCAGTCAGAGTTATACATAAACGACATATTTTTTAATAAGAGCTTTGCAATAGCCTTTTTGACTTTCAATGATGCGCTATCTCTAATGAACCATTGAAAAGTACCAACAGAAAAGTGCAAAGATCTTTTATAGCCAAGATACACCCCTCTCAATTTACATGACGAATGACAGATCTTAGGAACAGTTCACAAAGGTTAAGATTTGTATGAAAGATATCTATAAAACATAGCAGACAGTTACTGCTGTGTCAACAGTTCTCATTGTAAAGACCAGTGTCTGGCCCCCTCACTCCAAAAGGGAACCGTCTCTCCCTGATACGGCATAGAACAGAACCATTAGCTCATGTTATCTGGAATGCTCTTTAGGCTTTATTACCCAAAGACATCGTAAATCTCCTCTGTCAGTGCTATCTCATAGAGGCTCATCCTTAGTGGAACACACACACAATACTCTATTATGTCGAATGTAACAACTATTATAATGTAATACAAACATAACATAATCTTACAATTTTCCACGACACCGTTTAAACTTGAGGTAGATGCTACTGCCAGAGGTGCTGGTGCTGTTCTACTGCAGCAGGACAAGAGTGGAGTGGATCATCCTGTTTGTTATTTTTCTCGAAAGTTTAACAAATGTCAGGCTAACTATGCAACCATCGAACAAGAAGCTCTAGCTTTGTTGTTAGCTCTGCAATACTTTGAAGTATATATTGGTTCCAGTGCCCTACCAGTGATAGTATATACTGATCATAACCCCTTAGTGTTTCTCCACTGTATGTACAACCAGAACCAGCGCCTTATGCGTTGGGCACTTATTGTGCAAAATTATAATTTGGAGATCCGCCACAAAGAGGGTTCTGGAAATGTATTGGCAGATGCTATTTTGTATGTTTCGTAAGGTTGTCTTTGTTTGTTAATCTTGTTGGGATTCGTTGTAAATACTCTGTAAATACTTTGGTCGCAATCCTTATAGGGTTGCTCTTTTAAGGGGGGAGTGTTACAGATACAGGTATCCTGTGTTTCTTTGTTTTCTCTCCTTCTGCCCTAGTCACAGGTGGCAGTCATCAGTCGCCAATCAGAAGACACACCTGCTCCTTTTCCCTTACCCAATCACATCCCCTTTCCCTTGGTTTAAAAACCCAGTCAGTTGTTTTCCCAAACTCTCTCTCTCTCTTGATACATCTCTCTCTCTGGATTGATACATCTCTCTCGTGTTTTTGGTGCCTACATCTCACTTTGTCCGTTATCCTGTGAGTATGTATTGTTGTGGTGTATGACTGCTTGTTTGTTGGTGGGCATACATTACCCATAGGAAAACTGTCTAAGTACTGTCATGACGTTGGCAGTGGGGGTAGGTTTATGACAGTCATAAATACCTCTTTCCCCCCTCCCCCGTTCCTCTTCCCTACTGATGTGACATAAGAAAACCCCTTGGTTAACATAGAGATTCTGGGAACATCAGAAGTGGGGGGAAATTAACTATATTCTGTTTATCCGACCAACTGAACATATGCGGTGGAACTTAAGGTATATTATGTCAGTTCGGTTGCCCTCTGACACATTCTCATCAATGATAGAATGACATAAACTCTACTGTGGAAAGTCTAAACGTCAGAGGTATCGGATTCACATGGAATTGTTGTTTAATTCAAATGTTTGAATATGAGATTATTTGTGAAGAGATTAAATGTAATTTTACCTCCCAAATGAGAGATCTGGGTTTTCATAAATTTGGCTTCTGCTCAACCAGGGGCCCGCCCCTGTGAAGAGGCATGGGTTATAAACTTTTCAGACACACCCCTCTCCCTCCACTATAAAAGCCATTGACAAGAATATAACTTTCTGTTCCGGGACGCTAGCATGACGATCCGAGGTCAGAATGGTTCAGATAATAACTACAGAACTAAGCCAACAGCAGCATGGACTTTGATTGTGAATGGTATGAACTTTGAACTCGTATTCACTACAGAAGTGATATCTCCTAACCGTTGAGTTAGCAACAGCTAAACGCAGGTTAGGAAGGACAGTCCGAGTATCCCGTCTACTACACACAACGTTACTACAACGTATCCCGTGACTACCAAAGACATTCTCCAAAGGACAGAGGACTCGGGTTGGCGATACGGTCTTCCATCTACCACCAACCTACTGAAGCGCAGCTCAGAGTAAATATTTATTGCATTTTCCTTTTCAAATGGGCGGTAATTTAGAATGCATAAGATACTGTATTTACGATAGCACAGCTCGCCTATGTTCCAGTCTCCCGCTCTTTCACTAAGACTCAGCCCCTTCCCTTTGTGTAACAAGCTGTCATATCTATTCCGCCCGCTAGGGACATTTTTCTGTATGACGTAATTTGTGATCAAGTTATGATTTAATTGTATATGTGTGATTCTGTGTGATTAGTTAGGTATTTAGTAAATAAATAATTAAACCCAATTTTGTATTGCTGATTCAACTTGTTAGCCAGGATTCTTGCAGATAACAAGGATTTACCACTTTCAGATGAGACTGAATAAAATGACGATTAATGTGACTGCTATTTAGTAAAATATTACTAAATCTTTAAGAGTTTATTCGGAAGATAACAGCTCTATAAATATTCTTTCGTGGTGTCCCTCTCTAGTTAATTAATATTTACATGATTAGTTCAATCAGGTAATATTAATTACGGATAAATTATTTTATAGAATAGCATGTCATAGCAATTAATCTGGCATAGTCAAAGACACGACAGTACCTTAGTTAGAACTGGGCGGACCACCCACTGTATTTTATTGGTTAGTTAGTTAGCTGTTCGTGAAGCAGGCTAGACTAGTTTAGTTTAAAAAAAAATATATTATTTATTTCCTTGGGTCCAGCTCAGCCCCTTTTTCCCACACCCCATTACCGCGTGTCTAAAATAAACCCGAAGTGTTTGACGATAGGTTTAAGTTGTCTGTGGATTTCTTTTAGCTCTCACTGTTCCTTTTCACTGTTATGATTTGCATGAGATTTGTTACGGGTCTCGTTTCCATCCCCCCTAGACTGCAGGGCCAAAGGGGTTCGTAACAAGTTGTTTGGTGAAAGATGTCTCCAAACAAAATGAATGCACAATAAAAGGTTTTGAACGTAAGACTTGCTGTGTTACAAGTGTTACCAGTTTTGAGTTTTGTACTAAATTCACCATAGCACCAAAGCGATTGAAAAAAACTAACACTCAGTGGGGGTGGAAGGTAGCCTAGTGGTTAAAGCATTGGGCCAGTAACCAAAAGGTAGCTGGATTGTATCCCCGAGCTGACAAGGTGAAAATCTGTTCTTCCCCTGAACAAGGCAGATAATCTCCAGTAGACTGTCATTGTAAATAAGAATTTGTTCTTAATTGACTTAAAGATTTTTTTTACAAGATCCCCAGTGTTGGTGTTATTAATATCCAGAGTTGAGTGTGATTGTGTCATTTTTACTCTTGAGTAAAAACACTCAAAACCACATCCATCATTTCTCATTGCTCTAATTTGACTTATTAGAATCTCCATTAGACGACGCCAATAGCTAGTCTCCCGGGGTCCGGCACATAATGAAAAATACATTACTTTACAACTTTACAAATGACAAATTTAAAAACATTAACATGTAGTGTGTGTGCATCTATCAGTTTCACATACATGTCAATACATACACACAAAAAGTAGGTCACATGGGGAAGACGCCATGAGGTGTTGCTTTATTTCTTTTTGGAATCAGATTTGCTGAATGAGATGAAAGGTAGTTCCATGCAATCATGTCCCTGTATAGTATTGTACATTTCCTTTAATTTGTTCTCGGCCTGGGAACTGTGAAAAGACCCCTGGTGGAATGTCTGTTGGAGTAAGTGTGTGTGTCACTGATGTAAGTTGACTATGCAAGCAATTTGGAATTTCAAACACATTAATGTTTCTTATAAAAACAAGAAGCGGCCTCCCGGGTGGCGCAGTGGTCTAGGGCACTGCATCGCAGTGCTAGCTGCGCCACCAGAGTCTCTGGGTTCGCGCCCAGGCTCTGTCGCAGCCGGCCGCGACCGGGGGGTGCGTGGGGCGACGCACAATTGGCCTAGCGTCGCCCGGGTTAGGGAGGGTTTGGCCGGTAGGGATATCCTTGTCTCATCGCGCTCCAGCGACTCCTGTGGTGGGCCGGGAGCAGTGCGCGCTAACCAAGGGGGCCAGGTGCACGGTGTTTCCTCCGACACATTGGTGCGGCTGGCTTCCGGGTTGGAGGCTCGCTGTGTTAAGAAGCAGTGCGGCTTGGTTGGGTTGTGCTTCGGAGGACGCACGGCTTTCGACCTTCGTCTCTCCCGAGCCCGTACGGGAATTGTAGCGATGAGACAAGATTGTAATTACTAGCGATTGGATACCACGAAAATTGGGGAGAAAAGGGGATAAAATAAAAAATAAAATAAAATAAAACAAGAAGCGAGGCAGTCTCTTAGCCAAGAGACTGGGATGCATAGTACTGATGTTAGCACTCTGATTACGATGAAGAGCAAAATGTGCCACTGTTTGGGCCAGCTGCAGCTTAACTAGGTCCTTTGCAGCACTTGACCATATAACTGGACAATAATCAAGATGGGTAGGTATGCTTTCACTTTTCCAAATTAGGCGTGCGTGTGAGCACGGGATGAATATTGTAAATAAAGAATTTTAAAAATGGATATCTGCCCAAATGGGATTAGAAGTCACAACCATTGAACTATGACTTATTGGTGGCAGACACGCCACCAATAAATCAGTGGTAGGGAAAAAAATATAACAAGTTGACAGGACCACCATTGTCATCTATTTCTTGTTACGATGCATATATAAACATATGATCCTCATAGCCTTCATGTTTTATTTTTTCTCGTAAAAGCACATGTGTATGAAATGATAAGCAAAAACGTTGAATTTGGTCATAGCCGGAAATGTGCCTCACTGGCTTTTGAATTTTGTGTAACGTCAGTAGTCAAGGACGCATCATGCAAAATACACTACATGAACAAAAGTATGCGGACACCTGCTCTTCGAACATCTCATTCCAGAATCATGGGCATTATTATGGAGTTGGTCCCCCATTTGCTGCTATAACAGCCTGCACTCTTCTGGGAAAGCTTTTCATTAGATGTTGGAACATTGCTGCAGGGATTTGGTTCCATGCAGCCACAAGAGCATTAGTGAGGTCAGGCACTGATGTTGGGCGATTAGGCCTGGCTCGCAGTCGGCGTTCCAATTCATCCCAATGGGGTTGAGGTCAGGGCTCTGTGCAGGCCAGTCAAGTTCTTCCACACCGACTTCAACAAGCCATTTCTGTATGGACCTCGCTTTGTGCACAGGGGCATTGTCATGCTGAAACAGGAAAGAGCGTTCCCCAAACTGTTGGCAGAAAGTTTGAAGCACAAAATTGTCTAGAATGTCATTGTATGCTGTAAAGATTTCTCATCCACCAAATGTTACAGTTGACACTATGCATTCGGGCAGGTAGCATTGTCCTGGCCTCCGCCAAACCCAAATTAGTCCGTTGGACTGCCAGATGGCGAAGTGTGATTCATCACTCCAGAGAACGCGTGTCCACTGCTCCAGAGTCTAATGGCGGCGAGCTTTGCATTGCTCTACCGGACGCTTGGCATTGTGCGTGGTGCTCTTAGGCTTGTGTGTGGCTCCTCAGCCATGAGAACCCATTTCATGAAGCTCCCTGCGAACAGCTCTTGTGCTGAAGTAGCTTCCAGAGGCAGTTTGGAACTCCGTAGTGAGTGTTTCAACCAAAGACAGACGTTTTTTTTTACGCACTACGCGCTTCAGCACTCTGTGGTCCCATTCTGTGAGCTTGTGTGGCCTACCACAGTTGTTGCTCCTAGACGTTTCCACTTCACAATAACAGCACTTGACTGGGGCAGCTCTAGCAGGGTAGAAATGTGATGAACTGACTTGTTGGAAAGGTGGCATCCTATGACGGTGCAACGTTCAAAGTCACTGAGCTCTTCAGTAAGGCCATTCTACTGCCAATGTTTGTCTATGGAGATTGCATGGCTGTGTGCTCGATTTTATACACCGGTAGCAACGGGTGTGGCTGAAATAGCTGAATCCACTCATTTGAAGGGGTGTCCACATACTTTTCTATATATTTTTTTTCTTACCCGTGACGTGCTAGTATCAGTTTTAAATTCTCTTTGCTAGTATTGTCATTCTGCGTCATCACTGGTTACGCGCCCAAAAACAACTAAGGAAATGGCAAAAGGTAGCTAGGAGTGGCCAAGTTTTGGCAAACGTAAGGTATCATATCATGCCACGTTCACGTTCTAGTCAGAACTAGCTAGGAAACTCTGACATTTCTGACTTACTGACTGGTTGTAGTTATACACGTGCCGCATTCTACCAGTTAGCAAGTTGGACATTTCTGAGTTTCCTAGTTCTGACTAGCATTTGAACGCAGCATCATACCAAAGATTTGTATAACTAACCCAAGAGCCTGTAGTTTACAACAGAGCAAATTAATTGTGGTGGGCAGAACAAGCAAGGAGGTAGGCAGAGCCAAGCACGAGCTAGTGTGATCAGTGTTTCCAACTAATTTTCAGGGTAAATTGCTAGAGGCAGGTTGATTTGTTGCTAAAAGTTGCTAAATGACGTTGTGATGTCATTGCGTCATTACGTAGAATACACAATAACGTTACTCAAATTGACTGGCCATCTCGGCAAAAAATATGATTTGACATTTGTTCAGGTACAGACTCCCACTCTTTTCTGTACTTCTGATTGAGACATGTTGATTGATGTAGTAAGTTCGGTTCAAGATCAAACATTCGTGACCAACTATATTCATTGGGTTTGGCTCGTCGAAACAGTTATAGTGCTGCTGCAGTCAGCCAACAATGATTTGCAATTTGCTGAAATTTCTGCTGGCCTACTGCTGCCTGCTGCTGACGTCACTCACAATGCACTTTGCACAGGCACGTGTGTTGTGACTGAGTGTGACAGAGAAAATCGTTTTTGTGTCATTTAGAGGGAAAATGCGTGCATTTTAGCGTTTGAATCACTTTTCAAATGTTGCTAAAAGTTCCAAATACATTTTTAAAAGTAGCTACATTTGTTGCTAGGTGCTGTTTGAAAAAAAAGTTGCTAAATCTAGCAACAAAATTGCTAAATTGGCATCACTGAGTGAAATGCTTTTGGCGGTTCTAGCATTTATTTGCATTTTTCCGATAGGGAACGCCCACTTTGAAGTGCGCATGTGCAATAACTAAATTCGCCCTTGCTCTCCTTCTAAACAACGCAATTTTCTAAAACTTTGGCAAAGGGTAAAGTATACAAAACGCAGAGCACTCTGTTTGTTACAGAGTTTAGTTTTGGAAACATAACTGTATAGAGATCAAATGTTTCGTCGATTAGAAAATGTGCTAAATCGAACTCGCTTAATCTTCTCCAACTGGGCTTCCTCTCATCACCATATTTGGTAATGAGTGGAAACGCCAACTGGATGCTTCACATTTATACATCCAGTGAAATATCTGATCTATGATCATACTAAATGTGGGTTGCACAATTTACGTACAGAATAATAAGTTTAATGATAGGCAGGTTTTAGTGTCAGGCCGCCCTTACAAAAACAGATTGCAATTTTGAAACTGCAGTAATTGCATTCGACTATTATTTTGGACGCAGTAATTGTGGTAATTGCAGTAACTGTGGTTACACTGCAAAGTTACTGCAGTAAAAAAAAACGGTGTTCTTTTGGACGCAGAATTTGCAACATACTGCAGTTATACAGAGATGTTTATATAATTGATGAGATGTTCATGTCTCCGCCCTAACAATGGGAGTCGTCCCAAAAATAATGATTTTTTGCGACAATTCTGACTTCGTGGCTGTGCTAACTAGTGAAAACCATTTGGATCTTGTCATAAAGGAAGTGAGCGTAGAATGAATACGGAAGCCGATAGTAATCATTACATAGAAAAAAGAAAAGAAAATGGCAGCCGCTGAAAGCACTAGCTTGTCACCAAGTCAGGCAGAAGAACCGCCTAAACTATCTGATTTATTAGATCGGGGATGGAAACTATATGAGGAGGTGGACACCACAAATGATCCCATCGCAGCTACCCATATCCAGGTTAAAATCAAGCGTGGGATAACGCAACTGGAAGAGGCAACGCGGATGGTTGCCCAGCTCGACTTGTTCAGGTAGCTAACGTTAGCTAGCACCTAGCTAGCTAACTATAGATCGCTATCTACTCAAGATTTGATGACTAGCCAGATACCCAGGTAGCTAGTTACTATCATGTATTGGGCATGATTATATATCAAAGAGTATAGCCAACTAGGTAACGAACAGATTCCACCTTAGAGTTGCTTGACAGTTTTGCCAGCTAGATACTTTTGATGGGCTAGGATAAGTCGTAAACAATCTAGTTAGCTAGCTAACGTTCGCTAAGGCAATGCAAATGAAAGTGATGCTGCATGTTCATTCTTCATGTTTGTTTTTTAGCCGAAATGAAGAATTGGAGGAGGTAGCAACCACAGATCTGAAGTATCTGATGTTGCCTGTCCTCTTGGGGGCTCTTACTATGAAGCAGGTGAACCTGGCAAAACGACTAGAGCAAGTTCAGATGGCAAGATGTTACTTTTTGGACTTCTTGAAAAGATGTAAGGAGTATAACATATCAAAGTTTGAACTACCCAAAACCAATGAAAACTCTGCTGGCACACTGGAAGAAGAATCTGCAAATGGGCCCCCCAAACCTCCGGACTTGATTGCAATGGCGACAGTAAGAGCGGCAAAGATAGAAAGGTATCAGAAACATCTGCTTTTCAATTATAATGATTTTGACAATCGAAACATACATTGTTTTGATTCAGCACTGCACAAGTAATATTTAGGCCTATGCTTTAAGGTCTAGTACCTGTCACGAGCCTCTTAAAATATGTTATGTCCCTCAGCTATTTAACAACTTAAACATCTCTCTTGTTTATTTTATAATGGCAATTCATCTGCACCCACATTGGTCTGATGACTCTTATTTATTGTGCTATACTCTGCAGATACACCCAGAGGAAGAACACTGAGGCCAAGCTATCAGAGATCAAGGCAGCAGTGGACAGTGGGCAGGCAGATGACGAGATAGTTAGAGACTTCTACCTCCTCAACTTGAGGAAATGGATTGCTGTATCCCTGGAGGAGATAGAGAGCATTGATCAGGAAATTGAGATTTTGACCAGGATGGATGTTCTAAAACAGGTACATGGATTTGAAGATGTAACTAATCTCATTCACCAACGACTAATTGAAAGGGTGATTTTCTGATGCTCTTTATATTTTCCATGTGCAGAGTTCAGCAGAGCCATCACAGTCTAAAAGGCCTCCCATGAAACCCTTCATTCTCACCAAAGATGCTGTTCAGGCCAGGTAGACACCTGCTCAAACTTATCATTTATTTTCTTATTCTGCACATTTTTATTTAAAATGTTTTTCCGTTTTCCTACTCACAAAATAAGTACTCTGTCCAACCTCCCTTATGAAAATTACATAGCTACTTGCTTATTATATGACATGAAGTAAATAGTTGACTAATGTATAATAAATGTGTAATTTTCATTTCAGAGTGTTTGGGGCTGGCTATCCCAGCCTGCCTACTATGTCCGTGGATGACTGGTATGAGCAGCACAGGAAGAAAAATGCCCTGCCGGACCAGGGGATCCCTCGCAGCACTGGTAGGGTTAAAAGAGATGTTCATAATTATTTTCTATTTACAGTTAACGGTATGTACATAAATTGTTTTGGGGAAAAGTCAAACAGTCATGATCCATGTTTTTTTTTTACACCTTTTCTCATTCACCAAATACAATTTGTCCCCCATTCAGAGGACGTCGATGCAGAAGAGCGAGAGCAAGAAGAGAAAGAGAAGCGGGTTGAAAATGATGACGAGGAGGCCTTGCAGAAAGCTAGAGACTGGGACAACTGGAAGGATACACATCAGAGAGGCTATGGGAACCGTAAAAACATGGGCTGACAACCATCAAACACAGCAATAGTCCCAACCTGGTCTGCAGTATTCATCTGCTCTTATTCCCTCTTAAATACATTTTAACAAGTTGCCAGTGTATATGGAAAGATGGCCTTGAAGAAAAGGGAGGTTTATACAATCCCAGACAGAAACTGTTCATAAGTGTCTGTTTATGGTCTCTTTTTCTTCTGATGCTGCAAATCACAGTTTTCATTGTGGCCATATCAGAGGAACATTATTTAGTGGCAGCCATTAATATGATCTGCAGGCTCTATGCAGATACACAACTAAGCGTTGACACCAAGGCCCAGTCTCTGTCGAGACAGCGCAGTGCTGTGCTCAAGAAGATTAGTAAGTGAATTTGATGATATTGTCTAACAGCTGCTCCCAAACAGAGTAATATTTTCTTAGAGTATCCAGCTAAACTGTTGACTTGTGAAATGCCCTAAAAGGTGGTGGTACCACTCTACAGGTACAACAAATTGATTGAATTTTGTCATCCATACTTCATCTGATTGGTTATGTTAGCTCATGTGCTTATACCTAGAAGATGTGCATCGCAAGAAACCCCAATATTGAAAGATGCTTCCTCTGATCGATGTCCATTGTGAAACTGAATAATGGTTTGCTATGCAGGTATGATGTTATGTAGCTACTCCCTTTTCGTCATGTTTTGCTTTTTGTTAAAGAACTGTTTGTGAAAGCCAATTTGCTCTTCTCAAAAGTATGGCTGACTCTTATTTATTTTCCACCTCTTACAAATGTACAGTTTGAACAGGCACTGGTTCTGACAGACTTGGTGGATTCTTTTGTCAGAGTTGATAACTCTTGGTCTATTTTTTCCACAATAGCAGGAATTCTGTATGGTTCCCACTGTAACAAGAAATTATTTGAGTGTTTTGTACTTACTTTTCCCCCGTTGTTTCTTAAAGAAGTTGCTAGTGCATTGAAAATATGGATACGGTCCAGAATAAATATGATACAGAAGGCTGCTATGGTCAAGCAAATTGTTATTGGCACATCGATATACACAAAATGTGCATTAATCAAAATCATATATTGGACACGATTACTATTGCTCCCATCTAACTTGATGTTGTTTGGTGAAAGCATACATTGTGATCTCAAAATGTATTTGTTTCCCAGCCAATTAAATGTATTGCACATCCTCATTGAATGTTTATTTTATTTTATACCCATTGGACAACTGAAAAGGATGCCCTGTAGACCACCTCAATTGTGGGTCACCTAGTTCTCGCTTCATGATGTGTCTTTGTGATACTTGGCCTCAGTCAGTGTGTCATCAGTGGGCCTAGCTCCCTCTAGAGATGAGATATTGATCTGTCTGAGGCTTGTTTAAAATGATCTCTCCAACTTTACTAGAATTGTCAGTTACATTTTTGACAGCAGGTGGGTATACAAGGAAAGGTTAGAATGTCTTTGAAAATACCACACACACTGAGGCACACACACACCAAATAAATTATGAACAAACAAGCATTTATTTCTCTACTGTTATCTATAAGACTTACTCCCTCTGCATGTGGTTAGACTTTCTTTGTTTGGGTTTTGTAATTTTTACTCCATATTGTGTCAAAACCAGCCTTCACTTCCCTTGCAGTACAGTGCACAATAGATAGGGCAGGCTTCTTTGTGTCCACACAGATTCTTTCCTTTGCTGAGGGTAGGCGGAAACTGAGGCGCTTGATCTGAATTCTAAAGGGGCTTGTTGTATCTAATAAAAGCAGCTATTGTATGTAAATTATTCACACGAGCATATGACTCCGACTGTGCAGGGCAGTGGCTAGTGTGAGAGAAATCATTAGCAATGCAAACTCATGGTGTTCTGGTTCACAGATTCACTAATGGGAAGAAATCCATCTATACTGATGGTAACTCAATTGTTTCTGGGCGTGTTTGTGCACTACTTCTACTGAAGGTAATTTCATGAATTTAATAATTTGTTACAGCTATGAAATCTAAATTAGGTATAGACATTATTTTTTTGTCATGATTTACATGTTTGTGATTAGGTTTCATGTTAAAGGGGATGAGATCTCTCCCTGGTCATCTTTCTGCCTAGTCAAACAAACATTTGTACTGATGATCTGGAAATGTTTATTTAGGATTAATACTAATAAACTTAAAGTATCCTTATAAAAGTGTAATTGATGTATTAACATTTAAAAGCACCAGTTGTGTTGTATTTCATTCTTCACTCATTCCTCTACATAGATAGCCTATTGTATGTGGCTTAGATAACCATAGCTGTGCTTTCCAGTGACAGCCATAATAGGTTGCTTGTGAAATATCTAAGAAAATCAGGGGTGCACACTGTAAGAATAAAGAAAACATGCTAATCTTAAATAATAACTATACTTAAAGGATTTATTGTGGAAATCTTAATTTAGCCATTCAATTTGCGATCTCATGTTCAAGAATCCTATTCCTTTAATCTTCTCTTACCATATCACCTCTAATTTCTCGTTTTATCAGGAAAAATCTGTCATTAATGTTTTTTAAATCCTGAAATATGTTTTTTCATTTATATCTTGATTTGACTGAGTTAAAGTGAAATAGACCTGAACCATGTTGTCTGTAGACTCTTTTGGCATTGGCTTATCATAGTCTTTGTTGTGACTTTACATATTATAGAACATTTCATAAAGGGAGGGGCATAGATATACCATGCAGGCTGGTGCCAGTGTCAACATGGCACACTGGTCACATTGGGGCAGATACTCCCTTGCCAGTGACTTCGGGAAAATGGTCACCTGATGTGTAGTGCCAAACCAAAAGCTTGCGCTCTTAAGCCGCCCACCAACGTCAGTGCATGTAGAGAGGTTTGGTTCTCTACTGGCCGCACATCAATGTCCACGCTACACCGGCGGGTCAACGTTGTCCTCCACCCTGGGTGCTGCCTATGCCTCTTACACCTCCTGATGAGCTTGGTAACTTCCACCTCTCCAAGTCTCTTCTACTGCCATGGCAGGAATGACTCAAACAATGGAATTCAATAGATCTGAATTATAACAAGATGGAGAGAGCTCAGTTGCCGTTGGCTTTGACAGATATGGAATTAGTCTTGGGGGATTCTGCTTTTTGAGAATTGATGGCTTTATGGAGATTTCCCAATATCTCAGTCGCTGACCAGTGCTGGTCAGACAGTGTTGTTGACTGGTGAAGCAGGTTATGTGAAATCTGTGTTTTTAGTAACAAGCCGTGCAATTAGTGTTTGTATACAGAAATCTTGTGGAAATATCTTACATATATAGGGCTATTTTTCTATGCAAAATGATCAACAATTTATCAACATTATTGACCTCAAAGCTTTCTACAATTAAATCATTTTAATGGCGTCCTTGTTTTTCAGACCTGGAATCGAAAATGAACTGGGCGTCCTTTTATGCCGTCATCAGCGGTGTAAACAGACACTCCACGGGCATTGGTCGCATCTGGCTCTCTGTCCTTTTCATCTTCCGTATCCTGGTCCTGGTGGTTGCAGCAGAGAGTGTGTGGGGTGACGAGAAGTCCGGCTTCACCTGTAATACCCAGCAGCCCGGCTGCAACAGCGTCTGTTATGACCACTTCTTCCCCATCTCACACATCCGTCTGTGGGCCCTGCAGCTCATTCTGGTGTCCACCCCAGCCCTGCTGGTGGCCATGCATGTGGCCCACCGCCGACACATCGACAAAAAACTCTACAAGCTGTCTGGCCGGGCCAACCCCAAGGAACTGGAGCAAATCAAGACCCAGAAGATGAAGATCGCAGGTGCCCTTTGGTGGACATACATCATCAGCCTCTTCTTCCGCATCATCTTTGAGGTGACCTTCATGTATCTCTTCTACATGATCTACCCTGGCTATAAGATGATCCGGCTGGTCAAGTGTGACTCGTACCCCTGCCCCAACACAGTGGACTGCTTTGTGTCCAGGCCCACAGAGAAGACCGTCTTCACTGTGTTCATGCTGGCTGTGTCAGGGATCTGCATCCTGCTCAACATCGCAGAGGTGGTCTTCCTAGTGGGAAAGGCCTGTAGTAGGCACTTAAGCAATGCTGGAGACTCAACCATGGGAGCATGGATCACCCAAAAGCTCTGCTCCTACTAGAACAAGCTAAATGGACCAACACTGTGTAACTGTAATTGGGCACATATGTTCAAAGCTCAAAGTAATGGCCATAACAACATTAATTAATGAGGTGTTCACACTTTTTCTATACTTGTTGAAATGACGCTTCAAATAGATATGACTCAAAGGACAATTTCAGTTTGGATATAGAACAAGCTCCAGAAAAGGAGACTGAAGAAAAGTATGGTAACTGATTTATTAACAGTCCCTTACCTTGTAACGTCTCAAATTTAGCTGAATTCAATATGCAGTCACCTTCGATATGCTCTGCAAGATACAAGCAACTAAACCGACTCATCATCCATTCTGTATTATGATTCATAAATAGTTTTCAATTCCTGATAGACATTTTAATCACTGATAATGTGGTATCATTAGGACAAAGCATTGGTACCCCTTGTTTATTATAAATAGTAACCCAAGAAAACTGTCCAAGTGATGAATTTAACCAACATTTGGTGGTTGTGGTGGAGTATTACTAATAACTATGAGGCTATTCCAAAGCACTACTAATAACTACCTCACTTTCATAGTGAAATATCAAGTGCTTCAAAACATCCACATAGTGTTTTGAATGCTATGAATGAGACTGATTATGCAAGTGTATAGAGTAAAATAGAATAGTGAATGAGAAAATGTGCTTAGTTGAAGTTACAATGAAAGAACCAAATGATTAATCTTCATGTCTATCTCATTATTCTTCTTACTAGATACTGCATTGCTGCTTTAAAACTGTTGTGTGTGTGAGAGAAAGGATCATATATGTTTAGAATTTGTGGTACTGTAAAGTTTTTACTTCACATGTAAGGGATTACAAAAACGGTAACTGTAATCCGTTACATTACCAGCAAAAATATTGTAATCAGATTACAGATACTTTTGAAAAACTAGATGATTCAATTAAATTAAATTCAGAAAGGAGATTTGAGAAGAAAAAAAATCTTTGACACTTCTCTGTTTTCTCAATGACATTCAAATCAACATTGATAAAAGGCGCAAATGTAAGTTTGTTCCACATGAGCGAGTCTGACCAGAAGTCAGATACCACTATGATGACAAACCAAATGGGTTTGATGGATCGCTGGAAAAGAGCAGGAATAGGCTTTTGTAGGCTACAGTCCCAGCTATGTCTTCCAATGGTGCAACTGCTGTCGGCATCCAAAGATTATCTAACTTGAATAAACGCTTGGAGTTAAGGATGACAGCAGTGGTGTAGTCTACTGCGATACGGATATCACAAATTATTGTTATCTGCATAGCGCATTGATGTGAATCACACTGCTGCTCTCTTATTTAGCTATTTGCGTTTTACGGATTGTGGTTGTTGTGGATGGCTGTTCGCAAATCTAAATGTGTATTTGAACCCAATAATGGTTGAATTCAAGAAGTTTAAGCTGCCTATCAATCATTGTTTTTGAAAACAGTGGACAGCCAGTGAAAAATGCGCTCTTGCAACAGCTGCACAGTGCGGATCCCAGCCTATGGAATAAAAGCTGGGCTTTATATTTTAACCTTCAATTAACTAGGCAAGTTCAAAGACTGTCCAGGAACAGTGGGTTAACTAACTGCCTTGTTCAGGGCCAGAAGGACACATTTTTAACTTCTCATCTCGGGGATTCGATCTTGCAACCTTTCAGTTACTAGTCCAACGCTCTAACCACTAGGCTACGTTGCTCAGAAAAATTCATGCTGATAAAAAAAATTAGCCATAGACCTAATGGACACGTTCAAACTCGCAAACTTTTGATTGATTTAAAGTGGCAATCTGTACTTGGATTTATAAATTATATATATCCATTGATTCTTGAAGAATATAACTTATAAATGCCTCATGAGTTTAGTTCAACGGTCACACTCCATGTGAACCCAAAATATAACCTTTTTTTTCTCCAATGTTTGTAAACATTTTAAATGTAAACAAATACTTTATAGCCTCATAACATGGTTAAAACAATAATTTTATATCATGGATGGTCAGTCCTTGCATCCATAGCTCTGTCTATTAATCTGAGCATGGTTACATTTCTCCAGGCCCATCCCTCATCTTTTTACCAAAACTGAGGCGGGATGTCCGTTTGGTTATTGTTTCATCTGTGGATTTGCACTTTGAACAGCTGCATATTATCAAGATATCAAAGTGTCACCAACAAAAAATTAAACAACAGAGTAGGGCTGGCTAATAAGCCCTTAGTTTTGGGGTTATGCTCAGGTAAAACTATTTGGCTAAACTATACTTCCATATTTCCAAGTCCTATTCTTGAAGATCAAGGGGTATAACATTTATTGGAATGACTGGAATTCTGATAGACTTTCGTTTTTAATGTAAAGATATAATTTAATTGTATTATTATATGTAGTAGAAAGCGATGGGTTAGAAGAAGCCTACATAACCAACCCATAAAGTAAAATGTAACATCCACATATGGACAGCTATGTAAACTTTAACATAGATTTATCCTGCAATATATGTGGTTCAATTGGTAACATACATTTTTGTCTTCTTCTAATGCCTCTTAAGGGGAAACTAATCTAAAAGTAACTGAATGTAATCAGATTACATTACTGAGTTTGGGTAATCCAAAAGTTACGTTACTGTTTACAATTTTGGATAGGTAACTGGTAACTGTAACGGATTACATTTAGAAAGTAACCTACCCAACCCTGATAGTATTTGAGTTCCTGTTTTGTTGTATACCATGCCTTGTTATGTTGAATGTCTTGCACATATTTGTATTACTGTAGCTAATATAATTAGACATTCCTAATAAAACACTTGAGTTATATTATGTGCAATAGCCACATGGAAATATTAACGAGCTAGTAGTACACGCAGCTATTATGATTGTATTCTGAATGCGTGTTGTCTTGAGTTACAAGGTGACGTCGCTACAAAGTCTTTATGTGATACTTCAGAAAGCCACTGGAGAGCAGCACAAACATATAAAACTAACCAAAACAACAGGTACTAAAGGCGTTTAGATTATCTGCTGTTATGATCATTTGACAGTGCCATTGAGTAACAATTGGAAAGAGCAAAATCCAATCCATAGATTTTATTGATTGAAACACAATCAAAGAATGAAGTCTCGTGAAGCCTTTTAAAGTCAGAGGTACTGTATGCTGCAGTTCTTGTGAGCTGTCAGACCACCTGTGAGGAAATGTCTGAGGAAGCTTCAGCAATTAAAACCTTAGACTGGCCGGGTAGAGGGCATGGTCCCAGGTTATCAATAGCGTAGCCTTGTGAGGGGTCAGTCTCTGAGGCTAAGAAATATTCACCCTGGGGACAGCTGGACCTAGCAGGGGCAAGTGTGAGGGCATTTCTCTTTTTCAGGAGCACATCAATAGAGACCATATATAGAGAGTCTATCAGATGTGAGGTCTGACTGAGAAGAGAGACATCTAATCACAATGATTTTCACTGCCCAATCTGAATGTAGATGTTATCTGGCATTATTTTTACCTGACACTTTGCTGATAACAAGCTGTTAATGGATAAATACAGCAATTTTTTTTCACGGAAGTCATATGGTAAGCATTCATACTGTGCCTTTCAAAGTGCAGATTTGCAATGTACCATATGTTCTATGTTTTCTCTGTTGATTTATCTTACCATGCAATTTGATGCTTAAGGGGTTATGATTTCATCCATAAAATGAACAGAGGTCAGTTTAACCAAACAAAGTTTTTTCTGTTTTAGGTAAAGTAAATATAACTGCTTCTGTTTGGAAGGATGTCCTCTGTTGAATTTACAACCACCACAGACTATGAGATTCCTGTCAGCAATGACACTGGAGTATGTGCCAGTCAATTACAACCATAACAATGAAGGGAGGGCCCACCTTTATCATTTTGTGATGCGCTCCTGCTCCACATAGCCACAGGCCTTGGAACACTACCTTTCAACTCCAATTCACCAACCCCCCCAAACCCCCTGAGTGTGATAGCAAAGCCACTCCCTTCACAGTGAATTATATTTAGAGCCATGCCACGCAAGACTTAAACCAACCCCCCCATTGGACTACTTAGATGCCACTCAGTCGTAAAGAAACATCACTTTAGCAGTGGGCCTTATAATTCTCAACAGAGAGTGAGTGTTCTCATCCTAGCTAACTGACACAGTGAAAGAGGGTGCTTACAGAGGTCCTATTGGTTACTTTTACAGGACACATTTATTGGGCGTTAGTAAGGAGATTCAACAAGAGCTGAAAACTCGTTGAAACCATTTGGAGACAAGAGCGCTTAACATTAGCAGTGTAGTGTCATCACTATCAAAGGACATGGCCTTGTCGAGGACAGGAGTACCACAGTGTAGACTGTGATAGCAACCTAAGTGGAGACGCCACTACTGGATCTACAATTTCACTGGAGATGAGCATTATGGGAAGGTGGGTCTTTACGCACTGTGTCTATAGAAGTTTCAACTGAAGAAACATACATTAGAAATCATTAATATGGTCAGTAATACGGTCAATACCCAGCTAGCACATAATGTTCTGAAAGCCATATGTTTCTTAGAAATTGGTGACAGTGTGGGTGTTCTATGGTTATTTTGCATAACCGGTACTTCAGCATAACATTTCCTACCATACATGTTTCCTCATAAACATGAAACATATACATGTATATATTTTTTTGTTATTACATACAACCTTCCCAAAACTTCTGGGAATGATGCAGGATAGTTGCTTGGCTTTTGAACATTCTCAGCACATTTAAGGAACTTACCAAGAAAATAATGTTTTTTTGTCATTTCATTACTTTAACAGAACGTTTCGTAAAAGTTCAAAGATAGATTGCTTTTCAATTTTGGTAATGTTCTAGGAATGTTCTCCAACTGGTTTGACATTGGGAATGTTCTCAAATTAGTTCAGAGAATCAATATTCTTCTGTGGGAATTACAGTACTTCAGCATAACGTTTGTTACAGGTTTCCTCATGGTTCTATTAAAGTCATGTTCTCACTTTGTTCTGAGAACGTTAAGAAACAACGTTTTTCTGTGTGAATTTCAGTACTTCAGCATAACGTTTCCTACTGTACAGGTTTCCTCTTGGTTGTATTTAAAGTAATGTTTTCAAATTGTTCCGAGGAACATTAAGAAAACTTTGCATAAAAACCACAAGAAAACTTGAATAAAGTTGATAGAACGTTCTATGAATGTTATTTAAAAACATATACATTCAGTTCTTCTCAGTATAAAAAAAAAAATCTTCTTCTTCAAGTTTTATTGGCAAATCACAACCAACTGACAGGTGCATACACCGCCACCTACTGTACTGGAGTGTAAGGCCAGGCCAATATACCACTATATTCTCTTAACTAACCCTGAATTTCTAGTAAAATAAAATAATAACCTCACTAGCCCCATCACCCCCACCCAAAATACCACCCACTCATTCCCTTCCAACCTCTCTGACCCTGTCAAACAACCTCTCCCTTTCTACATCATACATTTCACAAAATAATAATACATTCAACCATTTCCTCTATATTTAACTTGGCAAGTTAGTTAAGAACAATTTCTTATTTACAAAGACTGCCTACCCCGGCCAAACCCGGATGACGCTGGGCCAATTGTGGCGCCGCCCTATGGGACTCCCAATCACAGCCAGATGTGAAACAGCCTGGATTCTAACCAGGGTCTGTAGTGACACCTCTTGCACTGAGATGCAGTGCCTTAGACCACTGTGCCACTCAGGAGCCTGTACACCCATTACACATTCCAGTAATGCCTAAGATTAATGCCTAAGCAAAAGTGTTCTATCTATGCTTGGAGTTACAAACAGTTAAACTAAGCTATTTGTTTTATTAAAAGTCTTATTGAAACATGTTCTCAGGACGTTAATAAAACCTCCCAGGAAAATTTTCAGGGAACCATAGTTCTCAGAACCAAAGAATGTACGTTCCCAGAATAGGTAAAAATGTCACTTCCGTTCAAAAAACGTATGGCTTCATTTCCAGAACCAATGGGAAACCAGAAATGTACTTTCCCACAACTTCCAAGGAACCAAATGTGCTAGCTGGGATATTAGTCTCTGAATTTCTGAAATGGTTCAACTTCAAACTGTAATGAGGGAAGTCAACCATTACATTGAGTGTAGTTGCAGTGCAATGATTAAACCATGGACTATGAGGAATGTAGAGAAATCCTAGATTGATACAAGTTCTTGGCCATCCACATGTACAGTACACTGTCATGGAAGGCCCTTAGGTAACAGCATCCTAGTTTTTAATAACTTTAAAATCCCTGTATGGAAAGTGAAACTCATCTGGGAACCTGACCGCCACTTCCATAGGCAAGTCTAACTGGCATCAATCAGTATGTTTACTAAAGTGACAACTCAACCCCTGGAAACCTATATCTAGGGAGAAGAGAGCTACACCCTGTCGAGACCATGTGTGTCAGTGTGTTTGTCTTGGAGCTCCTGCCTGGCAGTAGGATACAGTTGCCAGGCCACTACCTGCTCCAATGCATACTATGGGTACAGTCAGTACTTAGTATGCATTCAATTAGTACATAGTCGCGCTAGTGAAAGTCTACACACCCCTTGCACATTCTTCACATTTTTATGCTTTAAAAGGAAATCTAAAAAGGTAATATTTTCAAATATTGTGGTGGCAGCATCTTGTATGCTTGTCACCGGCATGGACTGGGGACTTTATCAGAACAAAAATAAATATGAAAGGAGCAAAGCACAGATAAAAAGTTAGAGGAAACCCTGCCTCAGTCTTCTGAATTCTGAACCCTGGGATAGGGTTTTATTTTTCAATGGGAAATTACACAAATGTTAATGCCAAAGACATACCAGAATGGCTTTCCAATAGATGTTGAGTGTTCCTGATGGTCCAGTTTCAGTCCTACTTAAATCTGCTTGAAAATCAGAGACAAGGTTTAAATATTGCTGTCCATCAATGACTCCCAACCAAATTTACTAAGAGTTGTGCAAAGTTAGTAGAATCTTATTCAAAGTAGGTTGTGTACTTCAGTAGGATTTTTGTCAAATGTAATTTTAAAGCAGCAAAATGTTAAGACTGTTGTGTAGACCCAGGTTATTATAGTTTTGTGTTTTTATATTCAGGTTTTTATTTTGAATTCAGGTTTTCAAACCTGATTTGCTAGTTTTTATTTAGTTTGAGTTGTATAAAATATTTCTATTTCGTTTTTATATTATTTAGTTTCAGTTTTAGGGTTAGGGACCGAAAGCATACATGGGAGGCTAGGAGCCATTTGGGTTGTATCGTTTTTTATGTTTTTGGGGATGCCACTTCTTGCAACTGGGGGCCATTAATACACAAGGTGATGGGTCAGGTCATACAGTAGGTTAGGTAAGCCCTTCGCATTGGAGTCATTCCACATCCCGTTTGATTAGCTGAGGAGATTTAGCCAAGTGTGAAAAGCTCTATCTAGAAACAATTGATTCCTGTTTATAATAAGGTTTGGAAAACCTTGAACACTCAACTTAATTAACATTCAAAAACAACTTTACATATACGAAAGATAAATTTACTGTTAGCTGTTTTACCACAGATTTCCACAGAGGTTTTTTGTGTAATACCGCTTCGAGCCTACATTCTTTCCCCATTAGCTCAGGAAGTGCAATGCAAAACACCTCTGTGGGAATCTGTGTTAAAACGGCACACAGTAAATGTATCTTTTGTCTTTGTACAATCATTTTGAGTTGATATGAAAGTAGAATTTCTGAGGTTTCCAAAATCGTATTGCACACAGTGATTATTAACGGTTAGACAGAGCGTCGGGACAGTTGTAATTGTTCAAATGAGAACCCTATGGCTGTATGGTCTTGGGTTCTCAAGAGCTATGGTTAGGTTAGGTTTAAATTATAAAAGAAGGCCATCTCGTTGCCGCATTTACCAGCCAGATTCAGTAGCTTGAAAATCCCGCCAAAAGCTTGAATGCCCAAAATTGAGAATTTTAATTTTAATTTATTGTATTTAGTTTTGGAGTCAAACATAACAGTTTCAGTATAGTTTTTGTTTTTCAAACAGGTTTGTTAATTTAATTTGACAAAATAATTTTTTCAAGATTAGTTTTAGTTTACTATAATAACCTTGGTGTAGACTTTCACTAGGCACTGTACCTATAATTATTAGATGACAGGCAGGGTCTTCTGGGACTACTAACAGGTTCAGTATGAGATACATACTGTAGAACCTTTCAAATGGGTGTCAGTCTATTGGTATGATCTATTCCGGACATATTGCATACTGAATACACAAACAACATTTCAATTAGCCTAAAACTAACTACAATGACAGTGATTAATATTCATCATCCATTCTACAATGTGCTCACATCTCACTTACAACAAATAACATGATAGTGGTCTACTTAGGGTTGCAAAATTCCGGGAACTTTCAAGAAATTCCCTGGTTTTCCCGACATCTCGGTTGAAAGATTCCTGGAATTAGGAGGGAATAAGCAGGAAACCCGGACCCTCCAACTAGGATTTCTAGAAAACCAGGGAATTTATTGAAAGTTAGTTCCTGGTATTTGCAACCCTAGGTCTACTTGATGGGCGGTTTCTCCTCAGGGAAACAGGTGTTATATCCTGCTGTAGTGTGTCCATTAAAGGAAGGATCCGCAGCCACTCTGTTAAATGAAACATGCTAATAAAAACTGAGGAACTTTGAGGAAATTATTTCTTTCAGAATAATTAAGGTAAAACCAAAAAAGATGCATACTGCAACATGAGCTTTTCTACAAGACGTTTCACAAGCATATGGCAAGACTCTAGGTACATGACCAACATTATACTCTTCATGTTCTTCAGAACCTCTCACATTTTTGGGATTAGGACTCCAGTTTATGAAAAATAAACTGTGTGGAAAGGACAAGGCCATAGATTGCCAACTTGTTAAAGCATGGGTGTTAATTTCTCTGTAGAGAAATTATGGCAAATTATTGCCAGGAAGCACCAATCTCACTTAGTTGGCCTCTGCAGGGAACAGATTAATGTATTGAACAAATGTTTTCATGCTAAAAGAAACAGAACCACAGAAACTTGGAGCAAAACCTAATATATAAAAGTGAATCTGGTTAATTTACAGAAACACTCACAAATAAAAAAACTAAACTACAAACACATTATTGAGCTGTAGAGGACTGTTTAGCCACAGTAAAAATACTTGGCTCTTATCTTTAAATGCAAGCTTTTACAACCAAATAGATCATAAATGAAAATGCATCAGCATAGGTTAACTTATTATGCCACCCTGGGTGTAATAATATAGTACGGGTGAGGCATTTTCCTTAAGCTATCCAAGTTATTATGCAACGGTTTTCAATCCAATTGTGATGTTTGTCTGATGCAGTACATTCATTTATATTGTTTTTATTCTGATTGCAGGTTCCTGTTTCAGATCTCTCTGTAAGACTGAGCCTATGAGTGAGCCACTATGGCGGACTGGAACTTGTTGGGCAAGCTTCTGGAGAGTGCCCAGGAGCACTCCACTGTAGTGGGCAAGGTCTGGTTGACCGTGCTCTTCATCTTCAGGATCCTGGTGCTCGGAGCTGCAGCTGAGAAAGTGTGGGGTGATGAGCAGTCTGGCTTCACCTGTGACACCAAGCAGCCTGGTTGTCAGAATGTCTGCTATGACAAGACTTTCCCCATCTCTCATATCCGCTTCTGGGTGCTGCAGATCATCTTCGTGTCCACGCCCACTCTCATCTACCTGGGCCACATCCTGCACCTGGTGCGCATGGAGGAGAAACAGAAGCAGAAGGAGAAAGACTTGGCTGAGCAACTGGCCATTCACAATGATAAGCAGCAGCTGCTGCCTGACGCCAAACCCAAGAAGCCCCCCGTCCGGGACGACCTGGGCCGCATCCGCCTGCAGGGGGTCCTGCTGCGCACATACGTCTTCAACATCATCTTCAAAACCCTGTTCGAGGTGGGATTTATCATAGCTCAGTACCTGCTCTATGGGTTTGAGCTGAAACCTCTGTACACCTGTAACCGCTCACCCTGTCCCAATGTGGTGAACTGCTACATCTCCAGGCCCACAGAGAAGACGATCTTCATCCTCTTCATGTTGGCAGTGGCATGCATATCACTGGTGCTGAACATAGTGGAGATGTATCACCTGGGGTTCACCAAGTGCCGCCGGTACAGACACGTCCAGTCCACATGTGAGACAGGGTCCAAGGCCCCCAGCAAGGCAGTGGTGCCTTCTGTCCCAAACTATAACTACTTCCCTAGGCACCACCCAGCCCCTGAGCCCTACCATGCAGACCAGTACATCATGAATGAGCCTGACTCTGCCTACCACCCCTACAACAGCAAAGTGGCTTACAAGCAGAACAGAGACAACCTGGTCGTAGAGATGAACAGTAAACCAGAAGGGGGTGACACCACAGAAAGGAAAGGCTCCAGTTCTGCTCCAGAGTCGCCTTCAGAGAAACAACGGCGACCCAGTCGATCCAGCAAGCACAGCAATAGTAAGACCAGACTAGATGATCTGAAGATCTGAGGGACAGTTATGGCGCATTTCCACCACCGGGTTTTATACAGGTGCTTGGCCTAAAGATTCAAACTTTTGTGTTCCCACCTTTGAGGTGGGGTGGGGTGGGGGGAGTATTGGGCCATGGACCTACTGACTTGTCCAGAGTGGGACTTCTGGAGAAGCATTAACATAATGGTTAACAGTTAACGTAATAATTGAGCCGTTTGCTTCTCAAAAGCAAATGAGTTTTCAGAGGTTGTTGATTCTGCTCTTCACAAGTCCTCATTGTAGCTTTGGAAACAATTTCCGTAGTATAATACCAGGGTGTATACACAAGCGTAACACCTGGTCAGTCAAAAAGTGTCACAGTCAAATTTGTACAATATACATTTCACCCTGTACCAGAGTAGACAATGTGCCTTTGATGGAAAGCATTGTATCAGGAGAGCAAGGTTAGGGAAGGAACAATATGGAAGACAACATTATTTCCTCTTATGACATTCTTGATCAGAATGGACAATGTCTGTCTTATCTAAAACAATATATACCAGATTTTACTTGAATAAGAAACCTTCTAAAGTGGGAATTTGAGGGGTGAAAACAGACTTAAAAAGCAGGATAGATCACCTCATTTGTCAGGGGCCAGTAACAAAAACCTTCTGTAGAGGCTTATGATCGTTTTGTTTAATTGTTCAAGTTAGTTAATTCTCATGAAACATTTCACTCCTCATAATGTAACTTCTCCAACTGAAAAGGATGTCAGATGCTATGTGTAGTGCTAGAAATAGAGGTGGGCTCCTGTTCTTCAGTTATGTTACTGTACAGAACAATCACTTGGTCAACCAACGAGACCCAAGTCTGACTTGCACAACTCCCAGAGGTAAAGGACGAGTGCCAAATTGCTAACTGGAGGGTTGCCAGTCTGTATGCAAAGAGAGAGGCCAATCGAATTCCAAATCTTCATAAATGAGTTAGTTTGGGTATGCAAACAGTAAATGTTGGAGGTTCTCTCTCATCAGCCAAACATTTGCCATGCACAGTATAATATTTCAAAGTGTTCCAAAACAAGTTGTTCCCTTATGAACCCATAATATGCTGATTATTCTAACGGGAAATAATGCCAAAGCAATTGCTCGTCTGTGTAATGCTTTTGGCACAGACTACCCACTAGAAAGTTTACATTTGTCTGTTAAGATACAGCATGCATTTGATTTTACAACCATGAATAGTGAACTGTTGTTTATGAAGAATTTGTACAAGACATTCATTCTTGATTCCTTCAATTAGAAAAAGACAGAAAATAAACTTTATAGTACATAATCAACTTTTCTCAAGACATTCAGGACATAAAATGCATTAAACCTTAAGTTTGTAAATGAAAGACAATCTAAGCAGGATCAAAAAGTTTAAAATAAAAGATTTCTATCATGAAGTTAGGCTTCTTTTGTGTGGTTTAATGACCGGTTGGTTATATGATTGTAACAATAAGAAATTATGAGGGGAAATATATATACACATTAGCTATGAAGTAAAAGGTCTGCCATGACTATGAGTTTCTTGATACTGTACATGTGAACATCTACGGCAGCAATAAATGGTTTCCACCTCACTGGCCACAGGGTTAAACACAGATTTAAAGTGTTTAAATTGAACATTACTGTTTATGTTATCAGTGTATGAACATTAAGCTTTTGTATGAAACAAAATCCAGTGAGGCTGGCATAGGGAGTTAAATGCAGTGTCAATTAAATAGTTTTATGAACTAAAGTACTTTTATACAGCTGTTCTGCACACTTCATAACAAACAAATATATGGGTTTCCAATACAAACCAGACCTTTCAACTAGTTGTCTTTGACAGTGCCCAAAGTACCTAAGCGTTCCAAATACATTATCTGAACTGAGGGTGGTATACGGCAGTCCTAATATAGTTTCTATACAGATCTAGCTACAATGGTAATTCTATGGGGGAAATGCTGACTGAACTATTTGTGTAGGGGTGATATAACAACCATGGAACAACTAAAGGCATTGTAGTTAGTACAATGCCAGGGTTGTGGGTGCTGTGTGGCTCAGTTGGTAGAGCATGGTGCATACAACGCCAGGGTTGTGGGTTCGATTCCCACGGGGGACCAGTACGAAAAGGTATGCACTCACTACTGTATGTCGCTCTGGATAAGAGCGTCTAAATTACTAAATTAAAAAAATGGAAAAAGTAACTTGTGCTAGCGGCTTCCACATCAGCAATGTACACTATATAAACTTGTTGCGTGGCTGTCAGTCCATGTCTCCCTGTCCCGGGTGCTCATCATAGACATCCTTGACAGCCAGGATCCTGTTGAGCATAATTCCCAGCCTGCCCTTGTCCATGGGGATGTCAGAATACCAGCGAGGACTCTCGGCCATACATGTGCTCTCTGGCTGCAGGTAGAACGCACTGCAGCTGCTCCGCACACCATCGGAGCTGTAGGAACACAAGGACAGACACCATATGTGAATCTAACAAAGGAAACTATACAGTTTCATTTATTCATTCCAATGTATCAAACCAATTCAGAATCTATGACACCCAGGGATAGTCCACTGCCTTCAACTGGTGTTTCAAACGCTTCTGTGCGTACCTGGCCAGTCTACATTGCTTACCATTTGGAGAGGTAGAACTCAAAGAATTTGACGGGGCATCTGAGAGGGTTCAACCGGTTCTCTTGTTGCTCCAGCTCAGAAGGCTCATCCCGTTTCCTCTTTCCCAAGCCGCCCTCTGTGTGTAAACAGAACAGAGTACAGGCTCACTTCACTGTTTGACCCCTTGGTGTTTATTTTAACACTTGGCTACAGTTAGGGCCAAGCTAAACTGATTAAGCTGACCGCCAGACAGTTATGGGGAACAGTTTAGTTTTTCATGTCACTGTCTGTCATACTATAAAAAGGTTATTAAAATTAATATTATTTTGCAAAGGACAGGGTCTTTCCTACATAAAAAGGTACTTTTTGATGTCATGAAGGTCACAAGCCCACATGTTTTATCCAACGTTGATTTACATCTAAAACACTTTGACATTCAGTCAGATTCTCTACTAGTATATCATGTTGCACAACTCAAGAGTTGCTCCTTTTAGCTTCCTGGTTTTCCCAAACAGTGGCAGGCCAGGGGTTGGTGTTTGTAGTGTGTATGGCCAGGGCCAGTTCTAAGACACATACCATGGTACACCTCCAATACTTAGCAGCTCTTCAAAGAACTCCACTTTGCGGTATAAATAGCTGTCCGACACACTGCGAATAGCAGTATGGACCAACCGGGGGGGGCAACAACTTCCTTCTCCTACATCAACAGCTCTCTCACTGTTATTTGTAATATTTAAGACAAGCACTCATAGAACACCAACTGTCAACAGGTGACAATGTCACACTAAAATCCTCTTTTTAATTTTATACGTCAGCATAAAACCACCAAAGGAGTACCAAACTGATCCATTTCAAACTGACCTACAAAGCCAGAGGAATCTAGCTAGTGACACTGATATCCAGAGAATGGTCAGGCCGAGTTGAAAATAGACCTACGTTAAAACACGTGATTATGTTTCAGTCAGAACATGCCAGTAATCAGAAAAAGTAGGATGGAGATGTGGGTCTAGGCTAGCCTATATGTTTTAAATAAACAACTGGCACAAGGACATTTTCACAGGAGTTGGACTCCAAGCAGTACAACTCATTAGCACCATGTTATTTGATCGCTGGAAGACAGTTTAACTGTTTTTAATAATTTATCTTCAATGGAAGCTCTTTGGGGTCAGCAGGACCATGTTTAGGAGTGGTGGTCCTGCCTAAGAGAATTACCCATCACCATCTAATTGCATTTTAAAAAACTGTAGTGATAAGGGGAGTTAATAATAAGAAAAAGCCAGTCTTATAACCTGGGTTTAAGACAAATGTCAACCATCATTCCTCAGCAGATAAAGGCAAAGATCCTACAATGCTTTGGTCAAGTATACATCCAAATTATATAAATTACTGAAGTTGAAAATATGTTTTGTTGGAAATAGTGTATTATATCTACAAGCACAGTATTTTTAGGATGTTTTGGAAAATACATTCTTACCACTAAACTGGACCTCATAACACTATACTAGACTTTCAAACATTCTAAATATGAACTCAAAGATTTAATTTCACCTAGTTGTAGATATTCATGTAAAATGACTCCATACCCTAGCCCTGGTCAGCCCCCGTCATTCAGCTGAAATGTGGTACAACTCAAGATAGGCGACCTGCTTCCCCCACCCCAAGCTGGGGTCATGACCCTTGACCCAAAGCAACGCAATCTCTCATTGGTTACTGGGAATGACAACTAGCCAATCATCCATTGGGCTAAGGAGCATATTAACACTTCTCATTCACTGGGCTTTCTTATACTAAATCAAATCTCAGACATGAAAAATACAAATGAACGCTAATGTTGTGTCTGGTACCATAAAAAATACAAAAATTCACAACAGCTGTGATGGAGACATGTAGTTTCGGTACAATTTTATAAATGCTGACAGATAATTTGTCCGTTCGACATGGTGGGATCTTTTTAATGTCGGTATAATTAATTATGCGAGAAATGGCCGTGGAAACGCATTCATGCATGAATATTGACATAATAACCATCATATCGAAGTAAACTTAAGAGTCACGCAATGATATGGTGTGTGGTCCTTTCACTACAACTTGGGAAAGCATGCAGTTTATTAGGCTACAGATGAAATAAGTTATGATGAACTTCACAGGGTGGTTAAAGTGCACGGTGATCTTAATGCCCCTTTCTAATAAATATCAAGGGTCTTATTCTCGTGACATGATGATCAATGCTTTACTGCCGTTTGACAAATATTCTCACTCTTATCCATAGTAATCTCATCAGATTTTAGATTTTTATTCGGTACATGAAAACTGAAGTGGAAAAGTATGTTGTGTCCACTACGCCATCACACACACTGACTAATCTGCAACAAGTCTGTTTGGTGGAAACACCACTGGTGGGAAAAAGCACATTTTCTTGATGCAGATTTTATAATATTCGTATGAAAATCTGTCGTCAATTAGATAGAAACCTCACCTTTACTTGTTCTCTTGTGTTGTGATTTGGGGTGGTAGCAGACACTAGACGACTTGACCATGCCATGTGGTGTAGACCTCCTCTTGGCCTGGCGCGTGACTGTAGAGAAGGAGAGCTGGAGGTGCTGCTCCACGGTGGTCAGACCAAAGTATTTGGTGTTGAAGAACATGAGAGTGTTGAGCAGGACAAAGGGAGAGTACACACCCAGCTGTTTACACTCCCACAGGTGCTCCTCCAGGACACGAGAACCGAGACCACCTGCACCCAAACACATTACTTACACCCCAAATACGACACAGACAAAATGTGTGAAAATAAAATAGAAATATGAACTCACCATTAGGTGACATGGAAGGCAGCCATTGGCTGACAATCTTATTCAGCTCCTCAGCGAAGGTGACATATAACTGGTCTGTGAATATGTTCACCATCCGGTTGTTTTCAAGGAGATACTGGAAAATATACAAGACAAGACCACTGTGCTCAAATGTTTTAGTTGAACACTGTATAAAAAAAAAGGACCTTTCCTAAAAATAAAATCATGTAAGATTTGAATAAGCCACTCTTCCACAAATTGCAAATATTAACTACAAGACCTGTTGAATCCCCAGACAGAGGTAAAATACACTGTCAGGCTTGTAGCACGGCCCTCTAGGATGAACAATGTCTTGGACAAACTGCGACAGGCCATGGTTCAGTTCCTCAGGACTACACAAGAGAAGGTCTAATGGTTTCTCTATAAGGGAGAAAATTACAGGCACTTTATTATCAGGATTACATTGAAACATTACAGCCCATTTTACTCACAGGAGATCTATCAAACTCAAAGCAGAGCTATCAAAGACGGGTACATTTAAAGTTCCAGTCAAGAGATATCCTACGTTTTCTGTAGTCAGTGTCCGAGTGCTTGCTTTGGGCCCATGACCTCCAGGCTTTAACCCCAAGGGAGCTGTTCAAACCGGCACCGAGAGGCTGACTGTCCAGGGGATCGTGTAGGGTCATCTCTGACATGGCCTGACGCTTGGGTCCCTGTGACACAAAGCCTATATTAGACATCACACTGCTATGACCTGTTAAGGGGTAGCTACTGTAGTTGGTTAGTTAGTTACTCATATTCTCTTCCGAGTTCACCCATTACATAAATTCTACACGTGCATTGATCATTAAGAATTTGTCTGGTCCAAGAGACCACCAAAGCGCAAAAGTAAACATTTCAGTATATATGTCAAATACTCTCTTGTTTTAAGGACACTGTTCATTGGTAAGCAGTCCATCTTGTAGGTTTTGTGACTGTTGCCTTATGTTACATGAGCCGCATGTTGGGGACCATGCCTGCCTTCCGCCAGGGATATATTTGATATTCAGCCATTTCACCTTTGGGACCCTGTTGCAGCTGTCTATAAGTATGCAGAACATGAGCACTGGTCTCCGGTAAGTCTGACACCAAGACATCTCATGTTGGTGCCAGCTTTTTCCTGATGTCCAGCATCCTATGTGATTCCACTGCGTCTCTCATATAAGTTGAACGTTTATGACACTATTTCATTCAACACAAAATTAAAGTCATAGTAAGGTCTAGAAAAAAACAGACAGAATACACTTGTATTATAGGCTGTGTTTATTTATACCTTCTGAACAGTGATGTCGGCGCTCTGCTCTGCTGAAGTAGCATGAGGCGGCATCCCACAGTCAAAGAGGAAATCAACATTGGGGTTCAGGTCCAGGGAAGCTAAAGAACACAAATGAGAATGGACACAAAATATATATATCATAGACTGTTGACAGAGTGTGTGCAATTATAGTGTACCTTTACACATCTCAGGCAGCAAAGCAAACTAATCAGACCAGGGGTCTCCAACATTTTACCGCATTAGAACAACTTTTTAAAAAACGAAACCTGTCGCGAGCTACTACTTTTTTCCTCTTTTTTTTTTTATAGCTTTCAAATAGGCACATGGTTCTTCTCTTCTCCCCTGCAACGCTTCCCCGGGTCCTGTAAGTCGTTGGGGGCATTTCTACTAAGCTAACATATGGAATATGGATCATTTAGCTATTTGATTTGGAATTTTGAGACCCCTTTAGGGATGAAAAAACATTGATAAAATATAGAATTTGGCCTTTACTACTATAGCCCACAGAAATGCACAGAATAACACATTCAAAAATAGCAACAACAAAAAAAAGTCTAAAAATAAATCATAATGATGAAGGTTTTGAAGTGTCTGTCCTATATCTAGGAGATAAGAAACCTCAGGAAATATGTGGTTTTTGGACACATAACTAACCCCTTATTTTTGTTGGCACAAAACTACCCCCAAACTTCCTTTAATTTGTATGGGTTACCTTCAGCCACCATTGTGTTCATGAGTCTCCCCTTTCCACAGAAGGATCATATTAGTTTAGACAAAATGGTTGACGCTACAGACAGAAGTTGGCACATCAGCATTACCGACTTCAAGCAAAATGGAGAAGACCATCGTGTTTGTGAGTCTCATCTTTCCATAGAGTGGTCATATTAGTTTTCTAGGCCAAACCGTTTGGACATTACAGACGTTTTCGTGAGAAGACCGATTTTCAGGATGTCTCATGGTTTGACAAACACCGCTGTAGCTTGGCCACCTTCCACCGCAGATGCGGAAAGGCCGACATAGGCGACTGCAGTGGATTAAGATGCAACCCATGTAAAAAAAATAAAAAATAAAACATATCTAGCTTAATCTGACGGATTTTTATGTTTTTGTTGTTGTTGTGTTACTTAGATTGACGCACGGGTGCGCCAATAGACTTAAGGATTTAATAAACCACTAAGTGGGGCCCTATCAAATCTGTGACCCCCACCCCAAAATCTGTTTTATATTTTCCCAACTTATTTTCTCGGTTGGATTTTTCCTGGTTTTATATATTTTTTATTCTCAAAATTACAATTGGTCATAGAAAACAATGACATTGGATGTTCGGAGTCCATGTCAATGCTTATATCAAACCAGAAAAAAATGTTTAGGTCTGGAAGAAAAGTAATACATTGGATTGAGTACAATGGCCCTTTAATTGAGCATCTGGGCCTTTAATTGCGAGTGAGGAATGTGCCGTCTAGGATTGTTCTGTACCGCTGCTGCTCATTTCATGGCAAAGTTGGCAAATAACAAATGGTGTACTTACTCATGAAATACTTCTGCCAGGTAAGCCTGCTTTGCAGTTAACATTTAATTGAGAAGGTTTTGGGGAAAGTATTTCTTTCAAACCAGAAGACGGTATCACATCAACTGGCAACACAGAGTGATAGACAAGCTCGCACACCACACAGACAGGGGCAATATTACTGGAAATTAATTGGCAGATATTGTGTTAAGTTTGTCTTTTTAAGCCAATAGTTACTAACCAGGGGTGGGATAATGTCAATGTTGCATTGATTAGATAGTAGCAAGGAGCTTGCAGCGTCTGATACTTGGGAGATTTGTTTATGACAGTTCGCGGTGGAACGTGCATGTAAAAATGCATGTACTTTCAGAATTGTTTGGCGAGCTACTCATAAGTGGGCTGGTAGCTCGCGATCAACCTGTTGGAGACCCCTGCATTAGACATTACATATTATAAAGCTTGAACCTGCCTTTGGTGAGCTCATCTACTGGGTCTTGACCTGGCTCAGTCAGTACATCAGCCATATTGACAGCCATGGAGAGGATGTCATCTTGGGATGAAGAATCAAATAAGGTGCAGTCCCTCAGCAACGGGCCTGCTTTCTGATCACTGTCCAGATCTAAATAAACACATATAACCACCATATAGTTACAATAATTATATCTAGAACATCAAATGGCAAGTTGACTAAGTAGAGAGAGATCCGTAGGAGCCCTTGCCTTTATTTTCCTCTGCTATCATGTCTGCCATGGCCAGAATGTCAGCCTCCAGTGGATCAGACGGGATCTGGAGTTTCAGGTCATTTATGTATTCCACAAGTTTATCGATATGATCCAGTGTGACGGGTAAGAACATGGGGACAGGGATCTAACAGAGAATAAAGAGAAAAACAATAAGCAGACAAATAGGACACAGTCACTCTAGAGAACCACAGATTGCAGCAGTGTGTAGGCACCCATAAGGAACACGTTTGGCTGGAAACAAAGAGTTACTCTAGACTCTAAATTAATGACGATAAGCCTAGAGTAATATTTGCACAATACTCAAAAGGGCCTAGACAAAACCAACTCACCGGCAGAGGCAGGGCCATAGGTATGGGAGTGTACTGAGAGTACATATTCAAAGGTACAGGAACAAACACAGGCACAGGGACTGGCAACACCACAGCTGGGGACTGCAAGAAATCATCTGAAACCAACAGACAACATTTATTAAAACCATGAAGGTGCTTTTTTTGCAATTGCTAATATAATATATAATTGTTGGCCTGATTTAACATAAAGCTCTTAGCATATGAATAGGGATGTTTTGTTTAAAGCTAGAATCCTTAGCTGCGACATCCATTTTGGACTTATAAATTAATGATATATACACCTATTGATTCTTAAAGAATTCATCTTAAATAAATATTAAATACAGTGTTAGTGAGTCCCATAGATGGGTTGGTTGTTGTGTGAGCAACTAAGGGGCAAAACAGATGGGGTTGGCTTAGAATGTTGACTATGTAAACTATATTTAGTCTCCAAATGTTTATAGAAAACATACATTAATTGAAAACATACAATGAGCAGTCTCAACTACATCGTTACAGTTGTTGGTTAGCTAGCTAGAATTTTTTTGCCATATTAAATCAGACACGACAGTCAAAACAAGACATGGTATCAATAAGATACACAATATATACACAAAAGTATGTGGACACCCCTTTAAATTAGTGGATTTGGCTATTTCAGCCACACCCGTTGCTGACAAGTGTATAAAATCGAGCACCCAGCCATGCAAACTCCATAGACAAACATTGGCAGTAGAATAGCCTCACTGAAGAGCTCAGTGACTTTCAACATGGCACCATCATAGGATGCCACCTTTCCAATAAGTCAGTTTGTCAAATTTCTGCCCTGCTAGAGCTTCCCCGGTCAACTATAAAAGTGCTGTTATTGTGAAGTGGAAACGTCTAGGAGAAAAAACGGCTCAGCCGCGAAGTGGTAGGCCACACAAGCTCACAGAACGAGACTGCCGAGTGCTGAAGCACGTAAAAATCGTCTGCAACCGACCCCCATTTCCTGTTTCAGCATGACAACGCCCCCATGTACAAAGCGAGGTCCATACAGAAATGGTGTCTCGAGATCAGTGTGGAAGAACTTGACTGGCCTGCACAGAGCCCTGACCTCAATCCCATCGAACACCTTTGGGATGAATTGAAATGCCGACTGCGAACCAGGCCTAATCGCTCAACATCACTGCCCGGCCTCACCAATGCTCTTGTGGCTGAATGGAAGCAAGTCCCCGCAGCAATGTTCCAACATCTAGTGAAAAGCTTTCCCAGAAGAGTGGAGGCTGTTATAGCAGCAAATAGGGGACCAACTCCATATTAATTCACATCATTTTGGAATGACATGTTCGACGAGGAAGTGTCCACATACTTTTGGTCATATAGTCTACAATGGGCTGAAACGAACCACCTATGATTCCCCACTTAGCTAGCAACAATGACAGGAAGCTGCCATCTGACCATTCAGAATCATAACGCACGCCTTCCGGCCACATTGATGCACACGCATCATTTTCGTTATGTTGTCAGCCAACCAGTCTACAGAAAGGGACATGGGATTACATTCGGGATTACCTGTCTGGCAACTCTGGGACTTCATCTCAGGTTTACATGCAACACCAGTAGTGGCCATCATGGGTTTACACATGGAGGATTTGTTCCTTTGGGAGAGAGGTAGAGTGAAGGGAGGAGCAGGCTTGGCTACAGTCTTCTTCAGGCCTCTTCCTGTGGCCTGAAATAATAGAAACATTGACATAAATAAATGTTTGGATGTTCACTCAGCAGAAATTTTAGAGAGAAAAGTAGCTCTTCACTTTATTTCAAAATCCAATCACGTTTTTTTTTCAAGCAGAGAATACATTTGTATGCGTGGTAAAAGCCAAGCTCAAATGCATTTTTGTGTCCTTTCGGTGGCATCCCCCCCAACTTTTGGAGCACCAAGTCAAAAAGCACACTTACTTCACTTGTCAATATAGCTGCAGGGGGAGGTGTAGACTCTGGGGAATGACCTGTAAGTCCAGTAAACATATACAAGTTTAACAGTGAAATACTGAGATGAACATGTGTTTACATTTGACAGATTTTAGGGAAATCACAAAAACAATAGCAGTAACTTTGTAACATTTTGTCAAACAGTGAAAACCAAACAAACAATTATATTACAACACAGCGTACTTAGAAAAAACAATTCCCATGTATGGATTGGGTTTATGATAAATACAGTATGGGTGTTGTGTTTGCATGTGTTGGCGTATGTTAAGCTAACGCACTGCTGAGCAGGCTCGCAGGGCCCTGCTTGGTGTCTAGGTTGGGTTGGTTCTGTTGGCTGTAGAAGCGCAGGAGGCACGGCTGGTCACAGTAGTGTTTGATCTCTCCCCTCCAGTGGATGGTCTCCAGGAGCTCCCCCTGACGCTTGCAGGCATGGCACTGTGCTTCCTAGGAGAACACACACAGCTCAAAACACACATAGCAACCATACATACAGTACATACATTGTAGCCTGGTAATAGAGGACACTGCTAATACAATTTGATTGCAAATCATGCACATCCTGGATTCATTCTGTCATGATGACAATATTGTGCCAGTTTAGCCCATACATTCTGAAGCTACCATTCCTCAAACAAAAAGCGTCTATATTACCACATACAACAGACTATGCACAGTGAAAAGATGGTGAACTGAATGAAGCCTGTGTACCGGCAGCCACCTAACACTTCAGGGTCAGTCATATGGTCATGGTGTAAATATGGCATTGTTATTGTTCGGACATACTTTCAGGTACCACAGGAGGTATTTGCTTTTACAATCTTCACTGCAGAAGTCCCATGTGTTGCCATCCTGTTCCTCTGTGACCGCCCGTGAGCAGGTCTGAGAACAGTATGTACAGGTTATACAGCACAGGCCCAGTTGTTGAGCAAAGTCTTGCTTGTACAGTAGAATGCAACCTTGGTAAAAAAGAGACAACAAAAAAACATAAGTCTCTGCCTAGAGACACAGTAAAGTGTTTTCATGTAAATCGACAATATATTGCATATAAAAATGCGCACAGAAATGCATGCATCATGCTAACCGTCACTGCAGAAGGTTTTCTCCACCCCAGAGAACTTTATCTTCTTATGCAGCAGTTTCTCTTGGTTGCAGTGCTCACACACGGAAACCACACCATTCAGACGCTTGTAGTCCTCACAGCACTCCTTACAGCAGAACTGATATATTGAGTCCTGAAAGCAAACAAAATAATAATATATTCAAGCCTGGTGTAACAAGCGCCATTATCTACCAACTGAACCATACAGGACCACACAGCATCGTGGATGTACTTCTTGAAGTAGTCTTGAAAAAAATAACAGTTTTCACTAAACCACTTGTTTGGCACAATGTATGTAAAATGCACATTTTGATTACCTGCCAGTCTAGGATTTCTGGTACCCCACTGAACATATTATGACAAGAGAGACAGTTGAAGTAGAGGTCTCCATTGGGACTGTTGCTCTGTGAAGAAGAGTATATTTCTTAATTGGAGATTTAACAAGAAGAGAATGAGCAGCAAACATTAAGCCAAGGCAAAAAAAACAACAAGCAACCTCACAGAACTAGTATCAAAGAGGGACTCAAGAATGTCTCAGCCCATTCTCAGACATTTTTTTGCAAGGGTTTTGCAGAAACAGACCAAGCCCTAATTCATAGGTTCTTCGGTAGAATAAAGGCAAAAGCTTTCAAAGGGTGACCCTCTCCACACTAAAAAGCTTTATGATGAGTTATTATTTTAACGGGCTCCAGAAGTGAGGCTGAGCTCCCCACTGCAGCTGCTTGGTCTGCATTTTAACTAGCATTTTCTGCTTAACGGGCACCTACGGCCAAGCCTGTACATCACACTGTAAATATTAACGGTTCTTTTTTTTCACTTTCAGAATCCATCACCAATTGTTTTTGTTGAACAACTGAGGTACTCAAAATTTACATTTAAAACAAATGCACATAAAATAAAGTGTTGTATAAACATCTGGCAGACCATGTTGTGACTAAATACTGGACAATGCATCTGTAGGTTGTAGTGTTGTCCAAACTCTATTAAGGGTATGGATTTATCCAACCTGAAATTTGCTCCAACAGCTAGGGCTACAGAAGACGTACACGGCCTCATTTGTTTTACAGTAGTAAGGTTCAGAGGGGCTTCTTTTGCAGGAACTGCAGGCTTCACTGGGTACTGGAAAAGAAGCAGATGTAATAGTGAAGAGCCATTCACAGTCAGACATCACGTCAATACATTCAGATTAAGCAAAGGTGAATTAATACAGTAGTAAACAAGCCAAGGAGAGTAGAATTTACCTGTGTCCCCAGAAGTTTTAACTTTATGTGAGGCGATACAGCACAAAGAACAGAAGTGTCTTGTCTTGCCATACTGATCCACTTTAGACAGCATGTCAAAATTCTTACACAGAGTCCTACACCACTGGCACGAGAGCACCTTAGTGTTTTTCTGAAATCAAAGACAACACTTTGATTAAACACTAAGCAGACAAATCACTCTCATATTACTCAATACTACAAGACTGTACATTCAAGAAGAGAGAAGCACCCACCATCTTATACAGCCTGAGACAGGAGGAGTTGCAGAACCTCCTCTGTTGGCCCTCATGCAGTAGGTACTCAGCCCGGGAGGTGAATGTGTTGATGTAGGTGCCACACGCGTCACAGCAGCTGGTCTTCAGGCCCTTGGTGGCGCGGAAACGGTTGAAGCAGGCATCGCTGCACATCAGGTGAATCATGTTGCCCATGGTTACCTCATGGTTGATCTGAGGCAGAAGAGGGAAGGAAGGTAAAAAAAACTTGGGTCTGAATTCTATCAATCCTAACTTCAAATAATGCCATCCTTTTTCATTTCCCATTAGTCGGCCAACATCTTGTAGTAGGTTATAATTTATTCTGCTGCCTGCTCATAGCATACAAACAGACTCAACAGCAGCATAAACTTGTCGATATTGATTTCAAAGTTTGACAGAATTCCTGCCTCATGCAGACTCCATAATCACAGCATAGATCCAGTTACACACATAAAATCTTTTCAATTATGAAATATCAACATGAGGTGACAATGAAATGTGTGTCACCAGGGTTTAGGCATTCTTTGTCACTACTTCTGGGAAAAGTCCATGACGTGACAAACACTTCACATACACTACATTGACTGAGCTCAAATTGAAGCGTGCTGATCAGATCTCTAACCAACATTTCCAACACAAAGGCAACATTAAAGAAGGTATACCATAATCACATTATTGTGTGGTTTTGCAGTGCTTGGCATTAAAAAGTGCCTACTTATTTTTAATAGATTTTATTGTACAAATTGACAAATGACTAACAGATGGTGGGGGAAACTCAAATCAGAACAAGTAAGGCTTGTGCCAGCTTTTCGAGGTAAGCATAAAATGTTGACTTGTTGCTAGAGTAGACGCGGCAGTCTTTAAAATAGCTTCAATATAATGTATGACTAACAAAAATGCCTACAGCATTTTAAACCATAAGCAAAGCATTGTGGAAGTGTAGTCATACTGTGTTAAAGGTCCAATGCCGCCATTTCTATCTCAATATCAAATCATTTCCATGTAACAATTAAGTACCTTACTGATTGTTTGCAATTAAAATAGTCAAGCAAAAATGATGATAGGACTGTCTGGGAGTGGTCTGAGTGGGACGGGAAAACTAGCTGGTTTCGGCAGAGAGGTTTGGAACTCTTGTTGGTCTATTTAAGTGGAACTGACAGCGTTTTAGCAACATCAAATCATATTAAAATCTGTTCATACACACACCCAGAAAGAATACGAAGCTAATATAATATATACAGTGGGGAGAACAAGTACTTGATACACTGCCGATGTTGCAGGTTTTCCTACTTACAAAGCATGTAGAGGTCTGTAATTTTTATCATAGTACACTTCAACTTACTGGTTGGTAGGTGATCAAATACTTATGTCATGCAATAAAATGCAAATTAATTACTTAAAAATCATACAATGTGATTTTATGGATTTTTGTTTTAGATTCCGTCTCTCACAGTTGAAGTGTACCTATGATAAAAATTACAGACCTCTACATGCTTTGTAAGTAGGAAAACCTGCAAAATCGGCAGTGTATCAAATACTTGTTCTCCCCACTGTATATACACACACATACACCTTCCGCATGGCAAGCGGTACCGGAGAGCCAAGTCTAGGACAAAAAGGCTTCTCAACAGTTTTTACCCACAAGCCATAAGACTCCTGAACAGGTAATCAAATGGCTACCACATCTATTTGCATTGTGTGCCCCACACCAACCCCTCTTTTACACGGCTGCTACTCTCTGTCTATCATATATGCATAGTCACTTTAATTATACATTCATATACATACTACCTCAATTGGCCCGACCAACCAGTGCCCCCGCACATCGGCTGACCGAGCTATCTGCATTGTGTCCCGCCAATCCCTATTTTACGCTACTGTTACTCTCTGTTCATCACATATGCATAGTCACTTTCACCAGATGTACATACTACCTCAATCAACCCAACTAATCGGTGCCTGTACGTAGCCTCGCTACTGTATGTAGCCTCGCTACTGTTATTTTTACTGTTGTTTTTATTTCTTTACTTACCTATTGTTCACGTAATACCTTTTTTTGCACTGTTGGTTAGAGCCTGTAAGTAAGCATTTCACTGTAAGGTCAACACCTGGTGTATTCTGCGCACGTGACAAATAAACTTTGGTTTGACTACTTAGATATGGTCATTTTCACATTTTAAAACATTGTGTTTGGTAATGACAGAGAGTAAGGCATTTGTGAATATTCTATAGTAATATGGGCTCCCGAGTGGCGCAGCGGTCTAAGGCACTGCATCTCAGTGCAAGAGGCGTCACTACAGTCCCTGGTTCGAATCCTATCCGGACGTGATTGGGAGTTCCATAGGGTGGCGCACAATTGGCCCAGCATCGTCAAGGTTTGGCCATTGTTGTAAATAATAATTTGTTCTTAACTTACTTGCCTCGTAAAATAAAGGTTAAATAAATAAAAAATTACATAAAAAAGCAGCCGTGCGTTTGGACAATTAATAGACATTGCAGTAAATAAAACCTAATAGAAATATATATATGTATTGTCCAGGACTGAACTCTACACAGACTGGTGCACCATAGCCAATGAGAGCTACAGTAGGATTATATGCAAATAAGCCATTTGCCACACAGGCCTGCCATCATTCACTTTGAACTGGACTGTGTGTTTACAGGCAGTAGCAACAGTGCGACTTTAGCTTATTAGAAAGCTTTCGTCAAAAGCCACCTGAATGGATTTCTGCAAATATGTAAACACGACGGGAGTCCGCTTACATTTGGGAACTTTACAACCCTATTGATCAAACAACCATGAAATGGTAGGCCCCCCTCAGGTGCCTATGTACATCAAAAACAACAAGATCAACAACTAATGTTAGCCAGAGCGAGATGACCTAAAATCTAATGAGGGAACAGTAGATAAACCCTCAAACTTTTTCAGCTTGTAGTTTGCCGTCAAAATTGCACTGATAAACGATGGGGAAAAATAACCTGCTCACCCTTCTGCAGCTTGCCTGCCAATGCATGCTTGTCCCAACCCACATTTTGACAACTGAATGGGAACTTACCTGCCCGCCCATTTGACTGACGCCAAATACATTTGATCGACAACTAAGAGATATGCTATGGCTGGGAGCACATCATCTAAAATGTTATGGCCAAAGCTTTGGTACCTCACGCATGTGGTTGCACACACTGCATCTTTGGGCAGGGGCACTTGGTTTGGGGGGCTGTGTCGGGCCCTTCTCCAGCCGGGCCTCATACAGGGAAAGACAAGTGCTGTTGCAGAATTCTTGGAAGGACTGTGATTGGCCAACCTGTGCAAGCATGGTGTCCTTTCTATTCCCCATGTCCCTAAAATCGAAGAGACAAACCTTGAGGTAAATTTCACAAATATTGTTGAGATCAAAACGATGCACAACGTTAACACTTACTTTACTATGAAATAGCATGAGGAATTTGTTATAAAATACACTGTCCTTACTGAAAGGAATAGCAGAAACTAAGAACACATTCATTGAATATCTATTGAGAGGATTACCTCTTACAGAAAGCACAGGGCTTTTTCTTGGGGGCTTTCTTGCCAAAGGAGTTAAGGCAGGTGGAGCTGCAGAAGAGCTGAGGCTGACCCCTGCGCTGGTAGGCTGTCTGCCCGCTCTGCAGAATCCCACTGCAGTTGGCACAGAGGACCCTGGTAGGCTGGCGAGGGGGTGGCGGCCGGGGTGGAGGGGGTCCTCCAGACCTCTGAGTGTACGCAGGGGTAGAGGCAGGACCAGACAACTTCGGGGAAGTGAGGCGGGGGGGCGGAGTGCTCTGGCTCCTTTGGGAGACCCTGGTGGAGCGTCGGAGGCCAAACCGTGCAGGGTCAAAGTCTGTGTCCCTCGGATCATCAGCTGCATCGTCAGAACCGCTGTCTGTTAGCTGGTCTGCAGCAGAAGACAACGCATTTAGAGTAGCGCGATAATCATATAATTGGAAAAATAGTCCTACATAATGATAGTCGAGACCGAGGTAAAATTAATTAGCTAAACACAAGCAGATTTACGAAAGATGTTTTACCTCCATCAGACATGTTTTGCGTATTTTTCCTCACTTCTCCACGATTAGGACGACCTCTCTTTCTCCCCTACAATAAATGAGAAGAGTAACTAACAGTAATTAACTTACTTTTAAAGAAAATGTCTAGAATTCATGGAAAGTTTTTTTTTTTTACCGTAGTCTTTTGACCATTTGGATCTTCGCCGGCGACGTCAGTTTCAGGTTGTTCCTCAGCTGAAACACAATCGATCATCAGTAACTAAAGGCTAATCATGACATAGTAGATGCAGACTATATGTAAACTGACATGGCTATTTGAAGACGTGATTGCTAATCGTTTCTCAAAGATGTGTAATTAAGCCTAAATCAAGTTTTGCATTTCCCTTAATTCTTCTCAAACTATTTATGTGGCACTGAGACTTCTATATGTGACATAAGTTAATAAACTTATGAACCTAAAAACCAAGTTCCTTACTACACACCTTCACCTGGTGTCAATGGCTGGGCCCAGGATGATAGTGGGGACATACTGCCCCCCACAGGCTGTTCTTTCTCACACTTTTTCTCTGCTGTGCCCTCTACCTTTGGCACCAATCCATAGAATGATAAGGCTTCCTCTTTGCCTGGACCATCCTCAGAGTGTGAGCTCTCTACGCTGACTATAGAAGGCATACTTGGATCAACTTCATCTTGAGCAGATGCAGTGGGATCTTCATGCACTATGTCCATTTGCTCCTCTCCTGTCTCTGGCATCTGTGTCCCAGTTACAGTCGGAGTTCCCTCGGTGACCTCCAGCCTGTCCGTCCCAGGCTCAGTTCCCATTTCTGACCAGGCTTCTGTGTGACCCTGCCTGCCCCACTCATTCTGACTGAGGCCTGTGGCTGAACCGGAGGGCTCTTGGAAGTCTGAGTGTTCTGGCAGGCCTGACGGCTCTGAAAAGCCTGAGGGTTTTGAAAGGTATGAGGGTTCTGGATAGACTGAGGACTCTGAGAAACCTGAAGGTTCTTGAAGGTATGAGGGTTCTGGAAGGACGGAGGGTTCTGGAAGGACAGAGGGCATTGGAAAGACTGAGGGTTCCTGAAAGTCTGATGGTTCTGGAAGGACTGTGCGGCTGTAAAAGTCCTCCACCTGGACTTTGGACAGTTCCAATGAGTCTGGGTCCCCCAGGATGCTCAGACTGTCCTGGGTTTTCAGCCTCTCTCTTTCAGATTGGGTGAGAAAGGTTGTCAACTCGTCAAGGGCCTGCTGCTCCCCACTGTGTCTCTCTGTTCCCAGTGAGCCAGAGTAGGCCACCTCCATATCAGTCTGTGCAGGCTGCAGGTCCATATCATTCTGTGCAGACAGTAGGTCTACATCAGTCTGAGCAGGCATCAGGTCCATATCACTCGGTGCAGACAGTAGGCCTTCATCAGTCTGAGCAGGCAGAAGGCCCATATCAGTGTGCCCAGAAAACAGGTCCATATCAGTCTGTGTGGATAGCAGGTCTAGATGTACATTCTCATTGGCCATTTGAAAAGTGGCAGAGGTTTCTGGATGCTCTGAGGGTTCCATACTGCACCTAACGTCACAATTTAAGAAAAACGAAACAAAAACAATGGTTTACTTCAGTCTCACATGTACTCATGTCAAATCAAATGTGGTGGTAGGTTTGAGAAATTACAGCCACAAGTTGCTAGTTTATTGTGGATCCGCTATTCTAGACCATGAGCTCACACAAGTGAAGGCATATATCTAGTTAGCTAGCTAGGTCAATTTATCTAAAGTTTGGTACTCGTTAGCTAGCAGTTGTCAGTAGTTACCACAGCCACAATGTCATAATTACAATTATGGCTAAACCCCGCCTATTTATACAATTTCTCGTAAAATCTGATTTTAAACCTAATCATAACCACACTGCTAACCTTATGCCAAACCTTAATTTAGGCCCAAAAAGCTAATTTTTGTTTATATTATTTTTTACGATATAGCCATTTTGACTCTGTGGCTGTGGTAACTAGTAATAACCACTAGCTAGTTTGGCTATGACAACGTTGCTGCCTTTTGGCGCGCCTCACCTGGCGTCTCCATTTTTGCAAGTTAGAATGCTAGCTAGCTAACGCTAGCTATTTAGCTAACTACCTGGAAAGCTAGATAGGTACATGTTAGCCCATTATTATATATAGAATCTCAATACTATCTAAACAATAGACATAACTCGCTACTTGCATGGTAAGCGTATAATGTTTTATGACTCTGCAAAGAGACCACTAAAAACGTTACTGGCTAACGTTAGCTAATAGCTAGCTAGCTTCCAATAGGCTATCTGCTAGCTAACGTTACGAAGCTAACGTTGCCTTATGCAAACTAGCAGTCAAACTAAATCACTAGCTAACTAATTATAATATAGTAACTTTATTAAAATATAATATTAATGATTCAAACATAAATTATGATAGACTTCTACAAAGTATGGTGCATTTACCTGCAAATATGAAATGTTGCTGGAGCTAGCTAAAATGTTGCATGCAACCACCAGCAAACTGCGGTGTGTGGCTAGTTTCAAGCTACAACTTCTTCTTCTTCTATGGCGGTCTGCAAACAGACGTTAGAAGTGCATACCGCCACCTACTGTACTGGAGTGTATTGTCAAAAACAATGGTCAATGATCAAAACAAACAAAAACACGAAACCCTCCTACCTAATCATGTACTACTAAGAACATGAAAAAAAGAGCCCTTCTAACAAACCCCCGTCCCCGTCCCGCCTTTTGAATCTTGTTCCACTGACCTTTCTTTGGAGGGCATATAAATGCCAACCTAAGAACATGAAAAAAAAGAGCCCTACTAACTTGTAACAAACCCCCGTCCCGCCTTTTGAATCTTGTTCCACTGACCTTTCTTTGGAGGACATATAAATGCCGACCGTAGTGCTCGGGAGTCCCACCTCTTCTACACGTCTATAAAAATGATCTTAGCCTCTACCCAATATAGCACAAGTATCAATTATATCTAGTTTAAAGCCCATTTGGCTACTTGGTCTACAAGTCCGTTCCCTCCCACACCTGAATGGGCTGGGACCCAGCAGAAACACACTACTACAACCACTCTCTCAAGTCTCCTTAATAGAGTCAATGCCTCCAATAGTAGATCACTCATATTAAAGTTACCAGAGGATAAACACAGTACAGACAAAGAATCTGCGCATAATACAATTCTAATAGGTTGAGCGTCCTCCACCCACTGGAGAGCAACTACCATTGCCAACTGTTCAGCATACAGACAGAGTATACAGACAGTCCACCTGTTAGTCTTCTACATATCTGCACATCAAATTCAGGAATGTAAACTCCCGCTCCCGTGTATCCACTATCAGGATCCTTGGAACCATCTGTAAACACCTTTTAAATAAGCATGAAAGCTACTACTAATGTTATTTTCAACCAATCTTTTCTCTTTTCCACCAATGTTAAATCAACAACAGGTGTCGAAAGTGACCATGGAGGGAAATCCACAAGCTACAGCTTTCTCGTGAGCTCTCTACGCCACAACAAATGAGCCAATCACGATTAGCAAAGGCCCTATTTGACTATGGTCATTTGGTCCTGCACCTAGGGTCATCTTCATGTCAGTGAGATTTTAGAAGAGTTTTGTAGACCTATTAGCTTTTCTCACGCACTTTCAATATTCTATGACTTATGGAGGCTAAGTAGGCATATGTCATGGGTGTTGGTAGCGGAGGCTGACAACCACCCTGTCAATTTTTTTTGCAGCAGTCTCGACATGGGAATAGGGGATAATACGGGTATCTAGAATCAAATCAAAAAAATAAATAATTGGTCACATACACATGGTTAGCAGATAACGCGAGTGTAGCAAAATGCTTGTGCTTCTAGTTCCGACAGTGCAGTAATATCTAACAAGTAATCTAACAATTCCCCAACTACCTAATACACACAAATCTAAAGGGATGGAATAAGAATATGTACATATTGATATATGGATGAGCGTCATAGGCAAGACGCAATAAAGAGGGAAACACGGTAGGTGTATCTCTCTACGTAAGCATAGCAAACTATGACCTGAAGAAGTGGTTCAAACCCATCCTGGCTGTTCCATTCATTAACTTGGCCTATTTGTAAAACAACTCTTTCATTCAAATAAACACATTTGATGTCTAAGATTATTTTATTACATTGTAACATTTTATTTAATTTCAAGATGTTTGACATTCACATAAAGTGCCACTTGTGGTAGGCACAGGCAGATCAAAAACTACATAACATTCCAAAGGATACATTTTCCTCCAGAAACCCCCCCCCCCCCAACAAAAACAGTCAGTACAGCCTTAAATTATAATATTTACGTTCGCTGTGATTATTGTAATTAAGACCATTAATTGGCAACCAAGCAATTACATTTACAATAAGTAGGCCCAAATACAATTGTGCTATGAGTCATCTTAAAGCGTAAATAGCTTAAAGGTGAAATAAAAGGTAACAAAATATAGTTTCACTGGTAATACGCAATTATCCTATGTATTGCATCAAGTTGATAAAGATTTGACTACACATCTAGAGCCTAACTAATAAAGCCTATACACAATCTCTTTATTTCTAAATGTGAGTGTAGTCCACAACAATATACCATGACAAATTGAGAATTGTGGCATTTCAAATGGCAATTGCCCTGCACATATTTTAATAGACTTTCATTTAGTTAACTTGTTCACAGGTGAATTTAACTTCCCACTCAAGTCACCACTAATGCAATGTAAAGAGTAAACTGCTAATTTCCAACACTAACACTTGTTCTCCAATGAATATGGGCTCTTATAACTTTACTATATTGATTTTTTTTTTTAAATGCAGAGTAGCTACCTATCTATATTTTACAATATTGTGCTGTCAAGTAAAGGCTTTAAAGTGACAAATACGTATATTCATCTTAGCAGCTATTGTAACAAGGAACAGCATTTTATAAATATTTACTAAGCCAAGTGATTATTGGTCTGGGATAAGGGGTCTATTTATGAGACTATAATATAACAGCAAGGTTTGATTTTGCACGCAGATGGCACTGAGGAAGAACGCTCAAATACAGAAAATACAAACCATGTAAAAGTTGCTCAGCTGTCCTTTTCCTGACAGACTAATTTTGAAAAAAACATTTATAACTGCTTATGTAAAATATAAATATCCATAATACAGAGGACATTGAAGCAGGTTTTTTCAATAAACAATTTGACTAAAATTCTGCATTTTACAGTCCACCACATCAAACCAAGAAATAAAGTAAGTCATTCAGAACCAACTGTGTTGCATTTGGAATGATTAGTTATCATCATAAGGTATCCATGCCCATGCACAATTTCATGCTTTAAAGGACTTCAAAAAAGGAAAACAATATACAAAGGAATGTGAAACAGGCCACACTACCAGTTACACCTATCAAATCATTTTATCTTCAGTCTCACAAATATAATCAAACAAGAATTTCCTTTTACAAGACATGATTAAAAAAATATGAATAAAACATTTACTCTGAAAAATATTTAGTAATCCCTTTGGAAATCAATTAAACTATACAACATCAATCAAAAGAAAACAATCATAAGACATGTTTATTGTCCACTCCTCTGCATATCAAATGATATATACATTACTTAATTTCCCTTAAAGACTCAGACAGTAGTTAAATAAAAAATTATTGCACAACGTCCTCATTTGACAACAGTGGTTGCCTCAACTGCAACTATTCAATTTGTTTTTAGTTTGTGTCCTGAAAATGATTTGAAATGGCAATGACAACATGCTCTTCTTCCCTCACTCATGATACTTCAACAAAACAAATGGAATTTGAAGTCAAAAGCATAATATAGGTTGTAAAAAAAACTGAAATGTAGAATTCCGAATATCAGCCTTGTGCCTTTAGCAAGTATTGGTCCCATCGTTTTCAAAAGCCCCTCTCCACAAAATGACCAGAAATAAATTGGCCATATCCCGTCATTACAAAGTAAACCCAGAAATACAATAACATAGTGGTGTCTCTCATCTCTCCATTCTAGGTTTCATTCATTGCATAATTATGGATGAGCAACAGTAAAGATCTCATATACAATTATCTATCCCATCTACATGTGCTGGTTTCATGCAATGATTGACTTCCATTGTTGACTTCAAGTGATTACCCTGGAGTGTGTTGCTGCTCCCTACATATTCCACACAGGTCAACTGATCACGCTCACCCCAATTTGAAAGCCTGGTGTTTCTAAAAATTAGCTAAGCGATTTAAGGCTGCAAGAGAAAAAACTTTGGCACATAGAAGCAAGATGCTTGAGCAGGTTTTCTGGTGTGCAGATGACAGGAATAAAACAATCAATCTACAAGATACAACTGGAATCTATAGGCGTTAAAAGGTGTGAATGTATTCTCTACGAGTGTATTCCTTGCGTTTGGTTACAGTGAACAGGGTTGGCTTAGAATCCACTCCTGTTACCTACCCAGGCCGAGAAAGAACAGTAGAGAATAGTGAACATAGAGACTTATTGGCTTTGAGAAGTTCAGAACCACAGTGCATCCTTCAGTTCACTTGTTTGTCTTTGCTTTCAACTGAGCACCCTTGGCATGGTCCAGTCGGGCCTGAATGTCCACAGGCCTCTCAAAGAAGCGCACAAGGACAGGCTCGTTGAGCAGCGATGCCAAGATCTGCTCAAAGGCGAATGACCACTCCACCTCCTGTGGGATGGAGCCTGCCTCCAGGGTGATGGTAGCGCTAGGGGTGTCTGAGCTTCTCTCAGGGGTGCTGCAGGCTTCCCTGTCGAGTAGAGCCCCCTCTGGGGCATCCTGGGTGAGGCTAGTGGGCCCCTGGAGCCTGCGCCCTACTTCTTCCATCCTCAGCAGAAGACTGGTGACTCGAGCCACAGCACGGTACAGAGACTCCTCTTCTGGGTCACCATGGAACAGATTATAGAGCGTTTTGGAGAACTGGATGAACTGAGCCTGACAACATAAAAAAAGGGATGAATACAATTTAAGATTTTGTCATTGTGTTTCTTTTTGCATAAAGTAATGACATAACATGTGGATTAAATTGTTCAAAGTTGATCTGTTGGAAAGACATCTGCATTGCATATTCACGTGATTGACTAAATGTTAACCTAGATATGGGTGTATTTACCTGATTAATTCTGGGTAAATCCTTGATGCTCTCCTCTTTCTTTAGTATCTCATCTTGCCATTGTTTCAGGTAGGCCTGCAGATCCACTTTCCCTTTGCCTGTGGAAAGTGACAAATGGGTCATGTGTACAACGATCATCTGTTTAAATGAGCAATATTGTGAAGAGCTTGGTAAAAGAGAAAAAGAGACAGGCCAAATAAATTACCTCTTTCAGGGCTTTTCCTGATCACGCCATCTTCTGGGAGATCAGATACTACATAGTGTAAAGTACATTCATATAAGTCATACAGTAACTGTAAAGTACATTTTGCTATTCTAAACCATAACCAGTTAGAACTTATATCATATATAAACCTTGTCTACAAGAACACATATCTAGATCGTAGTAAAAGAAATTGTACATGACAAAAGAGACCAACTTAAGAAATTGTTAAAGACAAATAGACAGATGAGCATTTACCAAAGAGAAAAGCACAGAGAAGCCAATAGTGAAATGGTTATAGCAGAGAAAGAAAAGAGCAAAGCAAGCTGACCAGTCAATTGACTCAAGTGGGATAGGTCGTCAGTCATTGGAATAAAGTGAGGAAGTCTTTGGACCTTTGAGTGGAAAGGACTCCCTGTGAAAGCTAGAAGAAGACATTGTCTGTGAGAGCATGCAACATTACTGTCGGGACAGATGTAAGGAACAGTTAACAAAGAGATTAGTTGGTGAGTAGAAGAGTAGCACGAAATATACAGTACAGTTGAAATTAGAAGGGCATAGTCTACAGCAAAACTGTACTAGGAGTAGGGTTGCACATTTTGGGGAATATTCAGAGGTGGAAACTCTCCGTGGGAATTAACGGAAATATATGGGAATTAACGGAATATATGCAAATGAATATTAATACCATTAAAAAATATATATATGTTTTGCATTGGATATATTTACCATATCATATGGAGACAAACATAAACTTTCAACCTTATCATAAGTAGACATAATTGCAAATTATTAAATCCTTACAATAGGGAAGAAAAAAAAAATGTTATGAATTGAACTTTAATTAAATTAGTTGACTCTTCACATGGGATGATTTCACTGAACAGCAGAAGGGAATATTGAATGATCCCCAATAATCCCTTGCATCTCCCAATTTTTTTTTAAACATACATCTGTAAAATGATAGTCTAGAAACTAAAGCTTTGATTGTCTTCCTCTCAGGCTTCCATTTCTTCTGCCCTGGACCTCCTCAATATCCACCTCTTGAACATCAGACTGAAGCCTTATCTTCACTGTCACTTTCCAACCTTGATGAGGATGGCTCGTTGTCAGGCTCAAATAGCCCCATAGGCCTTGTTGATCTCTGCACCTGACAGGATGCTCTTGCCAGCATACTTAGGGTCCAACATGTACGCTGCGGCGTGTATGGGCTTCAGGCAGAAGTCTTCACGCTTTTTGATGTATTTCAGAACTACAGTTTCCTCTGCTTGGAGCAACAGTGAAGTGGGCAGGGCAGTAAAGATTTATTCTCTGCAAGCAGAGTCTGAACATCAGACAGGATGGCACTGTCTCCCTCAATCCGTGCAATGGCTACTGCTATAGGTTTCAGGAGTTTCAGGCTGCTTACCACTCTTTCCCGAAATACATCATCCAGGAGGACCCTCTTGATGGGGCTGTCCATATCAGCAGACTGTGATATGGCCATTTATTGGAGAGACTCCTTCCCCTCCAGGAGACTGTCAAACATGATGACAACACCACCCCAACGGGTGTTGCTGGGCAGCTTCAATGTGGTGCTCTTACTCTTCTCACTTTGCTTGGTGAGGTAGATTGCGGCTATAACTTGATGACCCTTCACATACCTAACCATTTCCTTGGCTCTCTTGTAGAGTGTATCCATTGTTTTCAGTGCCATGATGTCCTTGAGGAGCAGATTCAATGCATGAGCAGCACAGCCAATGGGTGTGATGTGAGGGTAGGACTCCTCCACATTATACCAAGCAGCCTTCATGTTCGCAGCATTGTCTGTCACCAGTGCAAATACCTTCTGGGGTCCAAGGTCATTGATGACTGCCGTCAGCTCATCTGCAATGTAGAGACCGGTGTGTCTGTTGTCCCTTGTGTCTGTGCTCTTGTAGAATACTGGTTGAGGGGTGGAGATGATGTAGTTAATTATTCCTTGCCCACGAAAATTCGACCACCCATCAGAGATGATTGCAATACAGTCTGCTTTCTCTATGATTTGCTTGACCTTCACTTGAACTCTGTTGAACTCTGCATCCAGCAAATGAGTAGATAAAGCATGTCTGGTTGGAAGGATGTATGCTGGGCAAAGAACATTCAGAAATCTCTTCCAAAACACATCATCTGTGAGCATCAGAGGTGAACCAGTTGCATACACAGCTCGAGAAAGACATACACCAGCATTTCTCTGACTACGTTCATCCATTGAGTCAAAAAAACTTCTGATTCCAGGAGAACCATGAGCTATTGCTATCGATAAGGTGTCTGATTCATCATTTTCACCTCGAATTTTGTCAGAGGTTGCTTGTTGTGAGCGCTGAGGGAACTTTATGCGCTTGGCCAGTTGATTCTGCATCTTTGTTGCAATCTTCACATATGATTTGGCACAGTATTTGCAAATGTACACAGCTTTTCCTTCTACATTCGCTGCAGTGAAATGTCTCCACACATCAGATAGTGCCGTGGCATTTTCCTGTAAAGATTAGAAAACAATTGTCAAAAAAAACCAAATACAATTCCATGTACAGATAAATAGTTAAGTAGTTAGATTAAACAACTCCTTTGTAAGATAAATGTTTTAAAATGAAACATGTATGGAAACAGGTGGATTAACACTCCTCAGTTAGCAGGCTCAAGCAAGCTAAAACCCACATGGTAGCAAAAACTAACTAGCAGAAATTGTTAACAAGTTAGAAATGATTTAAACACACTTTGCTGTAGGCTACTATTTACTAGTTAACAAAAAAAATCATGTATGTCATATAAAATCTATTCACCCCACCCAGTATTGTAATCAAAAACTTACCAGAAAGCATGTAGTCCGTGGCTGACAGTGTAGTAGTTTGGGCTCAATAGCATCTCACTAGTGTGCAAGATCTTGAGAATCAGCTATACATGTGATGGAAGAGTGCACTGTGCATGCAGAGGGTTGCAATTCCATTGAATTGGGGATAGTTTAACCAAAATATGCCACAAGACCTAGAATTGCCTTATGTGTATCCCACAAAAAAAGGTTCACTGTTTTAAGGTAACTTTTTTGATGAATTTAAGTAAAATTCCAGGTCTTAACTTCCCATGGAAAAATTCCGGAAATTTACCGGAAGGTTTCCGACCCTTTGCAACCCTTTATTTTTTAGTTCATCTTTATTTAACCAGGTAGGCTAGTTGAGAACAAGTTCTCATTTACAACTGCGACGTGGCGAATTGGGAGATTCGTTTTTTATTCTAAATTATGTATTAAAGCAGAAGGAATACAGATCAAAAGTATCATGGACGTAGAATGACAAGTGAGAGAGCAGGTGCTTATGCAGTTTCTGGTGATCTTACTTACCTGGTGGCTGATGAAGCTTGAACAGGAATTTCAGTTTGTTGGTGAAAGTGCCACTGTACAAAATGTCTGCAGAAAGAACAACATTTGCATGAAAGGTTGCAAGATGTTGATGCAGGATTAGATGTGACATACCGTTCCCACAGATAATGGTGAAAATGGAGGGTGGGCACAGCGATCATAGACCTGTAGCAATGCATCAGAGCACTGGTCTAGCCTTACCCAGGGCACAGCAGAACTCTTTGAAGTTGACAAGGCCATCCTGGTTCTCATCCAGCAGGCGGAAGGCCCAGAGGAAGAGGGCATCGTTGCCGCTGCAGAGGGACCAGGGCTCCAGGAGGGAGAAGAGCAGGCTGAACTGATGGAAGCCCAGCTGGTACTGCTCCAGATAGGCCAGGCTGGGGTCGTGGTGCAGCAGCACTGGGCTGTTCATCGTCCAGTAGCAGCTGAGGAAATGTTGCCTCTGGAAACACATTGAAGTACTCAATTTCCAGCGGTTAAATCTGTCTATTTTCAACACATTTCCATTTTTCATGCCAGTCGTGTCAACTCTGTGTCTATGAGAAGGAATATTAATGCATGTAGTCTACAGTATGCAGTAGTATATTATTATTTGAAAAGAGTGATTGTGATACCTTGAACAATGCATAAAGGTTATCAAGCTGGGAAGCACTGAACTTTACTTCTTGTGACACTACCCGTAGCTGAGGAAAAAGTAAATCTCAATTAATCCTACATCATATTGTCGTAAACAATGCCAAAAGGTTGCAATGTAAGTTTGGGGATGTGCCACTCACCACATTTTGTTTAGTCGTATCCTCTAATGTTTGGATTACATACAGTTTGTTTCTTTTCCGCATGCGCTCTACTTCCTCTGATTTCATGTCTCCATATTTCTATAAGCAAATTAAAAAGGCCAAATGACAAGCCTGACATTGAGACATGGGGTCAGTCCTAGCAACTCTGACCGTTACAGTACCTCATAGGCTTCTTTGATGAGATCACTGATGTCCACCTTGGAGAGGGATGATGCTTTGTCATTGTTCCCCACTGAGTTTTGCTGCACTGTTTGTGGTAGAGGACTGTCCTTATTGGTCACATTATCGAAAAACCTGCCAGGGAAAACAGAGCAGCAGTAATGTAACCTGAACAAGATGGGCATTCCTGTAGAATTAACTCACTGTTTTGGCGATTGTTACTTCACAATCCATCATAAACCTAATACAGTACTTTGAAATAACCAATTCAGTTGACCTTCAGACCTCGCCCTCTCTGTGTTGACACTCACTTGCTGAGGATGGTGACTGCCTCAGCGTCGTCACTGGAGCTGATCAGGCCCTCCATGTTGTAGTCGAGCACAGCCAGGCCCAGCTGCAGGATGGCTTTGATGCCGTCGTAGAAGAAGCAGTCGACCACGTTGACAGCACTCTCTATGGGCAGAACGCTGATAAACAGGGTGAGGAACCAGGACAGGGACACAGAGGAGAAGAAGGTCAGGTCTGTCATGTGCTCCGTCAGCTGGGTGAGGTGCATTCGGATCAGCTCCTCAAACACCGCCTGGTCCACCAGGGCACCTGAGGAAATACAAGATATTTGTAAACAGGATTTATAGCAGTTATGGGAGAAAGTGTAAGCCAGGTATTCAGTATCAAACACACATACCGTGCATATATTTAATGTGATGCAACACTGAAAATGATATTGATATTCAGCTGCGTCTCTCACCAATGATCCTGCGGTTAAAGTAGTCAGGCAGCATCCTCTCACAGACGGCCACTAGCAGCCAGAAAGCCTCCTCCTCTTTAGCATAGAGCAACAGGACCGACGTCAGGATGTTCATGGCCTTCACAAGAGAAAAGGAGGATAGATGTAAAGATGCCTATGAGCTTTTTGAAAGAAAGAACGCAGGGAAGTGTTGTAGGGGTTTCTAGCTTAGCACCTGGCAATAGCCGATTTTGGGGTTCCTGTAGGCATATGCAGTGAGGACTCTGCGCAGGGCAGAGATGCCTGTGTCGCTCTGGAAGGCAGGGTGCTCTGGTAGGGAGCGGTGCAGGTCTCTCTCTATCTCATCAGTGGCAAGGGTGCTGGTCCCCAGAGACTGATCCACTATCTCACTGTAATACCCAGGGTTAACGGCCATGTCATTGACTGCACCTATGGTACCAAGGCAAAACACCACACCATATTTAAATAAAACACATATTGCAAAACATTAAAGACACCACACTTTTACACATCAGTGAAGGAGACATATGAGCCAAATAACAGTGAAAGAGCCATATCAAACAGAACCTGAGAAGAGCATCCAGAGCTCTCCTCTTAAGGCCTCAGGGACGCCACGCACAATCAGGTCTCGTGTCTTCTTGGTACAGAACATACTGGTGCCACGGCCATACTCTGAGAAGTGGATGTTCCATGACTGCTCCTTCATCTTCTCCTTTAGCTGTCAGGCACAGAGATTAAACAGCGGAATAAGAAATGAGCTGTCAAGGCTGAGACACCTAGACAGTACAAGGAGAGCACATTCTCACACTTGGTGGAAAAAACAACGCTCCTAGAGAAACCTTCATATTAGGAGAGAAGGTCATATTTTAGAGTAAAATCCCACCATTTTGGGATCCAGGTTTTCAGCATCCTGGGGGTGGAACAGAGTCATGAGTGCCTCATTGCTAACGGCCTTGCTGCTCTCCTTCTGTCCCACCATCATAGCCACCTCCTCTGGGTTGTCCTCAAAGTGATTGATGAGGTTTTGGCACTCCCCTCTGATGCCCTGCAAGGCACAGTGAACCCACAGTTTGTTTTCAATGGCAGCAATTATAGCCTGGCAGATATTTTTCATTTGGTCCAGTTGGTTACACACTGCCAAATGTCAAACGAACTAACATGTTCATGCAAGTATTTTGTTTATTGGGCAAAAATGCTCATGTTAAATCCATCTATGATCATCATGGAACATCACTTGTGTGTCCCAGCCAGTCGTTATAATACTTTAGCTTTGGTCTTCCAACAACATTTGGGAGGAAAATAGTGCAATAGTTGCTCTAACTACGACGTGCAGTGAATATATTCAGTAGCCTATATCCCCTGTATAGCCCCGGTCTAACCTAATCTGCATAGGATGTGCTCATAAATGTGCTGCTACTCACAAAAAGTTTCAGAGAAACCAAGTTCTGATAATGCGTGCATTTTATCAAATGCTCATTGTCAAACAACCAATAATACTGCGCATCTCTGCTTCTTTTCCTGTGCTTGGTCCAAATTGCGTTCACACCTGCAGTGAAACACACCACGGAGGAATGGAAATGGACCGAGATCACCCTTTTTGAGAGAAGCACGTGCATTGTTTGGTGCGCTCCCGAGTGCAGTTAGAGTGTTCACACCAGTTCAAATGAACCGAACCAAGGGTGTAAATGCGCCAGAGTGAGGAAAAAACGCTTTAACCAATTTGATGTGAAAGCCCCCTTAGACACATTTGGAGGGTTGCAGACGGACTGGAATTGTGCCCTTGGGGCAGAGACCTAGCAGTAAGAAGGTTCAAAACAGGAATTTAGTCACCTCAGTTGATGCAGAATGTTGAGGACTGGCAGTCATCCCACACCTCCTGCGGATTGCATTGCCGAGACGCTCAAAGTCCCGAACTTCAGAGAACCTCAGAGCCCTCTTACCCCGCACACACACAGTCAAAGCCCTGCTGCTACGGTCCGGCTTCTCCACACCAATCACCTGCAAGGATAGGTGTTTGGGTCAACAACATTGAGCAAAACCACTGAACCACAGAGGTTATTAAATTAGTTTAGTGTCATGGTAGTGCGCTGTGTCTTGCCTCTCTCATGGGGATGATGACATGGCACTGGCTGCCATCCTGGCTAGCGAAACACAGGTAGCTCTCAGACAGACATATCTTCCCAAGCGTGTTGAAGTGGCTGAATGGAACCCATAGGAAGCTCTCATAAACCTCCAGCAGGTTCTCCTCCTTAGGCAGCCTGAAGAAGGCCCGGAATTGCTCATTCCTAGCATTAGTTTCCAAGCCTCTGAAGGAGAGCAAAAAAGAAAAGTAGTGAAAAAAGGAGGACAGCTTGAGAGCATGGAGGTAGTAAACAAAATAATCAATATCATCTCCATTCACTCTGGTGTCCTGAAATAACTTGTCCAATATGAGTAAAAAAAAGAACAGTGACAGGCAGTATACCTCTTGGTGATCTGTAGTGGGTCTGAGAGGGAGGGCTCTTCCTGGAAGGTCTCCTTATCAAATAGGCGTTTGATGGAGTAGTCAGCAAGCTGCTCCATGATCAGGAAGGTCTCACTGAGGTGCATGAACATCGAAAAGTAGTGGTCCTCCCCATTGGCCAACACATGAATGCTCTCTGTCAGAATGACATTGGACGTTTTCTCCAGCCTCCAGATCTCATTCCACGAGACTACCAGCTTCACTGAAGAGGAAACAGATTATCTTTAATGAGTAACTCGCTGCCATTCTGTCATGGAATGATAATACTGTATCCAAATACAAGTAAATGGATGAAGCCTGACAGTTCCTGCATTTAAGTGACTGTTAGTCAACAGTGAGGGCTTGTTCAGGTTTCTGTCTCGTCTCACCCTCGGAGCCCAGCAGATATGAGTAGAAGGACAGGAAGTTGGTGCTGAGGTAGAGCCAGCCCTGGCAGGGCACGCGGCCCCTCCAGTAGCTACAGGAGTAGTAGGTGACCAGCTTCTCCTTCTGAGGGAGGTCAAACCATTTCTCAAACCTCAACAGTGCTTCACGGAACTTCTCAGGGTCGTCCTCCTGCACGCCTGACACCTTTCCTTCCTCAGCAATCAGCCCCTTTATAGAGTGAAGAGGAGGACAACATCTCTCTCATGGTCACTGAAGGAAACAAATATAATTAGCAGTCTAAACACGTCAGCATGCCATCTCCATTCTGTAACATTTATGTCAAGGCATATAAATTAGCATCATATCGTTTCTTAAATTCACATTTTTATTACAAACCTACTTAGCTTTCAATAAACAGTCAAAGGTTTTCATATCAGAAACAGTAATCAGTGAAAGACCATAATCACCACCAACTATTTTCAAAGAGTAAGCATTTGCTGCATCAGTAGGCTTCACTATATTAATAAATCATTAAGTCTGTAGGAGGCCTCCATCTCCCTGTGAGAGTGGCAGAGATCAACAATAGTAGTGTCTGTGTAAACTGTGTGTTTAATTATCTGTAGCGATTACTTACTCTGATCTTGCCCTGCACAAAGCTGGTGATGTCATCGCTGGAGTCAAACACAGACAAGATTCTCATGATGTTCTTCTCCAGCCATTCCCAGTGTTGGTTGATCTCCTCCTTGGTGCCACCTAATCACAGGGAAAACTCAGTCAAAATGGAAAGGAAACTGTTTACACTACGTATGCATGACTAAGCCATCTATTGTCACAAAATGTGAAATGAGTGTTGACTAAAATACAATCCTAAAAGGTTGTTATTACATGATTGTAGTTATTACATGACTGTAGCCTTTAATGTTTACTTGTGGCTATTCTGACAATGGGGATAGTTGAGAAAATGTAGAGCAAAAACTCTCACCACATGCTATTGACCAGTAGATCTGAGAGTCCGGTGTCTGGTGTAGAATGCGAAATGGAGCGACCTTAGACGTGGAATCCAGCATCATATCAAGAGTTCCAACCAGAAGACCTGTCAAAAAAAGTAAGTATCAATCATACTTCCCATTAACAGTCAGACATTAATGATAAGACATTTTAAAATCATGAGGCAATTTCATGCCTAATGATTGTACAGCATCTAGCAAACAAAACAGCCCTCCCATCTGGGTTATCAATCATGTAACATAGAATAGTGGAAAACTCAACGAATATTGTGCTGATTATTATCACATTCAAGTGTTCAAACCAACAGTGTTGTGTTACCTATCTAGGACCGTAGTTAGGCCTTTACTGCTATCCCGGCCCGACTGCATCAGCAGCATCTATCGTTGCTGGGCTGGTGGATCATGACACAGCCGTACAGTGGCCTTAACCTCTCCCCCAGGTAAATTGCTACCAAGAGCCGGGTGGTGGACTAGACCACATCTATGAACTGATGACGCAGAGTTCATTTCCCCTGTAAATCATCCATTATAAAAGTTTGGCTGAATTTCTACGTAACAAACCTGTGCATCTGCAAGGGCCCAATTAAGCGAGCAGGTATCCCTAAATAATAGCCTGTCCTCTGCCCTGTGGCCATTTGAGATTTACATCTGGATACTTCAGGATAAAAAGGTCCTTGCGTTGGAGGGGGCTTCAGGGGAGACGTTGAACAGGAGGAGAGCAGACACTGGGGGGCCTCCACCATCATTATCCCAGTCAGAAGAGAAAGCTATTGTGTTCTACTTCATCAAACCCATTAATTACCTGTAATTATAGCTCTGATGTTCTGAGGGACAGAGCTAAATGTTCTCAGTGTCCCTCTTTTTTACAGAGACATCTACCATTACTATCGGTAGACTACAGTCACTGGCACCGTCAGCTTCAATAGAAGGCCACCAGTTTGCCATTTTTTGTTTTAGAGATGTGGCAAATGGGAAAGTTAGCTATGCTGTTTCAGTCAAGTGGATTACTGTGATCAACAGCTGATAATTGGCTTGTCAGAGGTTGTGTGTGACCATGTGCAAGAAAACCTACTATTATTGGGAAACGGACAGCTGACATTCACTGATTGCATTAGAGCAAACAAGTTTCTGCTTAGAATCTCCGACATTTGGTAGGCCATATTATAATTTCGGACATTTGGTAGGCCATTTGTCAACTATAGTTAGATACATGTAGCTTCTCTTCTGTCATAACATTTTGCCTTAAAAGAGGAAATAAAGCAGTGCTCACCAGAATAATGTCTTACATCGATAGAATGAATGCATTAGTAATCTAACACCAGTAAAGTTGTCTGTTTTGTTTAGGGTCCAGGGAGAAAACGCATTAACTCCAAAATAGTGGAAAGATTGGTCCTGTGCAAAATATTGGTTTTAACCGGTTAAGGAAATGAAAAGACTTCAGTTCATCTTGGGCACATATTTCATGTGGTTGAAATACTGTCTGCTTGCATAACAGTGTCAAAGATAACACATTACATGCGCATTCGCATTTTCTCAAGAGATGTTGAAAGAAAAAAATATATATTTCTCAACTCCTGTTCCCAATAAAAAAATCTACATTTGTTGTAGAATTTTACTGTAAGAAATGAAATATTATTTTATGCTACATGTGAGAGGTTATAGGCCTACAATCGGTGTCCATATTTCAGTTACTATTCCATTTAACCCATATGAAGTAAAATGAGGAATATTCTGTTTATTCATGGATACAGGGATAGTCGTGAGCGGGATATCAAAAGTGCATTTAAACCGCTTATCCCGAATAAGATAAGACTAAGCGGGATATGAGCTACTATCCGGAACACTGTGCACATGTAAACGTGTTCACGGACTGCTGACTTGCATGTTTAAGGAGGATCAATGTGTTATAAAATAGGGCAGCATTGATCTCAAAGATCAACAAACACTATTTTCATGATGTAGAATAGGATCATCCCATTTCAAAAGCTAGGAATCAGTAGACCAGACAGGGACTGTGGAATGGATGAGCACTGACCTGGCTCTTCTGCCTCTCTAGGGCATCATGCTTGGGTACATTATCATACAGAAGTGCTGTGTGCCCAGTATAACATATTGCTCCACCTATAAAGCTAAAGCAAATGTCAGTAACTCAATATGTGTGTGTGTGTGTGTGTGTGTGTGTGTACCAAAACAACAGACATCTCTGACAGCATCATCGAGTGTTGTGACAGTGGTTTGCAGCCTAAACAGAGGCAATTTTGTTGATGGCTTAGTCAGTGGTAACAAAGTAAATAATCTGCATTGTAGGCAGGCTATACCATAAACCAGGGGTCTACAACCTTTTCTTGCCTAGGGACATCCTCCCAGGAAAACCAGCGACCCCCATCATACGTTAGCAGGTGAATGATAATGGCAAGGAGAAGTAATCAACATATTAAAATGAATAGATTTGGTGGATAGTTTGGAATAGGACGTGTAAACTCTAACATTGCCCATTAGCTAGAAAGGCAACTCTAAACACATTTTCGCTAAGAGCAGCTGTTTAAGAAAGCTTACCAGCAGCACTTGCGGCACTTGTAGCCTATTCGCACTGGTAGCCTATGTCAGATACTCCAGTGAGTGTAAATGGCACCAATTAGTGTCATTTGGTCAATATTAGGAGTGGAAAAATAAAGAAAGAAGATCTACAGTAGGTATGTCATTCAAAATGTGTTTATTCTGTTGTTGCTAGCAATATTTATAAAAACATTGGGGGGGGGGGGGGGGTCCACACAAAAAAATCTAACATTTTGGCCAACCCCTGCAGTACCTACGCAGACCCATTGGGCGCTGCGGACCCCCGATTTAATATCCCAGCTGTAAACTGTTAAATTGCAATTCCTATTGCAATCTAAACTAACGTTTGGGGTCCAGCCTGTCCATTTGACACGAGGATCTGGAGAACTGTCTGCCTCCAACCCCTATGATTACATGACAGAATCTGAAGGGGGACGTTAGAAAATAGACCGGAAATATGAACTATTGTCCGATGGCATTCACACTTTGTTAGAATGGCACTGGGTTTTACCAGCCCAGCAAAGAACAGAACACATACCTGTCAAACCGCCTCCTCCTTCTCCATATCCTCGCCTCCTTTGTAATACGAAATATTCGTTGCCTTTCTCTGTCACCCATAACTTGAATGCATTTTTCAGCAATATCTCTTCAGGTTTAAGCCACATATTTTAATTCAAATATATATGTTGAATCAAATGTGCATGTCAAGCTGTTCATTTCGATTGCAACCTATACCCATGGACATTTGTTTGTGTGAGCGCTGAGCAGACCCTTTCCCACGTCCACAGAAACCTTGCCAAAGTCAACGATACAAGGTCTTCTGGGGATTGTAGTTTGTTGACATTGGTGCGTGTATGCACCAGAATGAGCTCGCTTGTTACTGTTGACTTGATTTCCCATAGTCCTTCTCGGTCGAAAAGTATCAAATGTTATATTTTCAAAGTCCAAAATACTGCAACATAATAACTAGAGCGTCAAGCACAATGATGTATATATACAGTATAAACAAACACCAGTGTTGTAATACTCGAGACCGGTCTCGCATAAAACCGGTCTCGGAGAGTGAGGACTGATAATTCCTTCCAGAGACCAGCCGAGAACAGCGGAGTAAAAAAACGAATAATTATCCGCTTCCATTCAGTCCAGTATTGCCAACTTCTCAGTAAGGAAAGTAGCTATTGGCTGTCCTAAAAGTCGCTAAATGACGTCATCGACTAATTTGCATAATTGGCCATGTGCATGTAATTTTGATGGACGCTGTAGGAGAGAGGAATAACGTCGTGGGAGAGACAACAATTGAGTAAAAAACACCCTAAATATGTTTAGAACTACAAATGAACTTTCTTCTGTCGATTCTTGTTTTTTTTAATGTCACAATTCCAACCCTCCTCCTTTATCCAGGCTTGGGACCGGCAAAAGTGACCCAAAAGAAACACTGGCGGAGTTACTTAGTTTATTAATAAATGTTTTATTTAATTAAAAAAAATGTTTTTTAGTTTTCTTAATTTGGTTTGGTTTTTTACCTTATGGTCCACTTAGGAGCCTACAACAAGTCACAGTAAAACATGAACATTTTTAACCATAACATTTTTTACATTTTTTTTGTATACAATCTACATTAACAATCTAAATGGACCAAAAAGTGACAATAGAAAAAACTGTCAATAGCAATGTGAGAAAATTATGGTAACTACTCTGGCCCTAATTCAGGTTAATTGTTTTTTTCTTCCAGACCCCCCTCCACAGGCTGTGCTGGCTCACAGAAAGAGTGGGTCATCGTCATTTTGGTCAAGGCTCTCTATAGCAGGTTCAGCAACTGAGGGAGCTGACTTAAATGAGTAAGCAGCTGATGTGCCAAAAAGCAGCAAACATTATCAGGCAGCTGGTGCTCATCACAGTCATCTGGCTGAATACTCTCTTGACTTCGGCTTTCTATTCCGCAACAAAGCCTCATTCACTCACGCTGCCAAACTTACCCTTATAAAACTGACTATCCTACCGATCCTCGACTTCGGCGACGTCATCTACAAAATAGCTTCCAATACTCTACTCAGCAAATTGGATGTAGTCTATCACAGTGCCATCCGTTTTGTTACCAAAGCGCCTTATACCACCCACCACTGCGACCTGTATGCTCTAGTCGGCTGGCCCTCGCTGCATATTCGTCGCCAGACCCACTGGCTCCAGGTCATCTATAAGTCTATGCTAGGTAAAGCTCCACCTTATCTCTTTTCACTGGTCACGATAACAACACCCACCCGTAGCACGCGCTCCAGCAGGTATATCTCACTGGTCATCCCCAAAGCCAACACCTCCTTTGGCCGCCTTTCCTTTCAGTTCTCTGCTGCCAGTGACTGGAATGAATTGCAAAAATCGCTGAAGCTGGAGACTTACATTTCCCTCACTAACTTTAAACATCAGCTATCTGAGCAGCTAACCGATCGCTGCAGCTGTACATAGCCCATCTGTAAATAGCCCACCCAATCTACCTACCTCATCCCCATATTGTGTTATTTACTTTTCTGTTCTTTTGCACACCAGTATCACTACTTACACACCATCATCTGCTCATCTATCACTCCAGTGTTAATTTGCTAAATTGTAATTACTTCGCTACTATGGCCTATTTATTGCCTTACCTCCTCACGCCATTTGCACACACTGTATATAGACTTTCTTTTTTGTCTATTGTGTTATTAACTGTACGCTTATTTATTCTATGTGTAACTCTGTGTTGTTGTTTGTGTCGCACTGCTTTGCTTTATCTTGGCCAGGTCGCAGTTGTAAATGAGAACTTGTTCTCAACTAGCTTACCTGGTTAAATAATTATTTATTTTTTAACTTCAGCATTCAAGTGTGGCAAGGACAACACAGACACAGCAGCCATGGCAAGTTCTTAAAATGGGTTGATATCAGCTGCATCCCTGAACTTCCAAATCTCAATCCAGAAGCCCAGTGTGTTTTTTGTCTCATTCCATTTACTAAGATGGGTGGCACGCCATTGCTGGACAATCTTGTCTATCTCTGCAGGGGAGTAGCCAAGGAGCTTGGCTATTTTTAAAATATTTCTCCAGGGCTCTTATTGTGCTTTAGAGTTTCCACATTGAAAACTGACATGTACTGCAATGCTTTTATGTTGTCCGGCAGTCTCACCCTCAACTCATTAGTGAGGGAGATGGTGAAGGCTATACTGTTTTCGGACATTGTTTTCATCCTCAGGCGCAAGGTGGAGATCAGCTGCCTTTGACTCAAAAAGGTAACCACGGTACGGTTTGGGACTTATGTATCCATCGATTGGCCCTTTGAGTACATCAACATTTGCCAGTGGATTCAGCACCCTGCTGCTCACAGACTTGATCAGGCTGACCAAGCTGTCAAGTTGCTTCAGAGGATCTACTTGCTCTCCCTCAAAAACCTTGATGGCCAACTGTACCTCACCCAGCACTGACTTCAAAAAAGTCAGATACAATATGTTTTGAGGATCACTTTACATGGAGTATAAAACCTCAGCCATGTAGCAGTGTTCACTGGACTTGGTGACTGCGAAATGCAGCCTAAGCTCCTCCCACTGGTCCAAAATGCGTGAAACCGCGGGTTCAATGGAGAGCCAACGTGTGGCACACACCTTGGTTATCTGTAAAGGTTTCTCCCCACAGTTGATGGTCTCATATATGGCCTTGTAGGCCTCCCTGCGCTTTGGAGACACTGAAAACCAGTTGTAAGTCTCTCGTACCAAGTACTCCACACTACGGGGGATGGTGTCATTGGAAGAATGACTTACAGCAAGCTGCAGAGAGTGGCACACACAGTGAATAAGAACCAGATATTTGAGGCCATACTCCTCCTTCAGCACTTTATGGACCCCATTGTTAATCCCCGTCATAACAGAGGCATTGTCAGTCCCTATCCCCAGGAGTTTCTCTTTTTTAAGATAACACTTCTCGAGGAAAGCCACAACAGCATGGGCTGTAGTTTTGGCATCTCCTCCCTCAAACTCAACAAGCCCCAGAAATGTTGATACAATTGTCTGCTTGGTGTCACTAAAGTACCTTATCACAACCCCCAGGTACTTAGAAACACTTACATCTGTGTACTCATCGAGGAGGAGGCTGAAACGCTGGTCACCCACATCTGCGACCAACTTTTTCAGAGTATGTTGCTAGAACACCATTAATCATTTCTGTGCACTTTGTCCTGTGCATTTTGAAGTGGGTAGCAGCAGTGGAGTCTGAGAAAGCAGCTCTACATTCTTCTCCAATGTGATCACATGCCAGCATGGAACAGTGTTCAGCGATAGCTAATGCCATTGTGGCCTCTGCCTTTTTTACAGAGTAATTTTTTTTAACCATAAATGGCAGCTTGTTTTGGGTGGAACTGTTATAAGGCTTTGCCTTTTGAGTATGTTTTTGAGTTGTCATGTGTTTTTTTTACATCACTAAGTTTGGCATAGAAATCAGCCTTACAATACAGGCAGTATGCCCATGTATCATCTCCAATAAACGGCTTCAACCAGCCATTGAATTCAGGCTTTGATTCCCACTCCTTTCTGTATTTTTGAGTGTACAGCTTAGACTGAGACATGATGAGCAAGCCAGCTAGATGTTTAGCTTATGTCACAGAGAGGCACACACACAGTGGATAAGGTGAGTAAGTGACTGAGGCTGTGTGAGTCAAATGCAGTGATTTATTTTTGTGCAGTGATTTATTTTAGACAAAGAACATTTTACATTTACAGGGCGGGATCAGCCAGCGGTGGCTTCCCGCATGCGCGATTAATTTGCAGTCTGGATGTGGAGGGGTGAACATCTCCTGCTCTGACTGCAGCTGGGAGGGACTGCTGCACGAAGACTGGGCCGCCTGTGAGTGCTTTGGGACGGGGGTGGGGCCCACGGCAGCACCCGCTGCTCGTTGAGAAGAGTAAGAACATTACGTGCTTTCACGTCAGAGTCTCCAAAAGTCTCCAATAACCCCATAAAAAGTCGCTATATTTGTCACTAGTCGATTGTTTTTGAAAATGTGTCGCTAGAGGGGTCTGAAAACTCGCTAAATATAGCTACTGAGTCGCTATGTTGGCAACACTGATTCAGTCAGCGCATAAAACCAAGAACCCCTGACTGCAGTGTGCAGGTCGGGGCGGGGCTCAGTGTGGGCGGAGTCAAACTTTGACCCCGCCCACCGCTTTTTGTTGTTGTTGCAGAGTGCAGTTCGGGGCTGGGCTCAATGTGGGCCGAGTCAAACTTCTGACCCACTGGGAATGTGATAAAAGAAATAAAAGCTGAAATAAATAATTCTCTCTACTATTATTCTGACATTTCACATTCTTAAAATAAAGTGGTGATCCTAACTGACCTAAGACAGGGAATCTTTACTAGGATTAAATGTCAGGAATTGTGAAAAACTGAGTTTAAATGTATTTGGCTAAGGTGTATGTAAACTTCCGACTTCAACTGTAACTATTTGTTCAGCACTTTTGAAATGTACAGCGACAGAATTCAGAACATAGGCCATTCTTACAGTATTCTCTCTGTACACCAAGTCAGAACCGTAGGATAAATAAAGCGGGTGTCACGACCGTTATATGACGAATGAGTGGACCAAGGCGCAGCGTGAAAGAAAGCCATCTTTTAATGACGAAAAACAAACACTTCCTAAACGAACAAAAAAACGTGAAGCTAAAACGAACTAAGTGCACACATGCAACATAGAACATAGACAATTACCCACAATCACCTAAAGCCTATGGCTGCCTTAAATATGGCTCCCAATCAGAGACAACAATAAACAGCTGTCTCTGATTGAGAACCAAACCAGGCAACCATAGACTTTCCTAAACCTCTCTACTGAACACAACCCCATACACTATACAAAACCCCCTAAACAATACACACACCCTAAACTAGACAAAACACACAAACATCCCATGTCACACCCTGACCTAACTAAACTAATAAAGAAAATCAATATAACAGAGGCCAGGGTGTGACAGCGGGCATATAAGCAGACAATGAAAGCTCTTACAATATTCAATGATGACATTTCTCTAAAACAGGCTATAGGCTACATGTGCACCACCAATGGTTGTGAGGGGGAGAGGGACCACATTTTTAGGGTGAGGCACATGGGCTACTAACAGCTTATTACACAACATACACTTAGTATTACTTTCTTATCTCCCTGGCATATTACATAATTTTTGCAGCAGAATACAATACATTTTTAGACTCATCTTGTTGTGCTGGGCTCACTTGAACAGGAAGGTGGTGTGGCGGTCTTTCGTGAGCAAATTTTGTCATCAAACTTTGTCCTCAAAGTCTTGCATTCTCCGGATTTATGGTGCTTTCACGACAACTGGGAACTCGGAAAAAAACAAGGTGGAATCATGACGTTAGTGATCTTCAGGTCGGAGCTCTAGAAAGAGGCCCAAGTTCCCGACTTGGAATTCCGAGTTGGATGACCGTTCATATCGTATTTACCTAGTTGGAGCGAGTTTTTTCTCAAGTTCTCAGTCGTCTTGAACTCATTGAAGTCGGAGATTTCCTAGTTTCCAGTTGTTTTGAAAGCGGCAGAAGTCATGCTGGATTGACAGCATGGCCAATGTTGAATGTTTATCCTTTAAAGCTTGGAAAAGAGACCCTGAAACCCAGACTTGGACCACACATCTACTCCACTGAATAGCAGGCTAGTGATTGCTTTGCAATGCTTGCAGTTAGCCACTGATTCCTTCCAAACCACTCATTGTTGAATTTGAGATTTCCAACTTGTTTTGTAATGTTTATCTCCAATAGCCGATGAGCAACCTATACGTTTTATCTATAATTTCTCTTCGTCATTTCTCTTCATATGACAAGGACTGAAAAGGATTTGCCAGTAGATTGTCGATTTGATTCATGATTATGACTGCTAGCTTGCTAGCTAAGATTTTGAAAGTATGATGTTGACATGATCAGTCCAATCAAAGCTACTGTAGATATAACGTGATTTGACTTCATTTTATCTGTTGCCAATGACCTTGAGCCTTCTTGGATGGGCACTTCCAATGCAACCCTATGGCAGCACCCAAGTGGCTTGAATTTTCTAGCTCTCCCCGTAGATTTTGTGGTGACGTAGTGTCCCCATGAGTGACAGAACACTGAGCCAATCATGGCGCAACTAGAGAACATTACCAACCCCTACGCTCTGTATTTTCCGCTGTCTGCCCCACCACAGAAAGTGCTGAGCTAGGCTGAAACACCTACATTTTGGAGCTGCCTTACTCAAGAAAGCAAAAAAAGAGACAATATTTGTATGCGGCTTTATTAACTCAATGATTATATATATTTTTTACATTGTTTTCAAACTGATATGTGACACATATTAATGCCAAAATAACATTCAAAACAGGCCTGAATGACGAGTCGCCACTGTGTCAGTTCCACGTTAAATGCAGCGTTTCACACAAGTTAATTTCAAAGATAGCTAATAGCAAGCGCGCTGCAATAAAAAACACAGTTCCACTCACCAGATGATCATCATTTGAAACTTAACTTCTTGATGAAATTTATTCTTGAAAAGGGAGAAGCTAACAAATTAGCAACAACATCCTATTTGATAACACCTACTGCAACTGCTGCAAACTAGCCGACAACAAAAGCTAGCTAGCTAAACCGTGGGAAAACTACTGCTCGCTATTGCGCAGTGACCTGTTGGCCTTCAAGGCAGAAGTTTCCATACATTTTTGTAAAAACGGTCCCACCCATTAAGTCAAAATATGATTGGTTGATTCCAATGTCACTCTAAAATTTTGTACTAATAAAGTTGAATGGCAGATGCCTTTATCTAGCTTCTGATGGCCTAGCCAATGGCTGACTTAGCTAGCTAGATTTATCTCCCCAGAGACCAGCAAAGAAAAATCCTGATTGGATATTTTCTCTTCAGTGTTAACCCTTTCTAACAAAAACAGAAGAGATTAAATCAGATCATTGAAAATAATTTTTAAATAAACCCTTAGCCCTTCTCTGAGGTAGCAGGCCCATTGTTCCTCACTGTTTGGGTTAGTAAGAATTTGTAGAGTGGCTCTGTTGTCCCTTAGCAAGCATTGTTTTCCTATTCTGAATGTCCAAAGAATCCATGTTCTGAAATATGAACACAAATACTGGACATTTTGAATTATTGTGGCGATTTGACAAATAATTCCAATCATGGTCTTGAAATGGACTCGTATTTTTCTGGTCTCGGTCTTGACTCGATTTGCTCCAGTCTTTTGTCTTGAATCCATCTCGCTTTAGGTGGTCTCAAACACAACACTGACAAATATGTAGTCTGTCTACGGTGAAGTGCAGCTGATATAATTGACTGACACTATGAATATTAATAATGTCCCTCATTTTTGCATTATGAGAAAAATTAAATAACAGCCTACAGGGCAGCCTTACAGCAAATACCACAAAAATTCCATTACCCTTCCCTGTCCATTTGCCCAACTAACTTTTTTTCACAGAATTCCAGAGGTCTCACTGAGGTGAGCATGGCCTTTTCTAACAATTAATTGCATCACTAGTGAATGAAGATCAGATTTTTTTTTATCCCCTTTACAAACAAAATGAACAAATTAGCACCAAGCAATATTTTGATCAAACAAATGTATTTACAATAAGTATTTTATTAATATATACCAGTTTAGTACATTTCCCACATAACTAAGTAAAATAAAATTAACCTTTGTCCCTTATTTAAGCAAAAATACTTAGACATTTACTCTGGAAAGGCTGAACAAGGTTAAGACCAGTTTTTTTGTTGTTGTTTAAAACCTGAGACATGTATTGACATTAAATGAACTAATTAATGTGAAGTGCATGCACAATCTAGTTGAAAATACACAGTGAACTCTATGCATTTTTCTATTAAAAGTAGGATGGCATGGAATATATCTTTCACTGCTGAATCATTTTAAGGCACACACCCAAAAAGTACAGGTAGTTACTGAAACATATGTACAAATATTTGCATGAAGCCAGGGGGTTTAAATAGATGCTCTTACTCCTATACCCAGACTCAGTATTTCCAAGTTAAAATACCACTCCTAACATGCATCAAACCCATAAGACCAAAAAATTAAATAAAAGACATGTAGCTACAGGTACAGATCAGGAAGTGCTGGGCAGGGGTGTGTGCCAGGGCACCTAAGTAATTGTAATGTCACAAGCATACAGAAGGAGGAAGCAGTCCCTCATTTTGGGATTTACCTCAAACAAGCGGCAAACCAAATTCACATGTACATTCAATTAGCAACAATGAGACAAATCTATATTTCGAAAGTGGAATGTTCCTCACATCTTATGCTCTCCTCTGCTAAGACAAGGCAAACCCAGGTATGTTCGAGAGACACTAACATCCTATGCTTATGATTGAAATAAAATCAATGCTTAGACACATACATACCAGAGGTAAAACGAAGCTTTGTATAGCAGTGTGCTTGCTGTCAAAGTAATTTGCCATGCAGAAAATAGCATAATTTTCAAAGCTGTAAATCTTATCAGAAAATGCCTTACACTAACTACTGCATTATTGTACGTGTCTAAATGTAAGGGTCTTTGAAACTGAATTAGCATATCACCTCAAACTTTCATTGTCATGAGAACTGTCACCTATAATACCCCATTAACAGACACATGGAGAGTAGTCTAATCCCAGTAAACTGTGGGTGTGAAATTAGCTATAAAAAAAACATGTAAAAATATGTAACTAACTGATCCATTGACTGAAGGAATTAAACCTCAAGAAACGTAATCAAATAAATCATTAAAAAGTACAATTAAATTCAAATCGGCATTAAACTGGACTTGAACAAGAGTGAAAATGACAATTTCCTAACTTAGTGGTAAGTGCATCGAAGAATTGCCTCATCAATTTAATGTTAAAATGAAATGCATAGGTAGGTTGAGGCCTCTTTTCCTATGAATAATCTCAGGCCCACATTCCTGGTTTCACTTGCTTCATGACCACAGGAAACATATTTGAATGTAATTGATTGTGGTGCTAGTCCCATTAGCCATGCTTCAGTGCTTGGAGTGAGCATGCTGTTCATGTCCGGGGTTCCAGTTGGTTTTGTGAGTCGCCCTCAAAGGCCAGGTTGTCATAATGGGGCTGGATGGCCACCTGGACTGACCCAGGGTCAGGATAGTGCTCCAACGCTGCAACACAAACATGATTACAGTCAGTCAAGCCTCATAAGTGCTGCTAGCAAACCATACAAGAACCAACCTGCTGGTCAATATTTATTTTGGCACAATGGCTCATACAGAGGTCAATGGATAAGCAAGCTAAAGAGGGAAACTGAGAGGCACTTCAGCACCAGACAGTAACAATACTGGTTGTTTGATCAGGAATAGATTTTGTAGTGGACTCATTGATATCTACTTGCAGCAATCAAACTAACTAGACAAAAAAAGTATCTGAAATTAATTAACGGGAATATCTAACCACTAGAATTTAAAAGAAAACATGGGTGGCAAAATTCACACTATGTCTTGAGCAGGGTTGCATAGGGTTGTGGCTTCAACACATCACAGTAATGTGAAAGCCTGCATCTTCTAAAGAACATGCCCAAAGTAGTACCACTTCCAACTGAACTACAGTAGTCCCCCTTATGTCTATAGACAATGCTTATGTGAAAAAGCTCTCAAAGCTATTTGTGATGTTATAAGACTTCATCACTTCATCAAAATAATTTGCCTCCGAATGTGAATGCTGTGTCTTACTCTCAAATGTGTGGGTCTCGTCTGCTGGGCTGCTGTACTTCTCTGTGCCCTGTACGGAGGCATAGCCTGAGGAGGCTGTCTCACTGCGGGTGTCATCTGGGACGGGGACGCTAGGGTAGGACCTCATGTCTGGAGGCATGGTTACTTGATGACTGGGATGCTCCTCCTCCGGCTGCTGCTCAGGGGGATACAGGTGGACTGACTAGCATCACTTTCATAAAAACATAGCCATTTCTGGTCCCACTACAGGCGTTTCAACTTGCAATCTAGCATGTTTGCCTATTCTCCTTAAACAATGGCACTAGCAGTGTAAATATTGTTTAATCTACAACAGTATTTCAATCAAGAACTTCAGTGAATGACAAGCAAAGGTTATTTCAAAGTACAGGGTAATGCAGAGGACATGATGCAAGATACAGTTGCCTACCTCTACTCCCAAGGCCTTGAGGATGTCACATTTACACATGGGGCATGTCCTGTGCTCTAATAGCCAGGGCTCAATGCAGGTCTTGTGGAAGAAATGACTGGAAAGAAAAAACAAACAAGAATCATGATGACATCACAAAATTAAGGGAATTGTAATAGCAGGCAGGGGTAGGCCTACTGTACTCCATGTGACAATATTAAACTAGCAACAAACCCCTGCAGTTAGGCACTTACTTGCAGGTGAGGATGGTCAGCACGTCGCCAGACTTGTAAGCATCAATACACACTGCACAGGTGTCAGCATCAGGCCCAGTCTCCTGAAAAACATGTTCAAAAATATATTGTAGTGACTAGGGCTGTGGCGGTCATGACATTTTGTCAGCTGGTTATTGTCATGCAAAAGACTGCCGGTCTCACGGTTAAATGACCATTAATTAAACAAAGAAGTTTAGCATCTCCAGGCCTTCACGCATACAAGCTGCATTCAAGCCACTGATGTGCACCTTTGGAACAACTACATTTAAAACGTCTAATAAATCAATTTAATATACACGTTCACAATAAATCGATTACTTATTTTAGCCAGGTCTAAAGAAACATTAAGATATGAATAAAATGTATTTTAGAAGAACAGAATATAAGTTGATCTACTGCATGTTGGTATCTGTCTATGCTCCATGCCATAGGGTGTAGGTTTGTTCATTTAGCTGACAAGATATGCTCGTAAGACCCATGCCTTTATTTTATGATTTTATAGTAAGTATATAATTGAATTTAGCTGAATTAAATAGAAAGGATATTCTGGCGCAAGTGCGCATATGAAGTGGCTATGTTGAGCATAAAAGTATTCATTTGAAACAGGTCCTATATACTGCATTTAGAGTTACTTGGCAACTTTAGTTGTGAATCATACAAACCTTAGAAATCAAAACATGTATGGGCTGAATGATGCGACTATCGGCTATTGATGATTTGAGAAAGTCAGAAAAAAAAGCGTTCGCTCCGTTCCATTACCTCAGGATGCACAGTTGTTCTCAAGTGATACTATTTTCAGCCATCAAACTATTCTCAGTTTAATCTCGCCTTTACTAATATGTTAAATTCGTTTTGGTTTACAATTGCCCATTATCAAATGGGCAGGAACAGGGGCAGGGGAAAAAGACATGTCATCCATATGCACTGGAATAGTGAATGGTGGCTGCGCTTGGTTTTATGTGCTTAATAGGAGCAGCAGAGAACTAAAACAAGAACACTTATTTCACTCCACACGTTAAACAATATTCGAGGAGCTATTACTGGGCTATTCAAAATCATATACAAATTCACTAGAATTGTAAGACGCCTTGCAAAATCAATGAACCAACAGCCTCGCCTAGGGCTATACTTTCTCTCCCAGACTCATGGATAGAAAGTTTGGAGCATAGCATAAGGTAACCAGTCCATCCAGTATCGATAATAATACAGTCCACACTCATAGGTAATTTCTAACATTTGGTCTAGCCTATACTCCCAAAATTAAACAATGTGCCAAAGACATCTTAAATCAGTTTTATTTTGTGTTTTTCCTGCCATTTGTAATGGGCTATGTATTGTGTAACAGCACAATTTGGGCTCATAAGCCTATGCATAAGCTCCAATATGCATATGGGTGTTTTGAATGAATCACCACCTTAGAAAGTGTTGTCCATTTTGTCAACAGCACTGCACCCCCCACAGCAACTCGCCCAAGCCTTCCCCATTTCTCCTTCTCCAAAATCCAGTCAGCTGATGTTCTGAAAGAGCTGCAAAATCTGGACCCCTACAAATCAGCCGGGCTAGACAGACAATCTGGACCCTTTCTAAAATTATCTGCCGAAATTGTTGCAACCCCTATTACCAGCCTGTTCAACCTCTTTCGTGTCGTCTGAGATTCCCAAAGATTGGAAAGCAGCTGCGGTCATCCCCCTCTTCAAAGGGGGAGACACTCTAGACCCAAACTGCTACAGACCTATATCTATCCTACCCTGCCTTTCTAAGGTCTCCGAAAACCAAGTCAACAAACAGATTACCGACCATTTAGAATCCCACCATACCTTCTCCGCTATGCAATCTGGTTTCAGAGCTGGTCATGGGTGTACCTCAGCCACGCTCAAGGTCCTAAACGATATCCTAACCGCCATCGATAAGAAACAATACTGTGCAGCCGTATTCATTGACCTGGCCAAGGCTTTCGACTCTGTCAATCACCACATCCTCATCGCCAGACTTGATAGCCTTGGTTTCTCAAATGATTGCCTCGCCTGGTTCACCAACTACTTCTCTGATAGTGTGTAAAATCGGAGGGCCTGTTGTCCGGGTCTCTGGCAGTCTCTATGGGGGTGTCACAGGGTTCAATTCTTGGACCGACTCTCTTCTCTGTATACATCAATGATGTCGCTCTTGCTGCTGGTGAGTCTCTGATCCACCTCTACGCAGATGACACCATTCTGTATACTTCTGGCCCTTCTTTGGACACTGTGTTAACAACCCTCCAGACGAGCTTCAATGCCATACAACTCTCCTTCCGTGGCCTCCAATTGCTCTTAAATACAAGTAAAACTAAATGCATGCTCTTCAACCGATCGCTGCCTGCACCTGCCCGCCCGTCCAACATCATTACTCTGGGCGGTTCTGACTTGGTATTTGTAGTTGTCCACATATTCTTAGGTGTCTGGTTAGACTGTAAACTCTACTTCCAGACTCACATCAAACATCTCCAGTCCAAAGTTAAATCTAGAATTGGCTTCCTATTTTGCAACAAAGCATCCTTCACTCATGCTGCCAAACATACCCTTGTAAAACTGACCATCCTACCGATCCTCGATGATGTAATTGAAAAAATAGCCTCCAATACCCTACTCAATAAATTGGATGCAGTCTACCACAGTGCCATCCGTTTTGTCACCAAAGCCCCATATACTATCCACCACTGTGACCTGTACGCTCTCGTTGGCTGGCCCTCGCTTCATACTCGTCGCCAAACCCACTGGCTCCAGGTCATCTACAAGACCCTGCTAGGTAAAGTCCCCCCTTATCTCAGCTCGCTGGTCACCATAGCAGCACCCACCTGTAGCACGCGCACCAGCAGGTATATCTCTCTGGTCACCCCCAAAACCAATTCTTCCTTTGGCCACCTCTCCTTCCAGTTCTCTGCTGCCAATGACTGGAACGAACTACAAAAATCTCTGAAACTGGAAACACTTATCTCCCTCCCTAGCTTTAAGCATCAGCTGTCAGAGCCGCTCACAGATTACTGCACCTGTACATAGCCCATCTATAATTTAGCCCAAACAACTACCTCTCCCCCTACTGTATTTATTTTGCTCCTTTGCACCCCATTATTTCTATCTCTACTTTGCACATTCTTCCACTGCAAATCTACCATTCCAGTGTTTTACTTGCTATATTGTATTTACTTCGCCACCATGGCCTTTTTTTGCCTTTACCTCCCTTATCTCACCTCATTTGCTCACATTGTATATAGACTTATTTTTCTACTGTATTATTGACTGTATGTTTGTTTTACTCCATGTGTAACTCTGTTGTTGTATGTGTCGAACTGCTTTGCTTTATCTTGGCCTAGTCGCAATTGTAAATGAGAACTTGTTCTCAACTTGCCTACCTGGTTAAATAAAGGTGAAAAAAAATGAAAAAAGTGTTTGGTGTGATTTTTGATCGATTTTACATTGATGTCAGAGTGGTTAGAGGGACAATAGAGCCCTGAGTACCAGGCCATTAGGACATGATGGTCATTAGGGTACTACCAACGCATGTCCTGAGTGCATAAGAGGAGATTACCGTGACTCAATGGTCACGTGGTAATTTACTGCGGTCAAGACTGCCGGTTTGACGGTAATACATCACCCCAACAGCCCTAGTGGTGACACTGAGCATACATGTATGTAGTCTTCATAAGAGCCTGTGGTCCGAGGCAACCATTGAATTTTTCAAGAACTGAACATTGCATTTGATACTGATCACCATGGTTTTGGGGGGGGAACAAACAGACAGTCACTTCCCCATATGTAGACCAACAAAGCAAAATTGTTTAAATGTGCAGTAGTCTGAGTAATGGGTTAAAACAGAAGCTTACAATACTCTGCATGTCCTCAGAACAAGAACCATACAACACACATCATTCAAAATTGCATATGCCATATGTTACCAGTTTGAAACAACCATATTTTTCAAATGATCCTCAAAGTGATGCATAATAACCATCAACACATCCGTATTGTACTTGAACATGATTACCTCATCTCCACGTTTCACAGTCCGGACTTGCAGCTGACCAATGGCTTTCTTGGCCTCTGCCTTGAGACGTTTCTGTTGGAGAGAAGAAGGTGTTCAGTATTAGAACGTGAGCATGCTACTGTTTAAATTACATTCATCTGCTTCCTCTGACAATTAATTTACTTCAAACACGTTCAGCAACCCACTAAGTGGGTGGACAACAAAAACATCACTATGTAATAACTAGAATGCAACAACAAAGCAAACATTTTGCACCAACAATTAATTATTTAATTTCCTATACTGTGATCAGAAATGACTGAAATAAGAAGGAGCAGGAGAACCGTATGCGACGAGGTCATGTTAGAGAACATGGGTGATCTGGGAGAAGCAGAGCGTTCATTAGAGGAGCCCCTGCCTGTGTCATTAAGCCGTTCCTCTGAGAACATGTATTGGAAACGTTACATCAGCTTGCATATAGGATGGCAAAACAGCAGATTTACGTAGATCAGGGACTTTTCGTATTAGGCATAAATAATCCTGGAGGGACAGTCTGGCAGATTCAATTCTAAAACTAATTTGGAAAATACAATAAAATCATGCTTTGAACATATTGTACATACACAATTAAAGACTACTCTGTGCTCATGCAGCCTCCCCATGGCAACAAGACAAAATGTGCACAATGGCACACAGGAAGAATCAACGTTATGTAAGGGGATTTAGGAGACACAGGATGAGTCAGGGACAATATTGGCTTTGAGGATTCTCTGGAAAATGTCATCATTATGTAGATGTTTTCTGTGATATACACTGAACAAAAATATACTGAGTTCCAGTTCCTAAGTAAATCAGTCAATTCATTAGGCCCATAATCTATAGATTTCACGACTGGGACTACAGATATGCATCTGTTGGTTACAGATACAAAAAAAATATAAAGTAGGGACGTGGACCCGAAAATCAGTCAGTTTCTGGTGTGAGCAACATTTGCCTCATGATCAACTCTCCTTCGCAGAGAGTTGATCAGGATGTTGATTGTGGCCTGTGGAATGTTGTCCTACTCCTCTTCAATGGCTGTAATAAGTTGCTGGATATTTGCGGGAACTGGAACACGAGGTAGTACACGTCGATCAAGAGCATCCCAAACATGCTCAATGGGTGATACAGCTTATGCCTGCCCATACCATAACCCACCACCACAGGGCACTCTGTTCACAATGTTGACATCAGCAAACCGCTCACCCACACAACACCATAAAACGCTGTCTGCCATCTGCCCGGCACAGTTAAAACCATCCACGAAGAGCACACTTCGATGGCCACTGGCACGCTGGAGGTGAGCATTTGCCCACTTAAGTTAGTTATGACGCCAAACTGCAGTCAGGTCAAGACCCTGGTGAGGACGACAAGCACGCAGATGAGCTTCCCTGAGACAGTTTCGGCAAAAATTCTTCAGTTGTGCAAACCCAGTTTTATCAGCTGTCCAGGTGGCTGGTCTCAGACGATCCCCCAGGTGTAGAAGCCGGATGTGGAGGTCCTAGGCTGGCGTGGTTACACGTTGTCTGCTGTTGTGAGGCCGGTTGGACATACTGCTACATTCTCTAAAACGATGTTGGTGGCAGTTTATGGTATAGAAATGAACATTCAATTCTCTGGCAACAGCTTCGGTGAACATTCCTGCAGTCAGCATGCCAATTGCACACTCCCTCAAAACTTGAGACATCTTTGGCATTGTGTTGTGTGACAACTTTTATTGTCCCTAGCACAAGGTGTACCTGTGTAATGATCATGCTGTTTAATCAGCTTATTGATATGCCACAGCTGTCAGGTGGATGGATTATCTTGGCAAATAAGAAATGCTCACTAACAGGGATGTAAACAAATTTGTGCACAAAATGAGTAATAAGCTTTTTGTGAGTATGGAACATTTCTGAGATCTTTTATTTCAGCTGATGAAACACTGGGCCAACATTCGCAACATGAAGTGTTTTTGTTCAGCATAGAAAGAGTTTGGTTTTGGATATCAAAGACTAACATGTCACAGACGGTTTTGATGCTTGACAACATTCTTCATAATCCTTAAAGGGGCAGATATTAAAGTGAATACTGTTGCATGTTCACTTGACCGATTTGTAGATTTGAGGGACGCATGTTGCGGTCAATCTAGTTCACAGGGCGAGCACGAAGCTGGAGTTTTGCATATGATTACAGCCTGAACAATGGTGCCCTGTGCCCTCTGAGCATAAGGTCCTAGCTCAGTGGGCAAAGTCAGCTCTGCTCTAACTGCTCAGCTACCCACTCAAAAATACACTTCTCTGTATCAGTCTGTCTACCCAGTCTCCCTGCAGAATGCATTGGATAATCAGCCACATGTGAACAGACGCCCCTTAGACCACCGGGTGCTTCAGACAACACACAGCTTCACTGCTTCTGGGAGTGATCATGAAGCAAGGACAATATGTGGTACACTGCTAATAAGTTAAGAGCCTGCAAGCAAGCACTTGAGACCAGTCAGTCTTCAAAGTCAAGGTTACCCCCTATATGCAGGAGTAAACAGTGCTGAAAAAAGTACTGTAACTTTGAAAATCATGGGCCTGTTCACGTGAGTGGTTTCACCTTGCATAACAGCCCAGATCCAATCAGATGAAGTGGAAATACTTGTTGCGCAGCAGCAGGTTCAAAGGTTTTTTGTAAACGCTACCATTGAGCATTCTTCCCATAGTAAACTTTTCTCCACCATATAAGCCTGACAGTTCAGTTACACTCAGTGAATACAATCTGACAAAACCTTTGGACAAAGAAACTTTTCCTTTTTCCTGCAGGGTTCTTGTGTTAAAATAATATAAAGAGACAATTAAACAAACTGTTTGGGACAGACACCTGCAGACAAAGAACGTGTGCAAAGCTGTAAGGGCAAAGAACTGTAAAAGACAAAACAAGGTGTGATCTGTCACCATCTGAAAGAAAACCAGTACAAGTCAGGACTCCTACCATTCCTTTCAGAAGGGAAACTCACTGCCACTCTATCCCAACAACACAGATTTCAGAAAGAAGCTCAAGCACAAGATCCCAAAGGCAGAAAACAGGAAAACAACATCAAATATTATAATATACATTGCTGACCAGGGGTTCTCTGGTTGGCTGGATCCGTGTCATGCAACAATCAAGTGATTAACAGTATAGATGAATCACCTCTACATAGATGAGCAGTCAGACACTGACTCAACAGGAAATGTTCTCTTTATTTTAGTTTCACCTGACTCCCTGTGTGGGTGAGGAATGCTGACACACCCCAAACTGTGTAGCCTAACTAAGTGTTCCATAATGTTTACAGTTCGTTGAAACACACACACATAAGAGAAGGTATGTTTGACGCAGGAAAGGAAAACAACTGTTTCCAGTGGAATTTCCCCAGTCATATTGTTCTACAGATCAAAAGGCGATAGTGCTGCAGTATTCCGTTTCATCACAAACCACTGAATTGTTTTATTTTACCTTTATTTAAACAGGGAGTAACCATTGAGACCAGAGTCTCTTTCATAAGGGAACCCTGCATATATAATTCAGGGTAAATAATTGTCATCATTGTTGGAGAGACTGGAGACTGACCTGTTTGCGGTTTTGTAGACGAACGCTGTTGAGGCGGCGAGCTGAGTAGAAGATGAAGTAGCCCACAGTGGCTGCTGTTACCACGAAGAAGGAGATGGAGACAAAGAAGACCGAGTAGTGGCTCATCCAGGGACCATGCTGCTTGCCCACTTCAATAGTCATCGAGACCGGAATCCCTTGCCTGATTAGCTCAACAATCTCCATGCCCCGTCGGTGACCAATCATGATAGCAACCATACCTTCTGTTCCTGTAACCAGGGGGAAAACAAAGTATGAGGAAACATCACACTATCCTCAGACACATATACAGGCTGGGCCTTAAATAGGCCCCCAAGTGCCCTCAACCAAATTTCACTATAGGCCTAATGTGTCTATCAAAAATATTTAAAGAGCAATGTAAGAATATGGTGTAATTTAATGTGAAAACATATCTATTGTCTAACATCTTGGCCATGTTCTGTTATAATCTCCACCCGGCACAGCCAGAAGAGGACTGGCCACCCCTCATAGCCTGGTTCCTCTCTAGGTTTCTTCCTAGGTTTTGGCCTTTCTAGGGAGTTTTTCCCAGCCACTGTGCTTCTACACCTGCATTGCTTGCTGTTTGGGGTTTTAGGCTGGGTTTCTGTACAGCACTTCGAGATATTAGCTGATGTACGAAGGGCTATATAAAATAAACTTGATTTGAAAAAAATTTAATAAACTTGATATTGCAAAGTATCCGTGTTTCCCATAGTATTTTTTCACCCAGCAGTGGTGGCAAGGGTGGGGAGTACATTGCTTCTAGCGCAATGACATGCTAGCTGTTCCCATTGACTTCCAGTCATTGAGCAAATGACTATCCATTTAAACCCCTGTAAGTCTAAGCCCATAGCTCACAATATCTACTAAGCTAACATGGCAAATTGATACATTTTATGACCATTAGATTTTGAATTTTAGGACCCCTGTAGGCACAAAAAAAATAAAACATTATATATATATATACACAGTTGAAGTCAGAAGTTTACATACACCTTAGACAAATACATTTAATCCTAGTAGAAATTCCCTATCTTAGGTCAGTTAGTCACCACTTTATTTTAAGAATGTGAAATGTCAGAATAATAGTAGAGAATGATTTCTTTCAGCTTTTATTTCTTTCATCACATTCCCAGTGGGTCAGAAGTTTAAATACACATTGCCTTTAAATTGTTTAACTTGGGTCAAACGTTTTGGGTAGCCTTCCACAAGCTTCCCATAATAAGTTGGGTGAATTTTGGCCCATTCCTCCTGACAAGAGCTGGTGTAACTGAGTCAGGTTTGTAGGCCTCCTTGCTCACACACGCTTTTTCAGTTCTGCACACAAATGTTCTATAGGATTGAGGTCAGGGCTTTGTGATGGCCACTCCAATACCTTGATTGTTGTCCTTAAGCCATTTTGCCACAACTTTGGAAGTATGCTTGGGGTCATTGTCCATTTAGAAGGCCCATTTACAACCAAGCTTTAACTTCCCCCACAACATGATGCTGCCACCCCCGTGCTTCACGGTTGAGATGGTGTTCTTCGGCTTGCAAGCATCCCCCTTTTTCCTCCAAACATAACAATGTTCATTATGGCCAAACAGTTCTATATTTGTTTCATCAGACCAGAGGACAATTCTCCAAAAAGTATGATCTTTGTCCCCATGTGCAGTTGAAAACCGTAGTCTGGCTTTTTTATGGTGGTTTTGGAGCAGTGGCTTCTTCCTTGCTGAGCGGCCTTTCAGGTTATGTCGATATAGGACTTGTTTTACTGTGGATATAGATACTTTTGTACCTGTTTCCTCCAGCATCTTCACAAGGTCCTTTGCTGTTGTTCTGGGATTGATAACACAGTTTTCGCACCAAAGTACATTAATCTCTAGGAGACAGAACACGTCTCCTTCCTGAGCGGTATGACGGCTGCGTGGTGCCATGGTGTTTATATTTGCGTACTATTGTTTGTATAGATGAACGTGGTACCTTCAGGTGTTTGGAAATTGCTCCCAAGGATGAACCAGACTTGTGGAGGTCTACAATTTTTTTCTGTGGTCTTGGCTGATTTCTTTTGATTTTCCCATGATGTCAAGCAAAGAGGCACTGAATTTGAAGGTAGGCCTTGAAATACATCCACAGGTACACCTACAATTGACTCAAATGATGTCAATTATCCCATCAGAAACTTCTAAAGCCATGACATCATTTTCTGGAATTTTCCAAGCTGTTTAAAGGCACAGTCAACCTAGTGTATGTAAACCTCTGACCCACTGGAATTGTGATACAGTGAATTAATCCGTCTGTAAACAATTGTTGGAAAAATTACTTGTGTCATGCACAAAGTAGATGTCCTAACCGACTTGCCAAAACTATAGTTTGTTAACAATAAGTTTGTGGAGTGGTTGAAAAACGAGTTTTAATGACTCCAACCTAAGTGTGTAAACTTCCGACTTCAACTGTGTGTGTGTGTATGTATATATATAAAAATGTATTTGATGAAACATTGAATTTGGCCTTCCTGTATAATTTGTTTTAATGAATCATAAGTTAAATAAAAAATATATATAAAATAAGGATAAGGTTTTGAAGTGTCTGTCCTATATCCATGAGATAAGAAAACTCAGGGGGGGGAAAAATACATATTTTAGAACCATGTTTGGTCATGGTATTTGTGGCACATTTTACCCCAAATGAACTTCCTGAAATTTTTACAGCCTGCTACTGGGTTACTTTCGTGTGCATCATAGAGCAGAACAGACACCTTCGTGTTTGTGAGTCTTCCCTTTTGATATTGGTGACATGAGTTTGTAGCTCCAACGGTTTGGTCTAGAGGGTCAGTTTTGTGAGAAGACCTCTTCGAAATGAGGACATCCGTGACAGAGTTCAGACGACTGCCTAAAGCTTGTGGATGGCATAGAGCAATGTTCGTGAGTCTCCCATCTTTAGATGGTGGTACTTATGAGTTAGTAGGTCACACGGTTAGAGTTTTACAGACGATTTCGTGATGATTCTCTTGTCTGGATCCTCATGTGTAGACAAACTCCACTTGTTATGGAATATTACAGAGTCAATGTGTATTGTTCTCTGTGAAAGCACACATCTTCACAGTTTTAAACAATAGAATGATCCATTAAACAGGATGTCATCCAGCCTGTCTCAGTAAGTGTTAGGACTTAATGTTAATTTCTAGTTGGATTCAACACAATGAAAATGATCTAATTGGAAATGACAACTGGTGCATAAAGCTTACACCAGTCAAGCACAGATGAGCGACGTTGAACAAGACCGTTGCTCAATTGTTTTAGCCAACAATGTCAACTTGGAATATTTCAGACTTTTTTAGGTTAACAAGTACTTCAGTAGAATTTAATTATAATTCTGAGTACAGTACTATTTAGATGTTTACACACAGTTGGCTTCAAACCTTACTTATCACACTAGAACAGAGGCCCCTCGTTTCTGACAACCATGTGACTCATCCAAACAGAAACAACATTTCATAAATGTTGTCCGTATTCCCTAAATTAGCAGAGTCACTGTACAGTTCATAGGGACGAAATATTACAAGGTTAATTGCGGTTTCAGTTCAAATCTAAAATCATAACATCCCCCCACATGGATTAATGTACAACCTGTGTGAATTACTATTGTTTTTCAACAAGTCAATACCACTTAATTAAAGATGCACTGTGCAGAAATAGCCATTTTCTGGTCACTGAAATTCTAGTAGTTAGCTTAATTTCAGTTTGTAACCAAACAAGCAAGTATAGTGTAGAGAATCATTGTACCATCTAAACCACAAATATATTTTTCATAACCTAAAATATTGTATTTTCAGCTGTTTGAAGCTGGTGTACAAAACCAAAAGTAAAAGATGAAAGAACTAAATATAAAAATGGGATGCATAGAAATAGTGCACATAGAAGACGTACAACTTCTTAGACTTGCTTTCAATGAGAATGACAGATATAACACATTTCTATGTGAAAGGTATTCAGTGAACATTAACATTAACTATAAACGATGGTTTCAACCAACTTGTCTTGACCAAGTATGAGATCGTTTCATTAAAAAAATCGAATGAAGAATTGGGTGAATGAAGTGGAACACATGTAGAGTTGTTCTCCAGAACCCAAGGCATTAATAACAAAGCATTCTGCAATATTTAACTTTTTGGGTGAATGGAACACATTCACATAGAAGAGTGAGTTATATAATGTTTCATTCTAATTGAAAGCAAGTTAAAGAAGCTGTAGATATGTTCTATATTCGAATTTTATATGCTTCCCGTTCTTAAGTTTAGTTTTTTCGTCTTGTACTTTCGGTTTTGTACACCAGCTTCAAACAGCTGAAATTACAATATTTTTGCTATAAAAAATATATTTCACAGCGGTTTAGAGATGGTACAATAATTCTCTACACTACACTTGCATATTTTGTAAATCAGTTTGTGACAATTATAATTTTAGCAACCAGGATATTGTGGAGCGATTTTTGCATAGTGCATATTTAAGAGTTGTCAGTTATAAACACCGATTACCAGTGGGACCATGCTAACTACAATCCCGACGCTCTGTCTTAACGTTTAGAAACGTTAATAACAATCGCTTGTGATGTCACAAGAAATATTGCCGAGAAATAATAAGTAAAAAGGTACACTGTAACATGTTTCCACAGATCCATACACAAAGCTGACGAACTACACTTCCTCCCCAGTTACCCTTACACACGTGTTCGATCATGCTAGGTAATTAGCACAGGTGGGCTCTGTTTTCCGCCTGTTTTACGTAAACAAGCGCTGTAAACTGAGATATGACCGGGTGGAACAATAACCCTATAAAAAGGTGTGTAGTCATTTAACCGTATTTTTGTATTATTATTTCTCACTTATATGAAATATACATTCCATATGTTTCCAAAACCGTACCGCAAGCGATGCATGTTAACTTCCAGAACGAGTATCGGGGCTCTTAATAACAAAACTCCTCCGGCCAGAAAGATACCTTCGTGAAGACGCTAAAGGTAGTTAATAACGTCTATGGTCTAACATAACTAGAAATATTACGAGTTGCCAATCTTGATGTAGGCTACATACCTGGGTGCGACATTTGGATGACTCGATTGTCTGTACCAAGATCATTAAAAATTACAGCAGCAATAGCTCCTTTACTGGCCGCAACATTGATCTTCTCTGAAAAAGAACATAGTTGGCCGCGTTGAATTAAGGCGATCCAGCCCTTCGACCCACTGGGTACATCATAAAAAGTATTACTTTCGCAACTGTAAATCGGATCAGGTAAATACACGTCGCCCATCACTGTGACTTTGGGAGATTGTTGTCCATATAGTCCGCTTTCCTCTTGTCGCCATACGGTTTCGTTGTTTACAGAATCAATAAACGACACATTCAGGTAGGCTGTACATATGTAAGTCGCCTCCGCCAAATGCAAACTCGTCACCTGAAGACTTGAAGCCACAAACAGCCATGACAATAGATACCGTTTCGCTAAAGGTACCATAATCCTGTTTACGACGTGGGTTTATATAGTGCCTCTCCGCGTTCAACAATCGATAAAGGTTTGAGACTTTAAAAAACCAAAAAGTTGCAGTGTAACTAGAAATATTACGTCAGACGCCGCTGACAGGTGAACTAGTTTGAAGTCGAACAGTCCTCTTCGTCGAGGTCAAATTGAGTAGTATACGCCCACCTTCATGCATTAAAGGAGAAGTACACATTTAAACCAAATCTCGATGTTATTTACGGCGAAATAACACGGAGCCATAATAACAATGTTAACGATAAAATGCTTGCAAATTTGTTGATGTTAGGCTAGGCCGTAGCCTATGTTGCTGAAAGGACAGTAATTGATTGAACAGTGCAATAATAGGTAGGTTTCCATTGACCCACGTTTATTCGACAAAAGCAACAAAACAAAAAAAACATGGTGACATTTGAAATGAAATGACAGAAAGGAGATATGTTCTTAAGATCGACAACATTTTTATTCGTTCGACAGGAGTGCATATTTATTTTGTCGAACTTTATTAATTGCGACAAATTGATGGAAACTGTGTTTTCGAATAAATGATGATTGCCAAATAATTGATGTCATCACATAACTATAAAGCTTCACTCAACATTTAATTATAAATACCAACTGCTTGAAAAATACATTTTTGTTTGTAATGACTTTCAATAATGCCTGAATTGCTTCGTCTTGCTTTTCTGGTTGGCTGGCAAGTTTAACTATCCAATTCTTTCAGATCTACAGGAGTACAAGATTCAACATGGCACGGGCCGTTGGCACATGATAATTATTAGAATATGGCAAATATTAGTCCATTATTGTATTCTGTCCATGCTGACTTTGGCGGGCTAGGCCTACCCGAGACAGATAGGTGGGAGGGGCAAACAGGTAGGGATGTTATGTTTTATTTTTATTTTTTATTAACAAATATCAACAAACAAGAGGAATAGTCACATGCAAACAAGCATACATACAAAACAATTACATTGCCAGGAATCCTAAACAAACAAATCATATTCATTAATTATACAACAAGTTATATGCCTCGGAGCGCCTTTTTGTTTTTCATTTTAGTTAAAGTAGTGTCATATTAGGGATGTTATGTTTGACACCAAAGGCGCTCCGAGGCATGCGTCTAATGCTATAGTGCAGAGGGTGTCATATGCTGAGGCAGTGAAGAAAGTAGAAGATGGGTCAAGGGGGAGGGATCCTAAGAGGATTCGTGTGAGTAGTAGATCCAGTAGCAATTTTAGCATGTACATCTTGGTTGGGTAAACTCCCCCCCCAATTTTTTTTTATGCATACCAGCAAAGCCAGTACACAACACTAAACAATACATTAATTGCACTATAACGGGCACCACAAACTGTTAGGGCCTACATAAAGCTGTCCCAACAGCAGAGATTTATTTTCAGCACCATGGAGTGAATCCTTATCACTGACCTGGCTATCAGCAGAGCCTTGTTTGGCAGCGAAACAGTTAATTCAGACTCATTTACTGCCTTTTTTAAAAACATTGCTGATATGGATGACTTGCTTAAAAACTTATTGACGCACGGATCCCTTTAGCGGGATCATTTTCGGAAACAACCGCTGAATTACAGAGTGCCAAATAAAATAAAAATACTACAAATATTTATAATCATGAAATCACAAGTGAAATATACCAAAACACAGCTTAGCTTGTTGTTAATCCACCTATCGTGTCAGATTTTGAAAATATGCTTTACAGCGAAAGCAATCTAAGCGTTTGTGAGTTTATCAATCACTAGACAAAACAATAAGAACAGCTAGCCGCAAATTAGCTTGGTCACGAAAGTCAGAAAAGCAATAAAATGAATCGCTTACCTTTGATGATCTTCGGATGTTTGCACTCACGAGACTCCCAGTTACACAATAAATGTTATTTTTGTTCGATAAAGATTCTTTTTATACCCAAAAACCTCCATTTGGTTTGCGCGTTATGTTCAGAAAACCACAGGCTCGTGCCGGTCCTGAAGGGCAGACGAGGGCAGACGAAAATTCCAAAAAGTATCCGTAATGTTCGTAGGAACATGTCAAACGTTTTCTATAATCAAACCTCAGGTTGTTTTTAACATACATAATCGATAATATTTCAACCGGACGGTAAACTATTCAATACTACAGAGAAAGAAAATGTCGAGCTACAACTCTCGGGCGCATGAACTAATCAAAGGACACCTGACGCGTTTTGATAAATCTCGCTAATTAAAAAAAAGAAAAGCTTGAAACTATGTCTAAAGCCTGGTCACAGCCTGAGGAAGCAATTGGAAAATGAATCTGGTTTGATACCCCTTTAAATGGAGGATGGGCAAGCAATGGAACAGGGATTTTTCCAAATAAAAAACACTTCCGGGTTGGATTTCCTCAGGTTTTCGCCTGCAAAATCAGTTCTGTTATACTCACAGACAATATTTTGACAGTTTTGGAAACTTTAGAGTGTTTTCTATCCTAATCTGTCAATTATATGCATATTCTAGCATCTGGGCCTGAGAAATAGTCTGTTTACCTTGGGAACGTTATTTTTCCAAACATAAAAATAGTGACCCCTAGCTGAAAGAGGTTTTAAACAAATTTGGTTTCTACTGACAATTGAGATGTACAAACTATGGCATAAGGGGACGACGAGCGGATAAGAGGCAATCCATAATTTCGATTAAGATAGCGAGCTAGGACCGACGTAGTCGTAGTATTTGTTCTGCACTTTTGAAAATGTACAGAGACAGAATTCAGAACATGGGCCGTTCTTACAGTATTCTCCCTGTACACCAAGTCAGAACCGTAGGATAAATAAAGGGGGCATATAAGCAGACAATGAAAGCTCTTACAATATTCGATGATGACATTTCTCTAAAACAGGCTATAGGCTACATGTGCACCACCAAGTCAGAGCAGTAAGCAAAATTAAGATGGGAAAATAGACCAAATTATTAGGGTGGGCTACTAACAGCTTACTACACAACATACACTTAATATGACTTTCTTATCTACAGTATACATATCTCCCTGGCAAATTACTGTCACGCCCTGGCCATAGAGAGGCTTTTATTCTCTATTTTGGTTAGGCCAGGGTGTGACTAGGGTGGGCATTCTAGTTTCTTTACTTCTATGTTTTCTGTTTCTATGTTTTAGCCGGGTATGGTTCTCAATCAGGGACAGCTGTCTATCGTTGTCTCTGATTGGGAATCATACTTAGGCAGCCTGTTTTTCCACCTTAGTTGTGGGTAGTTGACTTTGTTAGTGGCCTGTATAGCCCTAGTAAGCTTCACGTTCGTTTTTGTTGTTGTTTGTTGGCGACATTCATAATAAAAGGAAATGTACGCTCACCACGCTGCACCTTGGTCCGGTCATTTCCCTGACGACGTTCGTGACAATTACATAATTTATGCAGCAGCATATAAGACATTTTTGGACTCACCTTGTTGTGCTGTGCTCACTTGAACAGGAAGGTGCTGCGGCGGTCTTTCTTGAGGGCAAATTTTGTCATCAAAGTCTGGCATTCTCTGGATTTATGGTGCTTTCAAGACAACCGGGAACTCGGAAAAAAACAAGGTTGAATCATAACATCAGTGATCTTCCGGTCGGAGCTCTAAAAAGAGGCCCGAGTTCCTGACTTGGAATTCCGAGTTGGATGACTGTTCAAAATTATTTTCCCAGTCAGCCTCGTTTTTTTTCAGAGTTTTTCCGAACTCACTGAATTCTGAGATGTTAGTTTCCAGTTGTTTTGAAAGCGGCAGAAGTCATGCTGGATTGGTCCGTGCGAATGTTTATCCTTTTAAGCTTGGAAAAAAGGCAATTTCTGACAAATGTTTTAAGTCCTTAAACCCAGACTTGGACCACACCCCCTATCCACTGAATAGCAGGCAGGGGAAGCAAAATAGTGATTGCTTTGCAACGTTTTCCATTAGCCACTGATTCCTACCAAACCACTCGTTGGGCTCCCGAGTGGCGCAGTGGTCTAACATACTACATCTCTGTACAAGAGGTGTCACTGCAGTACCTGGTTAGATCCAGGCTGCATCACATCCGGCCCGTGATTGGGAGTCCCATATGGCGGCGCACAATTGGCCCAGCGTCGTCTGGGTTTGGCCCGGGGTAGGCCGTCATCGTAAATAAGAATTTGTTATTAACTGACTTGCCTAGTTAATTAAGGTTAAATAAAAAAATATATAAATAAATGTAATAAAAAATAAATAATTTAATTTCCGACTTGTGAAATGTTTACGTCCAATGGCCGCTGAGCACCGATACGTTTTATCTATGATTTCTCTTCATATGACAAGGATTGAAAAGGATTTGCCAGCAGATTGTCAACGTGATTCATGATGATGACTGCTTGTCGAGCTAAGATTCTGAAAGTATGACTTTGACATGATCAGTCCAATCAAAGCTAAGGTAGATATAACAGGAGGTACCAGTGACTCGCTCAGTAAGGAAGTGGTCAGATGACGCAGATGCTAAACTGCAGGACTGTTTTGCTAGCACAGACTGGAATATCAGCTGTGCTAGCATTGTCTGTAACCAGTGCAAATACTCTATACCAGGCGGTGTCAGAGGAAGGCCCTAAAAATTGTCAAAGACTCCAGCCACCCTAGTCATAGACTGTTCTCTCTGTTACCGCACGGCAAGAGGTACCGGACCGCCAAGTCTAGGTCCAAAAGGCTTCTTAACAGCTTCAACCCCCAAGCCATAAGACTCCTGAACAGCTAATCAAATGGCTACCCGGACTATTTGCACCCCCCCCCACTCCCATTTTGTCACTGCTGCTACTCTGTTTATTATCCATGCATAGTCACTTTACCTCTACCTACATGTACATATTACGTCAATTCCCTCGACTAACCTGTGCCCCCGCTCATTGACTCTGTACCGGTACCCCCTGTATATAGCCTCGCCACTGTTATTTTATTGTTGCTCCTTAATGATGTTATTTTTCTTTATTTTAATTTAGTATTTAATTTAATAACTTTTAACTTATGTTAATTTGAGGAAATCCTTGAACACTTATTTTTATTAACTGCATTGTTGGTTAAGGGCTTGTAAGTAAGCATTTCACTGTAAGGTCTACACCTGTTGTATTCGGCGCATGTGACAAATAAAATATGATTTTATTGTTTTATTTTATTTGATCTCATTTTAGCTGTGGCCAATGACCTTGAGCCTTCTTGGATGGGCACTTCTCATGTAAATCTATGACAGCACCCAATGGGGCTTGGATTGCCTAGCTCTCCCTGTAGATTCTGCGGTGATGTAGTGTCCCCAATCAGTTACAGAACACCAGAGCCAATCACAGCACAACTAGAGAAGATTACCAACGCCTACACTCTGTATTTTCCGCTGGCTGCCCCTTCACCACAAAAAGCGCTGCGCTAGACTGAAACACCTGAATTTTGAAGCTGCCTTACTCAAGAAAGCAAGAAAGAGACCATGTTTGTATGTGTCTTTATTCATTCAATACATTTGTCTTTACATTGTTTGCAAACTGATATGTGACATGAATTAATGCCAAAATAACATGCAATAACATTTCTTTTTAGCTAAACAGGTGGGGCTCAAAACAGGTTGCCACTGGTCAGTAGTGGAAAGACATAGGAAGAAGACAGACCATGATAGAGAAAGCAGTGGACCGTCTAATAAAGTAAGCATAAAAAGGGCCAAGGTAGGAAGCAAGAGTAATGATGTGTCGGAGTGAAAAGTGGTGATAGTGTTTGATGAAACCACAGGGGCTCATTTACACCCTATCCGACTATCTAATGCCATAGCGTAGAGAAAGAGGTACCCCCCGGTCAACATTTTTAGAATACCTACTCATTCAAGCGTTTGTCTTTATTTTTACTATTACTATTTTACTATTTCAGTGCACTACTTTTGTTTTTTTTAAAGTATTTAAAAAACAAATATATATACACTGCTCAAAAAAATAAAGGGAACACTTAAACAACACAATGTAACTCCAAGTCAATCACACTTCTGTGAAAACAAACTGTCCACTTAGGAAGCAACACTGATTGACAATAAATTTCACATGCTTTTGTGCAAATGGAATAGACAAAAGGTGGAAATTATAGGCAATTAGCAAGACACCCCCAATAAAGGAGTGGTTCTGCAGGTGGTGACTACAGACCACTTCTCAGTTCCTATGCTTCCTGGCTGATGTTTTGGTCACTTTTGAATGCTGGCGGTGCTTTCACTCTAGTGGTAGCATGAGACGGAGTCTACAACCCACACAAGTGGCTCAGGTAGTGCAGCTCATCCAGGATGGCACATCAATGCGAGCTGTGGCAAGAAGGTTTGCTGTGTCTGTCAGCCTAGTGTCCAGAGCATGGAGGCGCTACCAGGAGACAGGCCAGTACATCAGGAGACGTGGAGGAGGCCGTAGGAGGGCAACAACCCAGCAGCAGGACCGCTACCTCCGCCTTTGTGCAAGGAGGAGCAGGTGGAGCACTGCCAGAGCCCTGCAAAATGACCTCCAGCAGGCCACAAATGTGCATGTGTCTGCTCAAATGGTCAGAAACAGACTCCATGAGTGTGGTATGAGGGCCCAACGTCCACAGGTGGGGGTTGTGCTTACAGCCCAACACCGTGCAGGACGTTTGGCATTTGCCAGAGAACACCAAGATTGGCAAATTCGCCACTGGCGCCCTGTGCTCTTCACAGATGAAAGCAGGTTCACACTGACAACATGAGCACATGTGACAGACGTGACAGAGTCTGGAGATGCCGTGGAGAACGTTCTGCTGCCTGCAACATCCTCCAGCATGACCGTTTTGGCGGTGGGTCAGTCATGGTGTGGGGTGGCAGTTCTTTGGGGGGCCGCACAGCCCTCCATGTGCTCGCCAGAGGTAGCCTGACTGCCATTAGGTACCGAGATGAGATCCTCAGACCCCTTGTGAGACCATATGCTGGTGCGGTTGGCCCTGGGTTCCTCCTAATGCAAGACAATGCTAGACCTCATGTGGCTGGAGTGTGTCAGCAGTTCCTGCAAGAGGAAGGCATTGATGCTATGGACTGGCTCGCCCCAGACCTGAATCCAATTGAGCACATCTGGGACATCATGTCTCGCTCCATCCACCAACGCCACGTTGCACCACAGACTGTCCAGGAGTTGGCGGATGCTTTAGTCCAGGTCTGTGAGGAGATCCCTCAGGAGACCATCCGCCACCTCAGCAGGAGCATGCCCAGGCGTTGTAGGGAGGTCATACAGGCACGTGGAGGCCACACACACTACTGAGCCTCATTTTGACTTGTTTTAAGGACATTACATCAAAGTTGGATCAGCCTGTAGTGTGGTTTTCCACTTTAATTTTGAGTGTGACTCCAAATCCAGACCTCCATGGGTTGATAAATTTGATTTACATTGATCATTTTTGTGTGATTTTGTTGTCAGCACATTCAACTATGTAAAGAAAAAAGTATTTAATAAGAATATTTCATTCATTCAGATCTAGGATGTGTTATTTTAGTGTTCCCTTTATTTTTTTGAGCAGTGTATATACAGTACCAGTCAAAAGTTTGGACACATCTACTCATTCAAGGGTTTTTCTTTATTTTTAATATTTTCTCCATTGTAGAATAATAGTGAAGACATCAAAACTATGAAATAACACATTTGGAATCATGTAGTTACCAAAAGTGTTTAAAAAAATCTAAATACATTTTATATTTGAGATTCTTCTATTAGCCACCCTTTGCCTTGATAACACCTTTGCACACTCTTGGCATTCTCTCAACCAGCTTCACCTGGAATGCTTTTCCAACAGTTTTGACGGAGTTCCCACATACAGTGGGGAGAACAAGTATTTGATACACTGCCGATTTTGAAGGTTTTCCTACTTACAAAGCATGTAGAGGTCTGTAATTTTTATCATAGGTACACTTCAACTGTGAGAGACGGAATCTAAAACAAAAATCCAGAAAATCACATTGTATGATTTTTAAGTAATTAATTTGCATTTTATTGAATGACATAAGTATTTGATACATCAGAAAAGCAGAACTTAATATTTGGTACAGAAACCTTTGTTTGCAATTACAAAGATCATACGTTTCCTGTAGTTATTGACCAGGTTTGCACACACTGCAGCAGGGATTTTGGCCCACTCCTCCATACATACCTTCTCCAGATCCTTCAGGTTTCGGGGCTGTCGCTGGGCAATACGGACGTTCAGCTCCCTCCAAAGATTTTCTATTGGGTTCAGGTCTGGAGACTGGCTAGGCCACTCCAGGACCTTGAGATGCTTCTTACGGAGCCACTCCTTAGTTGCCCTGGCTGTGTGTTTCAGGTCGTTGTCATGCTGGAAGATCCAGCCACGACCCATCTTCAATGCTCTTACTGAGGGAAGGAGGTTTTTGGCCAAGATCTCGCGATACATGGCCCCATCCATCCTCCCCTCAATACGGTGCAGTCGTCCTGTCCCCTTTGCAGAAAAGCATCCCCAAAGAATTATGTTTCCACCTCCATGCTTCACGGTTGGGAGGGTGTTCTTGGGGTTGTACTCAACCTTCTTCTTCCTCCAAACACGGCGAGTGGAGTTTAGACCAAAAAGCTCTATTTTTGTCTCATCAGACCACATGACCTTCTCCCATTCCTCCTCTGGATCATCCAGATGGTCATTGGCAAACTTCAGACGGGCCTGGACATGCGCTGGCTTGAGCAGGGGGACCTTGCGTGCGCTGCAGGATTTCAATCCATGACGGCGTAGTGTGTTACTAATGGTTTTCTTTGAGACTGTGGTCCCAGCTCTCTTCAGGTCATTGACCAGGTCCTGCCGTGTAGTTCTGGGCTGATCCCTCACCTTCCTTATGATCATTGATGCCCCACGAGGTGAGATCTTGCATGGAGCCCCAGACCGAGGGTGGTTGACCGTCATCTTCAACTTCTTCCATTTTCTAATAATTGCGCCAACAGTTGTTGCCTTCTCACCAAGCTGCTTGCCTATTGTCCTGTAGCCCATCCCAGCCTTGTGCAGGTCTACAATTTTATCCCTGATGTCCTTACACAGCTCTCTGGTCTTGGCCATTGTGGAGAGATTGGAGTCTGTTTGATTGAGTGTGTGTACAGGTGTCTTTTATACAGGTAACAAGTTCAAACAGGTGCAGTTAATACAGGTAATGAGTGGAGAACAGGAGGGCTTCTAAAAGAAAAACGAACAGGTCTGTGAGAGCCGGAATTCTTACTGGTTGGTAGGTGATCAAATACTTATGTCACGCAATAAAATGCAAAGTAATTACTTAAAAATCATACAATGTGATTTTCTGGATTTTTGTTTTAGATTCCGTCTCTCACAGTTGATGTGTACCTATGATAAAAATGACAGACCTCTACATGCTTTGTAAGTAGGAAAACCTGCAAAATCGGCAGTGTATCAAATACTTGTTCTCCCCACTGTATGTTGAGCACTTGTTGGCTGCTTTTCCTTCCCTCTGCGGTCCGACTCATCCCAAACCATCTCGATTTGGTTGAGGTCGGGGGATTGTGAAGGCCAGGTCAACTGATGCAGCACTCCATCACTCTCCTTCTTGGTAAAATAGCCCTTACACAGCCTGGAGGTGTGTTGGGTCATTGTCCTGTTGAAAAACAAACGATAGTCCCACTAAGCCCAAACCTGATGGGATGGAGTATCGCTGCAGAATGCTGTGGTAGCCATGCTGGTTAAGTGTGCATTGAATTCTAAATAAATCACAGACCGTATCACCAGCAAAGCACCTCCACACCATAACACCTTCTCCATGCTTTACGGTGGGAAATACACATGCTGAGATCATCCGTTCAACCACACCACGTCTCACAAAGACACGGCGGTTGGAACCAAAAATCTCAAATTTGGACTCCAGACCAAAGGACAAATTTTCACTGATCTAATGTCCATTGCTCGTGTATCTTGGCTTAAGCAAGTCTCTTCTTATTATTGGTGTCCTTTAGTAGTGGTTTCTTTGCAGAAATTTGATTAGACTATTTGGCCTGATTCACAATGTCTCCTCTGAACAGTTGATGTTGAGATGGGTCTGTTACTTAAACTCTGAAGCATTTATTTGGGCTGCAATTTCTGAGGCTGGTAACTCTAATGAACTTATCCTCTGCAGCAGAGGTAACTCTGGGTCTTCTTTTCCTGTGGCGGTCCTCATGAGAGCCAGTTTCATCATAGAGCTTGATGGTTTTTGCGACTGCACTTGAAGAAACTTTAGTTTATTGAAAAAGTTCTTGAAATTTCCCGTATTGACTGACCTTCGTGTCTTAAAGTAATGATGGACTGTCGTTTTCTCTTTGCTTATTTGAGCTGTTCTTGCCATAATATGGACTTGGTCTTTTACCAAATAGGGCTATCTTCTGTATACCACCCCTACCTTGTCACAACACAACTGATTAACTCAAACGCTTTAAGAAGGAAAGAAATTCCACAAATTAACTTTTAACAAGGCACACCTGTTAATTGAAATGCATTCATGGTGGCTATTTGAAGAAGCTCAAATATAAAATATAATTTGATATGTTTAACACTTTTTTGGGGGTTACTATATGATTCCATATGTGTTATTTCATAGTTATGTCTTCACTATTATTCTACAATGTAGAAAATAGCAAAAATAAAGAAAAACCCTTGAATAGGTGTGTCTGTCACGTTCTGACCATAGTTCTTGTGTGTTTTGCTTGTTTTAGTGTTGGTCAGGACGTGAGCTGGGTGGGCATTCTATGTTGTGTGTCTAGTTTGTCTGTTTCTATGTTTGGCCTAATATGGTTCTCAATCAGAGGCAGATGTTTTGTGTTGTCTCTGATTGGGAATCATATATAGGTGGCTTGTTTTGTGTTGGGGTTTGTGGGTGGTTGTTTCCTGTCTCTGTGTTTTCTCTGCACCAGCTAGGACTGTATCGGTTTGCCACACGTTTGTTATTTTGTTATTTGTAAGTGTTCACAGTTTCGTCTTGTTTATTAAAAACATGTTGAACACGAGCTACGCTGCGTCTTGGTCCGATCCCTGCTACACCTCCTCTTCAGACGAAGAGGAGGAAGACTGGCGTTACAGAACCACCCACCAATCACGGACCAAACAGCGTAGCAACGGGCAGCAGTGGCAGCAGCAGCGGCCCATTACACAGGACTCCTGGACATGGGAGGAAATTCTGGAGGGTAAGGGACCCTGGGCTAAGGTTGGAGAATATCGCCGCTCTCGTGAAGAGCTGGAGGCAGCTAAAGCCGAGGAGCGGTGGTATGAGGAGGCAGCACGGAAGCGTGGCTGGAAGCCCGAGAAGAAACCCCAAAAATGTCTAAGGGGGGGGAGGCTAAAGGGGAGTGTGGCGAAGTCAGGTAGGAGACCTGCGCCAACTTCCCGGGCTTACCGTGGAAAGCGAGAGTACGGGCAGACACCGTGTTGTGCGGAAGAGCGCACGGTATCTCCTGTACGTATGCATAGCCCGGTGCGGTACATCCCAGCTCCACGTATCGGCCGGGCTAGATTGAGCATTGAGCCAGGTGTCATGAAGCCGGCTCAACACATCTGGTCTCCAGTGTGTCTCCTCGGGCCGGTGTACATGGCACCAGCCTTACGCATGGTGCCTGCACAGCCCAGTGCGGGTTATTCCACCTCCCCGCACTGGTTGGGCTACGGGGATCCGTAGCCCAACCGGTATATCGAACCGGTATATCGGTCCGGTATATCTGGCGCCACCTCCTCGCCCCAGCTCAGTAACACCAGTGCCTACACCACGCACCAGGCCTACTGTGCGCCTCAGCCGGCCAGAGTCTGCCGTCTGCCCAGCGCCGTCTGCGCTGTCCGTCTGCCCAGCGCCGTTTGAGCCAACCGCCTGCCCAGCGCCGTCTGCGCTGTCCGTCTGCCCAGCGCCGTTTGAGCCAACCGCCTGCCCAGCGCCATCTGAGCCGCCCGTCTGCCCAGCGCCATCTGAGCCGCCCGCCTGCCCAGCGCCATCTGAGCCGCCCGCCTGTCCCAGCGCCGTCTGAGCCGTCCGTCTGTCCCGAGCCGTCAGAGCCGTCCGTCTGTCCCGAGCCGTCAGAGCCGTCCGTCTGTCCCGAGCCGTCAGAGCCGTCCGTCTGTCCCGAGCCGTCAGAGCCGTCCGTCTGTCCCGAGCCGTCAGAGCCGTCCGTCTGTCCCGAGCCGTCAGAGCCGTCCGTCAGTCAGGAGCCGCCAGAGCCGTCCGTCAGTCAGGAGCCGCCAGAGCCGCCCGCCAGACAGGAGCCGCCAGAGCCGCCCGCCAGACAGGAGCCGCCAGAGCCGCCCGCCAGTCAGGGGCTGCCAGAGCCGCCCGCCAGTCAGGAGCTGCCAGAGCCGCCCGCCAGTCAGAAGCTGCCAGAGCCGCCCGCCAGTCAGGAGCTGCCAGAGCCGCCCGCCAGTCAGGAGCTGCCAGAGCCGCCCGCCAGTCATGAGCCGCCCTCCAGTCATGAGCCGCCCTCCAGTCATGAGCCGCCCTCCAGTCATGAGCCGCCCTCCAGTCCGGAGCTGCCATTCGTCCGGAGCTATCTCTCTGTCATGAGCTACCTCTCTGTCCTGAGCTACCTCTCTGTCCTGAGCTACCTCTCTGTCCTGAGCTACCTCTCTGTCCTAAGCTGTCTCCTCAGTCTGATGGGGCCCTTTGTGAGGGTTCCTAGGCCAAGGTGGGCGGCGAGGGTCGCCAGTCAAAGGACGCTAAGGAGGGGGACAAAGACAATGGTGGAGTGGTGTCCTCGTCCAGCGCCGGAACCACCGCGGACAGATGCCCACCCAGACCCTCCCCTAGAGTTTTAGGGGGTGCGTTCGGAGTCCGCACCTCAGGAGGGGGGTACTGTCACGTTCTGACCAGTTATTGTGTGTTTTGCTTGTTTTAGTGTTGGTCAGGACGTGAGCTTGGTGGGCATTCTATGTTGTGTGTCTAGTTTGTCTGTTTCTATGTTTGGCCTAATATGGTTCTCAATCAGAGGCAGATGTTTTGTGTTGTCTCTGATTGGGAATCATATATAGGTGGCTTGTTTTGTGTTGGGGTTTGTGGGTGGTTGTTTCCTGTCTCTGTGTTTTCTCTGCACCTGTTTAGCACATGGCTTCACATATGAATCCTTAAAGAGATTGGTGGGGTTTAGGCTTAAGAGGGTGTGAACGATGCTGAATGGGCGTAGACCAGTGGTTCCTAAACTTTTATAGTCCCGTACCCATTCAAACGTTCAACCTCCAGCTGCATACCCCCTCCAGCACCAGGGTCAGCGCACTCTCAAATGTTGTTTTTTGCCATCCTTGTAAGCCTGCCATACACAAACTGTACGATACATTTATTAAACATAAGAATGAGTGTGAGTTTTTGTCACAACCTGGCTTGTGGGACGTAACAGCTCTTATAGGACCAGGGCACAAATAATAATATTATAATAATCAATCATTTTGCTCTTTATTTAGCAATTTAGCAATCGTACATATAAAACATATATTTGTTCATCAAAAATTGTGAATAACTCACCACAGCTAAATGAGAAGGGTGTGCTTGAAAGGATGCACATAACTCTGCAATGTTGTGTTGTATTGGAGAGAGTCTCAGTCTTAAATCATTTTCCACACACAGTCTGTGCCTGTATTTAGTTTTCATGCTAATGAGGGCCGAGAATCCACTCTCACATAGGTACGTGGTTGCAAAGGGCATCAGTGTCTTAACAGCGAGATTTGCCAAGGCAACAAACTCTGAGCACAGCCCTATCCAGAAATATGGCAGTGGCTTCTAATTCAATTCCATTTTCACAGAACTGTTTGTTGCAATTTCGATTAGGCTCTCTTGTTCAGATATCCGTAAGTGGACTGGAGGCAGGGCATGAAAGGGATAACGAATCCAGTTGTTTGTGTCGTCCGTTTCGGAAAAGTACCTGCGTAATTGCGCACCCAGCTCACTTAGGTGATTTATTATATCACATTTGACATTGTCCGTAAGCTTGTTCATTTGCACACAAAAAATCATACAATGATGGAAAGACGTGTGTGTTGTCCTTGTTAATGCAAACAGAAAAGAGCTGCAACTTCTTAATCATAGCCTCAATTTTGTCCCGCACATTAAATATAGTTGCGGAGAGTCCCTGTAATCCTAGATTCAGATCATTCAGGAGAGAAAAAACATCACCCAGATAGGCCAGTCGTGTGAGAAACTCGTTGTCATGCAAGTGGCCAGACAAGTGAAAAAAAACTTTAAGCTCATCTCTCAATTTAAAAAAAAATGTGTCAATACTTTGCCACTTGATAACCAGCGCACTTCTGTATGTTGTAAAAGCGTTACATGGTCGCTGCCCATATCATTGCATAATGCAGAAAATACACGAGAGTTCAGGGGCCTTGCTTTAACAAAATTAACCATTTTCACTGTCGTGTCCAAAACGTCTTTCAAGCTGTCAGGCATTCCCTTGGCAGCAAGAGCCTCTTGTGGATGCTGCAGTGTACCCAAGTGGCGTCGGGAGCAACTGCTTGCACGCGCGTTACCACTCCACTATGTCTCCCTGTCATGGCTTTCGCGCCATCAGTACAGATACCAACACATGTTGACCCCCAAAGTCAATTTGATGTCACAAAGCTGTCCAGTACTTTAAAATATCCTCTCATGTTGTCCTTGTTTCCAGTGGTTTGCAGAAGAGGATGTCTTCCTTAATTGACCCCCCATAAACGTAACGGACATATACCAGGAGCTGTGCCAGGCCCACCACGTCTGTTGACTCATTCTGCTGTAACGCATATAATTAATTGGCTTGTATGCGAAGAAGTAATTGTTTCAAAACATCTCCTGCCATGTCACTGATGCGTCATGAAACAGTGTTGTTTGATGAAGGCATTGTCTGTATAGTTTTTTGGGCTTTTTCCCCAATCATTGTCCCAGCCATATCCGCGGCAGCAGGAATAATTAAGTCCTCCACAATAGTTTGGGGCTTGCCTGTCCTAGCCACTCGGTAGCTTACCATATAAGACGCTTCTAGACCCTTCTTATTAATGGTATCTGTTGCTTTTATACATGTTTAACTACTCAAAAGTCGTCTTTATTCTAGCTAAAAAAACTCCTGTGGCTTATTTTTCAAATTGTCATGTGTTGTTTCTAAATGTCTCCGCAAGAGTGAAGGTTTCCCGCGAAAGAGTAACGGTTAATGTGATTGGATGTTCATTATTTGACTAGACTACCTGTATTTGACATTGTGTTGTTATTTCGCTGAACACTAGATGGTTTAAATTTATTTTTGGCAGTGAACGAGGCTACTCAGGCGAGAAAAAAACCTCATCCAAATTTATACCCCCGTTGGAAAATATAAATGTACCGTTTGAAAATGTGAATCACATTTTTATCTGACGTATCCCCGACAGCATTGCGCATACCCCTGGGGGTACACTTACCCCAGTTTTGGAATACCTGGTGTTGACAAAAAAGAGCTCTCCAGTAGGTGTGCTGTACCAAAATATTCAAGGGACATTTTCTCAAAAGTGGGGTAACAAGTTTATCAACTATCAAAGCAGAATTACTTTACCATTGTTCCTCAACTGTAGTGTATTATATACCATTTTCTATCTGAGTCTCTACTTTTATCCAATGTAAAAAACACAATTCCAAATTTTGCTACATACGACCGAATCGAGCCGGTCGGTAACATTTGCATAAATCCCAATCCCAATGTGTTTACGGACATATTCAATCTCTCCCTATCCCAGTCTGCTCTCCCCACATACTTCAAGATGGCCACCATTGTTCCTGTACCCAAGAAGGCAAAGATAACTGAACTAAATGATCATCACCCTGTAGCACTCTCTTCTGTCATTATGAAGTGCTTTGAGAGACTAGTCAAGGATCATATCACCTCCACCTTACCTGTCACTCTAGACCCACTTAAATTTGCTTACCGCCCCAATAGGTGCAATCGCCATCACACTGCACACTGCCCTATACCATCTGGACAAGAGGAATACCTATGTAAGTTCATTGACTATAGCTCAGCATTCAACACCATAGTACCCTCCGAGCTCATCATTAAGCTTGAGGCCCTGGGTCTCAACCCCGCCCTGTGCAATTGGGTTCTGGACTTCCTGACAGGCCGCCCCCAGGTGGTGAAGGTAGGAAACAACACCTCCACTTCGCTGATCCTCAACATAGGGGCCCCACAAGGTTGCGTGCTCAGCTCCCTCCTGTATTCCTTGTTCACCCATGACTGCGTGGCCATGCACGCCTCCAACTCAATCATCAAGTTTGCAGACGACACAACAATAGTGCGCTTGATTACCAACAACGACGAGACGGCCTACAGGGAGGAGGTGAGGGCACTCGGAGTGTGGTGTCAGGAAAACAACCTCTCACTCAACGTCAAAAAAACAAAGGAGATGATCGTGGACTTCAGGAAACAGCAGAGGGAGCACCCCCCTATCCATATCGACGGGACAGCAGTGGAGAAGGTGGAAAGTTTTAAGTTCCTCAGCATACACATCACGTACAAACTGAAATGGTAAGAAGGCCAAACAGCGCCTCTTCAACCTCAGGAAGCTGAAGAAATTTGGCTTGTCACCCAAAACCCTGACAAACTTTTACAGATGCACAATCGAGAGCATCCTGTCGGGCCATATCACCACCTGGTACGGCAACTGCACCGCCTACAACCGCAAGGCTCTCCAGAGGGTGGTGCGGTCTGCACAATGCATTACCGGGGCCAAACTACCTGCCCTCCAGGACACCTGCAGCACCCAATGTCACAGGAAGGCCAAAAAGATCATCAAGGACAACAACCACCCAAGCCACTGCCTGTTCACCCCGCTACCATCCAGAAGGCGAGGTCAGTACAGGTGCATCAAAGCTGGGACCAAGAGACTGAAAAACAGCTTCTATCACAAGGCCATCAGAGTGTTAAACAGCCATCACTAACACAGAGAGGCTGCTGCCTACATACAGACTTGAAATCATTGGCCACTTTAATAAATGGATCACTAGTCACTTTAATAAATCTAACTTTATTTGTCACTTGCGCCGAATACAACAGGTGTAGACCTTACAGTGAAATGCTTACACACAAGCCCTTAACCAACAATGCAGTTAAGAAAAATACCAAAAAAATAAAAATAAAGTAACAAATAATGAAAGAGCAGCAGTAAAATAACAATTGCGAGGCTTTATACATGCCACTTTAATGTTTACATATCTTGCATCACTCACATATGTATATACTGTATTTTATACCATGAATTGCATCTTGCCTATGCCGCTCTTTCATTGCTCATCCATATATTTATATATATTCTTATTCCATTCCTTTACTTTACTTAGATTTGTGTTTATTAGGTAGTAGTTGTGGAATTGTTAGATTACATGTTGATATTGCTGCACTGTCGGAACTAGAGGCACAAGCATTTCGCTACACTCGCAATAACATCTGCTAGCCATGTGTATGTGACCAATAAAATTGGATTTGATTTCAATGGCCATAGACTTGAATGGGAAAAAGTATGGGTAAAACTAGTCAGTTTAAGCTAGAAACACCATTTGAACTTTAAAAGGTGCAGACTGGTCTCAAAAAGGTTACTTGTATACAGCTTTTTGATACTATTTATACTTGAACTATAACTGTTTAAATATGCATAAAATAGCTCTTGGCTTGAATGGGAAGTATTTGGATACGCCACTGGTCTTTAACTGTTCAAGCTACCAAAACAACTTTAAAATGTGCAGACTGGCACTGTTGCTTGACAAACTTTTTGATACTACTTATATTTTTCACACTACCGCGGTATTTGCATAAATCCCAATGCATTTCAGGGACTTAAATGGTAAAAATTCTGGTCACTACTAGTCTTCCACCGTTTAACCTGAAAGTCTAAGCCTTTGTGAATTATTTTAAGATGGTCATACCATGGATCATTTAGCTCTTTGATTTAGAATTTTAGGACCCCTGTAGGTATCCCCGAAAAAATTGTACCTTTACTACTATTGCCCATAGAAACACATTAAATAACACATTCATAAATGGCAAAAAGACAGTCAAATTGTCTGTCCTATATCTAGGATAAGAAAGCTCAGGAAATATTTCAGTTTCTTTGGACACATATTTAACCAATTTTTTTGTTGATAACAAAACTACCTCCATTTTTTTTTTAACTCACCACAGGTTAATGAGAAGGGTGTGCTTGAAAGGATGCACATAACTCTGCAATGTTGGGTTGTATTGGAGAGTCTCAGTCTTAAATAATTTTCCACACACAGTCTGTCCCTGCATTTAGTTTTCATGCTAGTGAGGACCGAGAATCCACTCTCACATAGGTACGTGGTTGCAAATGTGCATCATTCTCACCACATTTAATTCAGTTTACTTAAGTAAATGGCCTTTTCTAGTTAGTTATTAAGCTTGCAATTCTGTAAGGAATAGAAAAACAAAAAGGCTGAAGCACTACCAATTGGAAGGTAACCGAATCACTCACCATGGTGCACCATGGGGGTTACCTCGTCGCCTGAACCAGGAAGGTTGTAAATAACCACACCAGTGGCTCCACTTTCAGCAGCAGTCTTGATCTTCTCAGCGAAGGTGCAGTTCCCCCTCTGAATAAGGGCGATCCACAGCTCTGAGCTGTTAAAGCCTATCTGGAGACCACAGGCTAAGGGATCTGAATTAGGAAGAATCACCTCTCCGGAAACCGAGGTGACAGAAGAGTGGAGCCCATATAATCCACACTCACAGCTCTGTAACACCGTTTGGTTGTCACTTGTGTTAAAGTAACGCGTTTGAACGATAGCTTTCGTAAATACCATGTCCGCCCCAGCATGTTGAGCAGTTATCAGGCAGAGCAATGTGAAAAATCCCAAGCCGAATCCATGTGTGCCTTTCTTCTCCATTTTCCTCTCAAACATACTCGCAACTCCTGTAGTTCAGTCGAGCCCCGTCTTCCTGATCAACGGCTGCCCGGAGCGCTGTACTGTAGGGCAGTAAACTGATACCTCCCTTCTCTGTAACATAAACCAAGTCTACGTCAGTTGTGGTCTTATCTCAGTGGACCTTGCTCACTAGCTTTAAGTTCAGGTTTACCTGTGAGTGTTAGCCTGTTGATTTGACACATGCTTTTGTTTGCAATATTGCAGTGTTGTATTCCAAAACATGATCTGTCTACATTAGTTTCGAGCCAGTGTGCTATTAAAAGTGTATAGGAGGAAATGTTCTAGCAGGATTTAAAATGAGCAGTGTCAACAAACGCATTAAATGTCAATACAATACTGCTGCCATAAAAGTGCACAAGATAATGTGATACCGTAGGCTTAAAACACAGATCTAGCGAAATAACTTTGGCAATTCCTTTGTACATATTTGCAGCAGCATCACAAATTGAAAAGTTAATCCCAATGTGAAACCAGTTTAGGTGGTTTACTCTAAACATTTGAGCCATAAACTATATCCTCTTTATCAGGATGTTTACTCAACTATTCTACCTTCTGTATAGTTCTATGTACTTTTTCCAGAGCCCATGTAGCTTGTCTTTATGCTGTGGCATAAGGACACATTAAGCATGTGCATATGGAAGACGAGTTGACATAAATATTGAAGTAAAAACCCCTGCAATTTAAAAAAAATCCTCTTTAAAATGTGATTATTTTATTTAATGGTTTAATTATACTTAAAGTAAAATTCCACCCTGAAACTATATTTTGGTATTCATTTCATTAGTCCATTGTTGATATTGTCCCAAAATGTGTTGCTTTTCAGCAATAAAATATTCAAGATATATAACTTTAAAAATACAGAAATACTGCCGTTATGATTCATGCCTGCTGTATTTCTGTATTTTGGAAGTTATATATCTTACACTTGATTGCTGACATGCAGCTCAGAACAGCTGAATATGGATTTTAAAGAACTGATTGGGTCTCTGCTTGACACCAACAAACGCCCCAAAACATCTGGCTATGTGCCCCCCTAAATTGTGGCATTATACGTTTCAGGAGACTTTTAGCCCTCCATAATTGGCTATGAGACTATTCCAGCTCTGTGGGTGTAACATGTATTGACAGTTTTGATACCTTCTGGAAACAAAGCTTGTTTCATAAGGAGTATGGGATCCACCCAAATAATTTTGGTTCCTGGATCCTTTCACAGCCTTATAAGCCTGCGTTGAGACAATGACTTATCAATGACCCAAGCCCAGCTCAGTTAATCCCTACCATTGTGTCACTGAGTTGTCATAATGCTTCAGAAAATTTACATTTTCCCAGGGGCATTGGAAGACACAATGTAAGTAACTTAATTTATGTCCCTCTAACTGCCCTGAATGCCCCTGCTGGTCCTGCAGTAATCATTTGCCTATGAACCAGTTATACTGTTAGCACTGAGGCGGTGTGCCCTAGCAGGAAGTCCACTGTATGCAGCTCACCCTGCACTAACATAAATCACATGAGCATGTCTACTTCTGCTTCTCTTCCCAGTAAAGCAATGAAAACAATCAAGCATCCCAGAAAAGTTCTAAAAATAGCCCACGTTAACATACAGTTGATGTCGGAAGTTTACATACACTTAGGTTGAGAGTCATTAAAACTCGTTTTTCAACCACGCCACAAATTTCTTGTAAACAATTTACAGTTTTGGCAAGTTGGTTAGGATATCTACTTTGTGCATGACGCAAGTCATTTTTCCAACAATTGTTTACAGACAGATTATTTCACTTATAATTCACTGTATCACAATTCCAGTGGGTTAGAAGTTTACAGACACTAAATTGACTGTGCCTTTAAACAGCTTGGAAAATTCCAGAAAATTATGTTATGGCTTTAGAAGCTTCTGATAGGCTAATTGACATAATTTGAGTCAATTGGAGTGCGGATGTATTTCAAGGCCTACATTCAAATTCAGTGCCTCTTTGCTTGACATCATGGGAAAATCAAAAGAAATCAGCCAAGACCTCAGAAAACAAATTGTAGACCTCCACAAGTCTGGTTCATCCTTGGGAGCAAGTTCCAAACGCCTGAAGGTACCACGTTCATCTGTACAAACAATAGTACGCAAGTATAAACACCATGGGACCACGCAGCCGTCATACCGCTCAGGAAGGAGACGCGTTCTGTCTCCTAGAGATGAACGTACTTTGGTGCGAAAAGTGCAAATGAATCCCAGAACAACAGCAAAGGACCTTGTGAAGATGCTAGAGGAAACAGGTACAAAAGTATCTATATCCACAGTAAAACGAGTCCTATATCGACACAACCTGAAAGGCCGCTCAGTAAGGAAGAAGCCACTGCTCTAAAACCGCCATAAAAAAGCCAGACTACGGTTTTCAACTGCACATGGGGACAAAGATCGTACTTTTTGGAGAAATGTCCTCTGGTCTGATGAAACAAAAATAGAACTGTTTGGCCATAAAGACCACCGTTATGTTTGGAGGAAAAAGGGGAGGCTTGCAAGCCGAAGAACACCATTCCAACCATGAAGCACGGGGGTGGCAGCATCATGTTGTGGGGGTGCTTTGCTGCAGGAGGGACTGGTGCACTTCACAAAATAGATGGCATCATGAGGAAGTAAAATGATGTGGAAATATTGAAGCAACATCTCAAGACATAGGTCTGGAAGTTAAATCTTGGTCGCAAATGGGTCTTCCAAATGGACAATGACCACAAGCATACTTCCAAAGTTGTGGCAAAATGGCTTAAGGACAACAAAGTCAAGGTATTGGAGTGGCCATCACAAAGCCCTGACCTCAATCCCATAGAACATTTGTGGGCAGAACTGAAAAAGTGTGTGTGAGCAAGGAGGCCTACAAACCTGACTCAGTTACACAAGCTCTGTCAGGAGGAATGCGCCAACATTCACCCAACTTATTGTAGGAAGCTTGTGGAAGGCTACCCGAAACGTTTGCCCCAAGTTATACAATTTAAAGGCAATGCTACCAAATACTAATTGAGTGTATGTAAACTTCTGACCCACTGGGAATGTGATGAAAGAATTATAAGCTGAAATAAATCATTCTCTCTATTATTCTGACATTTCACATTCTTAAAATAAAGTGGTGATCCTAACTGACCTAAGACAGGGATTTTTTACTTGGATTAAATGTCAGGAATTGTGAAAAAACTGAGTTTAAATGTATTTGGCTAAGGTGTATGTAGACTTCCGACTTCAACTGTATGTAGCATAAGAAACAAGGTTCATGAAATAAAAAATGTACTAGTAACAGATGACATTCATATTCTGACAATCTCTGAACCTCACTTAGATAATACCTTTGATGATAGTGGTAGCAATACGTTTATAACATGTACAGAAAATACAGAAATGCCAAAGGTGGAGGTGTTTATATTCAGAACCACATTCCTGTAAAGCTAATAGAGGACCTCATGTTAAATACTGTTGAAGTGATATGGTTATAGGTTAATCTGCCTCACCTAAAGCCGGTTCTAGTGGGAAGCTGCTATACTAAGTGCTAACAGTCAGTATCTGGATAACATGTGTGAAATGCTTGATAAAGTATGTGATATCAACAGAGAGGTACATTTTCTGGGTGATTTAAATATTGACTGGCTTTCATCAGGCTGCCCACTCAAGAGAAAACTTCAAACTGTAACCAGTGCCTGCAACCTGGTTCAGGTTATCAGTCAACTTACCAGGGTGGTTACAAACAGCACAGGAATGAAATCATCAACATGTATTGATCACATCTTTACTAATGCTGCAGAAATTATCTTTAAAGCAGTATCCAAATCCAGCGCATGTAGTGATCACAATATAGTAGCCATATCTAGGAAAACCAAAGTTCCAAAGCCTGGGCCTAATATAGTGTATAAGAGGTCATAGAATACATTTTGTAGCGATTCCTATGTTGTTGCTGTAAAGAAAATGTGTTGGTCTGTGGTGTGTAATGAAGAGCAACTAAACGCTGCTCTTAACACATTTATGAAATTGCTTATTCCAGTTACTAATAAGCAGTGGTGTAAAGTACATCAGTAAAAATACTTTAAAATACTACTTAAGTCTGTACTTTACTATTTATATTTTTGACAACTTATACTACATTCCTAAAGAAAATAATGTACTTTTTACTCCATACATTTTCCCTGACACCCAAAAGTACTCATTACATTTTGAATGTTTAACAGAACAGGAAAATGATCCAATTCACACACTTATCAAGAGAACATCCCTGGTCATCCCTACTGCCTTTGATCTGGCAGACTCAGTGTGTTGGAGTGTGCCCCTGACTATCCATAAAATAAAATAAACAAGAAAATGGTGCCCTCTGGTTTGCCTAATATAAGGATTTTGAAATGATTTATAGTTTTACTTTAGATACTTAAGTATATTTTTGAAATAACATTTACTTTTGATACTTAAGTATATTTAAAATCAAATACTTTTAGACTTTTACTCAAGTAGTATTTTACTGGGTGACTTTCACTTTTACTTGAGTCATTCTCTTATCTTTACTTTTACTCAAGTTTGGCAATTGGGTACTTTTTCCACCACTGCTAATAAGCATGCACCCATTAAGAAAATGACTGTAAAAACTGTCAAATCCCTGTGGATTGATGAGGAATTGAAAATGTTTATAGTTGAGAGGGATGAGGCTAAAGGAATGGCAAATAAGTCTGGCTGCAGAACCGATTGGTAAACGTACTGCAAATTGAGAAATCATGTGACTAAACTGAATAAAAATAAAAAACTATACTATGAAACAAAGACAAATGACAGAATGATAGTCAAAAGCTTTGGAGCACCTTAAATGAAATTTTGGGCAGAAAGGCAAACTCTGCTCCATCATTCATTGAATCAGATGGCTCATTCATCACAAAACCCAGTGATATTGCCAATTACTTTTATGATTTTTTCATTGGCAATATTAGCAAACTTAGGCATGACATGTCAGCAACAAATGCTGACACTACACCAGTATAATGATCAAATTATGAAAGACAAGCATTGTACATTTTGAATTCCCTACCGGGGTCTGACAACTTGGATGGAAAATTACTGAGGATAATAGCGGAAAATATTGCCACTCCTCTTTGCCATATCTTCAATCTAAGCCTACTAGAAAATGTGTGCCCTCTGGCGTGGAGGGAATCAAAAGTAATACCGCTACCAAAGAATAGTAAAGCCCCCTTGACTGGCTCAAATAGCCTTTGGAAAAAATGGTGTTTGACCAGATACAATGCTATTTCACTGTAAACAAATTGAAGAGACTTTCAGCACGCTTATAGGGGAGGACATTCAACAAGCACAGCACTTACACAAATGACTGATGATTGACTGAGAGAAATTGATGATAAAAAGATTGTGGGAGCTGTTTTGACATTATCTGCTGATGGAAAAATGTATGTGTTATGGCTTTACACCCCCTGCTATATTGTAGATAAAGAGTTACCTGTCAAACAGAACACAGAGGGTGTTCTTTAATGGAAGCCTCCAACATAATCCAGGTAGAATCAGGAATTCCCCTGGGCAGCTGTCTAGGCCCCTTGCTTTTTCAATCTTTACTACTGACATGCCACTGGCCTTGAGTAAAGCCAGTGTGGCTATGAATGTGGATGACTCAACACTATACACATCAGCTACTACAGTGAGTGAAATCACTGCAACACTTAACAAAGAGCTGCAGTTAGTGTTTCAGAACTGGTGGCAATGAATAAATTAGTCCCCCAAAAAATAAAAAAATAAGAGCATTGTATTTGGGAACACACTAAATGTATTGGGTAAATGAAATGAAGTGTAATATTTTTAACTGTATATACATCTCTTAATGTTGCTGGACCCCAGGAAGAGTAGCTGCTTCATTGGCAGCAGCTAATAAGGATCCATAATAAATACAAATACAAAACATTTTGGGACTATATCAGCAATGGACTAATGAAACAAAAACCAAAAGTTTTCCTTTTTCTCCAGATACTCAAACCCCCAGTTTAAAAAAACAGAAAATTGCCACAAACAATATCTACAAAAATATTTCCAGAATTTAACAATAAAACGTGATTGCCTAATCATGTTAACAAAGAACAAATTCATTTCATACATATTGTGGTCCAATATATTATCCAAAGCGATGTCTGTCATTCTATACACCTTGGTGATGAGAACCTCTTCTTTCTCTCCTCCCAGATGACAGAGGTCAGGGATACACACAAAATGAATGTCTTTCAGCTCCGCAGCAGTTGACAAAATCTCTTCTGAAAGAACAAAAAAGAAAAACCAGCATACACAAATTAAAAAATATTTAAAGTAATTGTCCAGTTAAAATCTCACTTTTAAAAGTTGATAAACTGTTAACTCCATACCCAAATAATGTTGTTGACGCATCCTATACTCATATGTGGCCAAAGCATAAATTGGAGAAAAAAAACCTCTCAAAAACACCACCTCAACCTTGTATCTCAAACAGACCGTTTCAAAAATGCTTGCCATTTCCTCAGAGGATGATGTCATCCTCCTGTAGAGGATGAGCTGGCCAATCAGTGGTCTACTCGCATTAGTATTTTTAATGACCGCTATACACCCACACCATTCTGTTGTTGGGGTACGCCAACACCATTCTAATACATAAAATCTGCTTTTTAACATCCTTTATTACACTTTTTTTGGAAGGAAAACTATTCTACTCTTATTGTAATTAATTATATGTCATATTTCATAGAAATCTGGAAACACTGGACAGTTACTTTAAGTTGTAGAAACATTATGCATACAGCCCTCCTGAATACAGTGTCTACATTTTACATAATTAATGAATCGATGCTTAATATTATGTGTAGACAGAATGTACCATGAAAATCATGTTTGATTCGACCCTACACTGTACCATGTAATCAATACTCAGTCTAACCTCAGGAATGGACAGCATATTTGCCATAACTGCTCTCTTAAGTGGACTCGAGTTTTAAAGTTGAAAGCCCCACTTGAAGGTCAACATTAGGAAATTTGATATTGTAAATATGCTTGTGAGCAGGTCATGAACCACGAATAGTTGTCGGCTTGAAAATAGCCAGGGTCTTCCGCCTCAGCTAAAAGCAGTGCCCCATGACTGGCTCCCAGGGGTGTGTCTTTATCCTCCCCTCCTGTCCCCCTCTTCCCGGTGTGTTACCGGGTTCAGGGAGAGCAGCTTCACTCAGGCTCAGGGGGTCTGCGAGAGGTCAGAGGAAGCCTGCAGACAGGCAAGACAGAAGTGTGTTGTCATGGGGGTCTTGAGACAGACCTAAGGACCTGCGGTCCCCAGATGGCATCACAGGAACAAAAGCAGCATTGATGGCCATCAACTGGTTTATAGTGAGAGAGAGAGAGAGAGAGAGAGAGAGAGAGAGAGAGAGAGAGAGAGAGAGAGACATGGTAGTGTGTGCAACTCCTGTACTCACAAACAATACAGTGAGTATAACATACACAATTATACATTCATGCATGTCCTATTTCAACAAAGGGAGATGTATAATGAATCAAATCAAACTATTTTAAGTGCATTTAAAATAGTATACAATCAACACATTTTAGAGTAAAACAATGAAAGTAAAAGCAAATAAGCAATAAAGTATTAATAAAACAAAAACACTAAGGATGTATAAAACAAAATCCCTGATTAACTCGAGTCAAATGAAAGAAATGCAAATAAATGATGAACAGGAGCCTCTACATTACCAAATATTGTGGTCTTATAGTATCCTTTGCAGGCTACTGGTGAGAAGGTGTCTGTGGTTTGCTCTAGCATCCACCTGGCAGCATGGAGGTTACTCTGCTGCAGCAGAAGGGTCTTGTCGACAAATCTGAATATCTGAGAAAGGCACTCTGGGTATACACAACTAGAATTTAAATGTGTCAATGGCTTGATGTGCATATTTTGGTGTCCGAATGAAATATTTTCCCAAAATCAACAACCAATATATACACATTTTATGTTATGAAACTATGCTCTTTCTCTTTTACTTTGTCCTAAAAGAGTTAATGGTTAGATGTGAAAAAATTGTCACTTTTTCATTCTGTGCACCTGTCCAAAAACGAAATACAATCTATATAAGTGTTAATAAAACATCTTAAATCATAACAAAACTGTCAAAAGATTATTCTGGCATGATTTTCTAATGGTCTACTGCACTACACTTTTATATGGGTAAGACAGTTTAGGCAGAAAGGTTTTAAATACTTGAAATACTTTTGTCCGGAAAATTAGCCTTCATGATTATCATTCGGTGCAACTGACATGAAGTCACCATTTTGGATCAAATCACATGATGATACTAGTGACAATATGTGACATCATTAAGATGCCTGTGAGGCAGCCTTTGGTTAAGAAGAAATGTTAGGAAGTTGCTCGTAAATGTTTAATAAGTTCACATTTCCACTCCCTGTCATGTTTTACCCCCCCAGAAAATGCTAAAAAACAATACAAATTTTGAATTATCTGAAAAGCTTGTATTTTATTTTGATACTCAAGATGCATACTTAAAGGTAAAAGTCAAGTTCTCACATGGGTGCACAAGCAGTTGCCTGTAAAACATGTTTACGTGAGAACAAGGCATTTATTAACCCACTATTCCTGGGTAGGCTGTCATTGCAAATAAGAATTTGTTCTTAACTGACTTGCCTGATTAAATAAAATAATAAAAATAACTGTTTGTATGCAATATTTCCTTTGTGGCCTTCACCACAGATATTGCTCTCCAGTTTTGTGATGAAACAAACGTATGTGTAGTTGAATTTATTCCGTGACTGTTGTTTTTTTGTTGTCACGGCCTTATTGTATATCACGGTGGCGAATGAACGAATGGGTTTGAGCAAACAACCTAATTATCACAACATAGGTTATAATATGACTTTTTTACTGGCTTGGCTTTCTCAGTGATTTTACTCACTTACCGCTACCGCCCCTTTGTAGGCCAGGTACTGAAGGTGATTGGGGAGGAAGTGCTGATCACTTCTATGCAGCAGTATGGAGTGAGGAATGTTTTTGTCTGGTCATCTGTGCCAGACATTACCTTGTACTATGAAAGAGATGTGAAGGAAATGATCAGTGAGCCCAAGCCCTTGAGCTTAAGAGCATCTCGGCTGTCCGACACAGACTGGGCTGCTTTCTTGTCACATGAGTGCAACATCATCAAACAAACTGAGGAATGCAAGTTTGATAATTGTCAACTTGAGTTTCTGTTACAACTTTTGCTGCAATGAAATCATTTGTATTTAATGGTTGAACCTCATAAATTGCTTTCACATTTATAATTGTTTTAATCTTGCACTGTTCTGCACAAACTTAAACATATCTGTGGATGTTTTAATGTTACATTAATGTTTTTACAAGACATTGCACAGAGCAATTTCATTAGTTTTTAATCAAATGAGTAATTGATGTAATGTAGAACACTTTCTTAAACGTTTTGTATTTTAATGTTTGAATGTCATTACTGTACTTCAAGAACTTTACTATGTATGTATTACATTGATTCTTAACTGTTTTAACATTGTTTGAAAAATGTATCATAGTGCAGAATTTTAATCATTTTTAGAAGTTCATTGCCATGTTCATGATGAAATGTTTCTGCGTGATAAACATTTGAGTCACATTTCTTGTAATTTATTAAGCATTAAAGGCATCATTGTAGTTGAATAAGAAACCATACTGTTTATGTATGTGTGTGTTTCTGTAAGAGGGAAAGAGATCTGCCCAAAAAAAATTACACTAAAATAATAGTCATTCGGTGCAACCAGCAATGATCATTCGGTACTTAATGGTTAAAAACAATAACATTATTATATTGTCTAATAAAATGCAGAGAAGCTCAGTCGATAAGAGAAAAATGCATTTTTGTAAAATTGTATATGGTTTTAATTTCTCTAACAGAAGTTTTAGTTGACAGTCATTCAAAATTTGGGGTCGTCCAGTGAAAAGTAAAAAAAAAAAAAAATTATACCGTCATTTTTAACTTCTTTGATATTGAATAACTGAGACCATGTTTATATTCATATTTTACTCTTCTTTGATAGAAATAATGGTCAGAAAACGTTTTTTATATAAAAAAATGTATGGTCAGACAGGATGACTTTTTTTAGGAAGTAAATTTAACTTGCATAAAAAGCGACAAATCCTGAATGTGCAAACACATTGTAGGTAACACTCAAGGGAACATAACAAATGTTTCGAAATTAATATTTTTCCCTTTTAAAATGTTTTTGAAAACCTTATTCGTCATTGACCCAAATATTCTGACACTTCTCGTCTCTGCTTCAGCCACGAGCTGCTTTTAAAAAATTCCATCACAGTCCGTAACCACTCTCTCTTGGAGCGCCGTCACTCTGTGGAATATCTTAGAAACAAAATATAGTAGGCATATCAGTGTCACTAGCCTTGTTGCAACACCCCTCATTAATGGCAAGCAGTTTCCATGGTTCCAGACAGACAGCATAGTTAATTTCTCAGGCTAGCCATGCTTAGTTCATAAACAGAGTAATAGAAGCTTGGCCACAGATAAATGTTGAGATAGTATGTTCATGTGGCACAGCACTCTTATACCTGATGGACTTTGTTGTCCACTGGCTCTGGTTTGGTCTGGGTTTCTATCTAGTGGACCAACTTCTTCCTCTGATTCAGAATCACTCTCTCTTCCAGCTCCACTAGCTCCTATTCTGTAAAGCCACGGCCAGCTTCTCTGTGAACAGACAAAGCTCTCATAACCTGAGCTACTGGGTGGGTCCCTGATGGGCATAGAGAACTGATTATGGCAGATAAAGTTGATTCAGTACCTTTTCTCTTGCATCCTGGCCCGAGTGATGTAGCATTGCTTTATCACTCTAAAAGACAAAATACAATTATTCTAAAACACGCAAGTGACGTCATCATGACAATGTAAAATATACAAATACAATTTCAAATGCCGTAGTAAAGGGGAGTTACAAGTACAATTTTAAATGTTTAGTAATGTTTTATAGCCCACCTGTGTTTTGAAACTCACCTCACTTGGGTTGTTTTTCCCCCGTCTGCTGAGCTCTGCACACCAGAGGGCGCTGTTTCCCTGTTTTTCTGTGTTTCAGTTACGTCTACAGTTTTCTGATCACTGTGGGTTAGGTACAGCCACAACAGTCTCACCCACAGACTGAATCGTATTCTAAACTTGACTTACCAACAGCAAATCATTCCTGTACAGGTAACAGTTTTTTTTTTTGTCTTTCAATGTATCCTGTCCTGTTCTTGTAAAAAAAAAAACAATGCACCGACTTTAGAAAAAGAGAATTAGTGTGTTAAAATAACATGAAATGTGTTATATATACTGAGTATAGCAAACATTAGGAACACCTTCCTAATATTGAGGTGCACAACTCTACAAGGCGTCAAAACCATTCCACAGGGATGCTGGCCCATGTTAACTCCAGTTGTGTTAAGTTGGCTTGAAGTCCATTAGGTAGTGGACCATTCTTGATAAACATGGGAAACTGTTGAGCGTGAAAAACCCAGCAGTGTTGCAGTTCTTGACACAAACCGGTGTGCCTGGCACCTACTTCCATACCCCGTTCAAAGGCACTTATATCTTTTGTCTTTCCCATTCACCCCCCTGAATGGCACACATGCACAGCACACCACCCTAATGGCTTGCCAGATGCTGCTGGAAGGAGGCACTCTTTCCTTTGGTCAAAAAAACAAACAACAAATATCCCAATGCCCCAGGGCAGTGATTAGGGACATTGCCCTGAGTAGGATGCCGTCTTTCAGGTGGGACGTCAAATGGGTGTCCTAACTCTCTGTGGTCACTAAAGATCCCATGGCACTTATTGGAAAGCTGCCGTGGTCATCCCCCTCTTCAAAGGGGGAGACACCCTGGACCCAAACTGTTACAGACCTATATCCATCCTGCCCTGCCTATCTAAGGTCTTCGAAAGCCAAGTTAATAAACAGATCACTGACCATCTCGAATCCCACCGTACCTTCTCCGCTGTGCAATCCGGTTTCCGAGCCGGTCACGGGTGCACCTCAGCCACGCTCAAGGTACTAAATGATATCATAACCGCCATCGATAAAAGACAGTACTGTGCAGCCGTCTTCATCGACCTGGCCAATGCTTTCGACTCTGTCAATCACCATATTCTTATCGGCAGACTCAGTAGCCTCGGTTTTTCTGATGACTGCCTCGCCTGGTTCACCAACTACTTTGCAGACAGAGTTCAGTGTGTCAAATCGGAGGGCATGTTGTCCGGTCCTCTGGCAGTCTCTATGGGGGAACCACAGGGTTCAATTCTCGGGCCGACTCTTTTCTCTGTATATATCAATGATGTTGCTCTTGCTGCGGGCGATTCCCTGATCCACCTCTACGCAGACGACACCATTCTGTATACTTCTGGCCCTTCCTTGGACACTGTGCTATCTAACCTCCAAACGAGCTTCAATGCCATACAACACTCCTTCCGTGGCCTCCAACTGCTCTTAAACGCTAGTAAAACCAAATGCATGCTTTTCAACCGTTCGCTGCCTGCACCCGCCCGCCCGACTAGCATCACCACCCTGGACGGTTCCGACCTAGAATATGTGGACATCTATAAATACCTAGGTGTCTGGCTAGACTGTAAACTCTCCTTCCAGACTCATATTAAACATCTCCAATCCAAAATCAAATCAAGAATCGGCTTTCTATTTCGCAACAAAGCCTCCTTCACTCACACCGCCAAACTTACCCTAGTAAAACTGACTATCCTACCGATCCTCGACTTCGGCGATGTCATCTACAAAATAGCTTCCAATACTCTACTCAGCAAACCAGATGCAGTTTATCATAGCGCCATCCGTTTTGTTACTAAAACACCTTATACCACCCACCACTGCGACCTGTATGCTCTAGTCGGCTGGCCCTCGCTACACTGGCTCCAGGTCATCTATAAGTCCATGCTAGGTAAAGCTCTGCCTTATCTCAGTTCACTGATCCCGATAACAACACCCACCCGTAGCACGCGCTCCAGCAGGTATATCTCACTGATCATCCCAAAAGCCAACACCTCATTTGGCCGCCTTTCCTTCCAGTTCTCTGCTGCCTGTGACTGGAACGAATTGCAAAAATCGCTGAAGTTGGAGACTTTTATTTCCCTCACCAACTTTAAACATCTGCTATCTGAGCAGCTAACCGATCGCTGCAGCTGTACATAGTCCATCTGTAAACAGCCCACCCAATTTACCTACCTCATCCCCTTACTGTTTTTATTTATTTACTTTTCTGCTCTTTTGCACACCAGTATCTCTACTTGCACATGATCATCTGATGATTTATCACTCCATCTGCTAAATTGTAATTATTCGCTCCTATGGCCTATTTATTGCCTACCTCCTCATGCCTTTTGCACACAATGTATATAGACTCATTTCCCCCCCCTACTGTGTTATTGACTTGTTTATTCCATGTGTAACTCTGTGTTGTTTCTGTCGCACTGCTTTGCTTTATCTTGGCCAGGTCGCAGTTGTAAATGAGAACTTGTTCTCAACTAGCCTACTTGGTTAAATAAAGGTGAAATAAAAAATAAAAATAAAAGTAAGAGTAGAGGCGTTAACCCTGGTGTCCTGGCTAAATTCCCAATCTGGCCTTCATACCATCATGGCCACCAAATCATCCCCAGCTTCTAATTGGCTCATTTATCTCCCCTGTAACTATTCTCCAGGTCGTTGCTGTAAATGAGAATGTGTTCTCAGTCAACTTACCTGGTAAAATAAGGGTTAAAAATAAAATGTCTCAAAGCTTAAAAATATTTTTTTAGACACCGCTTCCTATACATTGATTGAAGTGGATTTAAGAAGTGACATCAATAAGGGATCATTGCATTCACCTGGTCAGTCTGTCATGGACAGAGCATGTGTTCTTAGTTTTTTGTGTACTCAGTGTATCTAGAGTTAGAAAAATGTATTGATGTGTCACTCCACAATGATACTATAATACTTTTTTATTTTTTTAACACATTGTGGACCACTCAAACTGAGTTTTGAAACACTAAAAACAATCATCGGCAAACATGGTACAGGCGTAATATATAATGCCTTACATAACCTATACACATTTATGCATAAAGTACAGCGGCTAAAGGGTCAATTAGGCTCTTATAAAAAATAAAGTATCCGTTGGAGGATAAGGTGGCAGGCTTTGGCACTTACATTATTGTTACCTGATAAAATGTCACATAATTGGTTATTTTCATCAAGACTGTTAAAATTTTGATTTTGGCAGGACAGCTGACCAAAAGATCCTCCTTAAATTCATTGTATAACCCACAGTAAAGCAATCAATAAAGCCTAACTGGTCTGACAGTGCCTCCTCTGGCCATGCCACATACTGCACAGCAATGATCTGACCTTGGATTGCCAGCTGCTTGTGCTAATGATAATGCAGACCCTCCATCTCCCTCTTTAGGTAATTTGCAGCAACCAAAAGAACTTAAGCTGGTGGATGGGAAATAAATATGAAAATGATTAAATGGTGATGTCTGCTGTGGTTAAAAAACAACAAACATACAAAAACCAGTGTTGCATATTACAGACATCTTTCCTTCTTGAAAAGGTTCACCTCACTCACCTGAGCCATCTGCCACTGACTGTGTGAATATCTGAGGGGTGTGAGGGAAGCAATAATGGCCACCAACAACAGTCTTCTTCAGCATAATGCTGTCCTTCAGTCTTGGTCCACTGGACGAAGCTTCACCCTGGGGTCTGACAGGTAGGGCTGGCCCTTGTGATACCCTGAGGGAAAACTACATCAATCAAGTTAATCAATACATACTAGATTATATTAACATAATGTTGCATTGTGTCCATATATTCTTTTTTAAGTAAAACAGTTGTACTGTTTATATTTTATTTTTTTCTTCGCAAATGACAGCTGCACTTACTGGTACAAAATATATGTGTCTTGCAGCTGCTGGTGAGGTAAGGCAGTGAGTCTTGCTCTTAACACTTTCTCATCTGAGTGCACACCAGGTATGTTACTGCAATGTGATATGGGGAGGGTGCAGAGCAGGGAGACAATAAGTACAATTAGAAGAGTTCTGTTGCCGTTTACCTATTGAATTGTTTGTATTATAGCTAATAACTGTTATAGCTAGTACTATAGTAAAAATATTTGCTTGGGTATATCCCATGGTATATTTCTGGTTGTGAAGAAGCAGAAAGCTCCAAAATAAAAGGACTATTGGATGTTACACTGCATGGACCCAGCGGTAAGTCCAGTATTTTTCTGGGCCTGCAAAAGACGGAAAAAAAATCACGAGCATTTGTGTTACATTTTCAGAATAAATGACTAGTCCAAGTCTAACGAACACCTCTGACCCTTACTCTTGACTCTCTCCACCCGACCCACAAAAGTTACCAAGCCAATGACATCACATGCACATGCATCACATGCACATCACATGCAGAATTGTTCTTCAAGAAAAACACTTATAAGAAGCAAGGAATGAGTAGTTCATGCAGATGATAAAGACTGCTTAGTAATGTTGTAAATGTTACGCAGGGAAAGGCCTTTTGTTTTTACATACAATCTCATTTAAATTGCTTAATGTGGTTGTGAACTTACCTGGTGGTGAACTGGTAGGAAACCTTAGGCAAGCCCCATTGAGACTGCACACTTGGCTGGAACCACAGTAAGGAGTGCAGTGGGATTCCAAGGATTCAGACAGATTTCTACAAGGCCATGCATAGTAAAAATGAAGAGTTTCACAGTATTCAGTATTCAGACAGAATATTATTTCAAAATTACCAATCAGGAGTGTCTGCCTGGCAATGTACTGTATGTTGATTTGCTAAGTTGTGAATCACTAAGTTAGGTTGAGTTCAGTACCTACTGAGTGAAAGCTCTTCATTCTGTGGTTGTCTATGTCAGGTCGAGACCTGTTTGGATTACTCTGCTTGAGGGTGTAGTTTTTGAAGTAAAGCACAGTTCCAACATTCAGTCTCTGGTACCACTCTGGCCACAGCTCATTCTACATGACAAGGGGCATGGTGACACTTTGGTCTGCGACCTCAAAGTAAGTCTGGAGCATGGAGAAATACACAAAGAGTGCCAATCCTGATGAGACACTTCATACAGACAACATTCAAAGAAACGTTAATTATATTGTCAGGGTTGAGTAGAGAAGAGATGGTATATGTGTAAAGTGTTATTATGATATAGATACTACTCACCTGGTTCAGGTAATCACCATTGTAATTCTCACAATAGTTAGCAACTGAAATTATCGTTTTACCATCTAGAACCTATACTCTGCCTTCAGGACCCTCATTATTCCAAAGAGACAGGTAATGTTTGTGACCCAACTGCAGGGGTGCATCACTTTGCAATGCCACAATGTTTCTAAATCCATCCTTGGTAACCATGGGGAGGGAATCCAAGTCCTTAATCTTGCGCAAAACATTAGACTTCTTTGAACCATGTTCAATCTTCTCAGTGTAAACACAACCCTGACCAAATAATTTCTCATTGTAAACAAATGAGCACTGGGTAATGTTATTATAAATTCCACTGCGAATAAGGTTTTTGTGGACCAGATCATTTAAACTACGGTCAGATTGCAAGTGGCTTGCCAGACTCACTCCATCAGTCACTGTCGTGTCTTAGCTGTAAGGTTGTTGTTGTGTCAAATATCTCTGAAGGCAAATAACAGCATCAGTTTTGTCAATTTGAAGTGTAACGTTATGAGTTTTTGCTGTAAAGAACTGTCCCAAAGTAGTGTGTAAGAAATATGTCAAATTCGATGTTTTTTCAACTTCTTCAGGTATGGTTCATTAATGTGCATAACAGACCGTGCACTGGGCGAAATGGGTTTGTTTACAACAAGTTAGCTAACGTTAGCATAGCTGGCTAAAAAAAGTACCTAGGTAGCTATGTAAACACAGTTTTTAAACAGCCATTTGCTGACTACTGTACAGCAGCTGACCACGCAAACAAGGGTTACCGTTAACCATCAACCCAGTGTTAGCTGTATATGTATTGCCAAATCAAATCGTGCACAAAAACGCGACTGTAGTAACTAACTTTAGCTACGGAGCTAACTCAGCTGTTAGCCAGCCAGATAGCTGGCATGCTGATGTTACTGATATGATAATTGTTCTTCCGGTTTATGACTAGCTAGCTAGCTAACGTTGGCTACTTTTTGACTTACGAAAATCACGACAAGTTGGTTGGAAAATTGTAGCTACAGTATACTTTCTGATAGTAGGCCGAATTTTTCAGAGTTCAGCTTTTGCTTCGGCGCCAATGGATTTGAATATAGGAAGCTGTCATTCCAAACATAAACGCTGCAGCACTGACTACGTAGCCTACTACACACATACACTAACGTTACAGGACCAAAAGTATGTGACACCTGCCCGTCGAACATCTCATTCCAAAATCATGGGCATTAATATTGTAATGACCTGACTAGATCATAAATGAACAATTGTCCAGACAGAGGCTTGAGTTTGCGAATTGACGGTTTATTAAACCAACTTTACACAGGCTACTGTTTGGGCCGTAGCACACGCCAAAGAGATGACAGATAACCCACAAGCCAATCGTGACCTTCTCTTGTGAAGCCCAGACGTAAGAGAGAGAGAACAAAGGCTGAACCTGGTCTTAACTTCCAATGCTCCACCCCCCTGCCCAACCCCCCTCCACGCCACTCCGCCAACCACCAGGATGCCCGGCATCAGAACATTCCAGGCATTCCCGTGATTGGCAGATAGCAGGTTGATTGACATGTCGGACCCCGCGAACACCGGGTACTGGTCAGTACAACACAACCACCTCCTAGCCTAACACATAACACACAGCTGTCTGTGCGGGTCGCTACACAGCCCCCCACCACAAAGTCCCTCGTCCCCGAGGGAACAAACAAAGTCTCTGAAGCGACCCGGAGGTCTCCTTTGCCTGCGTGGCCGTGATGGTCGCAGAGTGCCCCTCTGGGAACCAGGGGATGAAGGCAGGGATATGGGGGACAAGGAAGCGGGAACGGGTAATACAGTCCGTGGCTCTGGGGAACCACGCGGTGACACAGGGGGGGAGACAGGGGGAGTGGGCTGTCTGGAGCCTTGTCTGCGGCACCTGAGGGTGGGTGCCTGGAGAATGTCATTGCCAGAGAGGGGAATTGTGGGGGTTCCTGGGGTTTGGGGAGAAGAGGCCCCTCTGTATGGGGCTAACCTGTCCCGGTGCAGTGCCACCTTTCTCCCCCTGGGAGGAAGCTGCACCCGGTACACAACCTCCCCTACCCTCTCCAGGACACTGCAGGGTCCCACCCAGTGACTGTCCAACTTGGGGCATCTGCCTTTTTTCCTTAGGGGGCTGTAGACCCAGACCAGCTCCCCAGCCACAAAGTGCCTTCCCCGGGTGTGCACGTCATAGTTCCTTTTCTGCCTCACACCTGCATTCACCAGCTGCTCTCTGGCGAAGGTGTGGGCTGTCTCCAGGCGGTCCTGGAGTCTCCGGGCATACTCCGGCCCCGGAGGAACATGAGGGCTATCCAGGGGCCGACCAAACGCCATCTCCGCAGGGGTGCGGATCTCTCTCCCCAGCATGAGGAGGGCAGGCGTGCAGGAGGTGGAGTCTTGGACAGCGGAGCGGCATGCCATGAGGACCATAGGCAGGTGCTTGTCCCAGTCACGCTGGTGTTTGGAAGAGACGATGGCCAGCTGCTGTCCAAGCGTTTTGTTGAAGCGCTCCACAAGGCCATCACTTTGAGGATGGAGAGGAGTAGTGCGGGTCTTGTGCATACCCAGCCTCTCACACATGGTGGCGAACACACGGGACTCAAAGTTTCTGCCTTGGTCGCTGTGGATGGACTCTGCAGCTCCAAACCTGCTGAACATCCCCGCTGTCAGGGCGTCGACGATGGTCTCTGCCTCCTGGTCAGGCAGAGCATAGGCCTCGGGCCATTTTGTGAAATAGTCCATGGCCGTGAGCACCCAGCGGTTTCCACTGTCTGTGGTGGGGAACGGCCCAACTACATCCACTCCCACCCTCTCCATGGGAGCCCCCACTGGGAACTGTTGGAGCTGAGCATGAGAGCGGCCTGGGGGGCCCTTTCTCGCTGTGCAGTTGTCACAGCGGCGACAAAAGTCCTCCACATCCCTCTTGTGCTGCCCCCAGTAGAAGCCCTGACGGAGACGGCGCAGTGTTTTTGTGACCCCAAAGTGTCCAGTCCCCACCCCCCCATGAGTACTCTGGAGCACAGCCTCCCGCAATGCTTTTGGGACCACCACCTGCCACCTCTCCTCTCCCGTAGCTGACTCCTTCCATGCCCGCTGTAGCACGCCATCAGCCAGCCGCAGTCTCTCAAACTTCGACCACAACCCTTTGGTCGCGAGTGAGAGCGCTGTCACCTCTTCCCATGGTGGCCTCACCTGCGCCTCTACCCACTGTAGCACTGGCTGTAGGTCTGTGTCCCGTCCCTGCTGCTGCCGCCATTCAGCCACGTCGACAGTCTGCAGCTCACAGCAGACAGGCCCGCTCGCCCGACACACTGTGGCACAGACACCCTCCTCTGCCCGCAGCTCTCTCTCCCGTCCCTCTCTCCGTTCACAGTGGCGGCAGCCGTCTGCAGTACAGGGCCGACGGGACATGGCGTCGGCGTTGGAGTGGCGTGCCCCTGCCCTGTGCACCACCGTGAAGTCATCAGGCTGAAGCTCCTCCAACCAGCGTGCCACCTGCCCCTCTGGCTCTCTGAAAGACATGAGCCACTGGAGAGCAGAGTGGTCAGTCCTTACAGTAAAGGGCAGACCACCCAGGTAGTACTTGAAGTGTTTGACGGAAGCCACAACAGCCAAGAGCTCCCGCCGGGTGACACAGTAGCGGCGCTCATGTTTGTCAAATGTTTTGCTGAAGTACGCCACCACTCTCTCCCCCTCTGGCCCCACCTGGGCCAGCACCCCACCCATGCCCACATTGCTCGCGTCTGTGTCCAGGATAAAGGGCAAGGTGAGGTCAGGGGGGGCGAGCACGGGGGCCTCGATCAGTGCACGTTTGAGGGTGTTGAACGCCTCCTCACACTCCACTGTCCAAGTGAAAGCCTTGTCCTTCGGCAGCAGGCGGTTCAGTGGAGCAGCAACGCTTGAGAAGCCCCGTACAAACCTCCTGTAGTACGAGGCCAGGCCCAGGAAGCTCTTCAGCTGACGCTGGTCGGTGGGGGTGGGCCAGTCTCTGACAGCCCCTACCTTGTCCTCCATGGTGCTGATCCCCTCCTTCCCCACTCGGTGGCCCAAGAAGGACACCTCTCTCCTCATGAAGTGGCACTTCTCGGGGTGGAGCTTCAGACCTGCGGCAGCCACCCTCTCCAGCACACGCCGTAGCGCCCCCAGGGCTGACTGGAAGGAGCTGCCATGGGCCAGGATGTCATCGAGGTATACCAGACACTGCTGTCGGGGGATGCCATCCAGCACCCTGTCCATCAAACGCTCAAAAGTAGCTGGAGCGTTGCACAGGCCAAAGCACAGGACCTTGAACTGCCAGTGTCCTCTGTTAGTGGAGAACGCAGTTTTGGCTCTGGCCTCTGGGGAGAGGGGCACCTGCCAGTAGCCACTGCGGAGGTCTAGTGAGGAGAACCAGGAGGACCCCTTAACCAGGTCCAGCGACTCATCGATACGTGGTATGGGGTATGAGTCCTTCCTGGTTACCTCATTCAGCCGCCTGTAGTCCGCACAGAACCTCAGCTTGCCCCCCTTCTTCGGAACCATGACGACTGGCGCCGCCCAGGGGCTGTCTGAGGGCTCAATGAAGTCTGCCCGCTGCATCTCCAACACAGCCTTGTCTGCCGCCTCCTGGCGTGCCAGCGGGATACGGCGGGGACGCATCTTGATGGGTCGAGCATCACCTGTGTCGATCTCATGCTGCACCAGATGAGTCTGACCCACCTCTTCCTCACTCAACGCAAAGCTGTCTCTGAATTCAAACAGCAACTGCCACAACCGTACCTGCTGCTCGGGGTCAAGACCAACACAGTTCCTCCCCCATATCTCCCTCACTGCAGACAGTGTCCTCTCCTCTCCCATCTGGGGTAGCTGGGCTGGGGGGGTGCGGCCCGGGCTCACAGAGGGCTGTGTCATGGAGGTAGCTGGGGGAATGTAACACACCGCCGTAGGTGACAGGGGGACTGGGGAAAAGTCACACACAGCTGTGGGGGAGGGGGCGCAGCCATGAGTCTCTGCTGCTTTAACTGTTGGAGTAAAGGGTTTGTTGGGTTGAGTGAATGTGACATTAGGGGGGGCCATGGTGACTTCCGTCCCTCCCTGGAAGCTCAGTGTGCCCCTATTTAGGTCTAACTGGCAGCCTGTGCTCCTAAGAAAGTCCAACCCCAGGATACAAGGGTCCTGCACAGCCGCCACCCACACAGGATGACGCACAGTCCTGCCCCCTACTGTCAGAGTCATTATTCCCTTCCCTTTCATGGGTGCCAGCTCACCCGTGACTGTGCGGAGCTGCACAGTTGTAGGCTCACACTGAGTCCAACCTGGCACAATATCTGGCCTCACCAGGGTTACTGTGGACCCAGTGTCCACCAGGGCGGAGCAGGGCACCCCCTCCACAGTGACAGGGACATGACAAAAGTCCCCAACACAGGTCCGGCCCACCACAACAACAGGCTCCATCCGCTTGCCCTCGTCTGCTTCTGGGGGAAGTGGAGCCTTGCTTCCCCGTCTGTGCCGGTGGGCTCCTCCTGAAGATGATGGTGGTTGGGATAGAAAGCCAGGGGTCCGCACTACCCGGTCTATGCGGACCCCGAGCCGTTTCCCTGAGCTCTGGGGGACATGGGGCAATCTCGGCGCAGATGGCCTGGCTGGCCACAACCCCAGCAGACCCTGGGACCAGGGCGTGTGTTTCGTGCCGCCTGTAGCGACACAGCACGAATGAGTTTTGTCATTTCGGCCACCCAAGCAGGCTTTTCCGGCTCCGGGCTGCTCTGCCCCCCAGCTCGCACAGAGGGTGTGTCTCCCTGCACCCCCACCAAAGCCCCAGCTGAAGCCCCAGCCCACACCAGCTCCCTCTCCAAAGCCATCTCCAAGGCTGTCTGCAATGACTCAGGATGAGCCAGCTGGGTCTGTATGCGCAGCTCCGTAGGAGAGAGCGCCTGTATGAACTGGTCCCGTGCTAGCTCGCTCTGCACGGAAGGGGGCATGTGAGCATATGCCCGCCGAGAGAGGCTCTCAATGTCATTAGCTAGCACCCGTAGAGGCTCTCCAGGCTGCCTGCGTCTATTACTCAGTTCGGAGCGCAGTAGCCCGGGCTGTACACACTGTCCATAGCGCCTCCTCAGTGCTCCCACTAAAGCACCATAATCATGCCTGTCCTCGGGGCTAATCAATATCAAACAGGCCAGAGCTTCATCCGTGAGGCATAAAGCCAACTGCAGTGCCCTTTCTTCATCCGACCACCCCCTAAAATGAGCTAACAGTTCAAACTGAGCATGAAAAGCTTCCCAATCCGCCTTACCGGAGTACTTCGGGGTCTTAACAGATACGGACGCAGCCGGGAACTGGGCGCCGCCATGTTTGTTTACATCCTGAGCCCCAGATTCCTCGTCACGCCGCGTCGACGTCACCACTTCGGTCCGCCCACCAGAATCCGCGCGAAATACAGTCGACGAAGCACTCATGCCCGCTTCAGCCGCCATCGCTCTAACGTCCTCCCTCAAGCGGCCTCTGCGCTCCGACGCCCTGGCGATCTCCTCAGACAGAACCCCCGACGTCCATTCACACGCACCTCCTTGGCCATAATCGTCCCCTACCTCCACCTTCACTTTCGGATTCCCTCGAAGCATTTTCAATCCCCGTTCTCACCTACGGTAGCTAGCCACATAAGTCAGCTAGCTAGCTGGCTAACTTGTATCAACGTTTTTACTTCTGACACCAATGTAATGACCTGACTAGATCATAAATGAACAATTGTCCAGACAGAGGCTTGAGTTTGCGAATTGACGGTTTATTAAACCAACTTTACACAGGCTACTGTTTGGGCCGTAGCACACGCCAAAGAGATGACAGATAACCCACAAGCCAATCGTGACCTTCTCTTGTGAAGCCCAGACGTAAGAGAGAGAGAACAAAGGCTGAACCTGGTCTTAACTTCCAATGCTCCACCCCCCTGCCCAACCCCCCTCCACGCCACTCCGCCAACCACCAGGATGCCCGGCATCAGAACATTCCAGGCATTCCCGTGATTGGCAGATAGCAGGTTGATTGACATGTCGGACCCCGCGAACACCGGGTACTGGTCAGTACAACACAACCACCTCCTAGCCTAACACATAACACACAGCTGTCTGTGCGGGTCGCTACAATATGGAGTTGGTACCCCCTTTGCTGCTACAACAGCCTCCACTCTTCTGGGAAGGGTTTTCACTAGATGTTGGAACATTGCTGCAGGGACTTCCTTCCATTCAGCCACAAGAGCATTAGTGGGGTTGGGTGATTAGGTCTGGCTCGCAGTCAACGTTCCAATTAATCCCAAAGGTGTTCGATGGGGTTGAGGTCAGGGCTCTGTGCAGGCCAGTCAAGTTCTTACACACCAATCTCGACAAACCATTTCTGTATGGACCTCACTTTGTGCCATGGGGCATTGTCATGCTGAAAAAGGAAAGGGCTTTCCCCAAACTGTTGCCACAAAGTTGAAAGCACAGAATCGTCTAGAATGTCACTGTTTGCTGTAGTGTTAAGATTTCCCTTCACTGGAACTAAGGTGCCTAGCCCAAACCATGAAAACAGCCCCAGACCATTATTATTCCTCATTCACCAAACTTTACAGTTGGTACCATGTATTCGGGCAGGTAGAATTCTCCTGGCATCCGCCAAACCCAGATTCGTCTGTTGGACTGCCAGATGGTGAAGGGTGATTCATCACTCCTGAGAGTTTAATGGCGGGCGAGCAATACACCACTCCAGCCGACGCTTGGCATTGTGTATGGTGATCTTAGGCTTGTGTGTGGCTGCTTGGCCATGGAAACCCATTTCATGAAGCTCCTGACGAACAGTTCTTGTGCTGATGTTGCTTCCAGAGACAGTTTGGTGTTGCAACCGATGGCAGATAATTTTTACACGCTTCAGTGCTTGGCGGTCCCTTCTTTGAGCTTGTGCGGCCTACCACTTCGTGACTGAGCCGTTGTTGCTCCTAGACGTTTCCACTTCACAATAACAGCACTTACAGTTCAAGAGGCAGCTCTAGCAGGGTAGAAATTTGACGAACTGACTTGTTGTAAAGGTGGCATCCTATGACAGTGCCACGTTGAAAGTCACTGAGTTATTCAATAAGGCCATTCTACTGACAATGTTTGTCTATGGAGATTGCATGGCTGTGTGCTCGATTTTATATACCTGTCAGTAACGGTTGTGGCTGAAATAACCAAATCCTTTAATTTGAAGGTGTGTCCACATACTTTTGTATATATAGTGTATTTTAACTGGACTGGACTCCTTTCAGAGTTACATCAGAGAGAATAAACTTCAGCTACACATGAATGAAAACACGCAGAATAAAGTGCACCAAATGCATGTTTAAATTTTTTTTTTTTTTAAAGATACCACATTATCAAGATTAATTGATTTATAAATAATTCAATATCACATAATTCATATCCAAGCTGTTTCAGAATGTAAACTTTTTATTAATTTATTTTAAAACAATATTAACAATATGTTAAAGCTTATTTTTGATGGTATATACAGACAGAAAAAAACAAGCCATACAATAGACTGTGAAACACCATAACACCAGCTTGCTGAACTGAAGAAAATAATAACCTCACCTCCCCAAATAAGACACTTCAATAATCTGTTACAAAATACTTCTGTTTGTTTTACTTTAAAATCATGTAACATATATTCAATCTATTTGACATCTCATAAAATAAACAACTATATAATCCCAACATGTTTTGTACATTCTATAATACAATATTCTCAATTAGTTTTCTGCAATGCAATGGCTAATATGTACCAGGTTCTGTTTTTGTTTGTCTTACTTTTTCCTGGCAAATGTTTTACAGTATGCATTGATTGACCTTCCACCCCATATACTGCAATGATGCACAGTTCACTCTAAAGGTCACAAATGCAAAAGTCAAAGTAACATGATGCCTCTAAAAAAAGAATGACACTTGATGAAGAATTCATGAACATAAAAATATAGTCTGAAACGGTGAAACAAAAAGTGCATAATCTACTGCTGGGGGAGACAGATTAAACAGAACCATAGAAAGAGTCAGTACCATTTGATCTAGCGCAGCAATCACAATGAAGAAACACATACCAATATAAACTGAAGCAATACACAGCAAACACACAATGGCTCTCAGCATGACCTTAAATGTAGGAAATCATCTGTGGCACTGGGTTAATGGAAATTAATAACTGTCTCTGGTTTCAAATGGGGGCAACTAATGCAAATTCTTTACATACGATGGTTAGCTAGAGAGTACACTGGACACTTGTGAGAACATGGTTTACTGTTATTCTATGAGCTTGATAATTAAACATACACTACATGTTCCTTCAACCAGCTTCAAAAGGCAGTTTACCTTATGATTGGACATTGAGCACACTGAACCAACAACAGTTTTTTTTATGATAAGGTTGAGTGGAGGCCAACCTAGGGAGTCATTTTGCTGACAATCAACAAACAGTATTTTAAAACGATGCAGCATTAACAGGACAGTTGTCTAAACAAATCTGCATGTAGGTCTTGAATAGAGTCAATGTTGTGTCTTTAGAGTAATAACAAACTGACACAGTAATGATGTTGAAACAATGTGTTGCTCATATCACTTAAAACAATGTTTACGTTGCGCTGACCCCAGCAAGAGGCCAACACAAGTTCTACTGAAAAATAGAATGGCTCCCTTTTCCCTCATGCCAGCATCATTCTCAGACCAGTTGACCTGAGTCTTTAGTGTGGATTAGTCATTCTAACAAAGTCTTTAGCAGATACAAGCTGAACCTCAGTAAAGATACTGCTTATATTTATGGTTGAAGGAATGTTAAAGATATTTTAATACAAAAATATTTCCATTTCATTCACATAGTACATTGGTTTATAGTATACAACTATATCTCTATTTTACATGAGTACATACCTGCCTTTTATTTTCAAAATTGACATTGCACATAGTAAAAGGGTAAAACAGCACATACTTTAAGCATTCTACAACTTTCTTTAAGCATCTCTTCAACCTAAATGAACAGCACCAGTCTTCATGAGAGTGACTGTGACAGATGAAGTGATAGTGACTCAATGTACACAGCAGAGATTGCTAGGATTGTCATAAACATTGTACAATTAAAGATTCGTATTACTCCACAATGCATTTCAACCTTCACTTCATGTCAAAGGGCACATTTAGTTTGATTAGAATTCCAATATGTTGTTACATTTTGTTATGGCTATTGACTTAATCATGTAGAGTAAAGGAATTTTGAGGCATACATACAGTAGGTCTGTTTGTTTGACGGATGTTTCACAGAAGGACTTTCCCATTCAAATATTACAATATCTAATGAACGTGGGGGAACTCAAATCAGATACCTAATGATGTAGTTATTTAGCTAATGTAACTTTAAAGAAAATAATAAGAAATATGTAGTATTATTTGATTGTCATTTATATTAGCAGGTAATTTATCTCTGGTTAGTATTTTGTTATTACACAGTTTTCCTGAAATCACCAGAGTGTATGGACATAATAACTCATACATGGATAAATCCACTAATAGACTCCCTGCTACCAATATATATATATATATATTAACCGACTAGCAAATATAAACCATGTAAACAGAAAATTATGACAAGTTGTTAATGTAATACTGAGAATAAATGTGTGATTATTAATAATGTGTGGTTATTTCCACATATAACCTGAGAAGAAAATTGCGTTACGAAAGCATACATAATCAATGTATGACAATTACAATATATTAGTGACATCTTCTTAATCATTGCAGCATCTGTTATATTTGATACAAAACAATAAGTAAAATAGTCCTTGGTTAGTAGTTTATGGTTGTGAGCCATTTAAGGCATTAGGACCCTACCCACTGGGCACAAACTGGTTGAATCAACGTTGTTTCAATGTAATTTGTCAACGTATTGTGATGTGGACTCTACATGGAAATAACATTGGATTTGTAAAAAGTCAAAAAGTCATCAAACTGTTGTTCAGAGGCTGAAATTCCAACCACAGGATTATGTCATCATTGTAAGCAATTTTCAACATAGAAACCTTGTATAAAATGTCGAACATGTACCTTTGACACAACATCAGATCTTCAACGTTATATCCACTATAAAAAAATATATAAAAAATAGGCTGGGCAGCAACTCCTACTGGAGCTATTCATTTGGTCTCCCATGCAGGGTTTTAACCAAGCCCAGCTTTGATATTTGTCACTGACTACTACCAATGTGCTATCGTGAGAATGATTATTGAGACCTCTTAATAACGAAATATATTCACTGTTGCTATCGAAGTCATTCCAATGGGTAGGTTTAACAGAGCAAATTAAATGTAACCATACTTTATAAGTCATGCAGTATATCATCAATGATACTAGTTAAGCATATATATCATTTAAAAACTCATCAACAGCTATTGTTTGAATTCAACCCAAGGTTCAACAAAATATAGACAATACATATAGGCCTATGGTTTCAAGTTTGGTTGATTTAAAATGTAATCTTCATGTTAATCATTAATATGTTGGATTCACGTCTCCATCTCAACCAAAAATGTAAGTTAAAGAATGGGACTAAATCAAATCAAAAACTTTAAATGCACCTAAAATACAGTTTTGCGTCTTGGTTGAGATGGAGATGTGAATCCAACATATTCATTATTCATTTGTAGACATACTGGAATTGAAGCCAGACTAAGTCAGTGGCACCACTTTTGCAATAGAGTAAATAGCCTATTAACTTGTCGACAACTTAACAAATTATATGTTGGATTGACGACTCCAACTAAACCAAAAATAAAAGTTAAAGAATAGGATTAAGCCAGTGGCTCAGATGAAACCATCCACGCGTTAGATATCCTTTAAATGTTGATATTTGGTCGTTGTCCACCAAACACAATTCAATATTACTTTTGTAATACAGTAAATAGCCTAAAGTTAAGGCTATTTTACAAACTAATGTAACAGTATTTATTCAACCTAAATGAGTAATGCATCCATGGACACATTTTGAGATTAGCCTACTGTAACTCTAAATGTCTTATGTAATCATAGAAAGCGTGCATGTTCAAAATAGCATGCAAAGGTCGCAGGTCTGTAGAGATTGCTATAATAATTGCTCTAATAATCTGTGCAGAATCTTGAACAGAATTGATCACTTTCACTATGTACTTTTAAATGTAACCTCAACTGCAATCCAGGTCATTGTGTTGTGCTATGAGATGAAGCACAGTGATAACACATTAAGTTGTTGTATAAATACAAAATATCTGACATTCTATTCCCATTTGAACTTTGTGCTTTTAAATGGTTGAAATCGCAGTGATAACATATTTAGATGACAACTGAACCAAAAATCAGACATTGTTTTTCCATTGGAATTTGGTTGTGCTTTGAGATGGTTGAAAGCATAGTGATAACACATTGGGAATTCAACAAACTTCTGGTTGTCTTTTTGAGTGGGTGAATAAATGTTGAAATCTCATTGATCAACGTCTCAACCAAATATGACCCACATTTCCACATTAAAATGATGTGGTGTGCCCAGTAGGTATTGTTTTATATTTAAATGCCTGAATAAAAATGCACACAGTAGAACAGCAAGACATAAAAATAATGGCTGCCTGCTTACACTTGTTTTTAAATATATGGTAAATTAACAAACATGCCCTGGTAGTCTACTAATAAGGTTTGCTCTGTCCATTAAAGTGTGAATAAAAAAATATGAAGCCTGATTTTTATGATTTATTTAATGAAAATTTTGGCATTAGTAATTGGTACTTTTCTTTAGTTTTAGAAAATCAAATGTCAAAATATTTGATTCTATAGTGAACATAATAGGGTTATACTTGTATGAGGATAGGTTTCCAGTTGCTTTGTCAGTCATTAAACAATATATTTTTTCAAACATGGACTAATAGTGTTGGGTGGTGAACATACTATAGTGTTTAATAATGATATCAGTTACAGTATACAGTGCATTCGGAAAGTATTCAGACCCCTTGACCTTTTCCACATTTATTACGTTACAGCCTTATTCTAAAATGCATTAAATAAAAATTAATTCCTCATCAATCTACACACAATACCCCATAATAACATAGCGAAAACAGGTTTTTAGAAATGTTTGCAAATTTATATAAATAAAACTGAAATACTTTATTTACATAAGTATTCAGACCCTTCGCTATGAGACTCAAAAATTGAGCTGAGGTGCATCCTGTTTCCATTGATCATCCTTGAGATGTTTCTACAACCTAGATTGGAGTCCACCTGTGGTAAATTCAATTGATTGGACATGATTTGGAAAGGCACACACCTGTCTATATAAGGTCCCACAGTTGATAGTGCATGTCAGAGCAAAAACAAAGCCATGAGGTCGAAGGAATTGTCCGTAGAGCTCCGAGACAGGATTGTGTCGAGGCACAGATCTGGGGAAGGGTACCAAGAAATGTCTGCAGCATTGAAGGTCCCCAAGAACACAGTGGCCTCCATCATTCTTCAATAGAAGAAGTTTGGAACCACCAAGACTCTTCCTAGAGCTGGCCGCCCGGCTAAACTGAGCCATCGGGGTAGAAGGGCCTTGGTCAGGGAGGTGACCAAGAACCCAATGGTAACTCAGAGAGCTCCAAAGTTCCTCTGTCTAGATGGGAGAACCTTCCAGAAGGACAACCATCTCTGCAGCCCTCCACCAATCAGGCCTTTATGGTAGAGTGGCCAGACGGAATCCACTCTTCAGTAAAAGGCACATGACAGCCCTCTTGGAGTTTCTCTCAGACGATGAGAAACAAGATTCTCTAGACTGATGAAACCAAGATTGAACTCTTTGGCCTGAAAGCCAAGCATTACGTCTGGAGGAAGCCTGGCACCATCCCTACGGTGAAGCATGGTGGTGGCAGCATCATGCTGTGGGGATGTTTTACATGTCCTTGAGTGGCCCAGCCAGAGCCCGAACTTGAACCCGATCGAACATCTCTGGAGAGACCTGAAAATAGCTGTGTAGCGACGTTCCTCATTCAACCTGACAGAGCTTAAGAGGATCTGCAGAGAAGAATGGGAGAAACTCCTCAAATACAGGTGTGCCAAGCTTGTAGCGTCATAGCCAAGAAGACTCCAGGCTGTAATCGCTGCCAAAGGTGCTTCAACAAAGTACTGAGTAAAGGGTTTGAATAATTATGTAAATGTGACATTTCCTTTAATTTTTTTTAGATAAATTTGCAAAATGTCTAAAAACCAGTTTTTGCTATGTCATTATAGGGTATTGTGTGTAGATTGATGAGGAAAAAATAGATTTAATTCATTTTAGAATAAAGCTGTAACGTAACAAAATGTGGAAAAAGGGAAGGGGTCTGAATACTTTCCAAATGCACTGTATCTAGGATGACTGATTTGAATGTGTGATGAAATAACAACTGATGTCCAACATCAAAATGAACCCTTCCTTTACATTTCCTTCTGGGGAAAATATTGTTGTTTTATAGGTTTGTAAAACTGCTGTTTCATAACAAAAAAGTATGCAACTGCACAACAAAACCATAACTCACAAATGTTTTTCATCTGAAATGAAGATGCAACTTTGAAGAAGTAAATATTCACTGCTTGTGTTTACTCTCTGAACATCAGGACAGATGCTATGAAGAAGTGCAGTCAGTGCACAACTAGACTCACCTAACAATAACCAATTCTTTTGTTGAAAAATTATCTGCATAAAAACACATAGCAGAACTGTTTTCCTGATGATTACTTTCATAGTTTTCTCCATCCAGCAGTGTCATGATGAAATATGATGTGTAAGCATGGTCCCAGTAGCTTTGTGGAGTGGGACAGAGAGTGAAGCACAGGCCTTCAGCACACTGACTCCTTTTTCATTTCTGGGAGAGCTGTCACATTGGGGGCCGCCACCGGTCCAAGCAGCCTCTGACTGTGGTTCACCCCAGCATGGGGTACAAAAACAGCTTTGTCTGAAAAGGGTGGCTCCTTATCAGAAGTAAGGTCAGCACAGGCATATTTTCATTTTTTTTGTTGCTGTGGAAACAAAGCCACTTTGGTTTCTTAAACAGCGAATAACACTGCACAGCATGGCGCCAAATAGCCTCTGTCTCTTCTACGCATCCCATATAATTCTGCCACTGAACCTGTGACAATACATTTCAGGGGATATCTAACAACTCTGTTTGAGTTTCGGTGCTACCGAGTGAGCATATTTCGGAAGTCTGAAAGGTTGCCAGTCTGGTTTTGGGAATGGTGGTGTTGTTGCTGCTGTTGTTGTGGTTGCTGCTGCTGCGGTTGTTGTTGAATATAACCCACAGTACCTTGCTGTGGGACAGTAGTGGCGTGGAAGAACGCCTGAGTGGGTCCACTGTGTAAGAGTCCTTGGGGCTGCATCTATCAACAGAAAGGGATCAGGGCATAAGTGAGGTGATACTAGTTATTCTACAGAGTGAGCCAAACCCCCGCCAGCCCAAGGCCTGCTATCACACTACTGCAAGTAGTAGGACTACTACTTTACCTGAAAGAACTGCTGGGGATGCTGCAGCTGTAGAGAGTGATGGTTGGCCTGCTGCTGAGGGTGGTAGGTGGGCTGGGCCTGGTGCGTGATAAAGCTGTTGTGAGGGATCATGATGGGGGACGTGAATACAGGGGAGGGGACCAGGACAGCGTTGCAGTTCACCTGCTGCATGGGGAACGACGGGGTCATCATCTGCTGCTCCAGGGTGTATCTGGGGAGGGATGAGCGCAATCAACCGGTCAACTACATTTACTGTGTTCATAGTAACAGCATATGTTTATTTTTCTTTAACACTTAGATTTCTGTATGGTCTGATTCTTTGCAAATACAGTTGAAGTCGGAAGTTTACATACACTTAGGTTGGAGTCATTAAAACTAGTTTTTCAACCACTCCACAAATTTCTTGTCGGTTAGGACATCTACTTTGTGCATGACACAAGTCATTTTTCCAACAATTGTTTACAGATTATTTCACTTATAATTCACTGTATTACAATTCCAGTGGGTCAGACGTTTACGTACACTAAGTTGACTGTGCCTTTAAACAGCTAGGAAAATTCCAGAAAATGATGTCATGACATTAGAAGCTTCTGATAAGCTAATTGACATCATTTGAGTCAATTGGAGGTGTACCTGTGGATGTATTTCAAGGCCTACCTTCAAACTCAGTGCCTCTTAGCTTGACATCATGGGAAAATCAAAAGAAATCAGCCAAGACTTCAGGAAAAAAAATTGTAGACCTCCACAAGTCTGGTTCATCCTTGAGAGCAATTTCCAAACGCCTGAACGTACCACGTTCATCTGTACAAACAATAGTATGCAAGTATAAACACAATGGTACCACGCAACCATCATACCGCTCAGGAGGGAGACGCGTTCTGTCTCCTAGAGATGAACGTACTTTGGTGCGAAAAGTACAAATTAATACCAGAACAGCAAAGGACCTTGTGAAGATGCTGGAGGAAACATGTACAAATGTATCTATATCCACAGTAAAACAAGTCCTATATCGACATAACCTGAAAGGCCGCTCAGCAAGGAAGAAGCCACTGCTCCAAAACCACCATAAAAAAGCCAGACTACAGTTTGCAACTGCACATGGGTACAAAGATCGTACTTTTTGGAGAAATGTCCTCTGGTCTGATGAAACAAATATAGAACTGTTTGGCCATAATGACCATCATTATGTTTGGAGGAAAAAGGTGGAGACTTGCAAGCCGAAGAACACCATCCCAACCGTGAAGCACGGGGGTGGCAGCATCATGTTGTGGAGGTGCTTTGCTGCAGGAGGGACTGGTGCACTTCACAAAATAGATGGCATCATGAGGAAGTAAAATTATGTGGATATATTGAAGCAACATCTCAAGACATCAGTCAGGAAGTTAAAGCTTGGTCGCAAATGGGTCTTCCAAATGGACAATGACCCCAAGCATACTTCCAAAGTTGTGGCAAAATGGCTTAAGGACAACAAAGTCAAGGTATTGGAGTGGCCATCACAAAGCCCTGACCGCAATCCTATAGATAATTTGTGGGTAAAACTCAAAAAGCATGTGTGAGCAAGGAGGCCTACAAACCTGACTCCGTTACACCAGCTCTGTCAGGAGGAATGGGCCAAATTTCACCCAACTTATTGTGGGAAGCTTGTGGAAGGCTACCCGAAACGTTTGACCCAAGTTAAACAATTTAAAGGCAATGCTACCAAATACTAATTGAGTGTATGTAAACTTCTGACCCACTGGGAATGTGATGAAAGAAATAAAAGCTGAAATAAATCATTCTCTCTACTATTATTCTGACATTTCACATTCTTAAATAAAGTGGTGATCCTAACTGACCTAAGACAATGAATTTTTACTAGGATTAAATGTCAGGAATTGTGAAAAACTGAGTTTAAATGTATTTGGCTAAGGTGTATGTAAACTTCCGACTTCAACTGTAAGTTTATATCATGTGTTTTAAGTACAATCAGGTCATATCAAGGATAAATGTTCTCATATTTTTATTTTTATTTTATTTAACCTTTATTTAACCAGGTAGGCAAATTGAGAACACGTTCTCATTTACAATTGCGACCTGGCCAAGATAAAGCAAAGCAGTTCGACACATACAACAACACATAGTTACACATGGAGTAAAACAAACATATAGTCAATAATACAGTGAAAAAAAATAAGTCTATATACAATGTGAGCAAGTGAGGTGAGATAAGGGAGGTGAAGGCAAACAAATATATGTATAAATAAATAAAAATATAAAAGGCCATGGAGGCGAAGTGAGTACAACACAGCAAGTAAAATAAAAACTAAAAAAACACTGGAATGGTTGGTTTGCAGTGGAAGAAAGTGCAAAGTAGAGACAGAAATAAAGGGGTGCAAAGGAGCAAAATAAATTAATAAATAAATACAGTAGGTAAAGAGGTAGTTGTTTGGGCTAAATTGTAGATGGGTTATGTACAGGTGCAGTAATCTATGAGCTGCTCTGACAGCTGGTGCTTAAAGCTAGTGAGGGAGATAGGTGTTTCCAGTTTCAGAGATTTTTGTAGTTCGTTCCAGTCATTGGCAGCAGAGAACTGGAAGGAGAGGCGTCCAAAGGAAGAATTGGTTTTGGGGGTGACTAGAGAGATATACCTGCTGGAGCGCGTGCTACAGGTAGGTGCTGCTATGGTGACCAGCGAGCTGAGATAAGGCGGGACTTTACCTAGCAGGGTCTTGTAGATGACCTGGAACCAGTGGGTTTGGCGACGAGTATGAAGCGAGGGCCAGCCAACGAGAGTGTACAGGTCGCAGTGGTGGGTAGTATATGGGGCTTTGGTGACAAAACGGATGGCACTGTGATAGACTGCATCCAATTTATTGAGTAGGGTTTTGGAGGCTATTTTGTAAATGACATCACCGAAGTCGAGGATTGGTAGGATGGTCAGTTTTACAAGGGTATGTTTGGCAGCATGAGTAAAGGATGCTTTGTTGCGGAATAGGAAGCCAATTCTAGATTTGACTTTGGATTGGAGATGTTTGATGTGAGTCTGGAAGGAGAGTTTACAGTCTAACCAGACACCTAGGTATTTGTAGTTGTCCACATATTCTAAGTCAGAGCCGTCCAAAGTAGTGATGTTGGACAGGCGGGCAGGAGCAGGCAGCGATCGGTTGAAGAGCATGCATTTGGTTTTACTTGTATTTAAGAGCAGTTGGAGGCCACGGAAGGAGAGTTGTATGGCATTGAAGCTCGCCTGGAGGGTTGTTAACACAGTGTCAAAAGAAGGGCCAGAAGTATACAGAATAGTGTCGTCTGCGTAGAGGTGGATCAGAGAATCACCAGCAGCAAGAGCGACATCATTGATGTAAACAGAGAAGAGAGTCGGTCCAAGAATTGAACCCTGTGGCACCCCCATAGAGACTGCCAGAGGCCCGGACAACAGACCCTCCGATTTGACACACTGAACTCGATCAGAGAAGTAGTTGGTGAACCAGGCGAGGTAATCATTAGAGAAACCAAGGCTGTCGAGTCTGCCAATGAGGATGTGGTGATTGACAGAGTCAAAAGCCTTGGCCAGGTTAATGAATACGGCTGCACAGTATTGTTTCCTATCGATGGCGGTTACGATATCGTTTATGACCTTGAGCGTGGCTGAGGTGCACCCATGACCAGCTCTGAAACCAGATTGCATAGCGGAGAAGGTGTGGTGGGATTCGAAATGGTCGGTAATCTGTTTGTTGACTTGGCTTTCGAAGACCTTAGAAAGGCAGGGTAGGATAGATATAGGTCTGTAGCAGTTAGGGTCAAGGGTGTCCCCCCCTTTGAAGAGGGGGATAACCGCAGCTGCTTTCCAATCTTTGGGGATCTCAGACGACACGAAAGAGAGGTTGAAGAGGCTAGTAATAGGGGTGGCAACAATTTCAGCAGATAGTTTTAGAAAGAAAGGGTCCAGATTATCTAGCCCGGCTGATTTGTAAGGGTCCAGATTTTGCAGCTCATTTAGAACATCAGCTGACTGTATTTGGGAGAAAGAGAAATGGGGAAGGCTTGGGCGAGTAGCAGAGGGGAGGGCAGTGCTGTTGTCCGGGGTAGGGGTAGCCAGGTGGGAAGCATGGCCAGCCGTAGAAAAATGCTTATTGAAATTCTCAATTATAGTGGATTTGTCGGTGGTGACAGTGTTTCCTATCTTCAGAGCGGTTGGAAGCTGGGAGGAGGTGTTCTTATTCTCCATGGACTTTACGGTGTCCCAGAACTTTTTTGAATTTGTGTTGCAGGAAGCAAATTTCTGCTTGAAAAAGCTAGCCTTGGCTGTTCTAACTGCCTGTGTATATTGGTTTCTGGCTTCCCTGAAAAGTTGCATATCACGGGGGCTGTTCGATGCTAATGCAGAACGCCATAGGATGTTTTTCTGTTGGTTAAGGGCAGTCAGGTCAGGAGAGAACCAAGGGCTATATCTGTTCCTGGTTCTAAATTTCTTGAATGGGGCATGCTTATTCAAGATGGTGAGGAAGGCATTTTTAAAAAATGACCAGGCATCCTCTACTGACGGGATGAGATCAATATCCTTCCAGGATACCCCGGCCAGGTCGATTAGAAAGGCCTGCTCGCTGAAGTGTTTCCGGGAGCGTTTGACAGTGATGAGTGGAGGTCGTTTGACTGCTGACCCATTACGGATGCAGGCAATGAGGCAGTGATCGCTGAGATCTTGGTTGAAAACAGCAGAGGTGTATTTGGAGGGCAAGTTTGTTAGGATGATATCTATGAGGGTACCCGTGTTTACGGAATTGGGGTGGTACCTGGTAGGTTCATTGATAATTTGTGTGAGATTGAGGGCATCAAGCTTAGATTGTAGGGTGGCTGGGGTGTTGAGCATGTTCAAATTTAGGTCGCCTAGCAGCACGAGCTCTGAAGATAGATGGGGGGCAATCAGTTCACATATAGTGTCCAGAGCACAGCTGGGGGCAGAGGGTGGTCTATAGCAGGCGGCAACGGTGAGAGACTTGTTTTTAGAGAGGTGGATTTTTAAAAGTAGAAGTTCAAATTGTTTGGGAACAGACCTGGATAGTATAACAGAACTCTGCAGGCAGTCTTTGCAGTAGATTGCAACACCGCCCCCTTTGGCCGTTCTATCTTGTCTGAAAATCTTGTAATTGGGGATGAAAATGTCTGAATTTTTGGTGGTCTTTCTAAGCCAGGATTCAGACACGGCTAAAACATCCGGGTTGGCAGAGTGTGCTAAAGCAGTGAACAAAACAAACTTAGGGAGGAGGCTTCTGATGTTAACATGCATGAAGCCAAGGCTATTACGGTTACAGAAGTCATCAAAAGAGAGCGCCTGGGGAATAGGAGTGGAGCCAGGTACTGCAGGGCCTGGATTCACCTCTACATCACCAGAGGAACAGAGGAGGAGTAGGATAAGGGTACGGCTAAAAGCTATGAGAATTGGTCGCCTAGAGCTACTAGAGCAGAGAGTAAAAGGAAGTTTCTGGGGGCGATAAAATAGTTTAAAGGAATAATGTACAGACAAAGGTATGGTAGGATGTGAATACAGTGGAGGTAAACCTAGGTATTGAGTGATGATGAGAGAGATATTGTCTCTAGAAACATCATTGAAACCAGGTGATGTCATCGCATATGTGGGTGGTGGAACTGAGAGGTTGGATATGGTATAGAGAGCAGGGCTAGAATCTCTACAGTGAAATAAGCCAATAAACACTAACCAGAACAGCAATGGACAAGGCATATTTACATTAAGGAGAGGCATGCTAATCGAGTGATCAATAAGGGTCCAGTGAGTAGAGGTTGGTTGGGGTCGTGGCGATCCAGACAGCTGGCCGGGTATATGGCTATCGGTAGCAGCATAGGATGGAGGTCTGTTTGTAGATACCTCGTGCGTTTCCGTCGGTAGGTTAGTGGGGTTCCGTGTAGTGGGGTTCCGTGTGGTAGAGGGGATCAATCCAAATTGGCAAAATAGATATAGTGACCCAAGGAAAAAAATAAAATAAATAAATAATAATAATAATAATAGTTGTCCGATATACTTGTTCAGATAGCAGCCGATAAGACAGCTAACGATTAGCGGGCCTCAGATGAGCGTTCAGGTAACGTCGGGACGGAGGTGCCAGTTGGATAAATCCCTCGGGCAGATAACGTCGGCAGTCAGTCGCGGCAGTCAGTCGTGAAGGCCCGGTGGGGTTCCGTATCTGCAGCAGCAACAAAAGAAACGGGTCCGGATGGTGATGGAACTCCTCAGCTGGCTAGCTCCAGAATGATTTGAGTTTGCTCCGGGGTCGACGTAAGCCAATAGTCACACGGTTTGCAGCTAGCTAGCTGCGAAATCAAGGTGCAAGTGTCCAGAGCCTGCGGCTGGAATCCGGGGAAACTGAGAGAAAAAAAGTCCCGGAATGCTCCGGTCCGAGTCGCGTTGCACAAAAGTGCCGGTAGATTATCGAGCTAAAGGAATAGCTGATGACCACTAAACGTGGGCAGCTGAAACACCAACGCTAGCCAGCAAACCGGCTAATTTCGGGGCAGCTACAGATTAGCTTCTGGCTAGCTATCGGAGTAGCTTCTGGTTAGCTTTCAGGCTAGCTTCTGAATTAGCCCCTGGCTAGCTTCCACGATGGATTTTCAGATTGAGGTAAATAATACTTTTTGTAATTGGTGAAGCGGGTTGCAGGAAAGCTTTTGCAGGAAAGCTTTTGTAGTTGAGTTCTTGGATAATAAATAAATAAAAGATATGCGAAGAAAGGTGTAAATATATATATATACAGGACACGACAATACGGAACAGAAAAAGACGTCTGAACTGCTAAGCCACCTTGGACGAACTGGACGAATATTTCACTCCATGTACTACATATGGGTCAAATAACAGACCATTTAAAGAAAGTCAACATAATGATTAATTACACACTCAATCACACACTTACTTGGTTTGCTGGATGGCTGTGTTGCACTGGGAAGCCTGGGAGCTCATACTGCTATCAGGTAAGAGGGTCTGCATTGGCTGGTTGAGCAGCATGCTGCCAGAAAGAACGGTCTATGTCAGTGTCAAATCTGGAACTCCAACCTTTCTAAAAATGACTCCTGGGCCATGAGGGCTGAGATTGCACAAGCTGGTATTTTCCACCTTTGACATACTTATCCATCTCCTAAATACAGTGCGAGTCCAATCGACAGGACAAAAGGTTTTGTGACTCAAGGAGACTATTCCCTCTCCAATGTCACCCTAACCTTTTTCTTCTAACCATTTGATTTCAACCTGATGAACTCAAACCTACTTTTATTTTTCATTAAGTTAACAGAAGGACAAGACTTTCATATCAAGTTACTTTCACTTCAAGGTAAGCAGGTGTTAAGCAGGTGCTCTTTCATTCAGAATTCATACAATGTAGCTATGATTAACTTCAAATCATAAAGCTTTGTTTTGATAATATACAGCTTGCCATGTCAATGTTTCCCAAAATGTATTCAGTTACAAGTTGCTTCGATTCAGACCAAACTAAAAGTTGAGTTACACTGACCATGAAGGACAGACTCAACACGTTCTTGAAAGGAATTCTGCAACAAGAAATCAGAGTGTTTAACTGTCTGTAGGGCTCACCGTAACTGTCCCTCTTGACTGAACTCGGTGTCTGAGTGTCTTTGGTTTGCATCCTGCAGTGGCTGTGTGTTCATCTGCTGAGAGAACATCATGGGGTTGCTGTAGAAGGGCATGGTCAGGCTGGTGTGGGTGTGCACCGGGAGACTGACTGCCTGCATCTGCCCGCCTGCACTCCTTATCAATCTCTGCTGCACCTAAACAACAACAACAGGGACATTAACACCAGGTTGACTGCAGTCATGAACAAAACACGTCCTTGTGTATTTGAAATCAAATCAAACTTTATTTGTCACATGCGCGAAATACAACCAGTGTAGACCTTACCATGAAATGCTTACTAACAAGCCCTTAACCAACAGTGCAGTTCAAGAAGAGTTTAAAAAGAATTATACCAAATAAACTAGAGTAAAGAATAATAAAAAGGAGCACAATAAAATAACAATAACGAGGCTATATACAGGAGGTACCGGTGCCGAGTCAATGAGTAGAGTAGCAGCAGTGTACAAAACAAATGGGGGGGGGGGGGGGTCAATGTAAATAGTCCGGTGGCCATTTGATTAATTGTTCAGCGGTCTAATGACTTGGGGATAGAAGCTGTTGAGGAGCCTTTTGGTCCTAGACTTGGCGCTCCGTTACCGCTTGCCGTGCGGTAGCAGAGAAAACAGTCTATCACTTGGGTGACTGTAGTCTCTGACAATTTTTGGGACTTTCCTCTGACACCGCCTATTATATACAGTTGAAGTCGGAAGTTTACATACACCTTAGTCAAATACATTTGAAATCAGTTTCACAATTCCTGACATTTATTCCTAGTAAAAATTCCCTGTCTTAGGTCAGTTAGGATCACCACTTTATTTTAAGAATGTGAAATGTCAGAATAATAGTAGAGAGAATGATTTATTTCAGCTTTTATTTCTTTCATCACATTCCCAGTGGGTCAGAAGTTTACATACACTCAATTAGTATTTGGTAGCATTGCCTTTAAATTGTTTAGCTTGGGTCAAACGTTTCGGGTAGCCTTCCACAAGCTTCCCACAATAAGTTGGGTGAATTTTGTCCCATTCCTCCTGACAGAGCTAGTGTAACTGAATCAGATTTGTAGGCCTCCTTAATCACACACGCTTTTTCAGTTCTGCCCACAAATTATCTATAGGATTGAGGTCAGGGCTTTGTGATTGCCACTCCACTACCTTGACTTTGTTGTCCTTAAGCCATTTTGCCACAACTTTGGAAGTATGCTTGGGGTCATTGTCCATTTGGAAGACCCATTAGCTTTAACTTCCTGACTGATGTCTTGAGATGTTGCTTCAATATATCCACATAATTTTACTTCCTCATGATGCCATCTATTTTGTGAAGTCCACCAGTCCCTAAGGCAGCAAAGCACCCCCACAACATGATGCTGCCACCCCCGTGCTGCACGGTTGGGATGGTGTTCTTCGGCTTACAAGCCTCCCCCTTTTTCCTCCAAACATAACGATGGTCATTATGGCCAAACAGTTCTATATTTGTTTCATCAGACCAGAGGACATTTCTCCAAAAAGTACGATCTTTGTCCCCATGTGCAGTTGCAAACTGTAGTCTGGCTTTTTTATGGTGGTTTTGGAGCAGTGGCTTCTTCCTTGCTGAGCGGCCTTTCAGGTTATGTCGATATAGGACTCGTTTTACTGTGGATATAGATACATTTGTACCTGTTTCCTCCAGCATCTTCACAAGGTCCTTTGCTGTTGTTCTGGGATTAATTTGCACTTTTCGCACCAAAGTACGTTCATCTCTACGAGACAGAACACATCTCTTTCCTGAGCGGTATGACGGCTGCGTGGTCCCATGGTGTTTATATTTGCGTACTATTGTTTGTACAGATGAATGTGGTAACTTCAGGCATTTGGAAATTGCTCCCAAGGATGAACCAGACTTGTGGAGGTCTACAATTTATTTTCTGAAGTCTTGGCTGATTTCTTTTGATTTTCCCATGATGTCAAGCAAAGAGGCACTGAGTTTGAAGGTAGGCCTTGAAATACATCCACAGGTACACCTCCAATTGACTCAAATGATGTCAATTAGCCAATTTGTATTTATTTTTCCCTTATTTAACTAGGCAAGTCAGGTAAGAACAAATTCTTATTTTCAATGACGGCCTAGGAACAGTGGGTTAACTGCCTTGTTCAGGGGCAGAACATCAGATTTTTACCTTGTCAGCTCGGGGATTCGATCTTGCAACCGTTCGGTTACTAGTCCAACGCTCTAAACACTAAGCTACTGCCACCCCAATCAGAAGCTTCTAAAGCCATGACATAATTCTCTGGAATTTTCCAAGCTGTTTAAAGGCACAGTCAACTTCGTGTATGTTAACATCTGACCCACTGAATATTGTGATACAGTGAATTGTAAGTGAAATAATCTGTCTGTAAACAATTGTTGGAAAAATTACTTGTGTCATGCACAAAGTAGATGTCCTAACCGACTTGCCAAAACTATAGTTTGTTAACAAGAAATTTGTGGAGTGGTTGATAAAAGAGTTTTAATGACTCTAACCTAAGTGTATGTAAACTTCCGACTTCAACTGTAGGTCCTGGATGACAGGAAGATTGGCCCCAGTGATGTACCGGGCAGTACGCACTACCCTCTGTAGCGCCTTACAGTCAGATGCCGAGCAGTTGCCATACCAGGCGGTGATGCAACCGGTCAGGATGCTCTCGATGGTGCAGCTGTAGAACTTTTTGAGGATCTGGGGACCCATGCCAAATCTTTTCAGTCTCCTGGGGGGGAAAAGGTGTTGTCCTCTTCACGACTGTCTTGGTGTGTTTGGAACATGATAGTTTGTTGGTGATGTGGACACCAAGGAACTTGAAACTCTCGACCCGCTCCTCTACAGCCCCATCGATGTTAATGGGGGCCTGTTTGGCCCGCCTTTTCCTGTAGTCCACGATCAGCTCCTTTGTCTTTCTCACATTGAGGGAGAGGTTGTTGTCCTAGCACCACACTGCCAGGTCTCTGACCTCCTCCCTATAGGCGGTCTCATCGTTGTTGGTGATCATGCATACCACTGTTGTGTCATCAGCAAACTTAATGATGGTGTTGGAATCGTGTTTGGCCACACAGTCGTGGGTGAGCGGGGTGTACAGGAGGGGACTAAGTACACACCCCTGAGGGACCCCAGTGTTGAGGATCAGTGTGGCAGATGTGTTGTTACCTACCCTTACCACCTGGGTGTGGCCTGTCAGGAAGTCCAGGATCCAGTTGCAGAGGAAAGTGTTTAGTCCCAGGGTCCTTAGCTTAGTGATGAGCTTCGTGGGCACTATGGTGTTGAACGCTGAGCTGTAGTCAATAAACAGCATTCTCACATAGGTGTTCCTTTTGTCCAGATGGGAAAGGGCAGTGTGGAGTGCGATTGAGATTGCGTCATCTGTGGATCTGTTGGGGCGGTATGCAAATTGGAGTGGGTCTAGGGTATCCAGGAGGATGCTGTTGATGTGAGCCATGACCAGCCTTTCAAAGCACTTCATGGCTACCGACGTGAGTGCTACTGGGCAGTAATCATTTAGGCAGGTTACCTTCGCTTCCTTGGGCACAGGGACTATGGTGAATATTTCCCTGCTAACTCTATACAAAGTAAAAGTCTAAAGCTATTGGGATAAGAGTACAGAGGGAGAGCTGGGGTACCTGAGGGGAGGGTGTGCTGTGCTCTCTGAGGAGAGAGTGAGGGGACAAGTCGTGGGCTCCATGGAGAGGCTGTTTGGAGTGGGCCGAGGCCTGCCTGATCACCCTAGACTGGGTCTGATGCTGCTGGACCGGCCTCCCTGGACCCTGCTGCTGAGGCTGCTGCTGTTGGACCTGGCCAAAGTCACCGTGGATGGGTTGCTGTAACAACATCTACACACACACACACGAGGGCTTAGCTACTGTATCCACTCTATGGCAATTGGCTTAGGTCAGCGTTTCCCAATCTCGGTCCTCGGGACCCCAAGGGGTGCACGTTTTGATTTTTGCCCTAGCACTACACAGCTGATTCAAAGCTAGATGATTAATTTATTATTTGAATCAGCTGTGTAGTGTTAGGACAAAAACCAAAACAGAGGACCGAGTTTGGGGAAACCCTGGCTTAGGTTAAGGGACTGCTTTAGGCCGGGCGTCTGACTAGCGGTAAGCAGGGTTACCTGGAGGTTAGCTAGCTGAAGCTTCTCCTTGATGTCATGCAGCTCCTGCTGCTGAGTCTTGATGTCCATCTGCAGGATGCGTGTCCTCTCCTCCAGCTGCTCCTTGAGCTGGTTCATCACACCTAGCTGAGGCTCTTGGGGCTGCTGTTGGTACATGGACTGCTGCTGCTGCTGTTGTTGCTGCGACAGAAATAATAGGATACACAGCCATCATGATAACGGCGGTTCACATCAAAGTACCATGCATGGGCGATGCTCTGGCACAAGACTTCACAGCTGCCTACACACATTTTCAGAGCCAAGGAGGACTCTGCTGTAGTTCAGAAATACAGCACTCAAGCACTTGAGGTCCACAGAAATCATCCTCACATTCATTATCGCTTGATTAGCACTTCCAGCTCTTCTTGTTTCCAGCTCTTCTTCTTGTTTTCATGCAGATGTAGGAGATCCTTTTACTGGGCCTCATTTAACATGAGTTGAAGTGATCATCTTGAGACAAATTATACATACTTGAGAATAGTAGTTTTACATCTGGAATATAATTGTCATCTACATTTACAGCTATAATATGATCATCCCCAATTACATTGCTGTGGTCTAAAATCAAGTGGGAGTGGAGGCATTTCACACAAACAAACGAGGATGTCAACCAACAGACAAGAGCAAGCTGTCATAATACTGGGAGACTACTAGACAAACAGTAAGCAGGCAGGAGACAGACAGGAGAGATTAGACTAAACATCAACCATTACGGAGTGCTGGCTGCAGGTAGGAGAAAGGGGGAGGCTCAGTTGGGGAAGGAGGTCAAAATAGTTTTGCCTCTGTACCAAAGTCTATAAGGTGAAGGACAACAAAAACAGACAGGGAGTTGAGCAGGATTCTAGGCTGATGTTTTTCTACAGGTATTGGTTTTTCCACTGGCTAGTTCTTAATGAGGTGAACTGACCTTTGCACTACTGGGTACGAGTATGGCCAAATTCTTCTCTGTCCCCGCGACTGATGCAGACTGTCGTGATGGTGTGCAAGCGTCTGTGAACCGCAAAGACGTGTTGGCTGGTGGGGAAAATTATTAAATATGTAGAAGGTCCCGCATACGTCATAATTAACCATTTAAATCTAAAATTGTATACAGTAAGTGAGTGTATGGTGGTGCAGTTTGGATTAGGGTGAAAGTGGTGTTGTATGGTACAGGGTTCAAGTCTAAATGGACTAATTCAGTATGGGGGTATTTGGGTTAGCTGGACAAATAGAGCAACAGGGGGACTCACATGCCGAATCGGACAGGGCCGTGTGGGAGGATTTCCGGGAGCTGTGGGAGGACACTGAGCATGCCCCGCTCATCCTGTCCTGTCCGGGAGGGTCCAGATTGGGACAGATGTCCAGGTACACCTCCTGAGCCTGGAACACACAGGATAGACAGAGGAGTATCAAGTACTGACAGCGCCAATAAGATCTGGGACATATTTGCTTTTACCCACTCAGAATACACACAACAATGCCTGACACTGGAAAGCTCCGTATTTGCATGGCATTTCACCATCCCACTTAGCTCTGAACACTAACACAGGATTGGGAAGTAGAGCACTACTGTACATGATGGTAACAATTGAACCTGGTAAAATGGCTGTTTATTGGGAAACTTGAATACTGGATGTTATTGTAACATTCTTTATGATTCATTATTTATATTTGATCTTAGTGTCTCTTCTTCATACCTTTATGGAGGACGAAGTGGCCATCTCAGGTGACGTCTCCTCCAAGCCAAACTCTCTCCTCCTCTCTGCTCTCACCTCCGCGTAACTACAAGTCCGTGACAGAGTGCAATAGAAAGAAAGATCAAATGTCAAATGATTTGCACATAAGCCTAGCTTTTCCATCAACAATCAATCAAATTTGTTTTATAAAGCGCTTTTTACATCTACCCCGCCTAAATCCCCAAAGAGCAAGCAATGCAGATGCACAGTGACTAGGAAAAACTCTCTAGAAAGGTTGGAACCTAGGAAGAAACCTAGAGAGGAACCAGGCTCTGAGGGGTGGCCAGTCCTCTTCTGGCTGTGCTGGGTGGAGTTTATAAGAGTACATGGCCATTAAGGCCAGATCTTTCTTCAAAACGTTCAGATATTCATCCTCAATTTACAATATCTAATGACAGACAGCTAATACTACTAATGCAGTGGAGATCAGGTTCAATAGGTCTATACTAGACTGATCCTGTTGAACTATACGGGGGGGGGGTTCTCACCCTCAGGCAGCATCATAGTATATTTTACCAAACATGACAGAGAGAGACAGAGGAATTAGGTTTACCTGACGACTGTGTGAGTGCACACTATGAACTCTGGCTTGGAGTTCCACTGATGGTATGTAATGTAGTAGTGTGTCTGCAACCAGATCCACTGCTGACCCTTGGTCAGAAACCGATAGTAGCAGGATTTACCCTTCCCAAACTGCATTACTGTGAAGACAACACAACACAGGGACATTTTCAACAGAGCAGTCAGGCATACACAAATCACTACACTGCCCTTGTTCCTGAAATCCTAAAACATCAGGGTAGGAGTAGCAAGCTCTAAGCAGTCTCAGAAGTCTGGGCTTTTTATGCACATTGGTGAAGTGGAAATAGAAATGTAACTACAGTGGGATGACCTATTTCTGTGAAATGGCTGCCTGGATCCTGTGGTAGTGAGGGAGAGCGGGAGAGAGGGATGAAAGAGGTAGTGGAGAGAGTTGCTTACATTGCTTATGACACCGCGCTATAAGCTCCAAGTCATCCACATGATAGTAATCATAGCCAGAAGTCCCAAGAACCTCAAAGGGCAAGTAGCCGATGATTGGTGAAGCTCTGGAAAAAGAGAATAACCAAGATATTAGGCAGCTATGTTTTATAACAACAACAGACTGGTTAAACTGCGACATTTCGTATTTATTTTGTCGGAATGTATTATTTTGCAGCCTTGAGAGAATAACTTGATTGATAATGCCATAATTACCTTGACAAAGAAATTGAAAAATGCATAAACATTATGATTAATAAACCTAAGTTTGTACTGCCTCAAGCACACAGAGCAATATAACTTCATATGATCCATACAGTTATGACACATTGACAGAATATCACCACTCTAAATAGGCTAGGGCTGAGCGAGTGCGATGTTGCGAATGCCTAAAAAATGCGTAAACATGGCAATGTTGTATAATCACAGCTATGATTATGACGTGATTTTGGCTCACTTGGTGCATTTCATTCATCAATGCTCAGTTAAATCCACTTAGCCTAGGCCCCCATAAGCCAAATTCAGAATGGCATGCAGGTCACATTATAGAGGGAGCCATTCTTGAGACCCAGCGCAGAGCACAGCAGTTTGGCAAGGAGCTGTGAATGTCCAATTTTAGCTCAGCAGAGCACAGGACGTACAATTTCTTCCCTTGGTTTTACCTTCTTTACAGTTATCTAATAATCTTGGGGAGGTTGCCATCCTCCCTGCTCTGAATTCACAAGGGTCTTTGATTAGCAGGTACTAAGGGATTTGATACTGCACTGGTGGTGTCATGAATGATAGAATGTTGCAGTCTGGGCTGTTTCTCACTGGTCCTTTATCACCTGTGACATTGCAGACTAATCTTGTGTCTCACTCTCACTATCCAGGGCAGGGCAGCAGGTTTAAATGCCTTACTTAGTGAGGACGCCAGGCCACACAGTGGAAACTAGCACAATCAGTCAGTCACGCCACTAGCACCAGCAGTCTGCTGAACACTGAGCCTGATCACCCAAAGCCAATCAGATGGAACATAACCAAGGGACACAGCGGGGCAGTATGACACGCCAGTAGACAGAGTTTACAAACAACAATATCATGTTAATGCCAAGATAGGGACAGGAGAGAACAGCAGTTGTCCTCTTAAATCTATATGTTACTGTAGCGCTAAAGATGTGCAGCCCAGAGGATGTCAGTTGATGGGCACCGATGATAGTGTAGCTTTCCATCAGGCTATGAAACTACTCAATTAAAGACTGATAACAGATGGAGGACAAAATGTACATGTTTCTTTGCTCCTCTTACCTGTGATCTAAGAACAGGAACTTCCATTCAAGGCTGTGTCTAGATGTGAATTCATCACAGGGATCTTCCACGTTACACAAATCCTGGTAAAAGTAACAAAAATACAATTTAAGGCACTAGAGAACCAATCCTTAAATCCTAAAAAAAACTATTGTGACCATGGAATTATAAGCTTCTATCTACGAAAAGTCTAGATCTGAGTTATAAGTTTTCACGTCATATCTCAGAACTGTTTTGTAGTGAATTCCTTGTTCATAACTAATCAAGTCCCTCACCATAAAGGTACTTAAAGTGCAGAGTATCAAAATCCTGAGACTTTTGTAAATTCGTTTTTTTAGGGAGGTGTTGTAATTGTAACCTTGTAAGTCTCAAAAGTGGATCTGTGTTGTGTAAAAAGGTTCTTTCTGGCACTTAATGATACGATTATTTCAACGTTAATAGAAAAGTAAAGCCATTTAATGATTAAATGAAGAGAATACCCTTCCTTCCTTCAAACCACATGATGTAATACATAATTTCATATTCAACATCAATTCAACATTCATTCATAATCACCAATCACTTGTCCTAGCATCAAAGCTAAGAACAGCTTCTATCTCAAGGCCATCAGACTGTTAAATAGCCATCACTGGCCGGCTACCACCCGGTTACTCAACCTTAGAGGCTGCTGCCCTATGTACATAGACATGGAATCACTGGTCAATTTAATAATGGAACACTACATACTGCTTTACTCATTTCATATGTATATACTGTAATGCCACTCCGACATTGCTCATCCTAATATGAATATATTTCTTAATTCCATTCTTTCTATTTTACTTTTAGATGTGTGTATTGTGTGAATTGTTTGATACTACTGCACTGTTGGAGCTAGGAACACAAGCATTTCGCTACACCCGCAATAAAATCTGCTATATATGTGTATGTGACCAATAACATCTGCTAAGTATGTGTATGTGACCAATAACATCTTCTAAATATGTGTATGTGACCAATAACATCTGCTAAGATTGTGTATGTGACCAATAACATCTTCTAAATATGTGTATGTGACCAATAAAATGTGATTTGATTTTGATTTTAAAACAATAGTTCAATGAAATGACAACTACCCTACAGTGATTTCAGAAAGTATTCACACCCCTTGACTTTTTCCACATTTTATTTTGTTACAAAGTTGGATTAAAATTGATTTAATTGACATTTTCTGTCAACCGTTTACACAAAATACTCTGTAGTGTCAAAGTAAAAAAGAATAATAATAAAAAAAAAAAACACTAATATATCTTGATTAGATAAGTATTCAACCCCCTGAGTCTATACATGTTAACACCTTAGGCAGTGATTACTGCTGTGAGTCTTTCTGAGTGAGTCTCTATGAGCTTTGCACACCTGGATTGCACAATATTTGCTCTGTCAAGTTATGTTGATCATTGCTAGACAGCCATTTTCAAGTCTTGCCATAGATTTTCAAGCAGATTTAAGTCAAAACTGTAACTAGACCACTCAGGAACATTTAATGTTGTCTTAGTAAGCAACTTCAGTGGATTTGCCCCAAAGATGGAAGGTGGAAATTGCCTTTTAAATTGTAGAACCAGTTTTATTGGTTGTAATTGCCAATTGGGTAATTGTATGGTCCTGGGGACCAAGTGCTTATATTATGTAGGCCTACCTGTTTGAGCTCCTGTTAGACAATTTAGTTTCTCAAGGGGACAGTCTTGCCCTCTACCTGTGTCAGTTCAGATAGGACAGGTTAAGCCTGATACAGAGGCTATTTCTTTTGGGCTAATGCCTGTGTATATTTCGTAAATCTACATGTATATTTTGTATGATCTGGCGCTTTCACCATTGGATTACCAAGACCTGTAAATAAATCTACACTCTGAGCACGTCAACCTGCCTTGTTTTCTGCTTATGTCAAGCCCTTACGACTGCTACATGTCCCTATTTTACAATTACAAATGCTAATCAAAATGTGTTGTAGACAAAATAATGAAAAGTGCTGTCTGGTGGCCTCAATAAATAGACAGAGATTTGTAGTTGAACAAGTCGCTGCATGTATAGATTTTTTTGTTACTTGACTTGAGACTTTACTTGAAAACTTGTGACTCGACTTGACTTGCTCTTAGAATGCACGACTTGGACTTGACTCGAGTCTTGACCTATTCTACCTGGGACTCGACTTGAGACTCAGACCTTGTGACTTGAGACTTGCTCGTGACTCGAATAATAGTGACTTGGTCACACCTCTGATAACCCGTAAATGGCAGTCACTACAATCATGGGACTTTTATGAATTGTTTTACTCAGTGTTGTTACAGCATTCAAGCCACGTAACGCATAGTGCATTTAATGTCTAAAACAATTATCGAAACCGAAATCCTTTTTTAATAATCGAACCGACCTCAAAAAGCATTTATCGCTCAGCACTAATCTACTAAATGTATAGTTCTGAGATATGGAGTATTATTCATGTCCCAGATCTCAGAACTCTTTTGTGATGTCTTCCTTTTTCATGACTCAATGCATCCCCTTACACGCAAATATGTTTGATTGGAAACTCAGTAATGTGTGATTGGATTGAGATAGAACCTTATAAAACCAAGTTCAAAGTTGCTGCGCAGATAGAACTTTTACATAAAAAAATAAATACAAATGTCATCGTAAATAGATGTATTTTATTTTATTAAGAACACCTTCTCTTTTCATGACATAGACTGACCAGGTAAATTGAGGTGAAAGCTATGATCCCTTAATGATTTCACTTGTTAAATCCACTTGAATCAGTGTAGATGAAGGGAAGGAGACAGGTTAAATAATATTTTTAAGCATTGAGACAATTGAGACATGGATTGTGTATGTGTGCCTTTCAGAAGGTGAGTAGGCAAGACAAAATAATTAAGTGCCTTTGAATGGTAGTAGATGCCAGGCACACCGGTTTGTGTCAAGAAGTGCAATGCTGCTGGGTTTTTCACGCTTAACAGTTTCCCGTGTCTATCAAGACTAGTCTATCACCCAAAGGACAACTATGGGAAGCATTGGAGTCAACATGGGCCAGCATCCCTGTGGAATCCTTTCGACACCTTGTAGAGTACATGCCCCAACGAATTGAGGCTGTTCTGAGGACAAAAAGGAGGAGGGGTGCAATGTATGTCACATATGATGGATCATCAAAAGGGCAACTATGTGAATAACAATTTTTTACCAAAATGTCATTTATAATTATTCCAAGGTCTGGTAAAAAAAAAGAAGATTATTTTCCGATTGCAAGTGAAACATCCAACCCAACCAGAAGTGACAAAATAATAATATGAGGATTCACAATGCAAAAAACTCTAAGACAGGCCTTACATCTTGTCATTCCAAGATGGCGTAGCAGTGCCGACGTGGTTAGTCGTCCTCTCGTTAACTTTTTGTATTTTTCGTCTTTTTTGTATATATTTCAAAATATTTTAAATCTCTTTTCGATTTTTAAATTAAATATACCTTCCGGTAACCCGCCTCACCCAATGTGACACGGATCCGCTATTTTTCAGACCTTATAGCCAGAACCTCCATCAGAAGCTAGCCATCAGAAGCTAACCAGCTAATTAGCTACTAGCTATTTAGTCATTGTTAGCCACTGCTAGTTACCTTCACCTTCTGCACAGACACCAGCTGTTTTTTTTTAGCTTGGATAATACTTGCCAGCCTGGCAGTATTGGACTGTTTTCTCCACTACAACGCCGGATTCATTTCAAATCCCACCGTACCTTCTCCGCTGTGCAATCCGGTTTTCGAGCTGGTCACGGGTGCACCTCAGCCACGCTCAAGGTCCTAAACGTTATCATAACCGCCATCGATAAAATACAGTACTGTGCAGCCATCTACATCGACCTGGCCAAGGCTTTCGACTCTGTCAATCACCTCATTCTTATCGGCAGACTCAGCCTTGGTTTCTCAAATGACTGCCTCGCCTGGTTCACCAACTAATTCTCAGACAGAGTTCAGTGTGTCAAATCAGAGGGCCTGTTGTCCGGACCTCTGGCAGTCTCTATGGGGGTACCACAGGGTTCAATTCTCGGGCCGACTCTTTTCTCTGTATATATCAATGATGTCGCTCTTGCTGCGGGTGATTCCCTGATCAACCACTACGCAGATGACACCATTCTGTATACATCTGGCCCTTCTTTGGACACTGTGTTAACTAACCTCCAAACGAGCTTCAATGCCATACAACACTCCTTCCGTGGCCTCCAACTGCTCTTAAACGCTAGTAAAACCAAATGCATGCTTTTCAACCGTTCGCTGCCCGCACCCGCCCGCCCAACTAGCATCACTACCCTGGACGGTTCTGACTTAGAATATGTGGACAACTACAAATACCTAGGTGTCTGGCTAGACTGTAAACTCTCCTTCCAGACTCATATTAAACATCTCCAAACCAAAATCAAATCTAGAATCGGCTTCCTATTTCGCAACAAAGCCTCCTTCACTCACGCCGCCAAACATACCCTTGTAAAACTGACTATCCTACCGATCCTCGACTTCGGCGATGTCATTTACAAAATAGCTTCCAATACTCTACTCAGCAAACTGGATGCAGTCTATCACAGTGCCATCCGTTTTGTCACCAAAGCCCCTTATACCACCCACCACTGCGACCTGTATTATCTAGTCGGCTGGCCCTCGCTACATATTCGTCGCCAGACCCACTGGCTCCAGGTCATCTATAAGTCTATGCTAGGTAAAGCTCTGTCTTATCTCAGCTCACTGGTAACAGCTCACGATAACAAGACCCACCCGTAGCACGCGCTCCAGCAGGTATATCTCACTGGTCATCCCCAAAGCCAACACCTCCTTTGGCCGCCTTTCCTTCCAGTTCTCTGCTGCTAATGACTGGAACGAATTGCAAATTTCCCTCACTAACTTTAAACATCAGCTATCTGAGCAGCTAACCGATCGCTGCAGCTGTACATAGCCCATCTGTAAATAGCCCACCCAATCTACCTACCTCATCCCCATATTGTTTTTATTTACATTTCTGCTCTTTTGCACACCAGTATTTCTACTTGCACATCACCATCTGCTCATCTATCACTCCAGTGTTAATTTTCTAAATTGTAATTACTTCGCTACTATGGCCTATTTATTGCCTTACCTCCTCACGCCATTTGCACACACTGTATATAGACTTTCTTTTTGTCTCTATTGTGTTATTGACTGTACGCTTGTTTATTCCATGTGTAACTCTGTGTTGTTGTTTGTGTCGCACTGCTTTGCTTTATCTTGGCCAGGTCGCAGTTGTAAATGAGAACTTGTTCTCAACTAGCTTACCTGGTTAAATAAAGGCGAAAATAAATAAATACATGGCTTTTCAAAATGTATTATTTTCTTCTTCCGCTTTAGAAGATAATATAAAACATCTGTATGTTCTCAAATGGAATCGGCAAAGATTGAGCAAAAGAAACACGATCTTACCTTTAAAAACTGCGGAGTGACTAATCGTACAGTGGCAACAAGGCAGACCTGCTCTTCCAGTGATGACTGCAGGGTTCTTGGTAATGTCAACTCAAACCCGTTACAAGAGGAAGTAGGCACTGTGAGTCAAACAACAGAAACAGTCACTCAATACCTCCCCAGAGGATGAATGTAGGCATAGCAAATATAAAACAGCAACAATCCATTTGGTGCATTACAACAGTATAGTATAGACACTAGCAGTGATTATCATCAACCCCAAACAGGTATATCTGTTACAAGAGGACGTAGGAGCTGTGAATCAAAGTCCAACTGTGTTTCCCGGCCACAGCAGTGTGTGCTGGGGATTTTGCCCTTTAATCACACACTCATTTGAGAAAGGAAAATCAGCAGGACTGTGGCCCCTGAAGACTGTGGTAGTGATCCCCAGCTGAGGGTCGGGGGTAATGGCAAATCAGGCAATAAATATTTGATTAGCAGTGACTGGAGTTATTCTACGAGTGCCAAATAACTTTACATAACCGTTCCATCTCACCACACTCTGCCTTTCCATCTCACCACACTCTGCCTTTCCATCTCACCACACTCTGCCTTTCCATCTCACCACACTCTGCCTTTCCACCACACTCTGCCTTTCCATCTCACCACACTCTGGTGACCTTACTCATTATGCTATTCAAACGACTGGAAGTCCAAAACTTTAAAAAGTATGGAAATATCCAAAAGTCCGAAGTGTAATTTCAGACGAGAGGGAAACATTTCCTCATACGTCTAATTTTCCAGTCAATTAGCCAGGTATTTGAATAGTGATCAACAATGAGATATGCAGTTATGAAACGGTTTTATAACCGGTTTGATTTTCTGTCTGTTTTATGTTTCAAGTAAGTTTTTATGACATAACATCTCCATTCTAATATTCAATAGAATGCAGAGTTTGGCCTTATTAATATAACTAGATGGTTTACTGTCCATTCATCAGGTTGTAGCTCGGTCAGTAGTTGAAGATGTAATGGCAGATAAAATACACATGATAATAAAACAATAGTTCTGGCAGTTGAAAGGGAAAGTCATTTCTGTTGTTATGCGAGTATGTCAAGGAAACAAAGATTTGGGAACTAAAACATTGCAAAGTATTGCACAACTTTAAAATGTCAAGTGAGCTCGGGGTAGAATAACAGAACACTCACCATTGTTATGAAACTTGAAATCTCCTACAAATTTCACGTACTCATATGTAGGGGGTTCCTTTGGGTCGATGTTTCCTCTGGCTAAATGACAGCAGAACTCAATGTGTGTCTTACCTGGAAAAAATACCAAATGGAAGTTAGCTGGAGTGTCTTCAACAAAACACAATGCTTTTTCCATCATCATGAAGAAAAATAAAGTAAGAAAAATATTTACTGACAAAGCGAATAACCCATTTTCAGTGTGTATTTACACATACTCTATTGGCACTTCTTTCTAATATAAATAATCTTGAAGTCTTCATGGTGCAACATGATAAACTCTTTTCAAATAGGTTGATATTTTATGTAAGAGCCTTGGATGAAACTCTGACAGAGTAAATCTCAGAGAAAAGAATGATGACAATTATTTTGCTATTACAACTTCTGCTCCTAACAACCACTGACAGCTCAGACATTTTGGCTTTTCTCTCATGGCTGGAAATCAGCGCACAGCTCCCAGTAAATGGCATTGAACCCAGCATAGTTTGTCTCAGTTGTCATGGGATGGCTCAGCAGTGTTGTTCCTACAGACAAGGCTTCACTTGGCAGGGGAATGAGACCAGTGGTGGGAGAGGAAGAGGGGGAGTATGTCACTGAGCCATCGACACACTAAAACTGTGCACTGATGATGTTCTAAATACTCCTCAATCAGACACAATGTCACAGTCACACAGAATGTCTGAATAGAGTCATCCCATTTTCTACAGAATCCATGGCTCCGTTTAAATGGGTTACCTTTGCGGAAGAGAATGCCTCCGCTGACTTATGTCAGAGCACTAGCTCAGACATACTGTACACACTGAGGGGACTCACTGTGTTAATGTTCTACTAATCCTCCAAAGCCAATGTGTTGCTCTTCATTACACTAAAAATAGAGCATTGTGGCATTGTCAGGAGGCTGGGAATACCAGTGGCCCTGTGCCATTCAAACCGAGATATACAGTGCATTCGGAAAGTATTCAGACCCCTTCCCTTTTTACACATTTTGTTACGTTACAGCCTTATTCTAAAATGGATTTATTAAGAAATTGACGTCATCAATTTACCCACAATAACCCATAATATCAAAGTGAAAACAGTTTTTTAGAAATTTTAGCAAATGTATTGCAAATAACATAATTTACATACAGTACCAGTCAAAAGTTTGGACACACCTACTCATTCCAGGGTTTTTCTTAATTTTTACTATTTTCTACATTGTAGAATAATAGTGAAGACATCAAAACTATGAAATAACATGTATGGAATCATGTAGTAACCAAAAAAGTGTTCAAATCAAAACATATTTTATATTTGAGATTCTTCAAAGTAGCCACCCTTTGCCTTGATGACAGCTTTGCACACACTTGGCATTCTCTCAACCAGCTTCATGAGGTAGTCACCTGGAATAGATTTCAATTAAAAGGTGTGCCTTGTTAAAAGTTAATTTGTGGAATTTCTTTCCTTCTTAATGCGTTTGAGCCAAATAGTTGTGTTGAGACAAGGTAGGGGTGGTATACAGAGATGGTACTTCACCAAATAGGGCTAAGTCCATATTATGGCAAGAACAGCTCAAATAAGCAAAGAAAAACGACAGTCCATCATTACTTTAAGACATGAAGGTCAGTCAATACGGAACATTTCAAGAACTTTGAAAGTTTCTTCAAGTGCAGTCGCAAAAACCATCAAGTGCTATGATGAAACTGGCTCTCATGAGGACCGCCACAGGAAAGGAAGACGCAGAGTTACCTCTGCTGCAGAGGATAAGTTCATTAGAGTTACCGGCCTTAGATTGCAGCCCAAATAAATGCTTCATAGAGTTTAAGTAACAGACACATCTCAACATCAACTGTTCAGAGGAGACTGTCAGGCCTTCATGGTCGAATTGCTGCAGAGAAACCACTACTAAAGGACACCAATAATAAGAAGAGACTTGCTCGGGCCAAGAAACACGAGCAATGGACATTAGACTGATGTAAATCTGTCCTCTGATGAGTCCAAATTTGAGATTTGAGATTCCAAACGCTGTGTCTTTGTGAGACGCAGAGTAGATGAACGGATGATCTCCGCATGTGTGGTTCCCACTGTGAAGCATGGAGGAGAAGGTGTGATAGTTTGGGGTGCTTTGCTGGTAACACTGTCAGTGATTTATTTACAATTCAAGTCACACTTAACCAGCATGGCTACCACAGCATTCTGTAGCGATACACCATCCCATCTGGTTTGCACTTAATGGGACTTTCACGTGTTTCTCAACAGGACAATGAACCAAAACACACCTCCAGCCTGTGTAAGGGCTATTTGACCAAGAAGGAGAGTGATGGAGGTCTGCATCAGATGACCTGGCCTCCAAAATCACCCGACCTCAACCCAATTGAGATAGTTTGGGATGTGTTGGACTGCAGAGTGAAGGAAAAGCAGCCAACAAGTGCTCAGCATATGTGGGAACTCCTTCAAGACTGTTGGAAAAGCATTCCTCATGAACCTGGTTGAGAGAATGCCAAGAGTGTGCAAAGCTGTCATCAAGGCAAAGGGTGGCTACTTTGAAGAATATAAAAAGAATATAGAATATAAAATATATTATTAACACTTTTTGGTTACTACATGATTCCATATGTGCTAATTAATAGTTTTGATGTCTTCACTATTATTCTACAATTTAGAAAACACTCAAAATAAAGAAAAACCCTTGAATGACTAGGTGTGTCCAAACTTTTGACTGGTACTGTAAGTATTCAGACCCTTTGCTATATGACTCGAACTTGAGCTCTGGTGCATCCTGTTTCCATTGATCATCCTTGAGATGTTTCTACAACTTGACTGGAGTCCACCTGTGGTAAATTCAATTGACTAGACATGATTTGGAAAGGCACACACCTGTCTATATAAGGTCCCACAGTTGACAGCGCTCGTCAGAGCAAAAACCAAGGCATGAGGTCGAAGGAATTGTCCATAGAGCTCCGAGACAGGATTGTGTCGAGGCACAGATCTGGGGAAGGGTACCAACAAATTTCTGCAGCATTGAAGGTCCCCGAGAACACGGTGGCCTCCACCATTCTTAAATGGAAGAAGTTTGGAACCACCAAGACTAATCCTAGAGCTGGTCGCCCGGGAAAACTAAGCAATCAGGGGAGAAGGGCCTTGGTCAGGGAGGTGACCAAGAACCGGATGGTTACCCTGACAGAGCTCCAGAGTTCCTCTGTGGAGATGGGAGAACTTTCCAGAAGGACAACCATCTCTGCAGCACTTCACCAATCAGGCCTTTATGGTAGTGTGTCCAGATGGGAGCCAGTCCTCAGTAAAAGGCACATGACAGCCTGCTTGGAGTTTGCCAAAAGGCACTGAAAAAGGCGCTGAAAAACATCCCCACAGCATGACGCTGCCACCACCATGCTTCACTGTAGGGATGGTGCCAAGATTTAACTCTTTGGCCTGAATGCCAAGCGTCACGTCTGGCGTAAACCTGGTACCATCCCTACGGTGAAGCATGGTTTTGGCAGCATCATACTGTGGGGAGGTTTTTCAGAGGCATGGACTGAGAGACTAGTCAGGATCAAGGGAAAGTTGAACGGAGCGAAGTACAGAGAGATCCTTGATGAAAACCTGCTCCAGAGTGCTCAGGACCTCACACTGGGGCAAAGGTTCACCTTCCAACAGGACAACAACCCTAAGCACACAGCCAAGACAACGAAGGAGTGGCTTTGGGACAATTCTCTGAATGTCCTTGAGTGGTCCAGCCAGAGCCCGGACTTAAACCCGATCTAACATCTCTGGAGAGACCTGAATATAGCTGTGCAGCGACGCTCCCCATCCAACCTGACATAACTTGAGAGGATCTGCAGAGAAGAATGGGACAAACACCCCAAATACAGGTGTGCCAAGCTTGGAGAGTCATAGCCAAGAAGACTTGATGCTGTAATTGCTGCAAAAGGTGGTTCAACAAAGTACTGAGTTAAGGGTCTGAATACTTATGTAAATGTTATAATTCAGATTTGTATTTTTAATACATTTGCAAACATCTGTATAGAATGACACGCACATTTGGGATTTAAAGTGAAAAGGAAAAACAGTTCCTTATTAAACCAAGAATGATATCATCACTCCATTGTTACACATATCTAATGGGATTCAATTAAGTAAAATGCTTCCTCTGTGGTACCATAAGCTCTGAGTCAAGTATCTGAGTTCATTTATCCAAGAGTAGCTAGACGTTCATAAGTACCTGAGAGCTCCTTTGTCCTCAGGTGGGAGTGCAGTGCACATAGTGATGAACACTCAACTCAGAGCAACAAACATTCCCATAGCTATTCTTCAACAGAATGATAGTAGCACATTAACCAAGAAGATAGCTGACTTCTAAAACAATTTGTGTGTTGGGCAGGAGAAGCAGTATTTTTTTTAACGAAAGAAAGGAGATGAAAGATAAATGCAGGAATTGCCTGTTAATGAGGCTAGGAGAAAATTATGATTATTCCAGACACAGTAGCGTCTACAGTAGTTTTCTATGCTTTGTATTCCTATAGTTCTAAACATAGACCTAGATGATTCCACATCAGTCTCTTTCTCAGAAGAGAACAATTGTAGCATGGGATTAAGCTCAGTGTCTCGAGCCCTAGATACAGTATTACTGAAGCTACAGTGATTAAAACTCCTAACCACACTGCTAGGCTAACTACTATTATTAGCTAAAGGACTAATCATAGGACCACAGTGTCCAGCAATCCAATAAACTGGCAGCGCCAAACATGGCAACCTGCTCTATATTCACGGTCAGTTCAGTATCAGGACTGCAGAGCAGAGGTGTGAGGTTCAGTACAGTGGAGTGTGAATTCCTAACACACAGAGGAATTAGTCATGTAAATACAATAGAAATTGATGAATGCCTACAGGAGAGATTTAACACTTTGTCAAACAGAATTTTTCCCAATGCTGGCATAAAATCGCTGTTTGTTTTGAAGGCTGTGGCGTGTGACTGTTGGGCCACTGCATGGTTTGATGTATAATTCATGGGGATATCGCTCATAAAAGTGAAATAGCCAACATCAAAAGAAATAAAAGGTCACCACAGCCCTGTTCATTGCTGTAGTGCATTAAATTAAGCAAAACAAAGCGCTGCTACAGGACAAAATAGGAGGCTGGTACAAATGCTTATGAATAGTTGTTCTGCAACATAATGCCAATAAGAAAAACAAAGCATTACTAATTTTCATTCAGTGACCCTAGTTTAGACCTGTGGATGAACAACAATATAATTAAAGTGTAAATGTTGGTTAAATGCCACCCATAATATTTATGTAAAATCTCATTAATATGGTGATGGACTCTCTGATTATACAGCACAGATGACTTGGACTCTTGGTGTCATCACTCGGAGATAGGTAAGAACATTTCAAACTTCTCATCAAACAACACTATTGTGAAATACACAGACATCTCTATCCAGACATCTCCTAAGCTAAGCATCCCTGGTGATGCCAGAGCTGGAGATCGACCCAGTACTGATTGACTGAGAAGGAAAAATGGGTTCAGTACTGAGGGAGTGAAGAGGAAAGATGGGTTCAGTATGGAGGGAGTGAAGAGGAAAGATGGGTTCAGTATGGAGGGAGTGAAGAGGAAAGATGGGTTCAGTATGGAGGGAGTGAAGAGGAAAGATGGGTTCAGTATGGAGGGAGTGAAGAGGAAAGATGGGTTCAGTATGGAGGGAGTGAAGAGGAAAGATGGGTTCAGTATGGAGGGAGTGAAGAGGAAAGATGGGTTCAGTATGGAGGGAGTGAAGAGGAAAGATGGGTTCAGTATGGAGGGAGTGAAGAGGAAAGATGGGTTCAGTATGGAGGGAGTGAAGAGGAAAGATGGGTTCAGTATGGAGGGAGTGAAGAGGAAAGATGGGTTCAGTATGGAGGGAGTGAAGTGGAAAGATGGGTTCAGTATGGAGGGAGTGAAGAGGAAAGATGGGTTCAGTATGGAGAGAGTGAAAGGAAATATGGGTTCAGTACTGAGAAACAAAGATGGGTTTAGTACTGAGGTAGAAAAGAGGAAAGATGGGTTCAGTACTAATAAGGAAAGATGGGTTCAGTACTCAGGGAGTGAAGAGGAAAGATGGGTTCAGTACTCAGGGAGTGAAAAGGAAAGATGGGTTCAGTACTAAGAAGGAAAGATGGGTTCAGTATTGAGGGAGTGAAAAGGAAAGATGGGTTCAGTACTGAGGGAGTGAAAAGGAAAGATGGATTCAGTACTGAGGGAGTGAAAAGGAAAGATGGATTCAGTACTGAGGGAGTGAAGAGGAAATATGGGTTCAGTACTGAGGGAGTAAAGAGGAAAGATGGATTCAGTACTGAGGGAGTGAAGAGGAAATATGGGTTCAGTACTGAGGGAGTAAAGAGGAAAGATGGATTCAGTACTGAGGGAGTGAAAAGGAGGACTAAATACTCACTGTCTAGGAAGTCAGCAGAGATGGGGTCAGTCATCAGCATGTGGGATGATAGCAGCTTATAGACCTCCCCATGCTCACGCTCAGGGAGAAAGTTCAAGATATTTTGGTCCACCATATCTGACTGATACAAAAGGATAAAAGGTGGGAACGTCAGTGTCTATGGCCCATCATTGTCCATGCACATGTCATATCACAGTCATATTATAAGGTACATATTATAAGGTAGTTAGTGTCCCAATTGCAATAATGTATACATTGATTTGAATTAGTATATTTTGATCATAATTGGAAGCTAAAGTAATTTTTTTGTTGGTACTTTTTTTACCCCTTTTTTCTCCCTAATTGGTAGTTACAGTCTTGTCCCATTGCTGCAACTCCCGCATGGACTCAGGAGAGTCGAAGGTCGAGAGCCGTGCGTCCTCCGAAACACGACCCCGCCAAGCCGATTTGCTTCTTGACACACTGCTCGCTTAACCCGGATGCCAGGAGTCGCTAGAGCGCAATGGGACAAGGACATCCCATCCGGCCAAACCCTCCCCTAACCCGGATGGCGCTGGGCCAATTGTGCGCCGCCTCATGGGTCTCCCGGTCGCGGCCGGCTGCGACACAGCTCGGGATCGAATCCGGATCTGTAGTAACGCCTCTAGCACTGCGATGCAGTGCCTTAGACCGCTGCGCTACTCGGTAGGCCTTGGAAGCTTAACGTTTAACGCATCATACAATCAGAAACATGGTGGTTGCAAGATTTAATCTATATCCTTGTTTAATGTGCAGCTATTTTAATATACATGAATATTAAGTTACAAAGAACAATGCTGCTAGATCAGCCTAACTCTCACTCACCGGTAAATGGGCAATGAGTGAAGACACGCTGTCGGACACATATATAATGTTTCCATCTGTAGTTAGTGCTATGAGGAAACCGTCTAAAGCCTGTGGAAGGAAAACAAAGTGATTATTCTAATACCAGCTACTATAATTGTTGTGTGCTACATTTGTTTCAGAGGTGCATCATGGGTAATGCTGGTGCTGGCGTACAGCGGTTCATCAGGATGTCAAAATACAGTATTCCTTCCAGTACAAGTGAAGGATGTCCTTTGGCTTTATTTAATATCAGAGGAGATTAACGTGGTGCTAAGCTGATTTTACCTCCAGCATCAACTGGGTGAACTCCTCATTACTGAGGAACGAAGGCTTCCAGTCCTGCCGTATCTCACACGACTCGGTCTGTGCTGTGATTTCTGAAACAGAGGATAAGGCCAGGAATAGAGGTTAGATGGATCTGTTAGCACTACACTACTGCTATCCCCGACAAAAAAAAATCTTGGTCGAGCAAGAGTCATCTGTTCTTTCAACCAATCGATTTGTTGAAATGTTAAAATGTGTATTTTTAGACACATCCTGTGTTTTAATCAAATCAACTATATGCACTGAGCTTGTCTGATGCTTTAAGCAAACTGTTTGAGTAAATAATTAAAGACACACTCGTGACTAGAGGGAGTTTGACCGCAATTGATTTGAATGTGCCGGGCCTGGCTCAGACTTGCTGCGCCGTGTAAAAAAAAAAAAACTGAGTGACTGTGTGACTAGCACCCATTGTCTCTTTCTCCTCCCTGCTGCAGCGACCACCACAGAACATCAACAGTGTGTATCTCGCTGTTCGTGTTGCTGAAGCTGCAACATAATTAGATCCATTTCTGACTGAAAAGTTCTGGTACCAAAATCTCTCATTTGTTTAGGAAAAACATTCCCTATTCCCTCAACCCTTGCTCTCTTTACGTGACACATGTACGCATCACATGCACGTGACCAATAGGGCCTGGCCTATAACATATCATAATCACATCAATAAATTGGTTAATACAAAACTCTGAACACGTGACAGCAAAACAGATGCAGAGGACGTGACAAATAAACTTGAATCGGGGGAATGTTTACTGGTTGCTCAGGAGGTTAAAGGGAAGTCAGATGTATGGAATACATTTTACTGGTTGTGGAAAATACTGGAGATCAAGAAAAAGAAGCTAAGGAGCAAGTGCCACTTGCATATTATGTTTGCCAACAGTATCTATTAGATGACAACATCATTTTTCTGACTGTTTGGAACAATGTAATAAACACTGAATAAATAAGCGTACCAGAGGGTCTGTTGTAATGTTTTTTTGTAAAGCCTTTATTACAGCAAATACTAAAAACAGTCACATTCATTCGTGAATGCATTTTCCAATTCGGAAAGGTTTAGGCCTATTTATTGTTTACGCTAATTATGTAATGGTCGCTTTATTTTCAAACTAAAATGCTTGATTGCATTTCATATCATGAATGACTCCTATGCTGTGTGATGACATTAACAAATAAATGATTGATTGATACAGTAGCCTATATAAGTATTGAAATATAGGCCTAAGTTAGTTAAGCTACTAAGACTAAACAGGATGCGCTCCTAGGCCTATAGCTCGATGATGGAATACAAGGCTGCTATACTAAGCCTACTAATGATAATAACATGACTTATCATTATAGTAATGATGATCATAATAATAGTAATAATAACAAGAAGGAGATCAAGGAAAAAAGAGGGTTATTATTATAAATATTATTTTTCTGACAATTTGGAAGAGTGTAAACAACAGCAAATAAATTATAAATTATACCAGAGAGGCTGCTCTAACAAAAAAAAGTGTAAAGCCTTTATTACAGCATTGCAGAAATTAAAAACAGCCACATTTGTGAAATTGTTTATCATCTGACATGTTGTGGTTGCTTGAGGATTGGTGATCAGTAGGTTATTAAACAAACACTCACAGGCAACAGAAGCAGGATCTGTCTTATTTCTGTAGATATATAGTGCATTTGGAAAGTATTCAGACCCTTTGATTTTTTCCACATTTTGTTACGTTACAGCCTTGTTCTAAAATAGATTAATCGTTTTTTCCCCCATCAACAATCTACACACAATACCCCATAATGACAAGGCAAAAGTTTTTGTATTTATTGCAAATCTAATAAAAAATAATAAGGGGAAATATCACATTTACATAAGTATTCAGACCCTTTACTCAGTACTTTGTTGAAGCACCTTTGGCAGCGATTACAGCCTCGAGTCTTCTTGGGTATGATGCTACAAGCTTGGTGGCACACATGTATTTGGGAAGTTTCTCTCATTCTTCTCTGCAGATCCTCTCAAGCTCTGTCAGGTTGGATGGGGAGCATCGCTGCACAGCTATTTTCAGGGCTCTCCAGAGATGTTCGATCGGGTTCATGTCCAGACTCTGGCTAGGCAACTCAAGGACATTCAGAGACTTGTCCTGAAGCCACTCCTGCGTGGTCTTGGCTGTGTGCTTAGGATCGTTGTACTTGGCCCCAGTCTTAGGTCCTGAGCGCTCAGGAGCAGGTTTCCATCAAGGATCTCTCTGTACTTTTCTCCATTAATCTTTCCCTCAATCCTGACTAGTCTCCCAGTCCCTGCCACTGAAAATCATGTCCAATCAATTGAATTTACCACAGGTGGAATCCAATCAAGTTGTAGAAACATCAAGGATGAACAGGTGCATCCTGTTTTCATTGAGCTCAATTTCGAGTCTCATAGCAAAGGGTCTGAATACTTATGCAAATAAGGTATTTCTTTAACAAAAAAAAATATACAGTGGGGAGAACAAGTATTTGATACACTGCCGATTTTGCAGGTTTTCCTACTTACAAAGCATTTAGAGGTCTGTAATTTTTATCATAGGTACACTTCAACTGTGAGAGACGGAATCTAAAACAAAAATCCAGAAAATCACATTGTATGATTTTTAAGTAATTAATTTGTATTTTATTGCATGACATAAGTATTTGATCACCTACCAACCAGTAAGATTTCCGGCTCTCACAGACCTGTTAGTTTTTCTTTAAGACGCCCTCCTGTTCTCCACTCATTACCTGTATTAACTGCACCTGTTTGAACTCGTTACCTGTATAAAAGACACCTGTCCACACACTCAATCAAACAGACTCCAACCTCTCCACAATGGCCAAGACCAGAGAGCTGTGTAAGGACATCAGGGATAAAATTGTAGACCTGCACAAGGCTGGGATGGGCTACAGGACAATAGGCAAGCAGCTTGGTGAGAAGGCAACAACTGTTGGCGCAATTATTAGAAAATGGAAGAAGTTCAAGATGACGGTCAATCACCCTCGGTCTGGGGCTCCATGCAAGATCTCACCTCGTGGGGCATCAATGATCATGAGGAAGGTGAGGGATCAGCCCAGAACTACACGGCAGGACCTGGTCAATGACCTGAAGAGAGCTGGGACCACAGTCTCAAAGAAAACCATTAGTAACACACTACGCCGTCATGGATTAAAATCCTGCAGCGCACGCAAGGTCCCCCTGCTCAAGCCAGCGCATGTCCAGGCCCGTCTGAAGTTTGTCAATGACCATCTGGATGATCCAGAGGAGGAATGGAAGAAGGTCATGTGGTCTGATGAGACAAAAATAGAGCTTTTTGGTCTAAACTCCACTCGCCGTGTTTGGAGGAAGAAGAAGGATGAGTACAACCCCAAGAACACCATCCCAACCGTGAAGCATGGAGGTGGAAACATCATTCTTTGGGGATGCTTTTCTGCAACGGGGACAGGACTACTGCACCGTATTGAGGGGAGGATGGATGGGGCCATGTATCGCGAGATCTTGGCCAACAACCTCTTTCCCTCAGTAAGAGCATTGAAGATGGGTCGTGGCTGGGTCTTCCAGCATGACAACGACTCGAAACAGACAGCCAGGGCAACTAAGGGGTGGCTCCGTAAGAAGCATCTCAAGGTCCTGGAGTGGCCTAGCCAGTCTCCAGACCTGAACCCAATAGAAAATCTTTGGAGGGAGCTGAAAGTCCGTATTGCCCAGCGACAGCCCCGAAACCTGAAAGATCTGGAGAAGGTCTGTATGGAGGAGTGGGCCAAAATCCCTGCTGCAGTGTCTGCAAACCTGGTCAAGAACTACAGGAAACGTATGATCTCTGTAATTGCAAACAAAGGTTTCTGTACCAAATATTAAGTTCTGCTTTTCTGATGTATCAAATACTTATGTCATGCAATAAAATGCAAATTAATTACTTAAAAATCATACAATGTGATTTTCTGGATTTTTGTTTTAGATTCCGACTCTCACAGTAGAAGTGTACCTATGATAAAAATGACAGACCTCTACATGCTTTGTAAGTAGGAAAACCTGCAAAATCGGCAGTGTATCAAATACTTGTTCTCCCCACTGTATATGTTTTCGCTTTGTCCTTATGGTGAATTGTGTGTAGAGTGATGAGGAACATTTTTTATTTAATCAAATTTAGTATAAGGCTGTAGAGTAACAAAATGTGGAAAAAGTAAAAGGGTCTGAATACTTTCCGAATGCACTGTGTATGGATGATATATAAAGCCAGGCACATTTAACAGTTACTGTAGGCTATTGATTATAGACCAAATTAAGTTGGGGTTTTCTCTCTCATCATTTTTCTTAGACAATTACGGCAAGGGCTGTTTTCTCGTTTCCTAACTCCGGTGTCTTGTACACCATGATCAAAAACAATTATAATTCTACTGCTCGACTAAAGAAATCATGGTCGACCAACAGCCTATCGACCAAACAATCGGCCAGTCGACTAAACACACCAACATCCAGGGGACCATCGCTACCAAATCGGCTAGTAGTGGAAGAATCCTGATGAATACCTCTGAATAGACCCAACTGATCAAGCTCTCAGATAAAATAGGAGACACATAACAGAAGAGGAAGAGCGGTTAAGAAATATTTACATTTACATTTACATTTAAGTCATTTAGCAGACGCTCTTATCCAGCGACTTACAAATTGGTGCATTCACCTTATGATATCCAGTGGAACAACCACTTTACAATAGTGCATCTAACTCTTTTAAGGGGGGGGGGGGGGGTTAGAAGGATTACTTTATCCTATCCTAGGTATTCCTTAAAGAGGTGGGGTTTCAGGTGTCTCCGGAAGGTGGTGATTGACTCCGCTGACCTGGCGTCGTGAGGGAGTTTGTTCCACCATTGGGGTGCCAGAGCAGCGAACAGTTTTGACTGGGCTGAGCGGGAACTGTACTTCCTCAGAGGTAGGGAGGCGAGCAGGCCAGAGGTGGATGAACGCAGTGCCCTTGTTTGGGTGTAGGGCCTGATCAGAGCCTGAAGGTACGGAGGTGCCGTTCCCCTCACAGCTCCGTAGGCAAGCACCATGGTCTTGTAGCGGATGCGAGCTTCAACTGGAAGCCAGTGGAGAGAGCGGAGGAGCGGGGTGACGTGAGAGAACTTGGGAAAGTTGAACACCAGACGGGCTGCGGCGTTCTGGATGAGTTGTAGGGGTTTAATGGCACAGGCAGGGAGCCCAGCCAACAGCGAGTTGCAGTAATCCAGACGGGAGATGACAAGTGCCTGGATTAGGACCTGCGCCGCTTCCTGCGTGAGGCAGGGTCGTACTCTGCGAATGTTAGATATCCCAGATCGGGACTGTTTCTGTCTAAAAGCCATCTCGTAAACACTGACAGATGTGACCTTGATTCTGACAGGAGACTGACAGGCTGACTACACCTCTCGCATCACGTGAGCGAGCGTTGCAAAATACATTTAGAAATCGATATTATTCAATTATTGTACCCACACTGCTCGCACACGCCAATGAGCGTCTGCGTTGTCAAGGGCTAAAATAGAAGTCAGTTCTATTTGTGACGCAGATTGCGCTGCAAGTCCTCCCTCTCCCATCTCCTCATTGGTTTATAGAAGCAGGTACCCACGTGCCATCTCTTCATTGGTTATACCCACGTGGGTGACTGAAAGACGAACGAGGTCGGTGGTGGTAATGCACCTAATTTATGAAAGTTGCCAATCACAATATAAAGTCAAGAGAAGAAAAAGCCTGGAAGGAGAGATGACTAGAAATGATTCGGTTGACCGTTTTATGTGTGGATTAATTGGCGGAGTAGACGACCTTGTGCATTTCAGGTAAAATAACAACTCAATGTTTATATCCCAGGACAAATTAGCTAGCAACAGCAAGCTAGCTAAATCGGACAAATTAGCTAGCAAGTGCAAGCTAGCTAGCTAATTTGCCATAAATGTTTAATCCTTTTCGACCTGTCCCCAAATTAATATAGTTGGTTCAGAGTTTGTTTTGATATTTTAACCTGCGTGTCGTGATCGCGTTTGGTGTGGGGGGACAAAATACATTTATGCACGATGGCGCACGCGCGCAGGCGGTTTGGTTTGTGTGAGTTGAAGTTCTGTCTGTCTGGGCCAAGCTTGGTAGGGAAGTGGAGAACTCCTCTCTTTTCTCTATGTTCCTGTCTGAAAAAATACTATACTAGACAACTAATGCCCTCCACCCTCCTAGTTCCTTCCTTTTCCCACCCGTTCTGGGAGCAGTGATGTTCTTTATGTAGAGGGCAGGACACAAGTGCCACATGCACACGCATTTTACATTTGAGTCACTTAGCAGACAGACGCTCTTATCCAGAGCGACTTACAGCTAGGTCATTCATCTTAAGATAGGTGGGACAACCACATATCACAGTCATAGTAAGTACATTGTTCCTCAAAGTAGCTATCAGCAAAGTCAGAGCTTTAAGGAAAAGACAAGTTCAAGTGTTGATGTTTTTTGGTTGTTTTTTAGACGCTACACACACACAGGTCAGCAGGTGGCCAACGTCAATGTGATGAATGACGCAGCCGACTACATTACACATTCCTACCTTTCTGTGTCTGCAGGAAGTTGATCGTTCTCTGCAGTATGGTGGACTTGTCCATCTTGCGCGGATGACCTTGGCCTTGCAGCATGGTGCACAGCTCCTTGATGAGCACATTGAATTGGTCTCTTCTTTTCTTTTCCGATTTGTTACGAGATGCCCTTTAATAGAAAACATGATAAATGTACAGGATTACATTTCTCACCCTTTACACTGAGTGTACAAAACATTAGGAACACCTTCCTACTATTGAGTTGCAGCCCCTTTTGCCCTCAGAACAGCCTAAATTCATCGGGCAAGGTGTCGAAAGCATTCCACAGGGAGCCAAGTTGGCTGGATGTCCTTTGGTGGTGGATCATTCTTGATACACAAGGGGAACTGTTGAGCGTGAAAAACCCAGCAGCGTTGCAGTTCTTGACACACTCAAACCGGTGGGCCTGGCACCTACTACCATACCCCGTTCAAAGGCACTTAAATATTTTGTCTTGCCCATTTCACCCTCTGAATGGCACATACACAATCCATGTCTCAAAGCATAAAAATCCTTGTTTAACCTGTCTCATCATCTTCATCTATGACTTGCCTAGTTAAATAAAGGTTAAATAAAATAAAAATCTACACTGACTTAAGTGGATTAAACAGGTGACATCAATAAGGGATCATAGCTTTCACCTGGATTCACCTGGTCAGTCCATCATGGAAAGAGCAAGTATTCCTAATGTTTTGTACACTCATTGTAATTTAAAACTTTGAACATATACACTTTATACATTATTTATAAAGAAGTGCATTTGAGGACAGTAGCTAATGCGCAAAAGATGCAGTGGAAGTTACGAGCTCAACGATTCTACATACAGCTTCTTATTTATGAAACACACTCAAGCTAAGAAGTGACAGCTGCAAATAAATAACCACCATCACAATTCACTCATTCCTCAGCCACCATAAAACAGCTCACAGCTTGCAGGATGCTTAGAGAAGGATGATAGTCTAGTGAAACCCAACAATATCCCTTCTGATATCACAAGCAAATGATTCTGAAGATTCATCCCATATGGACTTATTTTTTAATGGAAAACACTCTGATATCAACAGCATAGCATGTACAAAATCTACCATTAAAACAAACAAACATCTTTTTTTGTGCTTGTAGTTTTTGCTGCCATTCTCCCCACACAAACCTTCGATGAATCTGACCCCAGCTGAACCCACCAGAAAACTGATACAGTGACTAATGATTTAAAAGTCTACTTTCAGTCACGCTTGTATGCATCATTACTGAAAAGCAAAAAATGGCTTGACCTTGTTGACTATATTTAACAGCTTCCTATGACATTTTGTAAACTGTCTAGGCACAGAAACACTTGTCTTTGTGCTGAAGGTGTTGAGGTTTATAGAGCTGAAAGTGTGAAGAGTCTTCACATCAGGAAAGCAAACACCTTCACAGATGGAATGTCAAAGTAGGGCCATGCCAAGAGGACCTTTCATTAACACATACAAGCTGAAGTAGGGAACTTCTCCGTCTGCCTCATCTCTCGTCCTTACACTCAACCTTCTGTCTCTCATAGGACACACACACACACACACAACCATTACACACACACACACTGGTGGAATACCTTTTTGCCCTGTCTTTCTCATCTTCATCCATCAAATCGTCCACACAGCTGCTGGTGCTAGAGGGAGAGGGGAGGGGGAAACCAGTTGGAATGCTGTTTCTCTGAATTAACACCAAAGTCATCAACAGATAGATACAAAGCAGATACAAATCCCCCTCTCCCATACAACATTATGAACAGAGATAGACACCCTTGGAATGGAAACCATTCTTCAAAATGTAATCTTATACAACAGCAGTCTCCAACTATGGTCCTAAAGAAACGGACTTGTGCCCAGATGCTTTATTCTAGGGTGTTCACATAGTACAGTAGTCGACCAAGTATATCCCTGCACACAGTGCAGTCAGAAAGTATTTATACCCCTTGACTTAATCCACATTTTGTTGTGTTACAGCCTGAATTCAGAATGGATAAAATATAATTTAAAAAAAATAATCACCCATCTACACACAATACCTTGTAATGACAAAGTGAAAACATGTTTTCGACATTTTTGCTACTTTATTGAAAATGTAACCATAAATATCTAATTTACATAACTATTCACACACCAGAGTCAATACATGTTAGAATCACCTTTAGCAGCGATTACAAATGTAGTTCTTTCTGGGTAAGTCTCTAAGAGCTTTGCACAACTGGATTGTACAATATTATTATTTTGAAAATTCTTCAAGCTCTGTCAAGTTGGTTGTTGATCATTGTTAGACATTTTCATGTCTTGCAATAGATTTTCACGACTATTTAAGTCAAAACTGTAACTGTAACACTCAGGAACATTCAATATCGTCTTGGTACGCAATTCCAGTGTATATTTGGCCATGTGTTTTAGGTTATTTTCCTGCTGAAAGGTGAATTTGTCTCCCAGTTTATCCTAAAAAAACTCCCAAGTCCTTGCAGATGACAAGCATACCCATAACATGATGAAAATACTGTATGAAGAGTGGTACTCAGTGATAAAGTTAATTTATTTGCCACATTTTTTGCAGTTTTACTTTAGTGCCTTATTGCAAACAGGATTCATGTTTTGGAATATTTTTATTCTGTACATGCTTCCTTCTTTTCACTCTTTCATTTAGGTTAGTATTGTGAAGTAACTACCATCCTCAGTTTTCCCCTATCACAGCCATTAAACTCTGTAACTATTTTAAGGTCACCGTTAGCCTCATGGTGAAATCCCTGAGCGGTTTCCTTCCTCTCCGGCAACTGAGTTAGGAAAGACGCCTGTATTTTTGTAGTGAATGGGTGTATTGATACATCATCCAAAGTGTAATTAATAACTGCACCATGTTCAAAGGGATATTCAATGTCTGCTTTTTTATTTCTTCTTTGCTAGGCATTGGAAAACCTCATTGGTCTTTGTGGTTGAATCTGTATTTGAAATTCACTGCTCGATTGAGGGACCTTACAGGTAATTAATTGTATGTGTGGGGTACAGATGAGGTAGTCATTTAAAAATTGTTAAACAAATCAAATCAAATTTTATTTATCACATACACATGGATAGCAGATGTTTTTGATCAATTTCCATCAATTTCCATTATTAAAGTGAGCTGGAGTTGAGTCAGTATGTTGGCAGCAGCCACTCAATGTTAGTGGTGGCTGTTTAACAGTCTGATGGCCTTGAGATAGAAGCTGTTTTTATTATTGCACACAGATTGAGTCAATGCAACTTATTATTATGACATGTTTACTCCTGAACTTAAATTAGGCTCGCCATAACAAAGGGGTTGAATAATTATTGACTCAAGACTTTTCAAATTTTTAATTTTTAATTAATTTGTAAACATTTCTACAAAGACAATTCCACTTTTACTTTATGTGGTATTGTGTGTAGGCCGGTGACAATCTCAATTTAATACATTTTAAATTCAGGCTGGAACACAAAATGTAGAAAAAGTCTTTCTTAAGGCACTGTATATTGTTAGAATGTAGGGTACCTCGGTAAGTCATACACTACATTACCAAATGTATGTGGACACCTGCTTGCCAAATATCTAATTCCAAAATCATGTGCATTAATATAGAGTTGGTACCCCCTTTGCTGATATAACACTCTCCAATCTTCTGGGAAGGCTTTCCACTAGATGTTGGAACATTGCTGTGGGGACTTACTTCCATTCAGCCACAAGAGCATTAGTGAGGTTGGGCACTGATGTTGGGCGATTAGGCCTGGCTCGCAGTTGGCGTTCCAATTCCTCCAAAAGGTGTTCAATGGGGTTGTAGTCAGGGCTCTGTGCAGGCCAGTCAAGTTCTTCCACACTGATCTCGACAAACCATTTCTGTATGGACCTCACATTGTGCACGGGGGGATTGCTGAAACAGGAAAGGGCCTTCCCCAAACTGTGCCACAAAGTTGGAAGCACAGAATCGTTAAGAATGTCATTGTATGCTGTAGTGTTAAGATTTCCCTTCACTGGAACTAAGGGGCATAGCACGAATCATGAAAAACAGCCCCAGACCATTATTCCTCCTCCACCAAACTTTACAGTTGGCACAATGCATTGGGGCAAGTAGCGTTCTGCTGGCACCTGCCAAACACAAATTTGTCCTTCGGACTGCCAAATGGTGAAGCATGATTCATCACCCCAGAGAATGTGTTTCCATTGCTCCAGAGTCCAATGGCGGCGAGCTTTACACCACTCCAGCCGACGCTTGGCATTGCACATGGTGATCTTAGGCCTATGTGCGGCTGCTAGGTCATGGAAACCCATTTCACGAAGCTCCCGATGAACAGTTATTGTGCTGACGTTGCTTCCAGAGGCAGTTTGAAACTCGGTAGTGAGTGTTGCAACGAAGGACAGATGATTTTTACGTGCTACGCGCTTCAAAATTTGGCGGTCCAATTCTGTGAGCTCGTGTGGCCTAGTACTTCGCGTCTGTTGTTGTTTCTAGAGGTTTCCACTTCACAATAACAGCATTTACAGATGACCGGGGCAGCTCTAGCAGGGCAGAAACTTGACAACATGACTTGTTGGAAAGGTGGCATCCTATGACGGTGCCACATTGAAAGTCACTGAGCTCTTCAGTAAGGCCATTCTACTGTCAATGTTTGTCTATGGAGATTGCATGACTCCAATGTTTGTTTACGGGTATGGCTGAAATAGCCGAATCCACTCATTTGAAGGGGTGTCCACATACTTTTGTATATATAGTGTATTTCTCCATACAAACACATGTATTTAGCAGTGACAGAAAACACAACAAATACAATAAAAGTAGCCTAGATACTCACTCCCATTCCCTCCGGTTAGACGGACATAGGGACCCAAAGTCGGAAAGGTTGTCCATACTTACTCCCTCTCCCAGCCAGGCCCTATCTGAAGTCTGATGTATCCCATTCGCGCTAGCTGCACTGAAACTCCCAGGAAAAATCTAGTGATCACCTGCTGCTGCTGCCCACCTCCTCCTCCTGGAGTCCGCCACAGAAATACAAAAACCTGTGGAGGATAATAAGACAGAAGGTGGGCTTCAATTAAGGGGGGAAGTCTACTGTAGTTATGGCATATCTATGTCAATTACACATACATCCGATAATTACTGTATCTTAATTAATCTGCAGTAGTTTAATTCAAGTATCATAGCTGTATTATGCCCAGCAACAGTACTGCCCCTCAGTATTTTCTTATTCACACCCAAGCAAGTCCCCAAACCTACTTGAAAGTCATCCTATTTCCAATTATTTTCTGAACAGGTGTGCTTTTTAATGCTTCCTTTTGAGCTTTCATTGGAGCTAAATCAATCAAATTTCTTTATAAAGCCCTTTTTACATCAGCCGATGTCACAAAGTGCTATACAGAAACCCAGCCTAAAACTCCAAACAGCAAGCAATGCAGATGTAGAAGCACGGTGGCTAGGAAAAACTCCCTAGAAAGGCAGGAACCTAGGACGAAACCTAGAGAGGAACCAGGCTCTGAGGGGTGGCCAGTCCTTTTCTGGCTGTGCCGGGTGGAGATTATAACAGTACATGGCCAAGATGTTCAAACGTTCATAGATGACCAACAGGGTCAAATAATAATAAAAAGTAATCACAGTGGTTGTAGAGGGTGCAACAGATCAGCAGCTATGCTTATGAAAAACAACAATAAATGCATACAAAAGTATTATGTTTATTGTAAAATACAACAGACTACCTCAAGGAGAACTATTATTTATCAACCCAGATCCTGTGCATATCTCAGTGAATATAATATCAGTGATTGAACACATTACCAGAAAAAAACAATTATTCATTGTGATTCATTAGCCATGATTTCCAACAGTGAACAGCATGTATTAAAAGGAAGTGTGGTAAACATAAATTACCACCTGGATACAGCAATTCAACACGGAGGACGCAGCATTACGTGCGGGAGGAGCTCTACTGACCTAGAAAAATCCCAGAGGCAGAGACACCTCTTTTGTTAACAAAGAGAATGGAAGAGTTACCTCATTCAACCCATCATGAAATACAAAGAAAAACTTGAGCAAACACCTCTGGGAATTCAAACAGCCTTTGTCCATTTGCAAATGTAACCCTAATAGAAAAGTAAATCAGAAGCCATCAAATCAAATACAACCGAGGAGGAACTATTAACCATGTGTTCAAACGAGAGGAATGTGATTGACATGTTGAGGTCAGATGAAAGAGTTCATTAGCCATGTACTATTAAGCCCCATGATTGAACCCCTTTCATCTTAGCTTCAGGTCTGCAGTGTCTGAATCATAGCCTAGAGGTTAAGAGCATTGGGCTAGTAATTTAGAGGTTACTGGTTCAAATCCTTGAGCTGGCAAGGTGGGAAAATCTGCTGTTCTTCCCTTGAGGCAGTTAACCCCCCAACAACACCTGCTCCCCAGGTGCTGATGACATGGATGTTGATTAAGACAGGGTTGCGTTAAATGCGGAAGGCACATTTCTGTTGAATGCATTCAGTTATGCAACTGACTAGGTATCCCCCTTTCCCTTCTTTAAAACCTTTTCCATCTTCCACTTTCAGATGTAGTAAACTACAGCAGGCACCAACCTTTTTGATCAAATTAAATGAAACCAATGAACCAAGATCAAATGCATCCACTCTTACACCAAGATAGTATTCCATGCAAAAATCTTTCCAATAATCTTGAGTGGGGGAACAACACATCATTCTTTCCTTTACTCCAATTAAAAGAATAGAGGTCTGTGGGCTGGAAATGTTTAAAATATATATATATATACTGTATATTGTCTGTGCAATTATGACAGTTGGTGGCCATTTTCCGTTCATTGCGGTTCAGTATGTCTGAGAATGGTGACTCTGTGCCCATTTCCATTGGGCCGAGACCCAGTTCTTATTCCATACGTTCACTGACTGACATACAGAAGCGGCCTGAGAAGGGGCCAACATGGATATTACATTTCACATAGCTCTCTTCATCTAAATGAAATCCATGCGCTCAGGCGAGGAAAACTGAAAGGAAAATCCAATAAGAGTTGTAAACTGTGATAAAATTATGAGCCAAAAAAACCATTTTTTTTTTTCTCATAATACATTTCAAAGCTCAACAAATTAACCAAAACACTTTATGGTATTTATGACATTGACATGAAAATGGTTTCTTGATGGTGCCTGCTGCTTGTCACCATGCCCAATAAGATTATGCACAATAAATCTTTACTATGGCTCCCTTCATTACTCAGAGGGTTCGCTTAACTCAAAGATTATATTTTAGGCACAATTGATACCTACTTCAAATTTAATCTTCCCTTTTGTTGTTGAGGGGTTTTTCCAATCAAGTCTCGACTTTACCTCATACCCGTGTCAAAGAATGAATCAATAACTCCGTATTTCAACTTCATATTCATCGTCTCCAGCACCACCCCAACATCAACATGTGAAAATGGTGCGTTTCTATGTTTCGTAGTAAAAAGATGGAGAAAGATAAGTGTTTCCACTTGTGACGTTTCCCTTTAATGAAAAGCCACGCAATAGCATATTCACACTGTCAATGGTTCACCTTCACACAGACACACACACATTCAATGGTATTCAGAGAGTTATAATTTATATTGAAGCAGCCATCTTTAATCTTACAATCTTTTAACTCTTAAACCTGTCAAGATTTCACTGCTGAGAATGGTTTGGGCGGGAGCTGCTGGTCATAGATCTGAACCCTTTCATTAAAAAAAGTGACTTATTTAAGTCTTCATCAAGGATGTAATTCCATGAGAGGTGAGAGGTAGCCAAAGATGGCATAAGGTTATTAAATCTAGGCTGAAGTGTCAGTGACACATACGGTGAAAAAAGGAAAAGAGAATGTGAGACTAAACACATATGACATGAAGTGTTTCAGGCTGATGATATACTTTAAGGGTCGAGGGGGTGATTTGATTGTGCTTGACTCTCAACACAAACCAATCATAATGTGATGTTTCTGTGATATGTAATGCCAGTGTTTTCCCCAATCTACATTACCCCGGTCTAAATTATATTAGGCTCATATTTTCTACTTGTCTTCAGCTTTGTTTTTGGACAAGCCTACGTGGCCTCATGAATAATAGATTCAAAGCCATAATTTACTCGTCAACTAAGGAGGATTCTTGTAACACTTTTACTGTAATATTTAAATCATGAATTAGTGTAATTTGAAATGTAAAAACACGTCAACTTGGTCATGATTTGTGATAAACGTAGAACTAGCCTATAGGGTGCCAAATGTTCTTTTTAAACACAACATAATTTGCCCAGGGTTTTTTTCTGGCTCACGATCATTTCTTATCATAGAGTACTTATTCACTTAGCCTTTACAAACCAATACCGCCAATCAATCTGGGTCGTCAATAGTTACCACAGCTACAAAGTCATCATTATGGCTAAACCCTGCATAGTATTTCTACAATTTATTTTCTTTAAACCTAACCCTAACCCAAACCCTAACCTTAACCACACTGCTAACCTTATGCCTAAGCCTAACTTTAAATCTTAAATCAATACCAAAAAAGCTCATTTTTGTATTCATTTATTTTTACAATATAGCCTCTGACTTTGTGACTGTACTAACTAGTGACAACCATCAATCTGGAAAGAGAATTCCTCTTTGACTTTACTTCCTGGATCAATGTGCTTCTCCATGATTAAACTAGTCAACTAACTAAACCCTGTCTTGAGTGAAAAGGAAACAACATCAGAGAGATTCACCTCCATTGGCTCCCTAAGCCAAACAATGGGAGGGACATCTCACGCATTCACTGACCTTCTCCAACCAACATCCACTGAGGTGAAGAAATAATAATGTCCCATGACTAAACTGGGGGGAAATTACATTGGCAGATAATGAATTCATATGGTTTCATAAACTAGGCCTACTTAGCTACCCATCTACTCAGGTTGCTGACAGAAGAAGCCAAATTATTATATGGAAATGTCAAATGACAGATGTCAAACCTTTGAAATCATGATGTGAAAATTAATCAAAATAGAAATATTTGCAAATGCAACATTTACATGAAGTATTGTACAGCAATTATAGGTACATTAATTTTACAGACTCCTCAGATGACAAGTCACTGACCAAGGCATTGAGCTAGATCCAGAGCTTGCTAAAAGCCTTACTGGAAGTTCCCAAAATACATCATTTAAATAATTTCAAGATCCCTCACTTGATTAATTGACCAGACATGATTTGACAAGGCACTAAGCCTCCTCAACCAATCAGTTACCATGCAAGTGCCAAAAGCACTATGTTCTAATCAACGTAAACATGGTTTTAAAACGATGTTTCTCAAAACAGACAACTCTTACACTTGCAAGGACACACTCTACTTGTAAATCTATAGGCTACCCGTGAGCTGAACTGTCATGGAGCCTTTTAAGAAAATGAATAACTACGTTGGGGAATACACAAAGGACATATAACAATTCTCTATGAAAACGACATATAATGCATATAAATTAACATTGATAATAGTTAGCCTACTTTATTTGTATTTTGACACCGTCAGAAGCAGTAGCCTACAGATCTATTCATCCAAAATGGATGCAAAACCAACCGGTAAACGTTTTCATTTTCACAAGACTAGTGACAAAAAATGCAAAGGACATAAACATTTTACATACCTTGAAAACAAGACTTTAGTTGACATAAAGAGCCATACTTTACTTTTGTCGGTACTCATTTTCCCACATAGCCTACTGGGCAATTCACTGAGCCAAGTAAGCTATCCTAAGCTTGACTCACCACAAACGCATCGCGAAAAGACCATAAATTATTGCATACATACGCTGCCTAAGTATTATTCGAAATCCGATTCATGAAACAATCCCTATTCGGTACATACACTGTACAAGATATCGGGAGTAATCGTTTTCAGGTCTATGCTCTGTCTGTTTTCCTCTAACACTCAACCTCCGTTGGCAGTCCCTTGTAAACAGGACTGAGCCGCTGCGAACAGGGAAAGTAGGTCAGTCGGTAGCTCAATACTTAGCTAAGGACATCATTAGCAACCGGCTGTACAACACACGACTAGGAGTATACATAGTGAGAAAAATAATAGTTCGGATAATACTAACACTTGAACGGCATTTAGGTCACATTATTCTGAATTCGAACGTCTGTATTAATTTCCGTGCCGAGTTTATTCCATGAAACGTAGCCAACATCATGGGGTAGAGAGCGGGACATGTAGTATCTCTGATAGGTTCGAGGTTTGCTGTCAATGGGTTTGGCTCCCGATCACTGTAATAACGTTTATAGTAATGTTGCTAATGACGTATACAATCGAGGCCTCACCTTCGTGTTACCTGTTTCATGTAGCCTGTAGGCTGGCAATTCATGACATGGTGACAAATCAGGTTAGGTTGTCTATCAAATATTGTAATTACAATTTGATCCTGAAAAGTTCTGAGATGAAGATGAATGACATTTTACCTTTTGCAGTAGGCCAACATACTGTACAAGGGGAAATAATTTTCACAATTCTTAGGCCTATTCTAATAAAATATCTTGCCCTAACTGCAGTAGAGCTACAAGACAGAAAAAAAGCCATATTACAACATGTCATAATTGCATTGTTTGCTCTATAGCCTATTAGTGCACATGCCTTGCCACCGTGATATAAAGGCCTAAGGCCGAGACAATAAGAAGACCCAGTGGCAGAACAAATCCACATCTTTGTTTCATCACAAAACCGGAGAGCAACCACTGTCCGGTGAAGTCCACAAAGCATATTGCATGTAACAAAGAGTTACATGACCTACAGCATGGTCAAGAAAGTACATGTTTCTGAAATGTTCTGACTACTAAACAACTATTGATTTAGAACCACAGAGAGTTACTGCAAGTTGCAAAGAAAACAGGAGCTGCCGCCACTATTCCAGCACCATTTCAACTTCAACATTTCAACATCAAATAACATATGCTTAGTCTAATACAATGACAACTAAAACATAGGAAAAACAATTTAGTCCAATCAACGTAAGCTAAATACAGTATGATGTTGCTGTCCATGGTTCTGATTTGTGTGTGTGTGTGTATGTGTGTATGTGTGTTCGTACATGTTGACTCACCCTACTTGTAGAGAAACGCCAATGCCATCCTCCTCTCTTTCATGTTGATGAAATGGTCTATGACTCTGTCATACAGTACACTTTTATATTTTTGTTGTCCTGGGCTACCTGGCTAAAATGCTTGCTCGCTAACCTAACTTTCTTTCATGGGCAACGTTAGATAGTTAACATAAGGCTTCTACATCTAGCTACATATTGTCACGACTTCTGCCGAAGTCGGTCCCTCTCCTTGTTCGGGCGGTGTTTGGCGGTAGACGTCACCGACCTTCTAGCCATCGCTGATCCATTTTTCATTTTCCATTGTGTCTGTCACTTCCCTGAGTTGTCCCCGCATTCCCAGCATAAGGCGCTCGTCGATTCAGGCGCGGCTGGGAATTTTATTGATAGAGCTTTAGCCTATAGTTTAGGGATCTCCATTGTTCCCGTGGATGTGCCCTTCCCCATTCATGCCTTAGATAGTCGACCATTAGGGTCAGGGTTGATTAGGGAGGTCACCGCGCCTTTGGGCATGGTGACGCAGGGGGGTCATACGGAGAGAATGAGTCTCTTCCTTATTGACTCTCCTGCGTTTCCCGTCGTGCTGGGCCTACCCTGGTTAGCTTGTCAATAACCCACTGTTTCTTGGCCACAGAGGGCTCTCACGGGGTGGTCGCGAGAGTGCTCAGGTAGGTGTTTAGGGGTTTCCGTTGGTGCTACTACGGTGGAGAGTCCAGACCAGGTTTCCACCGTACGCATTCCCCCTGAATATGCCGATTTGGCTCTCGCCTTCTCCAAAAAGAAGGCGACTCAATTACCACCTCATCGATGGGGCGATTGTGCGATAGATCTCCTGGTAGAAGCTGCACTTCCCAGGAGTCACGTGTATCCCCTCTCACAGGCAGAGACAGAGGCTATGGAAACATATGTCTCTGAATCCCTGCGTCAGGGGTACATTTGGTCCTCCACTTCACCCGCTTCAAGTTAATTTTTTTGTGAAGAAGAAGGAGGGGGGTCTGCGCCCGTGTATTGACTAGGTCTGAATCAGATCACTGAGGTATAGTTACCCGCTACCGCTCATAGCCACAGCGATAGAGTCAATGCACGGGGCGCGCTTCTTCACCAAATTAGATCTCAGGAGCGCTTACAACCTGGTGCGTATCCGAGAGGGAGACGAGTGGAAGACGGCTTTCAGTACCACCTCTGGGCACTATGAGTACCTCGTCATGCCGTACAGGTTGATGAAGGCGCCATCAGTCTTCCAAGCCTTTGTAGACAAGATTTTCAGGGACCTGCACGGGCAGGGTGTAGTGGTGTATATTGATGACATTTTGATATACTCCGCTACACGCGCTGAGCATATGTCCCTGGTGCGCAGAGTATTTGGTCGCCTGTTGGAGCATGACCTTTACGTCAAGGCTGAGAAATACCTGTTCTTCCAACTGTCCGTCTCCTTCCTAGGGTATCGTATTTCCACTACAGGGGTGGAGATGGAGAGTGACATCATTGCAGTCGTGCATAATTGGCCGACTCCCACCACGGTAAAGGAGGTGCAGCGGTTCTTAAGGTTTGCCAACTACTACCGGAGGTTTATCCGGGGTTTTGGTCAGGTAGCAGCTCCCATTAACTCACTGCTGAAGGGGGGCCCCGGTGCGCTTGCAGTGGTCAGCTGTGGCGGACAGGGTTTTTAGTCACCTGAGGGCTCTGTTTACCTCGGCTCCCGTGTTGGCCCAACCGGATCCCTCTTTGGCGTTCATAGTGGAAGTGGACGCGTCCAAGGCTGGGATAGGAGCTGTGCTCTCTCAGTGCTCGGGTACGCCACCGAAGCTCCGCCCCTGTGCCTTCTTCTCGAAGAAGCTCAGCCCGGCGGAGCGAAACTATGTGGGGGACCGGGAGCTGTTTGCGGTCGTCAAGGCCTTGAAGGCGTGGAGACATTGGCTTGAGGGGGCTAGACACCCTTTTCTCATCTGGACTGACCACCGCAATCTGGAGTACATCCGGGTGGCGAGGAGACTGAACCCTCGCCAGGCAAGGTGGGCCATGTTTTTCAACCGTTTTGTGTTTACCCTTTCCTACAGACCAGGCTCCCAGAACGTTAAGGCAGACGCGTTGTCCCGGCTGTATGACACAGAGGAGAGGCCCATGGATCCTACTCCCATACTCCCCGCCTCTTGCCTGATGGCGCCGGTACTGTGGGAGCTGGACGCGGACATTGAGCGGGCGTTACGTGCAGAGCCCGCTCCCCTCCAGTGTCCAGCTGGGCGTCTGTACGTTCCGTCTGCTGTCCACGACCGGCTGATCTATTGGGCCCACACGTCACCCTCCTCTGGTCATCCTGGGATCGGTCGGACGGTGCGCTGTCTTAGTGGGAAGTACTGGTGGCCCACTTTGGCTAAGGATGTGAGGGTTTCCTCCTGCTCGGTGTGCGCCCAGTGTAAGGCTCCTAGGCACCTGCCCAGAGGTAAGTTACAACCCTTACCCATTCCACAACAGCCGTGGTCGCACCTGTCGGTAGATTTCCTGACCAATCTTCCTCGTCGTTGTGGATCGTTTTTCTAAGTCCTGTCGTCTCCTCCCTTTGCCCGGTCTCCCTACGGCCCTACAGACTGCGGATGCCCTGTTTACACACGTCTTCCGGCACTACGGGGTGCCTGAGGATATAGTGTCTGATCGGGGTCCCCAGTTCACGTCGAGGATCTAGAGGGCGTTCATGGAACGTCTGGGGTACTCGGTCAGCCTTACCTCAGGTTTTCACCCCGAGAGTAACGGGCAGGTGGAGAGAGTTAACCAGGATGTGGGTAGGTTTCTGAGGTCTTATTGCCAGGACCGGCCGGGGGAGTGGGCAGCGTTCGTGGCCTGGGCAGAGATGGCCCAGAACTCGCTCCGCCACTCCTCCACTAATCTCTCTCCCTTCCAGTGTGTATTGGGGTATCAGCCGGTTCTGGCTCCTTGGCATCAGAGTCATACCAAGGCTCCTGCGGTGGACGACTGGTTCCGGCGCGCGGAGGAAACATGGGACGCCGCCCATGTCCACCTTCAGCGCGCTGTGCTGCGCCAGAATGTTGACGCAGACCGTCACCGCAGTGAGGCCCCGGTGTTCGCACCGGGGGACCGGTTCTGGCTCTCGACCCGAAACCTGCCCCTCCGCCTGCCCTGTTGGAAGCTGGGTCCGCGGTTGTGGGGCCATTTAAAGTCCTGAGGAGAGTGAACGAGGTTTGTTACAGGTTACAGCTTCCCCCCGATTACCGCATTAACCCCTCGTTCCATGTGTCTCTCCTCAGGCCGGTGGTGGCTGGCCCGCTCCAGGAGTCTGAGGTGCGGGAGGTTCCTCCGCCCCCTCTGGACATCGAGGGGGCCCCGGCGTACTCCGTTCGTTCCATACGTCGGGCGAGGGGCCTTCAGTACCTTGTGGACTGGGAGGGGTATGGTCCAGAGGAGAGATGCTGGGTTCCGGGTTCCGGCCAAATCCAAACTGGCTTCCCTTGACACTTGTTTGTGGTGTGGAGTTGAGCTCACTCAGTTTAGCTCAATGATGATTGGCTATTATTTTATACTTTTTTTAATCAAGGGAGACCAAATGCTCACTGGCATCTCTTCCATTCAATGCTACTAGCAGCAACAACGTCATACTCTTTATGACCAGACCGCATCAGATAGATGGCCTACACATACAGAGACAGAGGGGCGCTGTTTTGTTCGCTCGGATGCTTTCTCCGTTGAGATACTGTATATACACAACCCAGTTATGTGAAATAGCCCAAGATCTGATAAACTGTCACAACCACACACGAACCCACATTTACAGTGCACATATGGCGACCCACAGATTCAGATTCTACATACTCTCCTGTATTTTTTTAACAAAAACATTATTCAGTAAGGTCAGTGTCCAGTTCCATGAATACCCTGTGCATGAAATGTCCCTTCACCACTAGCCTCGCTTGTTCACTTCCGCTACACTGGAAATATTGATATATCAATAAATGTGTTTGGAAGCTGCTCTTATCTATTAACAAACACATGTTACTCAATGCTTTATGAATATCAAAACGCAGGCTACTGTACACATATACAGTGGGGAGAACAAGTATTTGATACACTGCCGATTTTGCAGGTTTTCCTACTTACAAAGCATGTAGAGGTCTGTCATTTTTATCATAGGTACACATCAACTGTGAGAGACGGAATCTAAAACAAAAATCCAGAAAATCACATTGTATGATTTTTAAGTAATTACTTTGCATTTTATTGCGTGACATAAGTATTTGATCACCTACCAACCAGTAAGAATTCCGGCTCTCACAGACCTGTTCGTTTTTCTTTTAGAAGCCCTCCTGTTCTCCACTCATTACCTGTATTAACTGCACCTGTTTGAACTTGTTACCTGTATAAAAGACACCTGTACACACACTCAATCAAAGAGACTCCAATCTCTCCACAATGGCCAAGACCAGAGAGCTGTGTAAGGACATCAGGGATAAAATTGTAGACCTGCACAAGGCTGGGATGGGCTACAGGACAATAGGCAAGCAGCTTGGTGAGAAGGCAACAACTGTTGGCGCAATTATTAGAAAATGGAAGAAGTTGAAGATGACGGTCAACCACCCTCGGTTTGGGGCTCCATGCAAGATCTCACCTCGTGGGGCATCAATGATCATAAGGAAGGTGAGGGATCAGCCCAGAACTACACGGCAGGACCTGGTCAATGACCTGAAGAGAGCTGGGACCACAGTCTCAAAGAAAACCATTAGTAACACACTACGCCGTCATGGATTGAAATCCTGCAGTGCACGCAAGGTCCCCCTGCTCAAGCCAGCGCATGTCCAGGCCCGTCTGAAGTTTGCCAATGACCATCTGGATGATCCAGAGGAGGAATGGGAGAAGGTCATGTGGTCTGATGAGACAAAAATAGAGCTTTTTGGTCTAAACTCCACTCGCCGTGTTTGGAGGAAGAAGAAGGTTGAGTACAACCCCAAGAACACCCTCCCAACCGTGAAGCATGGAGGTGGAAACATAATTCTTTGGGGATGCTTTTCTGCAAAGGGGACAGGACGACTGCACCGTATTGAGGGGAGGATGGATGGGGCCATGTATTGCGAGATCTTGGCCAAAAACCTCCTTCCCTCAGTAAGAGCATTGAAGATGGGTCGTGGCTGGATCTTCCAGCATGACAACGACCCGAAACACACAGCCAGGGCAACTAAGGAGTGGCTCCGTAAGAAGCATCTCAAGGTCCTGGAGTGGCCTAGCCAGTCTCCAGACCTGAACCCAATAGAAAATCTTTGGAGGGAGCTGAACGTCCGTATTGCCCAGCGACAGCCCCGAAACCTGAAGGATCTGGAGAAGGTATGTATGGAGGAGTGGGCCAAAATCCCTGCTGCAGTGTGTGCAAACCTGGTCAATAACTACAGGAAACGTATGATCTTTGTAATTGCAAACAAAGGTTTCTGTACCAAATATTAAGTTCTGCTTTTCTGATGTATCAAATACTTATGTCATGCAATAAAATGCAAATGAATTACTTAAAAATCATACAATGTGATTTTCTGGATTTTTGTTTTAGATTCCGTCTCTCACAGTTGAAGTGTACCTATGATAAAGATTACAGACCTCTACATGCTTTGTAAGTAGGAAAACCTGCAAAATCGGCAGTGTATCAAATACTTGTTCTCCCCACTGTATGTAGTGATATATTACACACATGCAGCCACCTGTGAGGGACATGACAGATGGAAGGACTACTCATGCCAATCACAACCGAGTCACACACAGTCTAAGCACTGTATCACATACACTCTCAATTTAACAATGATATTCAAATTCATTAAACCACCTTTCTGTCCTAGGTTAAGTCTGTTCCCATAGACCTGTTCCACAGTTATTTTCTGTTGCGTCAAAATAATTTGAATCACTCATCTGTATTTTATATTTATTTTTTAAACTAGACAACTTACAATTTCCATTTGTTGCCGGGGTCCAGATGACATTTAGTCCACAACACACAGCTTTCGACAACCTCCTCATGAAAAGAGAATCATATGAATGAGAAGGCTTCCCAAGACATAACAGCCGTAACTACCTAACTGGCTGCAATAAAACCTTATTACGTTGTTTGTCTGAGAAATTGAACATCAGGACACACATGCACGTTTCAACTTTAAACTTGTCAGTAAATGAATAACTAATTACAGCCATAAGCTTCCTGTACAAAAATGTCAGATGTCTGCAGCTAAAGTCTCAGGGGTGGAAATATGTTCTTTCTATACAGGCTTCAGCTCCAAGACCTGTCTACGAACTCATACTGGATACAAAACAGGACTGTTTCTTTCCTTTTGAGACCTTTGGAAATACTGTGAAGCACAAGCTGGATAATACAAGGCTTGGTTTTCAATGCCAGCAATAGTCAAACCGATAGAGCAAAATCAGAGCAAAATCCGATTCAAAAGTCCCTTAGTACTTAGTATGCACATTCACACCAGGGGAGTCACTTCTTCACTCACTGATGGCAAGACATGCTCTCTCTTCTGTAATCAAATCACATTTTATTGGTCACATACACATATTTAGCAGATGTTAGTGCGGGTGTAGCGAAATGCTTGTGTTCCTAGCTCCAACAATGCAGTAGTATTTAACAAGTCACACAAATCTAAAAGTAAAGGAATGGAATTCAGAATTATATAAATATTAGAACGAGCAATGTCGAAGTGGCATTGACTAAAATACTGTAGAATAGAATACAGTAAATACATATTAGATGAGTAAAGCAGTATGCAAAGATTATAAAAGTGACTAGTGTTCCATCATTAAAGTGACCAGTGATTCCATGTCTATGTGTATAGGGCAGCAGCCTCTAAGGTGCAGGGTTGAGTAAGCGGGTGGTAGCCGGCTAGTGGTGGCTATTTAACAGTCTGATGGCCTTGAGATAGAAGCTGTTTTTCAGTGTCGGTCCCAGCTTTGATGCACCTGTACTGACCTCGCCTTCTGGATGATAGCGGGGTGAACAGGCTGTGGTACGGGTGGTTGATGTCCTTGATTTTCTTTTTGGCCTTCCTGTGACATTGGGTGCTGTGAGGACAGGCAGTGTGCCCCCGGTGATGCGTTGGGCCTCTGGAGAGCCCTGCGGTTGTGGGAGGTGCAGTTGCCGTACCAGGCGGTGATACAGCCCTACAGGATGTTCTCAATTGTGCATCTGTAAAAGTTTGTGAGGGTCTTAGGGGCCAAGCCGAATTTCTTCAGCCTCCTGAGGTTGAAGAGGCGCTGTTGCGCCTTCTTCACCACACTGTCTGTGTGGGTGGACCATTTCAGATTGTCAGTGATGTGTACGCCGAGGAACTTGAAGCTTTCCACCTTCTCCACTGCGGTCCCGTCGATGTGCATATGAGCGTGTTCTCTCTGCTGTTTCCTGAAGTCCACAATCAGCTCTTTCGTTTTGTCTCCATTGCCATGTCCTGTGTATCTAAATAATCATGAGATAATTTTCTGTTTTATTCTATTTAATTATATTTTATAAACTTTTGCCTATTGCAGTAGTAATATATTAATAACACAATAATAACTCTTAATCTCGTAATGCAAGTTTATGCAGAAATTCTGGCAGGTTTTAGATGCCTGATTTCCCTTCAACAATCATTCAGTCAGAGACACAGAGACACACCACCCCCTATTTGTCTAGTTCAAGACACAATCCTAACCTGAAATGAGGAATTTTGCCCTTACTTTTAGAACCTAGTACACCTTACATACTGTATATGTATCGCACTTGCATCTAAACACTTGCGTCATAGACCATAATAAGCAAGGCTACAGTTATGAACAACCTACAATTCTCTCCCTCTGTCTATTCATTTGCTTTATTATCAGACTAATGTTCTTTCATTAAAGCCGTAAACTACACTAGGCCTAGCTCATGATGAATGATAAATGAACATTTACATGTGGGTCTATTGTATTAGAGGAGATGAGGAAAGTCTCAAACTAATTAAACAATGTAGGAGCCTATAATTAAGGTGACCTGTTTTGAATTTAACTATTAGACACTTTTTTATCACACGGAAAACACAAATGACAGCTCAATTAAATCAGAGGCTTCCAGGCTGTGAAGAGCATTTGTGTTACCGGCTACAGCAATTGCTTTCCATATAATCTCTGAGTAGTGAAAAAAATGACTGACAGTTGACTCATTAACCACTGTTCTTACAGGTCTGTGAAAACAACGCTGCTCAAAGGCATAATTAAAGAAATATAACTATTTTCAGAGTCCCATGCTTAATTAATATCAAGGGAATATGGTTAATTGCAAGTATGTTTCATTAATTACAGTACCCTTTAAAAAGTTGTTGTGCATGTGGTTTCATTCATCTGTATACAGTATAAACAGACTAATTTACTCATATGGCAAATAATATTGCTGACTTTACCCTTGCTATTTTGCAAGCAATTGTGATAATGTTAAGCTGGCTCTTAGAATTATAGTTGTCCATTAGATTAGGAAAATGATTGCTCTTTCAATGAACCATAATGCCATCATTGTAATGATATATATTTTATTAGATATAAAAATGTGCCCGTATAGGAGTTGACGGGGCCAGTTTTTAAATCAGCATTATTCAAAAACACTACATAACCAAAAGTATGTGGACATCTGCTCGAACATCTCATTCCAAAAATCATGAATATTGACTTGGTCCCCCATTTTGCTACTATAACAGTCTCCACTCTTCTGGGAATGCTTAACACTAGATGTTGGAACATTGCTGTGGGGACTTGCTTCCATTCAGCCACAAGAGCATTAGTGAGGTAGGGGCACTGATGTTGGGCGATTAGGCCTCACAGTCAGCATTCCAATTGATCCCAAAGGTACTCGATGGGGTTTAGGTCAGGGCTCTGTGCAGTTCTTCTCAAGTTCTTCCACACCAACCTCGACAAACCATTTCTGTATGGACCTCGCTTTGTGCACAGGGGCATTGTCATGCTGAAACAGGAAAGGTCCTTCCACAAACTGTTTCCACAAAGTTGAAAGCACAGAATCGTTTAGAATGTCACTGTATGCTGTAGTGTTAACATGTCCCTTCACTGGAACTAAGGGGCCTAGCCCGAACCATGAAAAACAGCTCCAGACCATTATTCCTCCTCCACCAAACTTTACAGTTGGCACTATGCATTCGGGCAAGTAGCATTCTCCTTGCATCCACCAAACCCAGATTGGTCCGTCGGACTGCCAGATGGTAAAGCGTGATTCATCGCTCCAGAGAACACGTTTCTACTGCTCCAGAGTCCAACGGCGGCGAGCTTTACACCACTCCAGCTGACATGTGGCATAGCACATGGTGAACAATTTTTTTATTTATTTTATTTTTATTGAATATTAAAACATAGAATCTACTTGCAGTGAAGCCGTCCAGCATTTACATTACATTCAGTCATCTAACAGACTCCCATCCAGAGCGACCTGACGTGTTTGAAAGGTGGCATCCTATGATGATGCCATGTTTAAAGTCACTGAGCTCTTCAGTACAGGACATTCTACTGCTAATGTTTGTTTATGGAGATTGCATGGCTGTGTGCTCGATTTTATACACCTGTCAGTAACGGGTGTAGCTGAAATAGCCAAATTCACTAATTTGAAGGGGTGTCCACATCCTTTTGGCCATGTAGTGTATATTGACCATAGTTTTGATTGAAATAAGGTTATCAGAGTAAAACCTAAAAAAACATTCACTCATGCTTGTCAAAAATGTACCCATGTTGCATGATGATCCCAGAGTGAACTGATTCCAGGACGATGATGCTGTATCACACTGAAATAACTGTCCTATGCCAGCGGCCAACAAGTCTGAGGCATTCATGATTCATAAAGATCACCCACATTTTACTGCATTATTCACCATCCGCCTACGTAGAGATTAGTTCCTCTGTTATGTAGGTCAGGCAATTGGATAATGGGATGACACTCAGTGTTCATAAATGGTCCCCTTCTACGTAATAAATTGAGGGACTGCAGCGTGTGTCACAGCTGTACCTAAAGCCCAGCTGTTACCCTCAGATCTTAGAAAAAAGAGAGTGTCTTTTAACATTGCAATCAATGAGATGTTGAGCCAAACTGCCTCTAGCAGGCATCTGTGATGCTGGTGTCGTGATGTCATCACAGTCGTCATTTGAAGCACTGACTGTCATTAATTACTGGGCTCATCTGCATGATCCCTGCCAAAATAAAAGTTAAATAAAATAAAATGTATCAGGCTGTGGTACTTCGGTTCTCTCTGTGTTCCCATGGAAACATTGTGTGGTGGAAACGCATGCGGTCCTCTCTTTTCCATCAGCCAACGCAGTTCTTCCCCTCAACTCACTGACTCAAAGCAGAGTCCTACCATAGGTACAAAATTATTGGAAGTTAGTCTCAGAATGGCCTTGTTTCCACAAGACTGAGGCCTGGCTTTCTACAGAGGACTGGCTTTCTACAGAGGACTGGCTTTCTACAGAGGACTGGCTTTCTACAGAGGACTGGCTTTCTACAGAGGACTGGCTTTCTACAGAGGACTGGCTTTCTACAGAGGACTGGCTTTCTACTGAGGACTGGGTTTCTACAGAGGACTGGGTTTCTACTGAGGACTGGCTTTCTACTGAGGACTGGCTTTCTACTGAGGACTGGCTTTCTACTGAGGACTGGCTTTCTACTGAGGACTGGCTTTCTAAAGTCTGATGCAATCCTAACCTAAACCTTTTAAATGTAGCCTCATCATCATTGTTGGCAAAACTAAGAGTAAATTGTTGATAAATATTTAATGTAATTGACGTTCACAAGGCTTAACATTGTTTAACATAGCTTTTCTTTCTTTGCAAAATGAAACGCCCCATGTCCCATCTCATCTGGCAAAAGGTCATCCTGTCCTTATGACCGTCTGAAATCTATTGTGTAGACAATGTTTCCAAATGAGACACCTTTGGAAGCCTTGAGGCAGCAGGTATCATGTGAGTGGAGAGCAGCTTACAGGTCTAAAAATCACAAATCAAATCCAGACTGTACCTCAGAATGAATTTCATGCCATGCATGCATGAACTGAGTATGCTCAGTATGTTTACATATTCCACATCAAGATAAACTGAGGATATCTGATCTTATCATGCAGCTTAACAGAAAGTAACTGGATGGTTTGCTTAAGCTTAAACTGCATTTGACACTAATGGACCTTACAATAAGTAAACAAGCAGCCTACAAAGCATGCAATCAATGTATTTGTTATCTTCAAAATGATGAGTGACATGAATATAGTCATTGACCAAGAAATGAACAATCATTACGTGGCAAAAATATACATCCAAAGGTGAATATTCATAAATAATCCATTGGTAACAGCAAAACCATAGATTTTAGTAGACACTCTTATCCAGAGTGACTTACAGGAGCAATTAAGAGCCTTGCTCAAGGGCACATCGACAGACATTTCACCTAGCCGGCTCGGGGGAATCAAACCAGCGGCCTTTCAGTTACTGGCCCAACGCTCTTAACAGCTAAGCTACCTGCCGCCCTATATAATTCAGATAGCTCTAAGGAATGCCTTATTCTGAGATGCTTGATTGTACTAATCTGGTTCAATCAATTAAGACATGTTCAGATTCAACAATAATTCAGAGAGCGAGCTAATAGAGTACCTGTACAAATGTTATAATTTATAAATGAACATCAGGTAAATCAATTAATCAAAGGGTTTCATTATGAACTGGGCCTAAAGCAAATGTCTTTGCAACTTATCAATTACTTTAAAACTACCAGGGGAATAAACATGAGTTAAATAATTTATACCAACATTCAATGGACTCTGCTTTTTTGCATGTATTTAAAAAGTGACCGTTTGAATAACACTCAACTTAAAAACAAAATATTATTATTTATGTAGCTTGGTAAAGATGTTTTTATTTTTTATTAAATACTTCTTCACTATTACACTACATAGATTTCAGACATTTATTACAGTTTAACAAACTGCTAAGCATACACCACAAAATAAATAAATCATCAGTCCTATGATTGAACAGGCCTCTTATACCGTCCTGCTCAGGAGCAAAAGACATGATCTTTGCGGCCTACATGATGACAATTACCTAAAGCGGTGTGTGAGCAGATATGTAGGTCATGATTCTAGGGCACGGGTGGAAGGACCATGCAGCTCACACTTTGTGCACACAAGCTCTGAGAGGAGGTTACATCTTTAATTCAATTATTGGCTGCAGAAAGGCACTGATTATGTTACAATACCCTGAAGAGATACTTTAGGCTGACAAAGTATCATCATCGTCACCATCATTATAATAAACCACATACATTTAAGAGATGCAGCTGATACAGTTGGAAGCAAAGCACACTGGAACAGCTTTGAGAGTGAAAGCAAACTACCCATGAAAAATATCATCCTATTCCTGTCAATTGCTACCTCATTTTCCTCATTGTGTAAGAGTTTAGCACATCTCCTAATCCTCCCTCGAGTCTGGTCTGGGAATGCCAATGCTTTCACCAGAAACTGCTTAAGATAACCAGTCAGACATATACATGTCTCACTCTTGACATGTGTACACAGAATTTGCACAGTTTTGACATTTGAACCCACGTGAGTAAAAGTTTATAACCTGTAAAAATTACATTTACAGTATCCTGATCCATTAAAATGTATGAACAGGTGTAAATACTTTTTTCTAGTTCATACCAGGGAGTTGTCAGACCTACACTCTACTGCAGTGGTTCCTAAACTGTGGGGTACAAGGGGTTGGCAGAGAGGTAGGGGCTTTCAGGTGTGGCATGAGTGAAAACATTTGGGAAGCACTGCTCTACTGTACAGTGACTTAGACATTTGCTAATTTATTAAATGTTCAGGGAGTGGCGCCTCAGACAATCCACGGACCGTCTGTACATTGTAGTATTCCGTAACACAAACAAATGATTACGTCAGTAACAGACACACAACCAACACCCTGAGAACAAGATCTGAAGGGCTGGGCCTACTCAGATTGTGAAACCAAACTGTCTTCTTCCGAGAGCACCAGTGTAGCCACACCCAACCCTTGACTGTGACCTTTTGCCTTGGGAGACTCCGGTAAAGCCTAAGCAGCCAGGATTATCACAACCAGACATGAGAATAGACACTCCAGAAAAAAATAATAGCCCAGATATACAGAAGGCATCCCTGTCTTGCACACGGTCAGGGATAAAAAAACACTCAGATTGAAGTAAATTCACCTCTAAGTTAACTAGACTCATTATGTGGGAGGACACTTCCACGATCGTATGAACAAGCTGCACTGATCACAGTATGTTTGAGGATTCCAGGTCATCTACCTACAGTAACCCCCCCACAGCTTACTGTGCTATGGGGAAAAACAATGCCGTGAGAAACGTTATGCCATTTCCTCTAACTCATTTCCATGGATTCTCTGAAGCGAGATGCTGACACACAAAACATTAATCATATTTGAACAACCGGAAGAAAGGAACATAAAAGGTAAAGCAATTAAGTGTCTTGTCATGCCCTAGTAGGTCTCTGCCTGTAGCTAGTGAGTACAAAGACAGTGTGCTGTGGACCAGAGATGAGCGACATCAGCAGAGAGGCTAATGACGTCTGTTCTGGCAGTTATAACCCGAGCTGAACATTTCGTCTGTCACAGTAAGAAGGTTAAAGAGGGTGACATGAATACCAGACATACTCTCAAGGGTCATGTGCAACATAGTTCCACTGGGCGAATGAAGCCGCCGCCAAGTACACCAAGGAATGCTACAGTACTACTACAGCACACAGGATCACCAGGATTTTCTGCTTAATGACATACTGCACCTGACATACAGTCCCTTTGGAAAGTATTCAGACCCCTTCCCTTTTTCCACATTTTGTTACGTTACAGCCTTATTCTAAAATGGATTAAATAAAAAATGTTCCTCAATCTACACACAATACCCCATAATGACAAAGCGAAAACAGGTTTTAGAAATGTTGCAAAATTAAACAGAAAAAACAGAAATACCTTATTTAGATAAGTATTCAAACCATTTGCTATGAGATGCGAAATTGCTCTCAGGTGCATCCTGTTTCCATTGATTATCCTTGAGATGCTTCTACAACTTGGAGTCCACCTGTGGTAAATTCAATTGATTGGACATGATTTGGAAAGGCACACACCTGTCTATATAAGGTCCCACAGTTGACAGTGCATGTCAGAGCAAAAGCCATTAGGTCGAAGGAATTGTCCGTAGAGCTCCGAGACAGGATTGTGTCGAGACACAGATCTGGGGAAGGGTACCAAAACATTTCTGCAGCATTGAAGGTCCCCAAGAACACAGTGGCCTCCATCATTCTTAAATGGAAGACTCTTCCTAGAGCTGGCCGCTGAGCAATCGGGGTCGAAGGGCCTTGGTCATGGAGGTGACCAAGAACCTGATGGTTACCCTGACAGAGCTCCAGAGTTCCTCTGTGGAGATCGGAGAACCTCCCAGAAGGACAACCATCTCTGCAGCACACCACCAATCAGGCCTTTATGGTAGAGAGGCCAGACGGAAGCCAGTCCTCAGTAAAAGGCACATGACAGCCCGCTTCAAGTTTGCCAAAAGGCACCTGAAGGACTCTCAGACCATGAGTAACAAGATTCTCTGCTCTGATGAAACCAAGATTGAACTCTTTGCCCTGAATGCCAAGTGTCACGTCTGGAGGAAACCTGGCACCATCCCTACGGTGAAGCATGGTGGTGGCAGCATCATGCTGTTGGGATGTTTTTCAGCAGCAGTGACTGGGAGAGTAGTCAGGATCAAGGGAAAGATGAACGGAGCAAAGTACAGAGAGATCCTTGATGAAAACCTGCTCCAGAGTGCTCAGGACCTCAGACTGGGGCAAAGGTTCACCTTCCAAAAGGACAACGACCCTAAGCACACAGCCAAGACAACACAGGAGTGGCTTTGGGACAAGTCTCTGAATGTCCTTGAGTGGCCATAGCTGTGCAGCGACGCTCCCCATCCAACCTGACAGAGCTTGAGAGGATTTGCAGAGAATGGGAGAAACTCCCCAAATACAGGTGTTCCAAGCTCGTAGCGTCATACCCAAGAACACTCGAGGCTGTAATCGCTGCTAAAGGTGCTTCAACAAAGTACTGAGTAAAGGGTCTGAAAAGTTACGTAAATGTGATATTTCCGTTGCACAAATTCCTAAAAACCTGTTTTTTCTTTGTTATTATGGGGTATTGTATGTAGATTGATGAGGGGGAAAAAATATATTTTTATCCAGTTTAGAATAAGGCTGTAACATAACAAAATGTGGAAAAAATCAAGGGCTCTGAATACTTTCCGAATGCACTGTATTTAGGTCATGTCAAGCTTTGTATCATGTCAAGCTTTTCTACCTCTAGATTTGCATGGCTATATTTTCACCATATGTTTAATCTGTTAGATGAATATGAGTTGTCTGACAGTAGCAGGAATGCCTATTTGTTGCTTATATGACAAGCACTAAGTAGTACATGTCATATAATCCATAGCTTGATAGGATTGTGTTGTGTCATGCTTGTAGTTTAGTCTGTCATGTCTTATCAACTGGGGTAATTATCAGCATGTGAACCTTGATCTCATCTTTGTTACACTTCCTCTTCAAAACGTGAAATGCAAAGAATATTCCCCACTGCTGAAAGAAGTGGAGGTGCCATGACTGACTTTCCAAAAAAGCTTGGTTGGTTATGATTTATTTTTTATCAAAATGTTATCACTATGCATTGGGACATAAAAGAGTAGGGGAAAGATGTACATCTACAGTACTTTACTCTCTATAATATATCACTGTTCAAGAGGTTTATACAAGCTATCAATTCACCTAAATTCAATTCAAGGAATCTACAAAGAATCAACTGAGGTTGCCGTAGTTCAGTTACAAGTAATTGCCAGTAGAGGCAGCTTTCATAGAAAATCTCCAGTTCATGCTAGCTGTTATTTTAATCACTCATCACACTGGTGACAGATGCAGCCTGGGCCCACTGCCTCAAAAAAGGAGGCGTGGGAATGATTAATGAATCATGTATTCCAGATGTGACCTAATTATAACTGATCAATACAAATGTAGGATCTTAATATGAGCACGTTTGCTACAGCAGGAAAATAATAAGCAACAGGATATGTGAATTATTATGTGGATTATAATTAATGGACATTTTTGTAGGGGTTGATACATTTTTGTAACTGAAAATGAAGTCTGAAATTTCAAAGTGGAAATTACAAACTTGAGAAGCCTTTTTAAACCTCAAATACACTACAAGATAAAAAATGATCCTGCAACTGGGTGATCAAATTAAGATCCTACATCTGTAGTTGTATCCTCAACCTATCCCAGCAGGGGACACCAAAATCACAAGAATATAATTTACATGAGGGCATTTCCATCGAAAAGGACACATGAGCCCCAACCTGTGAAGTTCATAGAAGAATATCAATTTGGGTGTCAAATGAAAGCCAAGAGTCTATATTTTGGGGAAAAGAAGGCATATATAAATTTGTCAACTATTTTCAATCTTAACAATTAGGCATAAGTAAAGGCTTTCTTTTGTGGATAAACAGATGGAAAATGGGTTTTAGAAAGTATCTACCAGAAAAAGTCTTAAAAAGGTATGAGAAATACATTTTAAAAAACGATGTTCATGTAAAGACTAGAGGTCAACCGATTAATCGGCATGGCCGATTAATTAGAGCCGATTTCAAGTTTTCATAACAATCAGTAATCTGCATTTTTGGACGCCGATTATGGCTGATTACATTGCAATCCACAAGGAGACTGCGTGGCAGGCTGACAACCTGTTACACGAGTGCAGAAAGGAGCCAATGTAAGTTGCTAGCTAGCATTAAACTTATCTTATAAAAAACAATCAATCTTAACATAATCACTTGTTAACTACACATGGTTGATGATATTACTACTTTAGCTAGCTTGTCCTGCATTGAATATAATTTATCATCGAATCACAGCCTACGTCGCTAAACGGGTGATGATTTAACAAAAGCACATTCGCGAAAAAAGCACATTGTACCTAACAAAAAACATCAATGCCTTTCTTAAAATCAATACACAAGTATATATTTTTTAAACCTGCATATTTAGTTAAAATAAATTAATGTTAGCAGGCAATATTAACTAGGGAAATTGTGTCACTTCTCTTGCGTTCAGTGCAAGCAGAGTCAGGGTATATGCTCGCCTCCCTACCTCTGAGGAAGTACAGCTCCCGCTCAGCCCAGTCAAAACTGTTCGCTGCTCTGGCACCCCAATGGTGGAACAAACTCCCCCACGACGCCAGGTCAGCGGAGTCATTCACCACCTTCCGGAAACACCTGAAACCCCACCTCTTTAAGGAATACCTAGGATAGGATAAAGTAATCCTTCTAACCCCCCCCCTTAAAAGAGTTAGATGCACTATTGTAAAGTGGTTGTTCCACTGGATATCATAAGGTGAATGCACCAACTTGTAAGTCGCTCTGGATAAGAGCGTCTGCTAAATGACTTAAATGTAAATGTAAAATATATGGAGCAGTTTGGGCCGCCTGTCTCGTTGCGAACTTTGTGAAGACCATTTCTTACTAGACCGTAATTAATTTGCCAGACTTTTACATAATTATGACATAACGTTGAAGGTTGTGCAATGTAACAGCAATATTTAGACATAGGGTTGCCACCCGTTCGATAAAATACGGAACGGTTCCATATTTCACTGAAAGAATAAACGTTTTGTTTTCTAAATTATATGTTTCCGGATTTGGCCATATTAATGGCCTAAGGCTCATATTTCTGTGTGTTTATTATATTCTAATTAAGTCTATGATTTGATATTTGATAGAGCAGTCTGACTGAGCGGTGGTAGGCAGCAGCAGGCTCGTAAGCATTGATTCAAACAGCACTTTCCTGCATTTGCCAGCAGCTCTTCGCAATGCTTGAAGCACAGCTCTGTTGATGACTTCAAGCCTATCAAGATTAGGCTGGCAATACTATAGTGCCTATAAGAACATCCAATAGTCAAAGGTATATGAAATATAAATGGTATAGAGAGAAATTGTCCTATAATTCCTATAATAACTACAACCTAAAACTTCTTAACTGGGAATATTGAAGATTCATGTTAAAAGGAACCACCAGCTTTCATATGTTCTCATGTTCTGAGCAAGGAACTTAAACGTTAGCTTTTTTACATGGCACATATTGCACTTTTACTTTCTTCTCCAACACTGTGTTTTTGCATTATTTAAACCAAATTGAACATGTTTCATTATTTATTTGAGACTAAATTGATTTTATTTATGTATTATATTAAGTTAAAATAAAAGTGTTCATTCAGTATTGTTGTAATTGTCAATATTACAAATATAAAAAACGGCCGATTAATCGGTATCGGCTTTTTATGGTCCTCCAATAATCGGAATCGGCGTTGAAAAATCATAAATCGTCGACCTCTAGTAAAGACCCCTGCCAACTAATATCAACAGTTGTATTTAGTTTAAGACATTGTTTACCTTCAGTAAGTTTAAGACATATTGCCTGGTGCCTTATAATTCCATTACTAAAAACCCACATATCTTTAAGATAGTTTTTAATTTCTGTCCCTCATGAGGGAGGATAATAAAAGTTCACAAAAGTAACAAGCAATGGTAGACCTACCAATTAGTTAGTGATTTTAATGATATCAACTTATTTTTATGAATTATTAAGTGATTAAAACTCGTAATTTCGTTACCAAATTGGTAATGAAATACCCCCCCAAAAAATCAGTAACCGAATTATTGCAACTGAATTGGCTACAACGGGAAATCACAATAGTCACAAACCACAGTTCGGTCACCTGCTACTGTCCTCCCTTCCACTGCCATACTGTTATGTTGAGCTCATAACTGTTTTCTTTGTCTTTCTGTCATCTAGTGGTCAAACCAAGAATGTTAAAACAGTCTAAGTCTAGACAACCCCTCCCTCTCTCTCTCTCCTGCTTTCTCTCTCTCCTGCTTTCTCTCTCTCTGCCTTTTCACTCTCACTCTCCAGTTAATGTCACCGGTCCTAGCTCTTACTGACACCTCCCATGAGCCCTCTCTCTTTCCATTTACGTTAACCAGCATCCTCGCCCACTGAGCACCTACTGACACCGGACATCCATTGACGTTGAAAAGTAGTTTACATTTGATCAGCCCAACCTGGTATTGATGTTAACGTCCACAGACGGACCGGACTGAACAAGTTTGGTTAGCACAGTCCAGTACAGCACTGTACAGTGAGTAGAGCACAGTGGAGTACAGTACAATACAGTAGTGCAGTACAATACAAAGAGTACAGCTATGCTACGCTGCGATGTCCACTCTTGTGAAACATGAGGAGAATGACATTCATATCCATAATTATGCATTTCTGTGTATTAGAGATCAGGGACCCATAATGCATTTCCATTACCGGCTGTAAATCCACTTCTTATTGTAGTTCAACAACTCAAGGTGCCATGTCATAGCTGACACCCCATTCTTTCTGCAGACATCTTAATATGGAGCAGATATTTGAGAATTTTTTGAAAACGTGGTCGCATAAAAACCTGAGGAAGATTTTAACACGATTCCGTTACCAAAGTTTGTCTCTGCACAGTTCTTCCACTAAATACGTTTTTGTAAATGTTTCAGTGGAAATTGTTAAAAGTAGTCTTTGTGCATAGATTTGTATGGTTTGTTAAACTTTGAAATCAATGTTTTTTATTTGACATAAAATTTGACATAAAGTGAAAAAACTGAGTCAAAGCGTAATTGCTCATGAGGTGATTATAAGTACGTCATATTCTTATCCTGTTGATAGATGCATCACACTTGACTGTCACTTCAGTACAGAAGTTACATGTTAATTACTGCTCTTACATCCATTCCAATTAGGTGCCGAAAGTAGGGCTTAGCAATCCCCTTCAAAAATGAATGAAACAAATATTTGACTATTCAAAGAAATTTCCAGGAAACAAGCACCCGGTGTCCAGGTCAATTAATGTCAGTCACTACCTGAGGACATAAGCCGCAGGAAACCAACCATCAAATAAATGCATGACGTTGGTGATAGGAGGCATGTTTATGTTGATATCTAATGTGGAACAGTGCAGCTGACACCCATGTGACATTCCATTGTCAGTGTCCCAAAGAAACATACTACAACCACTAGGTGATTTAACAAGTGAAGAGGGGCCCGTAAATAGATGCTTGCTGTGCAACAGCTGTTCACTGCCAACGTGACTGCCTTTATTTTTACTTCAAATTATAGAGGTATAAGGAGGTTAAAAATGTACTCAAAATCACTAATTATTGACTTATACTGGCCTGTGAAGCTATGATAACCTTGGGGTTATCCCTGACCTGTCCGTGACATAAAGGGTCATGGCACAGTCTCTGTCTGACCACAGTCTGGCTGATTTAATCAAGCGAATCCATTCCGAATCATTCCCCGAATGTGTTTTTTTACCTAACACTTGCATTTACACTGGATTAAGAGCATTGCTATTTCTCTGCAGTCACTTGTCTGAAGTGCAGGTATGGTTGGATTGTGTCCTGAATTGCTGCTGAGCAGAATGCACTGTCCAATCAGAGCCACTAACGATGATTTGGTGGTCCTCAGAACGGAAAAGGTTGGGAACCGATGCAGTAGGCTAAATCCTCACTGATGTCCCAAAATAGAGGAGTTCACCTGGGTGTCACAATGCTAAAATGTGCTTCACAAAATTGACATTTTTGGTGATATAAAACTGCCCGTTAAAAAGAAAAACTCCAGCCAGCACACTTGAGTTGAGCTTGATGTTTCACTTTAACAACTACACCTAATAACAAAATAATAAAAACACTTCAGCAATACAGACATTCTTCTCAGGTTAGCCTTTATGCAATGAAAAACGACCAGTAGGTACGTTCCATTGAAAGAGTACATAATGAAACATTCTCAGGTACATTATAGAAACAGGAAATGGTGCGGTGCAATCGATCCTCACTGCTCACAGCTAGACCTAAGCATAAAGTGAATTCACTGCTCATCTCGAGACCTCTATGAAATAAACCTGTAGTCATGTTTCACTAATTTATTGTGTGGTTGAAATGAACCATCATGAGTTGAACATTCATCAAAGCCTTGAAGAGAGTCTTTCTTAAAGGGACAGAGCACAGGGGAAAAAATGACTTTGCTTTTACATGGACCTGCTCCATTTGTGCATGGCTAGTCACACTTAGCATCTCCAGCGATATTCCAACTAGCGTTCAGTTTAAGCTTGCAGGACATGGCCCAGTAACCTACTTTCTCTCCAGCAGGCTCCGTAACAGCAGAGGCTGCGTGTCATGAGTTACCTAACGTTCACACAGCATATTTTCAGGCAGAGAGACGTGAAAACCCTCTACAGCATAAGGAAGGTGCAGAGACTCCCCTTTCCTCTCTGTACAGCTTTCGATTAAAAAAAAAACTTGTCAAGGAGCTCTGTGAAAGTAAAGGTAATGGCATCACCTCTTTAACAGAGCTCACTACATCTGTTCTAAAAGCTCATAAAAAGCATGTTGTATATTTTCAACCTTTATAGGGCAGCAGGTAGCCTAGTGGTTAGAACGTTGGACTAGTAACTGAAAGGTTGCAAGATCAAATCCCCAAGCTGACAAGGTAAAAAATCTGTTGTTCTGCCCCTGAACAAGGCAGTTAACCCACTGTTCCTAGGCTGTCACTGAAAATAATATATATTTTTTTTTCTTAACTGACTTGCCTAGTTAAATAAATAAATAAAATAGCCAAGACTTGAACTGACCCTCTATACTGCCATGACACAGCTTTGCTAGGAAGACCTTATAGAGCCCCACAGTGGAGGTGTCATAATACTCATATAACCTAGCTGTAAAACAGGGAAATGGTTCCAATTGTTTATCCACCATTCATTTTTCCAATAGGGTATTTTAGAAACACTTAAAATAAGGGCTGTGTTTCGTGTAGGCTTACCCTGCCGTGACGTTTTGATAACCATGTAAATCTCTCTTGGACAAGGTGACTTTTATCAATGCAGTACCAGTCAAAAGTTTGGACACTGTCACGCCCTGACCTTAGAGATCCTTCTTATGTCTCTATTTTGGTTTGGTCAGGGCGTGAGTTGGGGTGGGCATTCTATGTTTTGTGTTTCTATGATTTTCTATTTCTATGTTATGGCCAGGTATGGTTCTCAATCAGGGACAGCTGTCTATCGTTGTCTCTGATTGGGAACCATACTTAGATAGCCTTTTTTCCCACCTGTCTTTGTGGGAAGTTTACTTTTGTTTAGGGCACATAGCCTGTAGCTTCACGGTTTGGTTTTGTAGTGTTTGTTGTTTTGTTCGGCGTCATTTTGATTTAATAAAGGAAAATGTACGCTCGTCACGCTGCACCTTGGTCCTCTTCTTTCAACGGCCGTGACAGACACACCTACTCATTCAAGGGATATTCTTAATATTTACTATTTTCTACATTGTAGAATAATAGTGAAGGCATCAAAACGATGAAATAACACATATGAAAACATGTAGTAACCAAAAAAGTGTTAAACAAATCAAAATATATTTGAGATTTGAGATTTTTAATAGTAGCCACCTTTTACCTTGATGACAGCTTTGCACACTCTTGGCATTCTCTCAACAAGCTTCATGAGGTAGTCACCTGAAATGCATTTCAATTAACAGGTGTGCCTTGTTAAAAGTTAATTTGTGGAATTTCTTTCCTTCTTAATGCTTTTGAGCCAATCAGTTGTGTTGTGACACAGTAGGGGTGGTATACAGAAGAGAGACCTATTTGGTAAAACCCATATAATGGCAAGAACAACTCAAATAAGCAAAGTGAAATGACATTCCATCATTACCTTAAGACATGAAGGTCAGTCAATCTGGAACATTTCAAGAACTTTGAAAGTTTCTTCAAGTGCAGTCGCAAAAACCATTGAGCGCTATAAATGAAACTGGCTCTCATGAGGACCGCCACAGGAGGGGACGACCCAGAGTTACCTCTAGTGCAGAGGATAAGTTCATTAGATTTACCAGCCTCAGAAATTGCAGCTCAAATAAATGCTTCACAGCGTTCAAGTAACAGACTCATCTCAACATCAACTGTTCAGAGGAGACTGCATGAATCAGGCCTTCATGGTCAAATTTCTGCAAAGAAACCACTACTAAAGGACACCAATAAGAAAAAGAGACTTGCTCGGGCCAAGAAACGAGCAATGGACATTAGACCGGTGGAAATCTGTCCTTTGGTCTGATGAGTCCAAATTTGCGATTTTTGGATCCAACCGCCGTGTCTTTGTGAGACACAGAGTAGGTGAACGGATGATCTCCGCATGTGTGGTTTCCACTGTGAAGCATGGAGGAGGTGGTGTGATGGTGTGGGGGTGCTTTGCTGCTGACACTGTCAGTGATTTATTTAGAATTCAAGGCACAGATAACCAGCATGGAAGGAGACACGTTCTGTCTCCTAGAGATGAATGTACTTTGGTGAGAAAAGTGCAAATCAATCCCAGAACAACAGCAAAGGACCTTGTGAAGATGCTGGAGGAAACAGGTACAAAATGATCTATATCCACAGTAAAACGAGTCCTATATCGACATAACCTGAAAGGACGCTCAGCAAGGAAGAAGCCACTGCTCCAAAACCGCCACAAAAAAAGCCAGACTGCGGTTTGCAACTGCACATGGGGACAAAGCTCGTACTTTTTGGAGAAATGTCCTCTGGTCTGATGGAACAAAAATAGAACTGTTTGGCCATTGTCACGTTCGTTGTATGGAGGAAGAGAGGAGGACCAAGGCGCAGCGTGATACGAATACATTCTTCTATTTATTAATAACGAAACGAAGAACACTTAAACAAACTATTCAAAACAACAAAACGAACGTGAAGCTATATATATAAAGTGCAGAACACAAGCAACAAATACATAGACAATAACCCACGAAATACCCAACGGAATATGGCTGCCTAAATATGGTTCCCAATCAGAGACAACGATAAACAGCTGCCTCTAATTGAGAACCAATCTAGGCAACCATAGACATACAAACACCTAGACTAGTAAACACCCCATAAACATACAAAACCCCTAGACAAGACGAAACACATACATCCCCCATGTCACACCCTGACCTAACCAAAATAATAAAGAAAACAAAGATAACTATGGTCAGGGTGTGACAGCCATAATGACCATCATTATGTTTGGAGGGAAAAGGGGGAGGCTTGAATGCCGAAGAACACCATCCCAACCATGAAGCACGGGGGTGGCAACATCATGTTGTGGAGGTGCTTTGCTGCAGGAGGGACTGGTGCACTTCACAAAATAGATGGCATCATGAGGAAGTAAAATTATGTGGATATATTGAAGCAACATATCAAGACATCAGTCAGGAAGTGAAAGCTTGGTCGCAAATGGGTCTTCCAAATGGACAATGACCCCAAGCATACTTCCAAAGTTGTGGCAGAATGGCTTAAGGACAACAAAGTCAAGGTATTAGAGTGGCCATCTCAAAGCCCTGACCTCAATCCTATCACAAATCTGTGGGCAGAACTGAAAAAGCCTGTCTCCGTTACACCAGCTCTGTCAGGAGGAATGGGCCAAAATTCACCCAACTTATTGTGGGAAGCTTGTGGAAGGCTACCCAAAACGTTTGACCCAAATTAAACAATTTAAAGGCAATGCTACCAAATATTAATTGAGTGTATGTAAACTTCTGACCCACTGGGAATGTGATGAAAGAAATAAAAGCTGAAATAAATAATTCTCTCTCCTATTATTCTGACATTTCACATTCTTAAAATAAAGTGGTGATGCTAACTGACCTAAGACAGGGAATTTTTACTAGGATTAAATGTCAGGAATTGTGAAAAACTGAGTATAAATGTATTTGGCTAAGGTGTATGTAAACTTCCGACTTCAACTGTAAAATATATTTTGATTTGTTTAACACTTCTTTGGTTACTACATGATTCCATATGTGTTATTTCATAGTTTTGATGTCTTCACTAATTATTCTACAAAGTACAAAATAGTCAAATAAAGAAACACCCTTGAATGAGTAGGTGTGTCCAAACTTTTGACTGGTACTGTATATTCGGCTCGATTTACTCGCATATTTGAAAATGCTAATTAGAATCAAAGTAGACATCATGCAAAACTACAATTCCCTACAAGCTCCTGCACGTCATCTCTAGCTGACACCTTTTCTAACAGGTACTGTGTCAATTTAAAAGTTGCACAAGACATTTCACAGAATTGTCCATTTAAATACATTTGGCCAATTTATTCATTACTACATTTAGCTAACATTAGATAGTTAATTCAGAGATTCTTACCTTCGCCTTGATTCGGCAGTCTCGTCCAGATCATCATGGCATTTGTAGTTTTTTATGATAGCCACATTAGTAGCTAATTAGCATTTCATTTATAGGATAAGTCACCTTATCCTAGAGAGTTTTACACGGTTATCAAAACATCACGCCAGGGTAAGCCTACACAAAACACAACCCTTATTTTAAGTGTTTCTAAAATCCCCAGAGGGAAAAATTAATGGTGGAAATAGGATAGGAACCATTTCCGTTTGACCGCTAGGTTTTATGGGTATTATGACTCATACTGTGGTACTCTATAGTAGAAGTATCTATGATGGAAGGGGAAGTCGCATGGAGAGATATATAAAAATGGACAGATGAGTGAGGCAAAGAAAGCGAAAAAGAGATGGCAGCCTGTAGAGGGCAGACAGTGTATCTCTTGAGTTAAAAGTCTAACTCTTAGTGGGTTGGCTCAGTAAAATAAGCTTAGCTACCTCACTTCACCATTACTTCACCTCACCTACTCGTGGCAACCAAAAACCTGACCACATGGGACCAGCCTCATCACAGACCAGATGACCAATAGTAAAACCATCAACATAGGCTACCAATCCTGGCTCATTGAACACTTTATCAGGATCATTATGAGCCAAAAATCATCAAATCGTCAGTATCAAGGCAAATGGAAACTTGAATAATGTGATGTCTTCAAAATAATGTCTCACATGATTGTAGTGTGTGTTGAAGTAATTCAACGATGACCACAAACTTTTTGCCATCATAGATTGAATTTGTGAATAATATCCATTATCTGAACTAAGCCAGCACTATTTCTGAGAGTCTGATATACATTCAGGATCGGTGTGAGTGGAGAAGAGTCCCCATCATCATCATCAATCGTACCACGCAATCATAGGCCTACATTTTCTCATAAGGATGAACAGCTTTCGTTGCAAATATTTTCTCCTGACGCCTAGAACAACTGCGCAGCACGGGTGAATTTAGTTTCCTTTCTTTAATAAATACATCTGAGGCGTGACGTCACTGCAACTGGCTCATGCTTCTTCATGAGTCATGAGTTACATAACAATGTCTCTTTTAGTGATTAACCTACATAAATTAGATGTTGTAAGGAGTGCTCTCCTGACAGTGTGGTCATGATCAACATTTCAGAATGAAGTAACTTTTATATCGGACCAAAACTATAATTCCACGACTGGTCTGGCTCGCATGGATAGCCTACTGTATTTCCAAGTAGACTACAGGCTATTCAACACATCCAAAACGTGCAGCCTTATTCTTAATACTGGATGAAAAATCTAATAAAAATAACTTGGTCTAGCCTGTCAAATTAGGTAATCTAATAGAAAACCGTGAAATCACCTGGAAGTTCACATTCCCGACAACTGCACGTCTATATAAAACCATAGACTATCATGCACCGGCATATCAATGGAACATCAACTTTCGATCAACCTTAGCCAGATGTCACTCACTCCACTCAATGTAGGTTACGCTTGAACTTGCTGTAAGTGAGTAAAAGTAATGCATTAACTTACTTAATGTAAAGCAGCAACGAGGGGACGATTCCGATATGAAAATCCCATCCGAGAAATACAACAATGCTTTTAGACTCCTATTCCTACCATTAAATAGTGTTATGTAACTGGCACCGTTTCTGTAGGCAATGAGATACTTCGAAGTGTTTTCTCTGCTGATGTTCATTTTCCAAACCACACACCTCACAATTTACATCATCAGCCGTCGCCGCACCTTAAAAGGAGCTACAGGGAGTGCCCTAACCAAGCGCGTCGTGTCCAGATTCGCTACAGTAGGGGAGGGAGGAGGAGCGTCCGGCACGAGCGCATATCCTCAGTTCATTGCCATTGAAGCGTAGCCCGCCAACGTCATCGCCTAAAATTATGGACAACATTCACTATTCAGCCAATTCGTTCGCAGTAATGATCGAGGCCATCTGGCATCTAGTGCTTCAGGACGACCTCATCCCATTTTTATCACATTGCTATTTTTCCGATTTATGCATGCATCATAGTGCTGTAGCCTTAGTTCTAATGCCGCATTAAAACAACTGGAAACTGGGAACTCGAAAATCTCTGACTTCTAATTTCAGTGCGTTCACGTCAACTGGGAACTCCGATTGAAAAAATCGTTTTGAATAGTCATCCAACTCGGAATTCCAACTCTGGATTTTGGGCATCTTTTTAGAGCTCCGACTTTGCGACTTGAATATCAATGACGTTATGATTTGATCTCGTATTTTTCTGAGTTCCCAGTTGTCGTGAAAGCACCATAAATTGACGCGTGCCCAGCAGCCAACTAAGTTACACAACAACCATTATTTTGCAAGTACAGGGCTTCTGCGACTTGCAAACGTCCATCGCAGTAAATTATTGAAATTGCAGAATGGACTGATATTGTGTCACTACCTTAACACTTATTTGCTTTTTATGTCTAACCTTATTGCCTCATTCAAATAATCACCTACCATTGGCCTATTGACATGTGGTGCACATATTGGACAAAACTACATAGGCATATGCTACAGCTCAAAGTAGCCCACTATAATTTAATTAAAAGGGTGGGTTAAACTGGGTCATACAGGGTCTTTACAGTCTCTGTACAGGACAGATAAAGGCCACAGTATTGCCATCTGGTGACAGACATGATCATTGGCAAATTATGATTTTTCCCTCAAAAAATCAAACCCAACTCATAATAGAAAATAAGTATGACTTTTGTATCTACAATGATTTAGAAATCCCATGAGACGTTCACATTATCTACAGTATATCACTGAAACATTCAAATGTCATTCTTTTTTTTTTTAAATGATTTCCACATTTACATGGATTAACAGGTGGAAAATACATTTCCAGATAACTGAATTTGTGACATAGTCTATCATACTTACAAATTAAATTCAAAATTTGCATCAACATGATCACTTAACCTATGTGTGAGATATTTTTACATTTGCATAAGCAATGGTGTGGCATTGCTAATCTTATTCACCAGCAGATTATCAAACCTTGTGGCAAGTAAGGTTTTGGTGTGGAATGTTTAAATCTAGAATCCTTAGTTGCTACATCCATATTTGGACTTTAATTACATATACCCATTGATTCTTGAAGAATATAACCTATCAATGCCTGATGAGCTTAGTTCAATTGCTGTGCCCCATCAGAACCCAAAATATAACCTTGTTTTACTCCAATGTTTGTAAACACTACTGTAAATGTAAACAAACATTGTATAGTCTCAAAACATGGTTAAAAATATAATTTGCATCCTCTGTCTATGAATTTGAGAGTGGTGACATTTCTCCAGGCCCATCTGTCAACTTTTTACCGAAACAGAGGCGGGGTGTCCACTTTGTTATTGTTACAATTAAGGATTCTAGCTGTACTTTCTAGCTGTACGTCATTGTTGTTTTGCTTGCTTGAGTTATTTGTCTTGGTCAGAGAGCTGCGTTCACGTCCAGAATCCTGGCCCAAGAAGGGTTAGAATTTCTATATTTTATAGTGCATGTTTAACCCTCCTATTTGCTATTTTGACCTATTTTCATTCACTTCAAACCAAAATGATTGCAATACATTTTCTACCCTGGGTAGGTTTTAGGCAGTTATATGCTTCGTCATGCTTCGTCATCATTCATACAAAAAATATACCATTATTTTTGTGTGCTTTATAAGCAAGCAGTACATAAACTCTATTAAAACCCTTAAAAATGTGATGTATAACCGAACATATTGAGAGGGATTTCAAGAGTCCTTGCTGTTACACATATGCACTCAAAAACAACTTTGACCTGAAGTGAATTGATTTGGAAATCTGATAATAGCACAAACTTTATGGAAATCACTTCTCTTTGGTGAATCACCCTTGGTTACATTGCATGATAACCTTACAGGATATGAGTTCAATGTGTGTCCATGGCGACAGGGTGACTTCAGTCTATTTCAGAAGAGGGGTGCTGAGGGTGCTGATAAATCTAAATCAAATAAAAAGTAAGGGTGCTGAGGGTGCTGATAAAGAAAATTATACAAAAATTATATATACAAAAAATATCCCACCACATTAGTACACTAGTCGTTTATTACTCCTGTATGATTAATCACATTGTCTGAAAGTATTCAAAATACACTGACAACATCACAAATACATTATCTGTACAGCTAAAAACAAAAATCCAATGTAAAAACAAGTTGACATTGAGGTTAAAGAAAGTGTGCTTTCTCAATTTACCTAATTTTTTAAACTCTTAATTTAGACAAAATCAAGACGTCAATATTCCTGTAATGTTTTTTGTATAAAAAATCTTAAATTACAGCTTAATTTGAGCCAATTCAGAACAAATCCTGCGATTAACTGAATTACATTTTTCTATTGTTTGACAGCCATACATAAAACATGACTATTATAACATAAAAAGCAATCACTACAGTTAATGCCTACACAGACATGTATTAGGGGTTGTCCTAGTATCCATGGTAGCAGTTGCATAAATTATAAACTTCCTTATTAACAATTCACATCTCACACACCAGTGGAGTCATCATGGTATATCTTCTTTCATCATTAGTTTACCAGGATCCATGAAGCAATGACAAGTAAATACAATTAACTGTGTTATACAACTCCCCTCTACCTTACAGACCTGGCAACCTGAGGTTATGCCATCATGGTGAGTCAGAGAAGAGTGAAGAAATAAAGTGAGAAACACACATTTACACGCACACATTTACACACAAATGACAATCAATTAACGCAAGCGTCCAGCCAGTCACATACTGTGTACTGCTGTGCTTTAGTAGTTCAGCATTTCTCCAAAGCCAAACAAGAGAACTTCACATACAGACACATACAGCCTGTCACTACCTCTCTACAAAACTAACACAGTACATACAGTGTACATACAGTATGTGATCAATTCTCTTTCCTTAAACATATATTAACGCAACAGTATTTTAATGTACAGTACATTTGATAGGATTTTTATTTATATCACTAACATTTAGGAGATGTTTAGGAGACTTGTTAAAACAAGTTATGTTGACAACGGCTCTCTCTATTCAAATCAGTTTGTCAACTAGACCTAACAGAACTGTTTGGGATTGAGACAAACATGAATTCAAGTTTGAAAACAGTCTGAAAGAGAGCTGCTTATATATGAGGAATATGCTGGTGTAATTGTCTGTTTCAGTCTTTCATTCAATCCATTGAGACAGTTATACAACCCTCCAATCCAGTGGTGACCCGTCATTCAGGGCATGTGGGGCAGAGCCACGCTTGTTTTGAGCCCCACATTTGTAGCTATGTTTTTGCATGTTATTTTGGCATTAATACGTGTCACATATCATTTTGCAAACAATGTAAAATATATATATATTTCATTGAGTTAATAAAGCTGCATACAAACATGGTCTCTTTTTATGCTTTCTTGAGTAAAGCATCTCCAAAATGCAGGTGTTTCAGCCTAGCTCAGTGCTTTCTGTGGAGGTGGGGCAGCCAGCAGAAAATACAGAGCATAGGGGTTGGTAATGTTCTCTAGTTGCGCTGTGATTGACTCAGTGTTCCAAGGGTAGAGCTCGAAAATTCAAGCCCCTTGTGTGCTACCATAGAGTTACATTAGAAGTGCCCCTCCAAGAAGGCGCAAGGTCATTGGCCATTGGCCATAGATACAATGACATCAAATCACGTTTTGTATTTACAGTAGCTTTGACTGGACTGATCAATCAATCAAATGTATTTATAAAGCCCTTTTTACGTCAGCCAATGTCACAAAGTGCTATACAGAAACCCAGCCTAAAACCCCAAACAGCAGGCAATGCAGATGTAGAGGCAGATGAAGAAGCACGGTGGCTAGGAACAACTCACTGACTGATCATGTCAACATAATACTTTCCAAATCTTAACTAGCTGTCATCATCATGAATCAAGTCGACAATCTACTGGCAAATCATTTAAATCAGATCATATAAAGATAAATAATGAAGAGAAATTATAAATAAAACGTATTGGTGCTCATCGGCCATTGGACATAAACAAGTTGGAAATCACAAATTCAACAATGAGTGATTAGGAAGGAGTCAGTGGCTGACTGCAGGCATTGCAAAGCAATGACTAGCCTGCTATCCAGTGGAGTGGCTGTTGAAGAGTCTCTTTTTGCCAAGCTTAAAATTATAAACATTCAACATTGGCCAATGCAGTCAATGAAGCATTATTTGTTCTGCGCTCATAACAACTGTTAACTCGGAACTGAGAAATCTGACTTCAGTGAGTTCAAGACAACTGGGAACTCGGGATAAAACGAGCTCCGACTGGGAAAATACGTTTTGAACTGTCATCCAACTCGGATTTGTAAGTCAGGAACTCGGGCCTCTTTCTAGAGCTACAACCTGAGGATCACTAACGTCATCATGATTCGACCTTGTTTTTTTCCCAAGTTCCCAGTTGTCTTTAAAGCACCATAAATCAAGAGAATGCCGGACTTTGATGATAAAGTTTGATTACAAAATTTGCACACGAAGGACCGCCACTCCACCTTCCTGTTCAAGTGAGCACAGCACAACAAGGTGAGTCCAAAAATGTATGGTATGCTGCTGAATATATTATGTAATATGCCAGGGAGATATGTATACTGTAGCTAAAAAAGTAATACTAAGTGTATGTTGTGTAGTAAGCTGTTAGTAGCCCACCATAATAATTTGATCTATTTCCCCTCTTAATTTTTCCTACTGTTCTGACTTGACAGTGCACATGTGGCCTATAGCCTGATTAAGAGAAATGTTATCATCAAATATTGTAAGAGCTTGTCTGCTTATATGCCACCTTTATTTATCCTACGGTTCTGACTTGGTGTACAGGGAAAACACTGTAAGAACGGCCCATGTTCTGAATTCTGTCGCTGTATACCACTGCTACACCTGGCTATCAGCAGAGCCTTGTTTGGCAGCAAAACAGTTCATTCAGCCTCATTTACTGCCTTTTAAAAAACATAGCTGATATGGCTGACTTGCTTAAACAAATGTGGTTTCTACGGAGAATTGAGATGTACAAACTACGGTATATGGGGACGACAAGCAGATAAGAGGCCATCCATAATTTTGATTAAGACATTAATAAGCTAGCTAGGACGGATTTAATCAATAAAACTATTTGTTCAGCACTTTTGAAATGCACACAAAAAATTTGGGTTTCAACAACGGTTGTTCTAAGATCCTCAAAGTTCTTCGAAAAACCTTAGGGTTCTTGGCACTTAAAATGGTCCCCAAAAGGTTCTTCAAGAACCCCATAGGAGGTAGGGTTTGTCGAGGAACCTCCTTAGTTGGTGGGGGTTCTTGCAGGAACCTAACTGCCCAACTGAAACACTTGGATTTTAATTTAAAAGGACAACAGGTGCAGGCACTTAACTGAAACATGTAAAGGTCTCCTCAATTTAAGGTATTTAAGATAAGGTTTATATTGTTTTATGATGATACCATCTTTTCATATTTGTGCAAATCTTTCTAAAACAGAGAATAAGCACAATTCAAAGGATATGAATCAACAAAGAGGTAAGAATATGTAAGCTATAAGAATATGTTGAAGGCAAGTTTTATTGGGTGAAGATGACTGAACTGCTCGCTTTTGTGTCTGTGTCTGCAGGTATACAGACAAGGAGGCATACATAGGTATGTCAATTGGTATTGGTATGTTATGCAAATTATATTTACCATCCTCCTCCCATACCTCTTCAATGAATATCCCATAGGCCTCTACATTATCGACAAGGTACGTGATCAAGACAAAGGAGATTATTGTGGACTACAGGAAAAGGAGGACTGAGCACGCCCCCATTCTCATCGATGGGGCTGTAGTGGAGCAGGTTGAGAGCTGATGTGGACGCAAAGTTCCTTTGCATCCACATCACCAACAAACTAACATGGTCCAAGCACACCAAGACAGTCGTGAAGAGGGCACGACAAAACCTATTCCCCCCCAGGAGACTGAAAAGATTTGTCACGGATCCTCAGACGCTCAAAAGGTTCTACAGCTGCACCATCAAGAGCATCCTGACGGATTGCATCACTGCCTGGTACATCACCCAGTACATCACCGTGGCCAAGCTTCCTGCCATCCAGGACCTCTATACCAGGCGGTGTCAGAGGAAGGCCCTAAAAATTGTCAAAGACTCCAGCCACCCTAGTCATAGATTTTTCTCTCTGCTACCGCACGGCAAGCGGTACCGGAGCGCCAAGTCTAGGTCCAAAAGGCTTCTAAACAGCTTCTACCCCCAAGCCATAAGACTCCTGAACATCTAATCAAATGGCTACCCAGACTATTTGCATTTCCCCCCCTTCCACCTTTCCAGAAACAAGTCTCTCACCGCTTGCTATAGACCACCCTCTGCCCCCAGATGTGCCCTGGACACCATAGGTGAATTGATTGCCCCCCATCTATCTTCAGAGCTCGTGCTGCTAGGTGACCTAAACTGGGACATGCTTAAACCTCTTGACGCTAGGGGTCATATTTTTTTTATTTAAAAAAAATAACGTTCCCAAGGTAAACAGACTCTTTCTCAGGTCCAGATCGTAGAATATGCATATAATTTACAGATTAGGATAGAAAACACTCCAAAGTTTCCAAAACTGTCAAAATATTGTCTGTGAGTATAACAAAACTGTCTCTGCAGGCGAAAATCTGAGAAAATCTAAACCGGAAGTGATATATATTTTTTTTAATCTGTGTTTCCTGGCCTGTCTTTCTTCCATTTAAAGGGGTATCAACCATATTCCTTTTCCAATGGCTTCCTCAGGCTGTGACCAGGCTTTAGACATAGTTTCAGGCTTTTATTTTGAAAAATGAGCTCGATTTTTCAAAAGTAGTCAGGTGTCCTCTGAATAGTTCCTGCGCGCGAGAGGGGAGTTCTCCATTTTCTTTTTCTCTCTTATTGAATAGGTTACGGGCCGGTTGAAATATTATCGATTATGTTTGTTAAAAACAACCTGAGGATTGATTATAATAAACATTTGACATGTTTCTACGACCATTACTTTTTGGAATGTTCGTCGAACGGAACGAGGCTTTGGTTTTCTGAACATAACGCGCAACCCAAACGGCGTTTTTTTCTTATAAAAGTAATATTTATCGAACAAAAAGAACATTTGTTGTGTAACTGGGAGTCTCGTGAGTGCAAACATCCGAAGATTATCAAAGGTAAGCGATTAATTGTATTGCTTTTCTGACTTTCGTGACCAAGCTAACCAAGCTAATATAAGGCTAACTGTTCTAGCATTGATTGATACACTCACAAAGCTTAGATTGCTTTCGTTGCAAAGCATATTATCAAAATCTGACACGATAGGTGGATTAACAACAAGCTAAGCTGTGGTTTGGTATATTTCACTTGTGATTGCATGATTATAAATATTTTTAGTAATATTTTTGAATCTGATACGTCTGGGAATTTTCTTCTGCCTTTCAGCACCGGAACGAGGCTGTAGTTTTCTGAACATAATGCGTAACCCAAATGGCGTTTTTTTGTTATAAAAGTAATATTTATCGAACAAAAATAACATTTATTGTGTAACTGGGAGTCTCGTGAGTGCAAACATCCGAAGATTATCAAAGGTAAGCGATTCATTTTATTGCTTTTCTGACTTTCGTGACCATGCTAATTTGGGGCTAGCTGTTCTAGCATTGATTGATACACTCACAAAAGCTTGGATTTCTTTCTCTGTAAAGCATATTTTCAAAATCTGACACGATAGGTGGATTAACAACAAGCTAAGCTGTGTTTTGGTATATTTCACTTGTGATTGCATGATTATAAATATTTTTTGTAATATTTTGCACCCTGCAATTCAGCGGTTGTTTAGGAAAATGATCCCGTCAAAGGGATCCGTGCGCAGAGAAGTTAACACCCCGGCCATCCTACAACCTAAGCTTGATGCCCTCAATCTCACACAAATGGTACAGGTACAACCCCAAATCCGTAAACACGGGCATCCTCATAGATATCATCCTAACCAACTTGCCCTCCAAATACACCTCTGCTATCTTCAACCAAGATCTCAGCGATCACTGCCTCATTGCCTGCATCCGTAATGGGTCTGCGGTCAAACGACCACCCCTCATCACTGTCAAACGCTCCCTAAAACACTTCACCGAGCAGGCCTTTCTAATCGACCTGGCCCGGGTATCCTGGAAGGACATGGACCTCATCCCATCAGTAGAGGATGCCTGGTTATTCTTTGAAAGTGCCTTCCTCACCATCTTAAATAAGCATGCCCCATTCAAAAAATGTAGAACCAGGAACAGATGTAGCCCTTGGTTCACTCCAGACCTGACTGCCCTTGACCAGCACAAAAACATCCTGGGGTGTACTGTATTAGCATCGAATAGCCCCCGTTGATATGCAACTTTTCAGGGAAGTTAGGAACCAATTGGCACAGGCAGTTAGGAAAGCTAAGGCTAGCTTTTTCAAACAGAAATGTGCATCCTGTAGCACAAACTCAAAAAGGTTCTGGGACACTGTAAAGTCCATGGAGAATAAGAGCAGCTCCTCCCAGCTTCCCACTGCACTGAGGCTAGGAAACACTGTCACCACCGATAAATCCACTATAATTGAGAATTTAAATAAGCATTTTTCTAAGGCTGGCCATGCTTTCCACCTGGCTACCCCTACCCCGGCCAACAGCCCTGCACCCCCCACAGCAACTTGCCCAAGCCTCCCCCATTTCTCCTTCACCCAAATCCAGATAGCTGATGTTCTGAAAGAGCGGCAAAATCTGGACCCCTACAAATCACCCGGGCTAGACAATCTGGACCCTCTCTTTCTAAAGTTATCAGCCGAAATTGTTGCAACACCTATTACTAGCCTGTTCAACCTCTCTTTCGTATCGTCTGAGATTCCCAAAGATTGGAAAGCTGCCGCGGTCATCCCCCTCTTCAAAGGGGGAGACACTCTAGACCCAAACTGCTACAGACCTATATCTATCCTACCATGCCTTTCTAAGGTCTTCGAAAGCCGAGTTAACAAACAGATTACCGACCATTTCGAATTCCACCGTACCTTCTCCACTATGCAATCTGTTTTCAGAGCTGGTCATGGGTGCACCTCAGCCACGCTCAAGGTCCTAAACAATATCATAACTGCCATCGATAAGAGATAGTACTGTGCAGCCGTATTCATCGACCTGGCCAAGGCTTTCGACTCTGTCATTCACCCCATTCTTATCGGCAGACTCAACAGCCTTGGTTTCTCAAATGACTGCCTCGCCTGGTTCACCAACTACTTCTCAGACAGAGTTCAGTGTGTCAAATTGGAGGGCCTGTTGTCCGGACCTCTGGCAGTCTCTATGGGGGTGCCACAGGGTTCAATTCTCAGGCAGACTCTCTTCTCCGTATACATCAATGATGTCGCTCTTGCTGCTGGTGAGTCTCTGATCCACCTCTACGCAGACGACACCATTCTGTATATTTCTGGCCCTTCTTTGGACACTGTGTTAACTAACCTCCAGATGAGCTTCAATGCCATACAACTCTCCTTCCGTGGCCTCCAACTGCTCTTAAACGCAAGTAAAACTAAATGCTTCAACCGATCGCTGGCCGCACCTGCCCGCCCGTCCACATCACTAATCTGGACGGTTCTGACTTAGAATATGTGGACAACTACAAATACCTAGGTGTCTGGTTAGACTGTAAACTCTCCTTCCAGACTCACATTAAGCACCTCCAATCCAAAATTAAATCTAGAATCGGCTTCCTATTTCGCAACAAAGCCTCCTTCACTCACGCCGCCAAACATACCCTTGTAAAACTGACCATCCTACTGATCCTTGACTTCGGCGATGTCATTTACAAAATAGCCTCCAACAAGCTACTCAACAAATTGGATGCAGTCTATCACAGTGCCATCCGTTTTGTCACCAAAGCCCCATATACTACCCACCACTGCGACCTGTACGCTCTCGTTGGCTGGCCCTCGCTTCATACTCGTCGCCAAACCCACTGGCTCCAGGTCATCTACAAGTCTTTGCTAGGTAAAGCCCCGCCTTATCTCAGCTCACTGGTCACCATAGCAGCACCCACCCGTAGCACGCACTCCAGCAGGTATATTTCACTGGTCACCCCCAAAGCCAATTCCTCATTTGTGTCACGCTCGTTGAAATGAGTAGACCAAGGCGCAGCGTGAATAGAGTTCCACATATTTTTTAATATACTGAAACTCACCAAAATAAAACAATAAAGCATAAACAAAACGTGAAGCTACTAGAGAAAAATCAGCTTACTATGGTCAGTGCGTGACCGTATGCCCCCCAAAGGTGCGGACTCCGACCGCAAAACCTGACTCAATAGGGGAGGGTCCGGGTGGGCATCTATGATGGATGACGCAGGGCGTCGGGGTCCGGTGCGGGACGAAGTACCCACTCCGCTCGCAGATACGTCTTCCTCCATGGCGGTTCTGGTACGGGGATCATCGCCGGAAGCTCCGGACTGAGAACCCCTGCTGAAGGCTCTGGATCGCAGATCATCGCTGGAGGCTCTGGACCGCCAACCGTCGCTGGAGGCTTCGTCGCTAAAGGCACCGGACCGTGGATCATCGCCGGAGGCTCTGAACTGGGAACCACCACTGGAGGCTCCGGACTGCAGCTCGTCGCTGAAGACTCTGGACCGCAGATCATCGCTGGAGGGTCTGGACTGCAGATCGTCGCTGGAGGCTTCGTCGCTGGAGGCACCGGACCGTGGATCATCGCAGGAGGCTCTGAACTGGGAACCACCGCTGGAGGCTCCGGACTGCAGCTCGTCGCTGAAGACTCCGGACTGCGGACCGTCGCTGGAGGCTACGGACTGCGGACCGTCGCTGGAGGCTCCGGACTGCGGACCGTCGCTGGAGGCTCCGGACTGTGAAACGTCGCCGGAAGCTCTGGACTGGGAACTGTTGCCGGAAGCTCTGGACTGGGAACTGTCGCCGGAAGCTCTGAACTGTGGAGGCGCACTGGAGACCTGATGCGTGGGACCGGTACAGGTGGCACTGGGCTGATGACACACACCTAAGGGCGAGTGCGGGGAAGAGGCACAGGACGTACTGGACTGTGGAGGTGCACTGGAGACCTGATGCGTGGGACCGGTACAGGTGGCACCGGGCTGATGACACACACCTCAGGGCGAGTGCGGAGAGGAGGCACAGGACGTACTGGACTGTGGAGGCGCACTGGAAGTCTAGAGCGCAGAGCTGGCACAACCCTTCCTGACTGGATGCTCACTCCAGCCCGGCAAGTGCGGGAAGCTAGCACAGGACGCACTAGGCTGTGAAGGCGCACTGGAGACCTGATGCGTGGGACCGGTACAGGTGGCACTGGGCTGATGACACACATCTAAGGGCGAGTGCGGGGAAGAGGCACAGGACGTACTGGACTGTGGAGGTGCACTGGAGACCTGATGCGTGGGACCGGTACAGGTGGCACCGGGCTGATGACACACACCTCAGGGCGAGTGCGGAGAGGAGGCACAGGACGTACTGGACTGTGGAGGCGCACTGGAAGTCTAGAGCGCAGAGCTGGCACAACCCTTCCTGACTGGATGCTCACTCCAGCCCGGCAAGTGCGGGAAGCTAGCACAGGACGCACTAGGCTGTGAAGGCGCACTGGAGACCTGATGCGTGGGACCGGTACAGGTGGCACCGGGCTGATGACACGCACCTCAGCACGCCCGCTCTGCAGCGCTCTCAACGCCAGCACCTCTCTCCGGAATCTTGCGTCGAACTCCTTACTCGACTCCCTGACTGGCTCTGGTTCACTCCTCGGCTCCGCCGACTGCTCCATGTGCCCCCCCCAAAAAAATATTGGGGTTTCTGTGGCCTTCCTCCCCGACGTCGTTGCTGTCCTCTCATGCTCCTAGGCGACTCCCGCCAAGGAAGGCGATCCTGTCCTGCCAGGATTTCCTCCCAAGTCCAGGATCCCTTCCCATCCAGGATCTCTTCCCAAGTCCAGGATACTTCCTCCTCCTGGGCACGTTGCTTGGTCCTTTGTTGGTGGGATCTTCTGTCACGCTCATTGAAATGAGTAGACCAAGGCGCAGCGTGAATAGAGTTCCACATATTTTTTTATAAACTGAAACTCACCAAAACAATAAAGCATAAACGAAACGTGAAGCTACTGAAGTGTACTCAGGCAACTCAATGTAGACAAGATCCCACGAATACCAATTGGGAAATGGCTACCTAAATATGATCCCCAATCAGAGACAACGATAAACAGCTGCCTCTGATTGGGAACCATATCAGGCCACCATAGAAATACAAAAAACAGCTAGATGACCACCCAAATCACTATTACGCCCCAACCAACACAGAGAAAAAACAGCTTACTATGGTCAGGGCGTGACACTTTGGCCACTTTTCCTTCCAGTTCTCTGCTGCCAATGACTGGAATGAACTGCAAAAATCCCTGAAGCTGGAGACTCATATCTCCCTCACTAACTTTAAGCACCAGCTGTCAGAGCAGCTCTGCACCTGTACATAGCCCATCTGTAAACAGCCCATTCAACTACCTCATCCCCATACTGTATTTATTTATTTATCTTGCTCCTTTGCACCCCAGTATCTCTACTTGCACATTCATCTTCTGCACATCTATCACTCCAGTGTTTAATTGCTATATTGTAATTACTTCGCCACCATGGCCTATTTATTGCCTTACCTCCCTTATCTTACCTTATTTTCACACAATGTATTTAGACTTTTTCTACTGCATTGTTACTGTAGTATGTTTCTTTATTCCATGTGTATCTCTGTGTTGTTGTATGTGTCGAACTGCTTTGCTTTATTTTGGCCAGGTCGCAGTTGTAAATGAGAACTTGTTCTCAACTAGCCTACCTGGTTAAATAAAGGTGAAATAAAAAATATATTTAAAAGAAATTCTATGCTACTGCTACTCTGTTATTATCTATGCATAGTCACTTTAATAACTCTACCTACATGTACATATTACATCAATTACCTCGACTAACCGTTGCCCCCGCACATTGACTCTATACCACCTGTATATAGCCTCACTATTGTTATTTTACTGCTGCTCTTTAACTATTTGTTACTTTTATTTCTAACATTTTAGAAATGTGTTACTATTTGTTACTTTTGTATTTTCTTAAAACTGCATTGTTGGTTAAGGGCTTGTAAGTAAGCATTTCACTGTAAGGTCTACCTGTTGTATTCGGCGCATGTGACAAATAAAATTTGATTTGACAACCATTATCTAAACAGGTTTTTTCCATCACATTCACCACAAATACCAAAGGTATGAATTCTGTTGTGTGCATGTTTTGTTAATCATCTGTATAATTACATTTTTGGGGATTAACAGACTTCACCCTCCCTACATCTCTGATGAATATGACAGGAAACTTGTTCAATCACCATGTACTGCAAAATCATTCTGGCTATGGATACAGAGAACATCAACACATTAACATCAATACAGAGGATATACCCATTGGACTTGGGGCTCTGCTGGGAGTTTATCTCATATTTAGATTTTTAAATGCTGCTTTGCCATTAAAATCATATACACTGAGAACTAAAATATTGTGTTATTGTTGTTATTCATATTATTATAATTAATAATAACAGGGGAGTTGGGGGGGTAGTTTAAAATTGAACCCTGAAAGGTTCTTCAAAAGGTTATTTGAGAATCCATTGAAAGGGGTTCTTTGAAGAACTTATAGGGGTTCCCCCACAGTTTCAATTTGAAGAACCCCTAAAGGATACTCCAGAAACCTTTTCATTTCTGAGTGTATGGTGTTGGGACTGCTGTTGGGACTCTGCTGCTGGGACAGCTTTATGCAGGCCCTAACAGTTTGTGGGCAGCGTTTGTCAGCGTTATAGTGCAATTAATGTATTGTTTAGTGTTGTGCAGTGGCTTTGCTGGCATGCATCCCAATTGTATATTTTTTGTTTGCCCCACCAATAATTACACGCTAAAATCACCACTGCTCCAATCCTGACCTGAAACACATGGCTGTCAGTCTTGCTGTGACAAGTTGGTTTCAGAAAAGGTTTGTGTTGTACGTGTAAGTGCAGTATGTCTACCAAGTACTATTAATTATATGTTCATTACATTGATCTGAAGTTTTACATAAATTCAGCCTGACTTAAATCTGAGGTTTAATGCTAGTTTTGCCTTTTTGTAGGATGCATAGTTTTTCTTTGGGGGAATGGTTAGATTTCTTAATCATTGGGCATTTAAGTAGAGCATTACAAAGTTACTAGGCCAATCAGTGGCCTTGGTTTCCATATTTCCTCCATCAGAAGCCAGACATGTTGTCAAGGTTTCCATGGTTGTCTTAACTGTCCATGTTTTTAAACTCTTGGTTTGCTGCCTGTCATGAAGTCAAGACCTTCATTCTTTCTTGTTTTTCTAGTAAGTATTTGCTGTGTGAATTGAAGGCATTTTTGTTATAATTCTTGAACCACAAATCAGAGATGAATGCTTTATTGAACAACCCGTTGTTTTCCACCAATGACTATTCTATTTCATCCAATTGTCAAACCCTGACAGCACACCTTCATGGTGTCAGTTTGAATATATTTTTGTTGAGACAAGCTTACAGAAAGAGACCCAGAGTGGAGGTCTCTGCAAGCATGATCAATAAAAACGACTTCATGGGTATTTCACGTATCATTATGAATTGTATCAAATTAGGTGAAAACAAACATAGAATACAACATATGTGACAGTCAAAAAGAGCCTTGGGAGTTCAACAAACTAGAATGTGCAAATCACATTTGAAGGAATCTGTGAGGAAAAACATGCATTCTAAAGTAAAAAAACAGATGAAGTGAAGAGATTTGTGGTACATGACATCAAGACTTATCAGCCATCTATTTTATCCATTATTTTTTATTTTGATAAAATCTAACCTCCGATGATGCAAAGCCACAGGTGTTCATATTAGGTTGAGACCTACAGATGTTTCTCAAGTATTTAGATTCAAACAATGACTGAATGATGATTGATTACCTTAATGGCATATGGCAATACACCAAAATACAATGCTCTTCCCTTACCTAAGAAAACCTATCAAAAACATGCTTTTGACTCATCCCCAAAGCCCTGTTTCCAGGTTAGATTTAATAGGGTCCCATGTCTTAAAAATAGTTGTCCCTAATTTTTTTTTTTTTTAACTGCTGAAACTGGACAAACTCATTGAGCAATTGCTGCATATTCTTATGCCTGAACACCACATTGCATACTTTCGTGCCTCTCCAAGCATATAAATCCTGAACATCAACCATCCACTATTGCACTGCATCAGTGGGCTCTAGGCTGTAGCCTCACTGTCTTCTCTGTGTGTGGTGGTGGTGATGTGGTCGTCCTCTCCTGGTCCACACACAGCCTGATCCTCCTAGTCCTGCTTTCCTTCTCTTGTCTGATGTGAGCCGGAGCCCTCATTCCATGCAACATACACAAATAGGGCCAAGACCACATGGACAGCTATCACTGCCACGATGGCAGCATAGAAATAACTGTCATTGCTGGAATACCCAGAAGCTGAGGAAGCAAGAGAGACATTTTTTCTTTCTTGTATATGACATTAAAACAATATAGGCCTATGGAAAAGCCATCATGATGGCAGAAATGGATGTCTTTAGAAAATGACACGAAAAACAGACATTTTACATAAAATATTCCACTAAACAAAAACAATGTGGCTCCTGCTGCGCATAATTACATTTTTGGTGGGCAAGCAGTGGGCTACACCCTTAGCTATCAAATTTACCTTCAAAAATATATGATTTTGATGTAAAATATAATCCGATTGGCAGGGTTATCATCATGACAGTGAAAAACAGCAACGTCTTCAGTACAGACACCAATGATCCATCGTTCCTGAAAGAGAATGAAACAAAGAAAACACCTTTTGTTTTAATTTAGACGACTTTGTGACCACATTTCACAAATCTAACATTTTACTTGTTAGATTCATACACTGTTTCTTATACAGGGAAACAAAATGGAAATGTATAAGGAACATATTTAAATGTGTCAAGTATAATTTCATCATATGCATGAACCCATTATTAATGTGCATGTATAACTGTAGAGTAATTTAGCTATTTCGTTAACCCTGGACAAAGAGAGCAGTTAGCTATATTTCTTGTCTGGTGATGATTTTGTAGGTGGTCAAATACTGTATGCCCATGGTGAGGTACAGTAGCTAACAACATTGCATGTAACCATGCAGCTACATGCAAGTAGATAGTATTGCATAAATTAAGTTCACAAACTGGGCTAGCAAGATATCTAGCTAGCTAGCAATCCATCCCGTCTTAGTTAGCTAGCATGGCTCCAGTTTCGCAACCTTTTGCCTATCCGTAATAACTTACCCTCTGAAATCTGGAACAGGACCTGGCATTGAGTTCAAAGATTGTTTATTATAGTTATCCATTTTTGGTTTAACAATGACACAGGCAATATTTTTCTATAAAAGATTACTATGTCGATGGCTCTTGCAGTGTGGCGATGAAAACATAAAGGACTTCCTGGTAACATCACATGATCATGACGTATACATTTTAAAGGTGCACGGTATACAGTTGACCAAGTCGATGGTGCTGACGTTTTTATTTATTTAACATGTATTTAACTAGGCAAGTAAGTTAAGAACAAATTGTTATTTACAATGACGGCCTACCCCGGCCAAAATCGAACCCAGACGACACTGGGCCAATTGTGCGCCACCCTATGGGACTCCCAATCACAGCCGGTTGTGATACAGCCTGGAATCAAACAAGGATCTGTAGTGACGCCTCAAGCACTGAGATGCAGTGCCTTAGACCACTGCAACACTCGGGAGCCCCTGACATGGTATATATTTTTATTTGTGCAGTGTCAATCAGTGTTCTTTGTACCATGTCTATGTTTTTAACAGGAGCATTTTATTCACCAATGTTACTGATGAGGATATTTTTTTACTATCTCTACAGATGTACTCACTTATTGTGGCTACTTCGCGTGATGTATTGTTTTCTCTACCTTCTTGCCTTATTGCTGTTGTCTGTGCCGAATAATGTTTGTACCTGTTTTGTGCTGCTACCATGTTGTGCGGCTGCCATGTTGTGTTGTCACATTGCTGTGTTGATATGTGTTGCTGCCATACTATGTTGTTGTGTTAGGTCTCTCTTTATGTAGTGTTGTGGTGTCTCTCTTGTCGTGATGTGTGTTTTGTTCTATATTTTTATTTTTAATACCAGTCCCCGTCCCCGCAGTAGGCATTTTGGTAGGCTGTCATTGCAAATAAGAATTTGTTCTTAACTGACTTGCCTAATTAAATAAAGGTTAAAAAATAAATAAAACATGATGACCTGATGCTTAAATGTCACTTCATAGCCATTCTCCCAGACAAAGACATATTCGTTCAATTGTATACAGTAATACTATTTTTAAGACGTGAAAAGCATGCTGTTCAATGGAAATATGAGTCTATGTAATTGCATTATCTTACCACTAGATGGTAACATACTCTTAGAATCGGCACTAAACTAACGTGACAGACTACTAGGCCAACCTGTTTTACTCTGGTTTTACCAATGTGCGGATTCGATTATTCTGGGTGCCGGGCACCGGTCTATGGCCCGTGACGTGATGGGCAAAAGTGGTAAGGGAGGAGCGCCCTTCTCAAATCGAACAGCGTCGCTCCGTCATGTTGTCAACAAGCCAGCATCGTCCAGAAACATATATTTTCCATTAAATATATGGTTTAATTTTCAAACTAGTTTTTAACTGGAAGGCGGATAAAGCGTTTTTGTCAAAAGTATGTGAAGACACAGAATCCTACTCATTACTCCACATGCTAATTACGTCACTTTTGTTTTCAACTGGCTTCGCCGTGGGTTTTGAAATGGGCATCTGGCTCACGCCTGGGAGGCAGCCCGGTTCCAAAACGAATGTGAAAACATGCTTACCCGGGCGCACGGGGCCAGATGAATAAAATCCCCTCCCTGAATGTATGAAGGGTTTTACCCAACGATGTATAAACCCTGGATGCTATTTTGCAATGTATTGGCCAATGAGAGGCTTTGAAGCCACCGTTCGGCCATATTGGCACTCCAGAAGAAGCAGTCCTCTATAAGAATGAATTGATTTCTACAGTATTTCAATTAAATGTTTCACAAAGGACAAAATTACATGTATTTAAGTATTTTCGTTGTTGTAGTGGGGACAGTAACATTAGTACTTTAAAAAATATATACTTTAAGGAAAGGTTTTTATATATTATTTAGTTTTTTTCTTCAAAACAGCGCCCACTGTCAGTCATCTAGTGTATATAAATAATTGGTTTTCTCTACCAAACTGCAATCTGTAATTTCACATTCGTTTATAAAAATCACCATGACTCTTTCTCACTACTGTGCAGTACAGTCTTCACTGTATTTGTTTTTGAAAACTGAGTAGTAAGTTAAAGGATCCTCAATCTATCAATATGTGTTGCATTTCTACCAATGTTGGTTGACCAGTGCAAGAATCTCTTCATATATGATTGGCCTTGTATAGGAAGTGATTTATATGTTGCTCTTATCATATATTTTAGATTCAGAGAGGTACTGTATGCAATTACAATAAGGTTTGGTTGCTTTCAATTGCCTTGGCAAAACAACAGGTGCACCCAGGTCACCATGCAGTTTGACTGTATTAGAATAAGTGCATGACTTGCACTGACTGAGGCAGCAGAACACATCTCTGAAATAAATCAACTCACGTCCTTACAGCGAGTGCCCTTTGCCAAAGTATGGAGAGTGAAGTGATTACACAGCCCATAAAGCCACGTATATTGATCAACCAGGTACCCAATGAACAGAAAAACTATTCTTGAAGGGACATACCACTAGACCACTGCGCCACCCGGGAGGCCCCCCCCTACCTACATTTTTTTGGGGAAAACAGCTAGCTTGCTGCAATTCTACACATTTTGCCATGGTGCAGATATTTTTTCTTCAGTTTTATAGCTTAGGCCTATCTCATGCTATTTTACACATTTTACCATGAGGTGAAAATAACATTTTGCAGTTTTAAAGCTAATTTCCTGCAATCCTACACATTTTGCCATGGCTTATGACGTGTTCATATGCTATCTCGGGGGGCCTGACCTCCAGGGGGACCTCAACTGATATGTTCATATGCTATCTGAGGTGGGGGGCTCGACCTCCAGGTCGACGTGTTCATAATATGCTATCTGAAAGCCCCCGTGGAAGGTTGGGCCCCAGGCCACGTGCCCTGCGTGTCCCCGCTCGGTAATCTGGCCCTTCCCAAAGGGCCACAACATTATATCACTTCAAAAGCACTTGATTCACTTTATTTGTTTGATATCCAATGATTGTCTAGTGTGATTATATCCCCCATTCACTGTAGCAGGACACTGTTAACTGTTATTGATTTGGCTAGGGGATGCTCACATTCCATACATTCTATAGAGGAAGCTTTTGCTGGGTTCATTACATCCTTGACTTTAGTGAGTCGGTTTCTTCCTCGTCATGAGCTGGGTGGTCAACTTGTGCCTCAGCCCTCTTTGATTCGTGCCTCTTTGCTTATGTTTACACATGCACCATATCCAAACACACCACACTTGCCTACCCCACACCACTCTCGCAACGATAGTATAGGATGAAAGACAAGCGGCATGCAGAGGTCATAACAATGCACATGGCAGGATTGGAATATAAATGTTTCTTTAACACAGTTCTAGTTCGGTCCCATAAAAGCGTGAGTGATGAGTGATTAAAGTCAGATAACATCAGAAATACATTAATTCATTTTTTAAATTTAACTAGGCAAGTCAGTTAAGAACAAATTCTCATTTACAATGATGCCCTACTCCAGCCAAATCCAGAAGACGCTGGGCCAATTGTGCTTTGCCCTATGGGACTCCCAATCACAGCCAGATGTGATACAGTCTGGATTTAAACCAGGTAGTATAGTGACTTCTCATGCAGTGAGATGCATTGCCTTAGACTGCTGCGCCACTCAGGAGACCAATAAATGAGACTAGTCCCACAATTAATAATTAGCAACTTCTGAAATGCTGTTTATTTTTGGTAAGACTCTTTTTATAGGTACGTGAGATGAATTGCAATTAGTTTGGCAATGTTCTGTACTCTGAATCATCAACCCCAAGGTGTCCCAATGTCCCATGTATGATCAATTATACTATGCATAAAGTGATTTCTCCTTCATTCAGCACTTGATTAGGATGAGATACATTAAAGGTGAAAATGACACATTTTAGATGGGACTGATAAGGGACAATATCACAGATGAGGTCAAAACTGTTTTGTTCTCATTACCTGGTTGACACATCAGTGTCTTGCTTTAAACTCCTTTGGTACTTGTATTGTTTCATATATGCTCTATGAAAATGTATACATACAATTTATGAAGGACAACTTTCATGTGTAAATCTTGGCTGCAATACAAACTTTTCTCTACACTCTAAAAACAAAAAGGTTCTTGGAGTAACCTTTAGGGGTTCTTCAAATTGAAACTGTGGGGGAAACCCTATAAGTTCAAAGAACCCCTTTTAATGGATCCTCGAAGAACCTTTGGAGAACATTTTGGGGATTATTTTTTAAATACCCCCCCTATTATTAATACGCATAACAATGACACAATATTTTAGTTCTAAGTGTTTATTATGATTTTAGTGGCAAAGCAGATTAAAAAAAAATCTAAATATGAGATAAACTCCCAGCAGAGCCCCAAGTCCAATGGATATATCCTCTGGTGTGTTGATGTTAATGTGTTGATGTTCTCCGTATCCATAGCCAGAATTAGTTTGAAGTGCATATTCCGAAGTGTAGGGATGGTGAAGTCTGTGAATCCCCAAAATAGTAATTATACAGATGATTAACAAAACATGCACACAACAGAATTCATACCTTTGGTATTTGTGGTGAATGTGATGGAAAAAAACTGTTTGGATAATGGTTGTCAAATCAAATTTTATTTGTCACAAAAAACTGTTTTGATAATGGCTTTCATACACATATCTTGTCCATAATGTAGAGGCATATGGGATATTCATTGAAAAGGTAAGGGAGGATGGTAAATGTGATCAGCATAACATACCAATACCAATTGACATACCTTTGCGTGCCTCCGCAGTTCAGTCATTTGCACCCAATACAGCTAGCCTTCAACATATTCTTATAGCCTACAGTACATATTCTTACATCTTTGTTGATTGATATCCATTGAATTGTGTACATTTCCTGTTTTAGAAAGATTTGCACAAATATGAAAAGATACATGGTACTGTATCATCATAAAATAATATAAATTAAGATCATACAAGGGACAAACCTTACCTTAAATTGAGGAGATCTTTAAATATTTTAGTTAAGTGCCTGCACCTGCTGTCCTTTCAAATCGAAATATTTCAGTTAGGTAGTTAGGTTCCTGCAAAAAAAAAAAAAAAAAAAACACTAACTAAGGAGGTTCCTCTTATTTTTTAACACATTTATAATTTGATCAAATAAATTTTTCTTGTGCCATTTCATAGTATTTTAAAGGAGTAAGTGAACAGTCATTTGCTATTCACCTACAGGTTCACCCTCACCTGATTGCTGTTTGACACTACATGTGACTGTTTACTTGTTCTTATAAATCCCACAGTCCCACACCTGGAGCCTTCCACAAAAATTGTTAGAGCGGTGCACAGCCGTAGGAAGATAATCTGCTATTCCTTACGAAAGTTCTGATTGAGTAGCCCGTAGATGACAGCATTGAGACAGCTGTTGAAATAGGCCATAAAAGTAACTAGTGACAAAAAGCCAATCTGGGATGTTTGGCACCATCCTTCCGGGACAGTGGCCACTGCCAGGCCAATGAAGCTGAGTGGTCCCCAGCACACAGCAAACAATAGGAACACAAAAAAACATAGTCAAGAAGTTGTGAAGGTCGCTGGGCTTTAGTTTCTGCTTGTCATTTGGTATCACCCTTTGTTTCATCTGGATGACTAACACCCAGATCCTCAGGTAGCAGTAACAGACCACCGAGAGGGGCACCAGGAAGTGGATGAGCACCACAGAGATGGTGTAGTAGGAGCTGCAGTCTGGGCGAAGGTGCAGGACTAGATGCGTGGGTCGTACTGCAGTGAGTCCACAAAGAACTTGTGCACCGTGACCATGGCAGTGAGCAGCCAGGTGATGCCCAGGTAGCAGCAGGTGTTCCTGGTGCTGAACAGGCAGTTGTAGTGCAGGCTGTGGCAAATGTAGCAGTAGCGGTTGATGGCAATGACCGTGATGTTGAAGATGGAGCCAATGACACTGAGGCCCATGATTAAGACGCTGAGCTGGCAGTGCACATCCCCAACTGTCCAGTCATTGTGGAAGATGGCCAGGAGAGCCAGGAGGTTAGGGGTACACTGCCACCACCATGTCTGCCACCGACAGACTCACCACAAAGATGTTCCCTACAAGAAACAATATAAAATTTTAGTAGTCAAACTTACTGAATACAAACATGCTTCCATATTAAATACACTATATATACACACACACAAAAGTATGTGGACACCTCTTCAAATTAGTGGATTTGGCTATTTCAGCCACACCCATTGCTGACAGGTGTATAAAATCGAGCACACAGCCATGCAATTTCCATAGACAAACATTGACAGTAGAATGGAAGTCACTGAGCTCTTCAGTAAGGCCAACGTGGCACCATCATAGGATGCCACTTTTCCAACAAGTCAGTTTGTCAAATTTCTGCCCTCCTAAAGCTGCCCCGGTCAACTGTAAGTCCTGTTATTGTGAAGGGGAAATGTCTATGATCAACAACGGCTCAGCCACGAAATGGTAGGCCACACAATCTCACAGAACGGGACCTCCATGTGCTGAAGAGCGTAGCTCGTAAAAATCGTCTGTCCTCGGTTGCAACACTCACTACAGAGTTCCAAACTGCCTCTGGAAGCAACTTCAGCACAATAACTGTTCGTCGGGGGCATCATGAAATAGGTTTCCATGGCCGAGCAGCCACACACAAGCCTCAGATCACCATGTGCAATGCCAAGCATCGGCTGAAGTGATGTAAAGCTCGCTGCCATTGGACTCTGGCGTGATAAATCATGCTTCACCATCTGGTAGTCCGATGGACGAATCTGGGTTTGGCGGATGGCAGGAGAATGCTACCTGCCCCAAATCATAGTGCCAACTGTAAAGTTTGGTGGAGGAGGAATAATGGTCTGGGGTTGTTTTTCAAAGGGTCGGGCTAGGCCCCTTAGTTCCAGTGAAGGGACATCTTAACGCTACAGCATACAATGACATTCTAGACAATTCTGTGCTTTCAACTTTGTGGCAACAGTTTGGGGAAGGCCCTTTCCTGTTTCAGCATTACAATTCCCCCGTGCACAAAGTGAGGTCCATACAGAAATGGTTTGTTGAGATCGGTGGGGAAGAACTTGACTGACCTACACAGAGCCCTGACTACAACCCTAACGGACACCTTTGGGATGAATTGGATCGCCGACTGCGAGCCAGGTCTAATCACCCAACATCAGTGCCCGACCACACTAATGCTTGTGGCTGAATGGAAGCAAGTCCCCGCAGCAATGTTTCAACATCTAGTGGAAAGCCTTCCCAGAAGAAGGCAGCAAAGGGGGGACCAACTACATATTAATGCCCATGATTTTGGAATGAGATGTTTGATAAGCAAGTGTCCACATACTTTTAATCATGTAGTGTATGTCTGAGTGTTTCAGTGCATACTAATCTCACGGCCAGACAGTTACTGCATACTATTCAGCGACGCACGGTCCAGAGTCTGTGAGCAGAGTTGAGGGGTGGAGCTGCTCACATCCATGTCCTTTCTTCTCCGCTAAAAACCGCTCCACGCTCACAGAATAACTACTGATCCAAATTCGCTCCATTCATTAAAATCACAATTAAACCAACACCCATCTATTTTTGTGACTACCTGGACCTACCATTTGGGTTTGAAGTATTGACACTTAACCATATGCTTTGAATGAAAAGTATTTTAATAAACATGAAAATATTAATGTAAAAAGCGCTCATCAGGCTACATGTCATATTAAACAGCATATAAACACTTTAAAATAGGTCAGGAACCAGACAGGGAGCCTGAGAAGGAACATAAATGAACTATTTAGGCTATATTATTTCAAGGGTATAACCTACAAAGAAATACAATGTGAAGCATTTGCGAATGCGACACACTAGGCTGGCAGTCAGGGACATTACGCCCTCAGCATTTAAACATTTAGTTGAATTAAATCATTATTCTATAAATTGCGTATATAGGCTGTGACTTACTTAGAAATAAATACAAAATAAATGAAAAATGCCTTATTAGGCTCAGTGCCTTTGAATACATTTTTTTGAAACACCAGTTTGGCCAGAGTCTGTGGCTTCAGGCTCATGCGATGGTACCTTGAGAGAGAATATCCACTCCATGCTTGCAGAGCCACTGGGGATACTAAACACCTTTTTGGCCACTCTTGCCAGGCTGGGCAGGGATTCAGAGTATTTTTTTCCTCTATAGGTAGGCCTAAATGTTTTTAAATAACCCAATCAAAACAGAAAGCTCCTTGAAAGTTGAAATATGCCAGGTCTATTGGGCCAAAAGCAAGTTTGGCCTGTTGTATAAACAATAGAACAAAAATGTAGGAAACTTTTAAGAGATCAGAATTTTTGTTTACAAATACTTTGCTACAATGACACTTAATTAGCTACCCACCTCATTCCTTACTTTTAGCATATGCATGTATGAAGTACACCATCATGCATTCCGGATATGTGTCTTTTCAGATTCCACAATGATTCTTTCATTGTGGACATCACCGCACTCCCTCTCTTGCTCTACATCTTTGTAAGTCACCTTGATTTTGCACCTGTGTTATTTATCAGTTTCTTTATAAAAATATTTAGTGACCTCCATGACAGTAGCTAAAGCAAGAGGCTATGAAGTGAGTGCTATGGAAGAGAAATTGGAGCGGGCAAGAAAGCTGATGCTCCAGCCTTTGGGAATTTTTAGCAACAAATACAATAAAATACCTTTTTTTGGAGGGGGCTTGCCTGTTTTGCATTTTATTTTGCCATTAATATGTGTCACATATCAGTTTGCAAAGAGTAAGGCAGCTCCAAAATGCAGGTGTTTCAGCCTAGCTCAGTTCTTTCTGTGGTGGTGGGACAAGCCAGTAGAATATACAGAACATTGCGCCATGATTGGCTCAGTGTTCTGTCACTCATGGGGACACTACGTCACCACCAAGTCTAAGGGTAGAGCTCGAAAATTCAAGCCCCTTGGGTGCTGCAATTAGAAGTGCCCATCCAAGGCTCAAGGTCATTGGCCACAGATAAAATGACATCAAATCACGTTATATCTACAGTAGCTTTGATTGGACTGATCATGTCAACATCATACTTTCAAAATCTTAGCTAGCATTCATCATGAATCAAGTCGACAATCTATTGGGAAACCCTTTATAATCCTTGTCAAATGAAAATAAATAATGAAGAGTAATTATAGATAAAGCGTATTGGTGCTCATTGACTATTGGACATAAACATTACCAAACAAGTTGGAAATCGCAAATTCAACAATTAGTGGTTTGGAAGGAATCAGTGGCTAACTTCAAGCAATGCAAAGCAATCATTAGCCTGCTATTCAGTGGAGTGTCTGTGTGGTCCCAAGTCTAAGATTAAAGACCTGTTTTCCTAGTTTATATTATAAACATTCAACATTGGCCATGCTGTCAATGAAGCATGATTTGTGCCGTGCTCAAAACAACTGTTAACTCGAAATTGCAAAATCTGACTAGTAAGTTCAAGAAAACTGGGAACTCTGAGCTACGACTGGGAAATTACGTTTTGAACTTTCATCCAATTGTAAATCGGGAACTCGGGCCTCTTTCTAGAGCTACGACCTGAAGATGACTGACGTCATTATGATTGAAATATATATATATATTTTTTAGTTCTCAGTTGTCTTGAAAGCACCATAAATCCAGAGATTGGACTTTAATGACAAAATTTACCCACAAAGGACCGCTGCTCCATCTTTCTGTTCAAATGAGCACAGCACAGCAAGGTGAGTCCAACAATGCTGCTGCACAAATGATGTAATATACCGGGGAGATATGTATACTGTAGCTAAGAAAGTAATACTAAGTGTATGTTGTGTAGTCAGCTGTTAGTAGCCCATGTGCCTCACCCTCATAACTTAGCCTACTGCTCTGACTTAGTGGTGCACATGTAGCCTATAGCTTGTTTTAGAGAAATGTCATTGAATATTGTAAGAGCTTTAATTGTTTGCTTATATGCCCCCATTTTATCCTACGGTTCTGACTTGGTGTACAGGGAGAACACTGTAAGAACGGCCCATGTTCTGAATTCTGTTGCTGTACATTTCAAAAGTGCTGTCACGCCCTGACCATAGTTTGCTTTGTATGTTTATATGTTTTGTTTGGTCAGGGTGTGATCTGAGTGGGCATTCTATGTTGTATGTCTAGTTTGTCTGTTTCTGTGTTTGGCCTGATATGGTTCTCAATCAGAGGCAGGTGTTAGTCGTTGTGTCTGATTGGGAACCATATTTAGGTAGCCTGTTTTGTCATTGTGGGGTGTGGGTGTGGGTGATTGTCTATGTGTTAGTTGCCTGTGTCTGCACATATATATATATATATAGTGTCACGTTCGTTTTGTATTAGTTTGGTTAGTGTTTCTTCTTAAATAAATAGAAGAATGTATTCACTTCACGCTGCGCCTTGGTCCTACTCTCTTCCACATTACGACGAACATGACAAGTGCTGAACAAATAGTTATATTGACTACATCTGTCCTAGGTCGCTCATTAATTTATTAACCAAATTCCGGATTGCCTCTTATCTGCTTGTTGTCCCCTTATGCCATAGTTTGTACATCTCAATTGTCAGTACAAACCACATTGGTTTAAGCAAGACAGGCAAAAAAATTTTAATGCAGTAAATGAGGCTGAATGAACTGTTTCACTGCTAAACAAAGCTCCGCTGATAGCCAGGTGTAACAGTGGTATAGTGCAATTAATGTATTGTTTAGTGTTGTGTCTATGCTGGCATGCATCACACATTTCTTTTTTGCCCCACCAAGATTTAAATGCTAAAATCGCCACTTCAAGTGTCTGAGAAGCATCAGCAAAATAATTTTCTGCTGTGGACTCAATATGTCACCGTTTGATTTATGGAGCTTGATTTATGGAGCTAGACAATCTGGACCCTTTCTTTCTAAAATTATCTGCCGAAATTGTTGCAACCCCTATTACTAGCCTGTTCAACCTCTCTTTCGTGTCGTCTGAGATTCCCAAAGACTGGAAAGCAGCTGCAGTGATCCCCCTCTTCAAAGGGGGGGGGGGGGGGGGGGCACTCTTGACCCAAACTGCTACAGACCAATATCTATCCTACCCTGCCTTTCTAAGGTCTTCAAAAGCCAAGTCAACAAACAGATTACCGACCATTTCGAATCCCACCATACCTTCTCCGCTATGCAATCTGGTTTCAGAGCTGGTCATGGGTGTACCTCAGCCACGCTCAAGGTCCTAAACGATATCCTAACCGTCATCGATAAGAAACAATACTGTGCAGCCGTATTCATTGACCTGGCCAAGGCTTTCGACTCTGTCAATCACCACATCCTCATCGGCAGACTCAATAGCCTTGGTTTCTCAAATGATTGCCTCGCCTGGTTCACCAACTACTTCTCTGATAGAGTTCAGTGTGTCAAATCGGAGGGCCTGTTGTCCGGGCCTCTGGCAGTCTCTATGGGGGTGCCACAGGGTTCAATTCTTGGACCGACTCTCTTCTCTGTATACATCAATGATGTCGCTCTTGCTGCTGGTGAGTCTCTAATCCACCTCTACGCAGACGACACCATTCTGTATACTTCTGGCCCTTCTTTAGACACTGTGTTAACAACCCTCCAGACGAGCTTCAATGCCATACAACTCTCCTTCCGTGGCCTCCAATTGCTCTTAAATGCAAGTAAAACTAAATGCATGCTCTTCAACCGATCGCTGCCTGCACCTGCCCGCCCGTCCAACATCACTACTCTGGACGGTTCTGACTTAGAATATGTGGACAACTACAAATACCTAGGTGTCTGGTTAGACTGTAAACTCTACTTCCAGACTCACATCAAACATCTCCAATCCAAAGTTAAATCTAGAATTGGCTTCCTATTTCGCAACAAAGCATCCTTCACTCATGCTGCCAAACATACCCTTGTAAAACTGACCATCCTACCGATCCTCGACTTCGGCGATGTCATTTACAAAATAGCCTCCAATACCCTACTCAATAAATTGGATGCAGTCTATCACAGTGCCATCCGTTTTGTCACCAAAGCCCCATATACTACCCACCACTGTGACCTGTACGCTCTTGTTGGCTGGCCCTCGCTTCATACTCGTCGCCAAACCCACTGGCTCCAGGTCATCTACAAGACCCTGCTAGGTAAAGTCCCCCCTTATCTCAGCTCGCTGGTCACCATAGCAGCACCCACCTGTAGCACGCGCTCCAGCAGGTATATCTCTCTGGTCACCCCCAAAACCAATTCTTCCTTTGGCCGCCTCTCCTTCCAGTTCTTTGCTGCCAATGACTGGAATGAACTACAAAAATCTCTGAAACTGGAAACACTTATCTCCCTCACTAGCTTTAAGCACCAGCTGTCAGAGCAGCTCACAGATTATTGCAACGGGAAAATAGCCCATCTATAACTTAGCCCAAACAACTACCTCTCCCCCTACTGTATTTATTTATTTATTTTGCTCCTTTGCACCCCATTATTTCTATCTCTACTTTGCACATTCTTCCACTGCAAATCTACCATTCCAGTGTTTTACTTGCTATATTGTATTTACTTCGCCACCATGGCCTTTTTTTGCCTTTACCTCCCTTATCTCACCTCATTTGCTCACATTGTATATACTTCTTTTTTTCTACTGTATTATTGACTGTATGTTTGTTTTACTCCATGTGTAACTCTGTGTTGTTGTATGTGTTAGGGTTGCTTTGCTTTATCTTGGCCAGGTCGCAATTGTAAATGAGAACTTGTTCTCAACTTGCCTACCTGGTTAAATAAAGGTTAAATAAATTAAAAAAATTAAAAAAAAAAACTCCTGAGAGGAGTAGAGTCTGTGTACAGTATCTCTCCCTCTGATGACCAATACCAAGCCAGAGAAACACACACCTCAATTATGGAATTGTCTGGACTCTGAGGAAATGATCATCCTAAAGTTAAACCAAAGGCAAAATCCTGGTATTTATTCACATGAAGTGTGAAACACTAGCTTGTGCATTCATTATGAATGATTTCACATGCAAAAATGCACCTTACTTTTGATTTATTTTTAAATTTCAAACTGACTTGTTTAGGTTCTGCACAGAGATTCAGTAGCTTGTTCATAGAATAATAGACAGATGGATTACTACAGCCTTGAACTCACATAATGTCTATATATTTGTCATTGAAGCTATATCCCACAGTCACAGGGAAACAAACAGAACATGTCATGTTCATAAATCTAACTTCTCATCGACAAGCTTGGAGTGATACTGGGTCCAAATATTCTTATCTAATCTTCACTCGAGGGTATCTTATGATAAAATGTATGGGCAAATACAGTCTTCCATCCTCATGCAATACAATTATCTTATTGATGCTAAGTTGCAGCATGTAAATCTGTTTTAATTGCATACGAACATTAGTAGTGGCAACATCTATCACATCCATCTTGAAAATGTGAGATACTAAGCAAACAAACAATGAGTTCTCTATCCAGGCTGCAGATAGTGATGACATGATATACAATATGAAATAGATTGACAATGAACATTCTCCAAGGCAGGAATCCATTGAGATGTTAAGTGATCATGGAGACTAGTTCTGAAGGAGCCAACCGAAGTACAGCTTGGTCCGCTGCTGTGTTCTGGAACTTGTTTGCTGGGGCCACGGAATACATTGCACTGGGAGTGGGAACATGATGGGAGGTAGTGCAGGTACAGTATAGGGGCCACCAAGCTGGAGAAACTGGCCAAATCTGGAAAAGGCAGATTTAGCTTTTGATAGGATTCCCTGGTCCAGGGCAAGGTTTGCCCTGTGGATTTAACTGCTTGCTTGTACTTGTTTTCACTTTGTGGTTTGAACTATGAACTGCAGTACGAAAGACACTTACAGTTTAAATCTGTCAGCTGATGGCAGACCTAACCATAACCATACTGGGGGTTTCATCCCAATCACTTATCAGATAGCTGTCCCTGATATTCTCTTGCTATTCTCCACATTTACAAACTCCCTCATAGCCTTAAAAATAAATATTCTTACCACTCAGTTCCTGACATTAGGAGACTTTGAAATATAAAATATATTTGTTAAGAGCATCATAAACACTAATGAATGAGCCTCAGCTGTGCAAAGCAATAATCAATTAAAATGTTTACTTTTTATTGCAGCATGTAATACATCCAATGAATAATAAAACATGGGTTGTTCCATACTTGTATCAACAATCTCATTGCAGCTCTACCACAAAAATGGAAGTGGCAATTACTCAAAAGAGAAAGGAATGAATTGGTTTGTCTGCCTTCAATGAAAAACAATTGGCATAGTATGAATTGTAAAATGTATCAGTTTCACTTAAGGTCTAGAGGTTTGACAAGTATGCCACATAAAATTCAAGATGCACTACATGACCAAAAGTATATGGACATCTGAGCGTCGAACATCATGGGTATTAATATCGAGTTGGTCCCCCCTTTGATGCTATAACAGCCTCCACTCTTCTGTGAAGGCTTTACACTATATGATGGAACATTGCTGCAGGGACTTGCTTCCATTCAGCCACAAGAGCATTAGTGAGGTCGGGCACTGATGTTGGGCGATTAAGACTGGCTCGCAGTCGCCGTTCCAATTCATCCCAAAGATGTTCGATGGGTTGAGGTCCGTACAGACAAACCATTTCTGTAGGGACCTCGCTTTGTGCATGGGGGTATTGTCATGCTTAAACAGGAAAGGGCCTTCCCCAAACTGTTGCTACAAAGTTGGAAGTACAGAATCATGAAAAACAGCCCCAGACCGTTATTCCTTCTCAACCAAACTTTACAGTTGGCAATATGCATTCGGGCAGGTAGCGTTCTCCTGGCATCCGCTAAACCCAGATTCGTCCATCGGACTGCCAGATGGTGAAGCGTGTTTCATCCAGTGGCGGTCATTGACGTTTAAGATGGAGGACATTTTTTTTTCTATTACAGCATATTGGATGATATTGGATGACTCATTCATATTCCATTCACCCAGTTCAATGTAACAGCGAGAGGTTTAGGCTACTACATGATACAAACATGTTCCATATACCCATCATGAGGTTGCTACAACCTAGCCTATGAATTAAAGTTTACAAAGTAGGTGCACACAGGTCGGGAGAAACATTTGAGGTGAAAGACAGTGACACACGGACAGACAGTGACACATTAAATAGTTGCAAACAAGAGTTTCTATTGAACAAATTCAGGTATGTTTATTCCTGTTTTGTTCCGTTCGCTTCCGTTTAAGAAACGCTTTTCAACAGAATCGGCGGAATGAATACACCCTGACCACGCGTAAACAAAGTTCACTTTTATTGCAGAGACATTGTATTCCTTCTCTCCTCCTTTCACCTTGTCCCTTTACTCGTGGACTTCAATGCACAACACATCAGCTGTATGTGACCTGGCAAAAAAAACTTTCCAAGCCAAACCATATCATAACCACTACACACAGCCTTTGTCACCATATTTGCTAAAGTAACGTCATAGTCAACATACATATAACTAACTTGTTAGTAAACTCACTAGAATCATGTAGTAACGTTACAGTGTGCAGTCATTAAGCAGTTTAGCTCTAACACCGGCAGGCTCAGGTGGCAATAAATGAGTAAAACCAAAAGCTTACCTGTTGTGTTGGATAGTTAGCCAGAGTGGGTTCTATAGTATAACTGAATGTCACACAGCCAGAGTGGGTTTTATAGTATAACTGAATGTAACATAGCCAGAGCGGGTTCTATAGTATAACTGAATGTAACACAGCCAGAGTGGGTTCTATAGTATAATTAAGCAATAAGGCCAGAGGACGTGTGGTATATGGCTAATATACCACGGCTAAGGGCTGTTCAAACCCCCGAGGAGCCATATTGCTATTATAAACTGGTTACCAACGTAAATAGAGCAGGAAAACCCGTGGTATATGGTCTGAAATACCATGGCTTTCAGCCAATCAGAATTCAGGGCTCAAACCACCCAGTTTATAACTGAATGTAACACAGCCAGAGTGGGTTCTATAGTATAACTGAATGTAACACAGCCAGAGTGGGTTCTATAGTATAACTGAATGTAACATAGCCAGAGTGGGTTCTATAGTATAACTGAATGTAACATAGCCAGAGTGGGTTCTATAGTATAACTGAATGTTACACAGCCAGAGTGGGTTCTATAGTATAACTGAATGTAACACAGCCAGAGTGGGTTCTATAGTATAACTGAATGTAACACAGCCAGAGTGGGTTCTATAGTATAACTGAATGTAACATAGCCAGAGTGGGTTCTATAGTCATAGCCAGCTAGCTAACATAGCATCCCTCTATTTGAGCAGGGTGTTTGAGTAGGCTAAACTAGCTAGCTGCATTTGCTAGCTAAGTAAGTGAAACTGAAAGTTTTTTAAAAATAGAAAAATAAATGCATTAAAATAAAAACTTTCTTCTCCTTCATTTTGGAAAAAATGAATTTGTTCAAAATTGTTCAACTACTGCCCTGACATACATGGCTTTGAGGTGGGCCTCCATACCCATAAGTTATCACTCTTTGTGGACTACCTTATCTTATTTCTAACAAACCCAGAACATTCCCTCTCTCACTTGCAGATCCTACTACAGTGTTATAGTTCTTTCTCTTGATATAAGATACATTTTAATCAAATCGAAATCTTATCGTTGTCTGTCTTTGACCACCATACCATCAAGCATAAGTTTCCTTTTAGATGGTCGCCTATGGGCTTCACATATTTGGGCATAATGGTGGATGGTAACCTGAACCTCTATAAACTCAATCTGGCCAGCTTGTTGCAAAAGGTGGAGGGTGACCTTTGTAAATGGATGGACTTGCCTCTCACTCTACTGGGTAGAATCAATGTAATTAAAATGAATGTCCTGCCCAGATTTCTATATTTGTTTCAATCTCTCCCTATCCCTGTGCCCGCAGCATTCTTTTCCTCTCTCGACAAGCAGACCAACCTCCAGGGTTGGCCTGGATAAATTGACCCTTGATTACGGTCAAGGGGGCTTAAACCTCCCCCATTTTAGAATGTACTACTGGGCTGCACAGTCTAGGTTCCTGGCTCAGAGGTTTGACAATGGTCCCTCTCCCTCATGGTTGAACATTGAAAAGTTTTGAGGTAAATGATGACACTGGGGCAGAATTGTTTTATAAATGGGACAGAAAATCTATAAAAACCATCACAGACAACCCTTTAATCATACATTCTCTCCTGGCATGGTGCAAGCTTCATGAGCTGTACAGACGAGAGGGATTTCTTTCCCCTAAAACCCCTTTATGGAACAATAGATTGATCCCTATGTTTTTCCAGAATAGTAACTTTAGACCATGGTCTGATAAGGGTACCACTCTTCTGGAACATTGTTATGAGGAGGGAGTTCTTATGTCTTTTGATCAGCTGAAACAGAAATACCACTTGCCTAACAGGGACTTCTTTAGCTACCTACAACTACGAAACTTTATTAGGGTGACTCTCAAGGGACAATGGAACCTACCTAAGATGTCACCTATTGAACAACTCTGCCACGCAGACCAACCACTGTTCAAGACTATTTCCCGTGTTTACGATGCTCTTATGTCAGGACTAACCCTGCCTGAGCTAGATAAATCCTGACTTAGATGGGGGAAAAGATCTGGGTATTGATCTTGATGAGGGTCTATGGAGTGACCTATGCAGGAATGGTGTTACATCCACATTGAACTCCAGATACAGACCGATCCAGTTTAATTTCCTCCATCAGCTCTATATCACCCCATCTAGACTGCACAAGTTCAACCCTGATATCTCCTCCCTATGTTTTAGATGTGGCTCAGATGAAGGAACATTCCTCCATTCCACTTGGCAGTGTTCAAAACGACACAGTTTCTGGCAGGGGGTATGCGATACCATATCCTCAATTCACAGGGTTGCATTCCCTTTAGACCCGGAGGTCTGTCTACTGGGTAACTTTACTAACTCAAATCTTAAGCAATCCCATACTATAAAGCTAACAGAAATATTGCTAGAGATTTGCCAAGAAATGTATTGCCTTGAAATGGAAATTGGATTCCCCCCTGCCAGTTGCAATGTGGCTATCCCACTGGAGAAAATCACTTACTGCTTGAGGAATAAGTTAGAGACATTTTACAGAATTTGGCAACCTTTTGACTATATGGAGAATCTCCCCTCACATCACATTGATTGAATCTCTATATAATCCTCACATAATGTTTCACACGTAATGTATAATATGTAGCTTATGGCAGGTGACCATATGATCCAATGTCTCATTACTATTATTTTATTCTTTATTATGACTTATTTACTGTATGTTTGTATATATAATTATTATTTATTTCTTTGTTGTTACGCTCATCTGTTACTGTCACTTTGTCTAATATCTTTTCACTTTTGTTATGAATGTTCTTAAATCGGAAAATGCAAAAATAAAATATTCAAAATAAAAATTGTTCAACTATTGCCTTTCTGTCTCTTTGAGTCAACTACTTACCACCTTTTATGCACTGTAGTGCTAGCTAGCTGTAGCATATACTTTCAATACTAGATTAATTCTCTGATCCTTTGATTGGGTGGATAGTTCATTTCTCAGAACAAGAATAGACTGACGAGTTTCAGAAGAAAGTTCTTTGTTTCTGGCCATTTTGAGCCTGTAATCGAACCCACAAATGCTGATGCTCCAGATACTCAACTACTCTAAAGAAGGCCAGTTTTATTGCTTCTTTAATCAGACAACAGTTTTCAGCTGTGCTAACATAATTGCAAAAGGGTTTTCTAATGATCAATGAACCTTTTAAAATGATAAACTTGGATTAGCTAACACAGGAGTGATGGTTGCTGATAATGGGCCTCTGTAAGCTTTTGTAGATATTCCATTAAAAATCTGCAATTTCCAGCTACAATAATCATTTACAACATAAACAATGTCTACACTGCATTTCTGATCAATTTGATGTTATTTTAATGGACAAAAATGTGCTTTTCTTTCAAAAACAAGGACATTTCTAAGTGACCCCAAACTTTTGAACGGCAGTGTTTATATTATGACATTGTCTTTTTCTCTGAAAATCATTGTAACGTGGTTAACCTTAAAAATCTAAATGAAAATTATTCAAATCTAACAGTTAAAATTCAATCAGAGAGCACCCTTAGATCAGGGGAAAAGGCTGCACCTGACCGTTGCACTTGAATCATTCCCATGGTGAATGGCTATGCCCGCTATAATATGAAATCACACACTATTCCAGAGACTTTGATATGACTGGCCCAATTTATATGGCGAAAACAATGTGTGGGGAGGTAGAGGCACAGAAACTCACATCAATACCTTTGTCAGATAACACTGTGAAATTAAGAATTTATGATATAGCTAGCAATCAAGAGGAAAGTCTGACTGAACGACTCAAACACTCCCCACCTTATGCTCTCCAAATGGACGTATTTCTGTCTGTAATATAAAGCCCTTTTGTGGGGGAAAACTCATTTTGATTGGCTGGGCCTGACTCCCCAGTGGGTGGGCCTATGCCCTCCAAGGCCCACCCATGGATGCACCCCTGCCCAGTCATGTGAAATCCATAGATTTGGACCTAATTTATTTATTTAAATTAACTGATTTCCTTCTATGAACTGTAACTTAGTAAAAATCTTTGAAATTGTTGTATGTTGCATTTATATTTTTGTTCAGTATATTTAAGTATGCATTAAGGTGTCTTTAATAAAATACACATGGCAAAAACCAATGTAGACATTAATAAATGCATTTCTATAGATTCCAAAATATTTTTTACAATGATGGGTGTGCAAAGATGGAGGCATGGTGGTTTCAAAACAGCACCCACTGTCAGTTTTCTAAGGTATATATAAATCATTGGTTGGAACCAAAAAATATATAAAAACATTTTCCTTAAAGCATAATTTTGGAAACTACTAATGTTACTGTCCCCACTACAACAACAAAAATATGTAAATAAACATAATTTTTGTCCTTGAAACATTCTAGAATTTCATTCATTCCTATGGAAGAATGCTTTTCTGAGGAGGCGCCTTCAAAGCCTCTCCGTGGCCAAAACATAGCATCAGCAATCCAGGGTTAATATGTCATTGATTGGAACGCGTCTTCTGACTACGGCGCCTTGTTCGGGGCGCGCTGGCTTGTAAAGCAGGCGCACCCGTAGCATTACATAAACAGTGAGATGCGCAGGTACTTAACACGATTTTCCCACCATTCATATTGAGGATACAATTGAGTCCCTTCTTTTTCACAACAAAACCATTGTAGCTAGGTTTGTGCAACTCCGATGCTTGGTCGTTTTCGATGTACAGTATTTCATTTGAACGTTGTCTAGGGCCTTACAGGAAGGAACATAACGAGACGAAACATGGAGAAAAGCAGCGGGACAACTTCTACAAAAAGAAAAGCTTCCTCGTCTGAGACAAGTCTTCCAGACTGCAAAAAGCTGAAATCGAAGGATAGTGGCAAGACTTGCGCAAATAAAGCTCTGAACAAGGGTAAGTGAGTGAGTCACGGTTTTGAGTAGGTACAACGTGGCCTAAGGTCTGCCTAGTATGCTGCATAGAAAATGGCCGTGCTCCAGAGCATCAAAACGACTATCAACAAATCAATTTTCATCATAAATAACGACTCATTATTAGTCAGTCAGTCACAATTTAACCAGGATACATTGCGGGTTTGATCCTCTTGAACACGGCCAATGGTAAAAAACAAACCCAAAAAATACGTTAGCCACCTAAAAATAACTTTACTTTCCACAGAACATACTAAAATAGAGAAGGACTCAAGCAAGAAAAAACACAAATTCTTGGGTAGCTCAGAAGTTTCTCTAAGTTCTAAAGATGCAAGCCAGAAGATGATTCGGGATGGATGCCTAGAGGTTCCAAAGAATGACAAAGGACAACTTGTTTTTAAAGGTATGCCTACATATGCAACTGTTTTAACACATGGACATTCATTCCACAGAAGGCTCGGTGACAAGTAACGTACATTTTTCTTAGACTTCCCACAGTTCCAACCTAACATGTCACCAAAAGACGTACTTCAGGCTGGCAGCTTTGGTGGTACCTACTTCAGACCAATATGCTCAAGTGTCACAAGTGAGTAGCCTATCCCACACATCTAAAATCATTACATTGGATGTTATGAGTTAATTACTAATGTAGGTTAACCACTTTACTAATCACACTTTTTTTGTTTCTTTCGTCATAGAACAAAATTGCAAAGATGAATGGAAGGAGCTCCCTGAGGATTGCCTGAAAGGTTTGAACATTCCCACACAGGTGATTATACGAAACCAAACCTACTCTACACACTGACTGTGGCCTCACACTGGCCTACCAAACTAAATTAACGATAAAACACCTATGAACACATTCATTGTAATAGAGACACCCAAACAAGACTGAACAATTAAAGCTGATTGGTATAATGCGAAAATAAAACATTATAAGACTTGTCATAAGCATGCCCACCAATGTTGCTATGATCTCATAATGATCCTGACGAAGTTAGACATTTTGAGTCATTTGGAAATTTAATGAAATATATGCACCGATATTTTCCTTGCCAAAAGAAACAGATACCGATATCCGATATTTAACATTTTAGCTGCCTTTTTAAACATTCTACTACAGTTAAATAGTTAACACACACACATGGACGCAGCGCTCTAAGGCACTGTATCTCAGTGCAGGAGGCTTCACTACAGTCCCTGGTTTGAATCCAGGCTGTATCACATCCGGCCATGATTGGGAGTCCCATAGGGCGGCGCACAATTGGCCCAGCGTCGTCCGGGGTAGGTCGTCATTGTAAATAAGAATTCTTAACTGACTTGCCTAGTTAAATAAGGGTTACACGCACCACACTGACCAAAAAGTTATTTTGTTGGCATTTACCAGTAAAACATAATCAAAACCTATTTCTTTCACTTACTTGCTGTGCTGTTTCGTTGTTCATTTATTCAGTCGTTTCATTCTCAACCAGGATTTCTATGGAACGCCGTTTGGGTCTTTGTGTGTCAAAAAGATACAGGTCAAATAACAATATTTGACCAATCAGGACCTGAATATGACTGCACGTCACATAATTTAACGTGTTCATACATTTTTGACATAGTTATTACACATTGATTACACTATCACCCGTATTTCATATGTCACAACGATTCATCGATACGTATGCTATGATGCTGGTGAAGTTGTCTTGCGCACCTACAGTGCTGGTCATATAAAAAAAGCTAGCTAGCTCATGGATGCAAGCAATGTTCTTCCCCAAAAACATAGCAAAACGACAATCTGTTAACTATATAGCTAGCTGTCATCATCTAAAATAATCCTAATTTATAAGACAGTTCTTATTTGGTTAATGGTGGTCGGACCCATCAATGTGAACCTAGCCACAATAGTGGACTTTGCAGTTAGCCTTCAAAATAAAAGTATGTCATTGACAGATGCAAATTAATACAAATAGTAGAATTATGCCATAATTGAATAGAGCATGCTTAACGAGATTGGAATGTTATATAAAATCAAAAATCGGTTGAAATCACACTGGATGTATTATACTTTAGAATTGTATTGAGGGCATACTTATTTCACTGTACAGCCTTACCTATGGATTGTGAATGAATGACACGGGGTATCAGTCTACTCAGTGACACCCAGAAAACATTAGCGTATTACTGTGTAACTCCGGTAGGTCAAAATCTGAAAAATAGTGCACTTGGTAGTGTGTACCGGTGCTCGACCAGTCGCGAAAAATCCAACATCACCCACGACAGAGAACGGTTGATTGTCTAGGGCAATGAATTCCATTATCTTGGCGTTAATGGATTTCGCCTTTGAGTTGTCTCGCTGAAATGTTCTTACTCTTTCAAATGACTGCTCGACTTGTTGACTGCTCGATCCACACAGCTGACATTGTGGGCTAGGTTAGAAATGCTGTGTTGCACATGTAGCGCAAAATTTTATGTGGCATCATTACGTCATGTACCTACATTATATAGGCATGCACGTCAGCTTTGACATCGGTTTTCCACATCGGCATTACACTAGACATTGGGCCGATACCGATGTTGGCATTTTTAGCTAATATCGTCCGATTCTGATATTTTCACCGATATATCGTGAATCCCTACTAATAAGACGTTACAAAGCCAGGCTCACACTGTTTATAATAAATAATGCATTATGTGTTTCCCCATACAGGTGGCCTCATCAACATACACAGACAGTGTAAACACATACAAAGTGAAGTGTGGAGGCAGTCTAGAAATGTGGGAAAGCAGTGGATGGATTGTAACCCAGGATCCCTATGGGTGGTTTCAGTGGTACTGCAGGTATTTGCAGAATATATACAGTACATTCAGACTGGGTATAATAAGGCTCCTTTCTATTCTCCTACATTAGTGTCTTCTTCCTCAGAATCTTACTCTGAAATGTAAATTCCCTACAGGTTTTACCATGGTCGGCGTACTAAGGATGATGAGCGTCAGATCGGGCGATGGGCAAAGTGTGCTGGGGTAAAAGGCCGGTGGAGAAATAATCTTATCACCAAAGTTGTCCGGTCAGGCTGTGGCTTTGACAACCCAACAATCTCTCCTGTGGTCAGACAGACATTACAGCACTGGGGGTACCGACTGACCAAGGAGGACTACAAGGAGGGTGCCAAGAGGGTTAAGCCAAAATAACCATGCACCCTGCTTGTATTCATTATACGTGTACAGTAGGGAGGCTGGTAGGTAGACGGGCTCATTGTAATGGCTGTAAGGAATTTAAATGGAACGTTAACAAACAGATCAAACATATGGAAACAACATTTGATTCCATTTCATTTATTTAATTCCAGCCATAACAATGATCCCATCCTCCTATAGCTCCTCTCACCAGCCTCCACTGGGGTACAGAAATAAGTGCATGAGTTTGACTGTTTTATTTGCAAACATGTGTTTGTGGTATTTTTGATACTGTAAATGCAATGTTTAACTTTAATGTGACTTTTTTTTTTAAATATAGAGATATCGAACTCCCTTTCTTGGAGCTTCTGTCTTGTTATTCTCATGCGTCTTTCACCTCTTATGAGGTGGGTATTGTGCGCTGCAAAAAGAATGAGCTACAGAGCTCACCAGCTTGTAGTCCTAAAACCCGGAAATTAGTTACCTCTGGTTTGTTCAGCCATCTCTAAGGGAAGAAAGTATAGGGTTTTGGAATAAAACCTAAAAATAAGGTCTGAGGATAACTGACTTGAGTGATGTTATATGTTTTGTTCTGTGATATAATAGCAGTTCTGTAAAAAGGGCTTTATAAGTACATTTGAGTTAACATACAAATCCTTTATGAATTATGCAGAGATTTTAGCATGAAAATCTTGGTGGGGCAAACAATAAAAAAATGTTTTAATGCATGCCAGCAAAGCCACTACACAACATTAAACAATAGATTCATTGCACTATAATGGTGACAAACAGTCCCCACAAACTGGTAGGGCCTACTTTAAGCTGTCTCAACAACAGTCCCAACACCTTATCACTGCTACACCTGGGCCCTGTTTCAGATAGCAGGTTTAACATACTGAGTTTAAACCTGAACTCTGGGTTGACTAATTCTGAGCTTTCAAACTCTGTGTTTTTGGTTTCATTACAGGTGATAACAATTAGTTAAATCAACTCTGAGTTAAGTTAACCCAGAGTAAAGCATGTGCATGAGGAGATTAAAAGCCCTCATCAATGGAACGCAGATAACATGATTCATCATGGCAACAGGAGAAAAAAGGGCTTGAACCTCCTACTTCTCCCCAGTGGAGGTAGAAATATTAATGAATGCGTATGCAGAATATGAGTATACACTACCGTTAAAAGTTTGGGATCACTTAGAAATGTCCTTGTTTTTGAAAGATAAGCAAACATTTTTGTCCATTAAAATAACATAAAATTGATCAGAAATAGTGTAGACATTGTTAATGTTGTAAATGACTATTGTAGCTGGAAGCGGCTGATTTTTAATGGAATATCTACATAGGCGTACAGAGGCCCATTATCAGCAACCATCACTCCTGTGTTCCAATGGCATGTTGTGTTAGCTAATCCAAGTTTATCATTTTAAAGGCTAATTGATCATTAGAAAACCCTTTTGCAATTACGTTAGCACAGCTGACAAATGTTGTCCTGATTAAAGAAGCAATAAAACTGGCCTTTAAACTAGTTGAGTATCTGGAGCTTCAGCATTTGTGGGTTTGATTACAGGCTCAAAATGGCCAGAAACAAAGAACTTTCTTCTGAAACTCGTCAGTCTATTCTTGTTCCTTGAAATAAAGGCTATTCCATGTGAGAAATTGCCAAGAAACTGAAGATCTCGTACAACGCAGTGTACTCCCTTCACAGAACAGTGCAAATGGGCCCTAACCAGAATAGAAAGAGGAGTGGGAGGCTCCGGTCCACAACTGAGCAAGAGGACAAGTACATTAGAGTGTCTAGTTTGAGAAACAGACACCTCACAAGTCCTCAACTGGCAACTTCATTTAATAGTACCCGCAAAACACCAGTCTCAGCGTCAACAGTGAAGAGGCGACTCCGGGATGCTGGCCTTCTAGGCAGAGTTGCAAAGAAAAAGCCATATCTCAGACTGGCCAATAAAAATAAAAGATTAAGATGGGCAAACACAGGCATTGGACAGAGGAAATCTGCCTAGAAGGCCAGCCAGTAGCTGTGATAGGAATATGAGTGCCATCTATGCAGCTAATCACACCTGGAAACCCTAAAATATTTCAAATTAACTGATTAGTGCTTCAAGTCTCAAAGCTTCATACTAAATAAATAAATAATTGCTGAGACTGATACCTGCAATTCTGTGGAATTCTTCTTTGATTAGTCTTGTGGGTCTGTGACTTGGGAAACCACAAAAGTGCACAGTAAACTTTTCAGTGCAAGAGTCACATTTCTGGCAGCCCGACAGACGGTTGCCTTGGAAAAATGCTATATATATATAGCATATATTGGCAAAAAAACAAAGTGCAACACAAAGAATTTGTTTCCCGAACTGAGAGCATGTCCACGATGTGTCACATGAACGATATAAGGGCTGAAAATATTGTGAAGATGAATGATCTATTTGCATTGTGTCCCACCCACCACCCCCCTCTTTTACGCTACTGCTACTCTCTGTTCATCATATATGCATAGTCACTTTAACCATATCTACATGTACATACTACCTCAATCAGCCTGACTAACCGGTGTCTGTATGTAGCCTCGCTACTGTATATAGCCTGTCTTTTTACTGTTCTTTTATTTCTTTACATACCTATTGTTCACCTAATACCTTTTTTGCACTATTGGTTAGAGCCTGTAAGTAAGCATTTCACTGTAAGGTCTACTACACCTGTTGTATTCGGCGCACGTGACAAATAAACTTTGATTTGATCGATTGTGCAGAAAAACGGAAACCCTCAAACAGATAATCATCAGGGAATGATAAAACATCCAAGCGGGGTCTGATTATCCTCTCCCAACGGAGATTTCTGCTGAGTATTTGTGCTTCAATATCAACTGGCTCTTCAAGAAAAGGACACGCCATGTCTGACACCTTCAGTCTGCAGGCTTTAGCTAAAGAGGAGGAGAAACTCAGGGTTAGTTGAAGATAACCTGCCAGCGAGCAGGTTAGCTTCACGGAGTATGTTGCGATAGTAACTGACTCAGAGTTAAGCTGAACTGGCTTTGTCAAACCGAAAACCCAGAGTTTCCTTCAACTCTGGGTCAACTAACTCTGAGTCACTAAACTCGCTTTCTGAAACTGGGCCCTGGCTACCAGCAGAGCCTTGTTCGGCAGCAAAACAGTTCATTCAGCCTAATTTAATGCCTTTTAAAAATACATAGCTGATATGGCTGACTTGCTTAAACAAATGTGGTTTCTACTGACAATTGAGCTGTACAAACTATGGCATAAGGGGACAACGAGTGGATAAGAGGCAATCTGTTATTTTTATTAAGACAATAATGAGTGAGCTAGGACGGACGTAGTCAATGTAACTATTTGTTCAGCACTTTTGAAATGTACAGCGACAGAATTGAACATGGGCCGTTATTACCATATTCTCCCTGTACACCAAGTCAGAACCATATGAAAAATAAAGGGGGTATATAAGCAGACAATGAAAGCTCTTACAATATTTGATGGTGACATTTCTCTAAACAGGCTATAGGCTACATGTGCACCGCCAAGTGAGAACAGTAGGCGAAATTAAGAGGGGAAAATTTACCAAATTTTAGGGTGAGGGACAACAGCTTACTACACAACATACACTTAATATTACTTTCTTAGCTACAGTATACATATCTCCCTGGCATATTACATCATTTATGCAGCAGCATAAAGACATTTTTAGACTTGCCTTGTTGTGCTGTGCTCACTTGAACAGGGAGGTGGTGCGGCGGTCCTTCGTGGGCAAATTTTGTCAAACTTTGTCATCAAAGTCTGGCATTCTCTTGATTTATGGTGCTTTCAAGACAACTGGAAACTTGGGAAAAAACAAGGTTGAATCATGATGATGTCAGTGATCTTCAGGTCGGAGCTCTTGAAAGAGGCCAGAATTCCCGACTTGGATGACCGTTCAAAACGTATTATCCCAGCCGGAGCTCGTTTTTTTCAGAGTTCCCAGTTGTCTTGAACTCACAGATTTCCCAGTTCCCGAGTTTCCAGTTGTTTTGAGCGTGGCAGATGTCATGCTGGATTGACAGCACGGCCAATGTTGAATGTTTATCCTTTTAAGCTTGGAAAAGAGACCTTAAACTCAGACTTGGGACCACACACCCTGAATAGCAGATCAAGTTTGTATGCGGCTTTATTAACTAAATTATTTCATTTTTCACATTGTTTGCAAACTGATATGTGGCATGTATTAAAGCCAAAATAACATGCAAAACAGGTGTGAGAGCAAAATTGCAAGATGATGTTATAATGTTGTAATTGCATCAAATGGTCGTTTTGAATAAGGGGTTGTTAGAACGCTCATCTGTGTGTGTTCTACTGAGGATGGGACTCTGGAAAATTTACGATGTCTTTGGGTGATACTGCATTCCAGAGCATGAGTTAATGTTTCTGTTCTATAAGATACCAGGGAGAGATGACTCCAGGGCCATACCTTGGTCTCTACACAATGATAACTGTGAATTATAAGTATCTTTCATACACATCTTAACCTTGTGACCCATTCCATACATCTGTTGTTTGTCATGTAGACAGAAGGAGGATGGACTTCGCTATAAAATGCTGTGGCTCAAACCAGCTCGTTGAGTTCTCAGTGATCACCTCCAGCGGTGATTACCGACCAGCTCCATTAGTGCAGTAATGAAATAATAAAGTTTGATTGTTTTGAAGAAATCTAAAAGTCTCTCCTTTTGATTACAATTATTCCACCAGACAGGCAATCAAAAATATATATTTTTTAAAAGGTAGGCCTCAAAACCTTCCCTGAATGACAGGTCACCACTGGAATTATGAAGCCTTTGTGTGCTTTTTCTATAACATAAATTTGTCAGAATTCACAAAAAGTGACTTTAGCTGATGAAGATGATCTCATAGGACAAAACGTATAAAATCTGCTAAGCCTGTGATTACCACATTCCTTATTTTGGGCGTTTATCACAAAACGCCATTCATTTCCCTCAGGCTTTGTCCAACAAACCATGGCGGAGTTATTGGTGCCACCAAAAAGACACAGTTACTATTTGTCTTACCCTTTAGCGTCGTACAAACTATAAACGTCATTTCCCGACAAAAATCAAAGAATGTTCAAATAGAATATGCACCAATCAGATTGTTAGATATGTTCTTCTCTATATAATTGACAACAATTGTTCCAATCACTGCATGTCTTCACGACATCCGCCTCCTCTCCGTCAGCAAATCTACTTTCTCATGCGTTATCAAGGTTGTTTGTGAAATCCATTCTCTGTTCTTTGTATAGAGCGATTTTCCCTGCTACGTGCGTTGGAATCGTATTGACCCAAACATTTATTTTGGTAAAGGTATGAAGTAATGGTTGGATATACAAAAATTGTGCTTTCATCTGAAAAGTATTTTATATTAGTTAGCAATATGTTGGATTCATTTGCTAGAAAAAAAACGAGTGTGCTAGCTAGCTATTGTTAGCTAGGAGTGGGGGTGATTAGCTTAGCTTGCTAGAGTTGTTGCTAGCCAGCTTCCCAAATGTATAAGGTAGCTAACTGCTAGCTATCGTTAGTTATCGAACGTGTGCTAATACGTTTTAGTTCGTTAACTGATTGTTTCAACATCGATGTTTGTTTGCTAGCTGCCAATCCACGCCTTGAACTAGTTAGCTAGCTAATTAGGTGGCTTTCAAATTCGGCTAGTTAGCGTTAACGCGTTAGGTAGTCGCTTTACTCTATCTTGACAATTAACTAACTAGCCAGCGATGTCGCATTTCATTACTTAGCCGATAGTAACGTTATCTCTCAAAACGCCACTCTTTACCATCTACTATTTGCTTGTTAACCAAAAATATTTTAGACTTTGTGAAATGATCAGTTAACGTTATATAACTAACTGAACACTTACAGTAGCTAACTAACGTTATATCGTTCATCTGGCTTTGGAATCTTTTTATTTTGTTTCATAACTAGCTAACCCGATTATGTTCTTTATAATTAATGTAGTGACTGTGTTAATGACTGTCCTTTTTATTAGATGCAAGGAAACTGGGGCCACCGTGGTGAACAGCAGAATCATGGCCCATCTAGACACCAGATGGAAAGTCAGAAAAAACCTGGCGATAACAGCAATGGACAGCATGCAGATGAGCAGGAGAGCCCAAGTAAGATGGGATTCATTGCCTCCTGAGCCCTGTATTGGAAGGAAATGAAATCCTCCTGTATTAGATTATTATAATATTTTGTTTCTCTGTAGATGCTGGGATAACGATAGATCTACAGAACTTCAGGAAACCAGGAGAGAAGACTTACACTCAGCGTAGCCGTCTCTTTGTGGGAAATTTACCAACTGGTGTTACAGAGGCGGAGGTGGAGAAGTTGTTTTCCAAGTATGGCAAGGCAGCTGAGATTTTCATCAACAAGGACAGGGGGTTTGGATTCATTAGACTGGTAAGTTGCTAGTGTAGTGGATGACCAAGTGGATATCTACTGCCTTACTGAGATCTATAAATGCTGTCGCCCCGGATTCAGAATTGCCTTGGCATTTCCAGGTCAGTAGTATTGACAGTGCCTCGAGTGAGTTGTTACGTTGAGAAGGGTTGAAAGTTCGCACCCCGGTCAGGTGGAATTTCCACTCTGTCGCAGCAGCATATTCAAGTGATGGAAGTTATATTCCTCAATCCGAAATCATATGGAAAACAGACTGGCTGACCTCACACATGATTTGCACAACAAGGTGGCTGGAAGGTGTACGTTATGAATCTGAATGGTCAGATAGCTAGCAACAATGGGGAATCTTGGCTTCGTTTCAGCACATATCTTATTGATACCATGGCATGTTTTGACTGTCATGTCCATGCTCAAATTCGCTAGCCAACTAACAACTCTAACTAATGATGTATGTGAGACAAGCGCTCATTGTGCAAATGTTTTTGTTTTCTATTAACATTTGGAGACAAAATAGTTTACATGTTGTCAATAGTCTAAAGGCCGTCCGTGTGCTTCCCAGCCGAAACAGTTAGGAAGAGTTTGTGCATATTTTATAACAACATTTTGTGACGTTTTGGACTTCGGTGAGGGGTTTTTCAGCTGTTCGGGAGCGCACACTTTTTTTTTTCTGGTGGCAAGCTGAAGTCTACACCCCTTTGTTGGTGATTGGTCAGTGGTAGAGATGCTTCAATAGTCTTTGTCATTCAACCAGAGACAACTCATTTTCATGCACATTTTTTAATTGAGAAATACTGCAAACATATTAGATGTGAAATTGCGTGACTAAAATCTCATCTTAGATGCAGCGGTCTAAGGCACTGCATCTGTGCTAGAAGTGTCACTACAGACCCTGGTTCGATCCCGGGCTGTACAATTGGCCCAGCGTCGTCTGGGTTAGGGGAGGGTTTGTCCGGGGTAGGCCGTCATTGTAAATAAGAATTCGTTCTTAACTGACTTGCCTAGTTAAATGAAATATCTGACTTTTGAGGAAGTGTATGCTGGCTATGTCATCTCAAAATAGACAAACGGTGCTATTGTTGCTTTTTTTCTTATTTTTCAAGCCAAGGTATTTTAAGGCAGTATGCAAGCTGAGTTCGGTTGGGTGCCAGCCGAACTAATGCATACTGATGCCTTAATTCTTATGGCTGCAATCCCGTTAACGGGATGATATGACAACAGCCAGTGAAAGTGCAGGGCGCCAAATTCAATCAACAGAAATCTCATAATTAAAATTCCTCAAACATACATGTATCTTATACCATTTTAAAGGTAATCTTGTTGTTAATCCTACAAGTGTCATATTTCAAATAGGCTTTACAGCGAAAGCACCACAAACGATTATGTTAGGTCACCGCAAAATCACAGAAAAACAGCCAATTTTCCAGCCAAAGACAGGAGTCACAAAATGCAGAAATAGAGAAAAAGAATCACTAACCTTTGATCTTCATCAGATGACACACATAGGACTTCATGTTAAACAATACATATGTTTTGTTCGATAAAGTTAATATTTATATCCAAAAATCTCAGTTTACATTGGCGCCATGTTCAGAAATGCCTCAAATATCCGGAGAAATTGCAGAAAGCCACGTCAAATAACATAAATACTCATCATAGACTTTGATGAAAGGTACATGTTTTACATAGAATTAAAGATACACTTGTTCTTAATGCAACCGCTGTGTCAGATTTCAAAAGCTTTACGGCAAAAGCACAATATTCAATAATCTGAGAACAGCGTTCAGCCACAAAAGGAAGCCATACAGTTACCCGCCAAATTGTGCAGTCAACAAAACTCATAAAAAGCATTATAAATCTTCACTTACCATTGCTGATCTTTGTCGGAATGCACTCCCAGGACTCCCACTTCCACAAGAAATGTTTGTTTTGTTCGTTAATGTCCATCATTTATGTCAAAATAGCTATTTTTGTTAGTGTGTTTGGTAAACAAATCAAAAGTCAGAAAGCGCGTTCACTAAAAGCAGACAATGTCAAAAAGTTCCGTGACAGTCAGTAGAAACATGTCTAACGATGTGTTGAATCAATCTTTAGAATGTTTTTAACATAAATCTTCAGTAACGTTCCAACCGGAGAATTACATTAACTTCAGATATGCGATGGAACAGAGCTCCCTCTCATGTGAACACGCATGGTCAGGTCATGGTAGACCTGACTATTTCCTGTCTCCTTCGGCCCCACTTCACAGTAGAGGCATCAGACAAGGTTCTACAGACTGTTGACATCTAGTGGAAGCCGTAGGGAGTGCAAACTCATAGATATCCCATGGTTTGTTCAATTGGAGCTGTGTTGAAAATCTACCAACCTCAGAATTCCCACTTCCTGTTTGGATTTTTTCTCAGGTTTTTGCCTGCCATATGAGTTCTGTTATACTCAGACATCATTCAAACAGTTTTAGAAACTTCAGAGTGTTTTCTATCCAATACGAATAATAATATGCATATATTAGCAACTGGGACTGAGGAGCAGGCAGTTTACTATGGGCACCTCTATGCACCTTTCATCCAAGCTACTCAATACTGCCCCTGCAGCCATAAGAAGTTAAGCCAACCCTGTCTGTTTTGCCCTAAGTGTTGGATTTGTTGCTCAATAGCCAACCTTTCTATTTATGTGATCAATTTGGAAATGTTCTAATTTTATAATTTTCTACCAACAGGAGACAAAAACAGTGGCTGAGATTGCTAAAGCTGAACTTGATGAAACCTCATTCAGAGGCAGACAGTTGCGTGTGCGGTTTGCGACACATGGTGCTGCTCTAGCTGTGAGGAATTTGCCACAGTTCATTTCCAATGAGCTCCTGGAAGAGGCTTTCTCCTTCTTTGGCCAGATTGAAAGAGCCATAGTTATAGTGGATGATAGAGGGAGACCCACAGGAAAGGGGATTGTGGAATACACAGCCAAGCCTGCAGCAAGGAAGGCTCTGGATAGGTGTGCAGATGGAGCCTTTCTATTGACTGCGTAAGTTGTTATGCTGGAAATGTATTAAAACATGTTGACGTTTCAAATGCATTTGTTGTGAGGTTTTCAAAATGGCAGAAGTCGTCATGCTGATTGTTTTCTGCTTTCAGATTCCCCAGGCCAGTAACAGTCGAACCAATGGAGCAGTTTGATGAGGATGAGGGACTGCCGGAGAGGATTGTAAACAAAAACCAAGTTTTTCACAAGTGAGTAATCATACAGAGTTGGCATACTTTCTCAGAATGCATTGGTCAGAACTGTGCGTACAACAATCTCACACTTTGCTGCTGAAAAGAGGTACAATCCATAACTTGAAAATGTTGCGTACTGAGCTGTTTCTCTTATGTAAAATCTCTCCGCCAGGGAGCGGGAGCATCCACCAAGGTTTGCTCAGCCAGGGACATTTGAGTATGAGTATGCCATGCGCTGGAAGGCCCTTTTGGAGATGGAGAAGCAGCAGTATGAGCAGGTCGACAGGAACATAAAGGAGGCTCAGGAGAAGCTGGAACAGGAGATGGAGGCAGCCAGACATGAGCACCAGGTTGTCCTGATGAGACAAGGTATGCATGTATGGTCTCGGTCCACTCTAGAGACGCATATCAATACAAAGTTTAGGATACTGATGAACACAACGTGGTGTCTTATGGGAAAAGTGTCCTACCACCATATTTAGCCCAGAGGTCAATCGCATACCACACCGCTTGAATGTAGTCCTGTTAGCAATTGATTCATATGTTTTAGGTCTTTTGACTGGGTTACTAACAAATGGGGTATTCATCTCATTATAGACCTGCTGAGGCGTCAGGAGGAGCTGAGGAGAATGGAGGAGCTCCATAACCAGGAGATGCAGAAGAGGAAGCAGATGGAATTGCGTCAGGAAGAGGAGCATCGCAGGAGGGAGGAGGAGATGAGGATGCACACTGAGGAGAGGATGAGGAGGCAGCAGGAGGGCTTCAAGGGGAACTTCCCTGGAAATGTGAGTCTTTGCTTCTTGACACTGCTTAAATGCACAGATTTATTCCTCAATACACAGAAATTAAAGTTGCCTAAAATGTTTCTAAGCATCTTTACAATTGTTTTGTTTGTGGTTACTGGTATTCAGCAATCGGAAAAAGGACAAGTATTCGCTAAAAAAACAATTTTGGTTGGGTATTCTGAAAGCTGTATATTGTTTAATGTATCTGATTTAAGAAATACCTTTCATGTGTTTTTTATCTCTTTTTTTTTGTGGGAGCAGGAGATGCGGATGCACATGCAAGGTACGTTTTCCATTAGCGGTCAGATCTTCACTGAGCTATCAAGGGCACCATGTTATTTAGTATATATTGCATTGGTTTGCAGATGTGCTGTCTGTCTTGGTTTGGTGTAGGTCAAGGAATGAACAGAAACACAATGGGTGGTGTTGAAGGAAAGCCCAGCGGGCCCAACCCTGGAGCTGCCAACATGCCTGCTGAGAACCCCCCTTTAATGGTAATATAAGAGACCACTTAGAATAACAAACAATATATTTACATACCAAGATTAACTAATTTATTGTGCCAAGGAGAACATAAACAAGAATGTATTTGATCATTTCACCTCTGGTGTTCTAATGGTGTCATGTAAATGTCACTCATGTTATTTATTTTCTGTTTTCTCCAGCAGGGGGCAGGAAATGACACCATGCCCGTAGGAGGCCAACCTGGCTTCGCAAGAGGCCCTGGCCAAGGCCCTGCTGACTTTGCCAACAAGCGTCGCAGATTCTAAAATGATCAATTCAACTTTTTTACTTTTCAAACTGTACTATATTTTAAGTCATACATGGATTATTACATTTTATGTACTGTGAAAAATTGTATGGGGATTTTTTTTTAAAGTGTCAACTTGGCATTTACGTATTTCAGATGAATACTGCTTCTGTATAGACTTTCTTTTTATTCCTCAAAACCAGTGGTGTAGTGGAGGGTAAACGCAAATGCATTGCAAATGTGTGGAGTGTTGCTTTTTTCACCCTGACCGGCGATCAGTTTACCCACCTATTTTTATACCACTACACCACTCCTCAAAACAATGTACTTTTATATAGCAATAGTACATTTGTCACGCTCATTCTCTCTCTAAGCCTTTCTGAACAGCTTTAAATAAAATCTTAATTCCATGTAGGTTTTTTTGGTACTTTGTCATGTTTTAATGTTCATGTTAACTGTTAGAATGTAATCCTTTCCTTCAAAAGGCTGGTTTAGCGACGGTATAGAAGACATGCATAAGAGAATAATGTAGTTACAAGTATGATTTGGTCTTTTAAAGCATTTAGATTTTTACTAAAGCACTGCTATACATATCAGAGAAAATTATATGATATAGTATAAAGGTATTTGAGTGAAGCATACCATTGTTCCTATGGTCTAATGTACAAGTTGGTGTACTGTAAAATAGGGTGTTACTCTTTTTGCCATTTAACTCAAGTGTTTGTCTAGCAGTTCAACTTTTTGCCAGTCTACAACTCACCACATTGACAAACTGCGCTTGACATTTATTTACAGATCAAAACAAAAGGGTAATTCCCTATTGATTTGACATTCTTTGGGTCTGTCAGTAATATCTTTATTTTATAGTTGCCGTTAAATGGGGGCAAAAGCAAGCTATGATGTATTCCATGTTTTTAAAGGCAGCAGGAATATGTGGCAGGACATCAGGCTTGAACCCACAGCATGCTGTTTAGTGCAGACCTTAATTTAGCCATGAGACAGTCTCTCGTTAGCTTGACGTGTAGACTTAGCCTGCACGTTAACTACAAGCAACCTTCCAAGATCTCAGAAAGTAGGGATGTATCCTAATTCAAGCTTGGACCACATTGGTCTATCTGTAGAGAAATTAATAGAACACTAATATTCTGTATATTTGAGGGAACTTTAGTTAAGTGTTTCTACCCATCGATGCAATACAAGGTGGTCAATTTTGAAATGAGGTAATGCATCAGCAGTTTCTCTTGTCATTGCAGAACTTGTCAGAAATGTACAGATCAACTAACCCACGTCAGCTAATGTTTTTAGCCTGTTGATTTTGCTGTAATGTTTGAGTCATGCATTAATCATCGGTCAACAAGAGGGGACAGTGCTTGTGGCCATAGGACTGTGCCACATCTATTTCATGAGTGAAAAAGTTCGGGAAGCTCCGCAGTAAGCCACTTAAAGGACAACACTAGCTCACTGTCAAGTGTCACTTCAAAAGCACCAGTGGATAATACTAGGATGTGTAACCTTGAACTAGGCAAGAACAAATTCTTATTTTACAATGACAGCCAAACCCGGACGACGCTGGGCCAATTGTGCGCCGCCCTATGGGACTCCCAATCACGGCCGGATGTGAAACAGCCTGTATTCAAACCAGGGACTGTAGTGACGCCTCTTGAACTGAGATGCAGTGCCTTAGACCGCTGCGCCACTCGGGAGCCCATCTCTAAGATGTTGCTGAATGAAAATGTCAGTATGCAGGAAAATATCAGATGTATAATTGTAAACACAAATAATCACATTTAGCCCAAAACCAATAGTCTACTTTTCATTGTTGAAGATGGAGCAAAAAGCTACCGTATTCTGTTGGCTCCATGACCATATTCCGGGAGTGTCCATTCCAAGTGCAGGGAATAGGTTTTGACCATTACCAATCGGTGATGGACATCATTTTGAAGTACAGTGACTTGTGAAAGTGTTCACCCCCTTGGCATTTCTTATTTTGTTGCCTTACAACCTGGAATTAAAATGGATTTTGGGGGGGTTTGTATCATTTGATTTACAGAACATGCCTACCACTTTGAAGATGCAAAATATTTGTGAAACAGGAAATTAGACAGAAAAACAACTTGAGCGTGTGTTTTAAACCATATTTTCTGTAATCATTATTTTGTACAATCTATTTATTAGAGCAAGCCTACTTTCTCAGTCTTGCGCACACCAACTCTCCTGAACAAGCACGACTGCATCTGCGTAAAATTGAAACCAGAGAAACTGTTGATATGCTCGAACACATGCGTGTGAGCCAATGTGCATCGAAAGAACATGCACACATAAAGTCAACCACCAATGAAATGGTGAGATGGGCGGGCATTGCGTGATGACAAAAAAACGCTTTTGAAGCAGATGACCTAAAAAAAAAATCTGTCTGGCCTTGTAGCTAGTACTAGCCGTTCTAATTATACTTCAGAGGTACTAGCTATTTGAGCTAGAAGTCTCTGGCAAAAGCGTGCTAACGACATTGTTGTACAGATCTAGCTTGTAGCTAGCCGTTTCTCTATCGTGAACTCGAAATGTGGACGTGTAAAAACCTGTGGAAGAAGTTAGCCCCACTCGCCAGATCCTCTTCAACTTTGTGCCGGCAAAATGCAAGGGGAGTAGGTAAGTAACGTTAGCAGCTTGGTGAGCCCTGGATAGCCAGTGAAACTTTGAAACTGTGCAGTTGTTAGCCGGTTTCACTACACTACACCCCAAGTCAAACATGAACTACTTCAGTCTGATAACTTTGCTAGGGTAGCTAGTCAGTAACGTTAATGTGCAGTAAAATGCACTAACTACAGATTCGGGCAGTTAGCTAGCTAACGTTAGTTAAGTGTCATAGGTAGCTAGCTAACTAGACAGACAGCTAACGTTAGCTAGCTAGTTACTAACGTTAGATTAGTTAGCAGTAGTCAGCTGGCTCACTTCGCTTGGTGGGTAATAAAACACACAGGTATGTCTGCTAACTAGGATTAAATATTCTCGCATTTAAACCGACGTGGCCCTGTTTTATAACTGTTGTGGCGCAACCTCCCCATGGCCATGTATTCTGCCAAGGTCGTTGCTAGAAAGCATGTCCACCGTGGTGGGCACCGTCATCTCAACTTCATTGGACCATCGTGACATATTTTCTGTAGGAAAGAAGTTCAGTAAGCCAGCTGAGCTAGATGTGAACTTGAAACTTCAGTAATTTGTTTATCTCACATTTTGGGCGATATTCGAATGTTTGCAGAAATTCTATAACTTGGGGGGCTTGTAACAAGGCCTCGGGTGCATATACACAACGTTTATTTCAGACTGTTTATAATGTCAAACTGTATCATCCATCAGGTGTATATGTATTTTAGGAAGTATTAGTATGATTGAGCCATGCATCATTATCAGCCAGTCAGGTTTTCTTTGCAGATAAGTTCTTATTGAGATGGTGAGACAAAGAACAGATTCAACTGATATGTTAAACGACCTTTATGAAATCAACAGAATAATTGACTAGTGTCATCACTTGTCACATGCAGGCTATTTCTGTTTACTTTATAACCATTAATCCATTGAAAAGTAAAGTACTATTTGAGTTAGGCTAATGGAAAACACTACAGCAGGAGTCCTCAACTCTAGTACTGGACAGCTACTATATGTTCAGGCTTTTGCTCCAGCCCAGCTTACTTAACACACACCTTGATTCATTTCAGTGTTGAACAATGAGAGAAGACTGCCACTGGTTCCACAGGCCCACATGTCCTCAGGAACTCCAGGGAGTGGAGGGGACAACAACTTGTACTACCTCCTAGTGGGAGCAACCTGTGTAGGGGGAGGATTTTATGTAAGTAATAAGTGTCCTGCCCATTTCTTTCAGTTATGCACACTAGTTTCAGTGCATTATACTTTTGTCTAATCACAATGTGAATGCAAAGGATTTTGATTGTAATACTGTGAATCATGCTTTGTTGTGAAAGTGTACTGTCACGTGCACCTGCTTAGTGCTATAGGCTAGCTTTAAAAAATAAAAAACAGGTAGGGCAAATATATTGGACACCATAGGTCATTGACCTTTGTAGCTGATGACCGTTTTAGTTCAGTCAAAATGTCATCAGGGCTTCAAACTGGTAAGGTGCTATTTCAAGTCTGGTCAGCATTTGATGTCTTCTGGGGTTTGGCCAGAACTGTGTGGGTCACCCTATTAATGATTATGTATGGACTTTATTCAATGGAATTGAACAGTTGTTGTCATTGCCCTCTTGCCTCATTCACCCATTCATTACATGTCTTTTAACAGAGGCCTTTAAATACTGTGTTGGACCTTCTGGTTTTAAACCTGGCAAATGTAGTTATTTAAGATTCAAGTGAGTTGGGGCGTCAAAAAGGGGCCAAGGTAGTCGGGCCTGTCAGCACGGCTGAATTTTAGATAACATTTTAGAGGCCCCCATTTTGGCGACGTAGAGAAATATTTTAAAATTTTTTATTTGCTAGTTTCCCTGCAATTCTATGCATTTTGCTATGGCTAATGCTGTTATTTTGCTCAAACATAATAACAAAATCAATACTGCTAAATGTATGTTTTTTGGAATTTTCACTTCTCCCTGACTGTCTAGCTTTTATTTTGGTGATTTGTTAGTTCTCAATGATTATATTTAAAGAAAAAATACTGTGTGTTTTTCCATCCTGAAAGCAAATGTATTTTTACACTGTTTGGGAAAAAAACGTGAAGGCGGCCTGCCCAAGGATTTCAATGGCAGAAAAATCCTTGAAAAGAGGTTTAAAGATGTAATGTTTTGTATTTTCACAGGCTTACCGCACCATCAAAGGAGACAAAGAGCGATATCAGGAACGAATTAATGAAATTGCTTCCAGACCAAATAAGGTAGTGCCAGAACAACCAATCACAGAGGCCCCAGGTGAGAAGGTTCGATTCATAACACACATTGGCAGTCTGAAGTCACATCTGCATTTTTTGGTCTTTACATTTAAACAAAATTACCCTTGTGGTGTACATCTTGTCTTTCAGGCGAACAAGCTGCTGAAACTCCACAAGGTGAGAATTTTAGTTGCATGCCGATAACAATCCTGTCCCCAACCCTTATGTCATACATTAACATGTAGTCTCTCTGTTTTATGTAACAATGTGCATGATGGTTTTACATTAGTGGTCAGGTGAGAATCATAAAATGCTAAATTATGTTGCGCAGTTCAGATTAAAGCAAAATTGTTCTTCAATTTGACCCGGTGCGTTCTAGCTAGGCATTGAGTCTATTTTTGAGAAATTTTATAAACCAGTGTTCAAAACCTGGAATAAAGGATTATTTGATGACTATTCTTAAGAGGAAAAACATGTAAGCCTAGTTATACAGTGCATTCGGAAAGCATTCAGACCCCTTCACTTTTTCCACATTTTGATACCATACAATACAGCCTTATTCTAAAATGGATTAAATAGTTCCCCCCCACAAGCTACACATAATACCCCATAATGACAAAGCAAAAACGGCATTTTAGAAATGTTTGCAAATGTGTGTGTGTATATATATATATATTTTTTTTTTACTGAATTTACATAAGTATTCAGACCCTTAATTCAGTACCTTTTGGCAGCGATTACAGCCTCAAGTCTTTGGTATAAAGCTACAAGCTTGGTACATCTGTATTTGGGGAGTTTCTCCCATTCTTCTCTGCAGATCCTCTCAAGCTCTGTCAGGTTGGATGGGGAGCGTTGCTGCACAGCTATTTTCAGGTCTCTCTAGGCATGTTCGATCGCGTTCGGGCTCTGGCTGGGCCACTCAAGGACATTCAGAGACTTGTCCCAAAGCCACTCCTGAGTTGTCTTGGATGTGTACTAAGTGTCGTTGTCCTGTTTGAAGGTGAACCTTTGCACCAGTCTGAGGTCCTTAGCGCTCTGAAGCAGGTTTTCATCAAGGATCTCTCTGTACTTTGCTCCGTTCATCTTTCCCTCGATCCTGAATATTCTCCCAGTCCCAGCCGCTGAAAAACATCCCCACATCATGATTCACCGTAGGGATGGTGCCAGGTTTCCTCCAGATGTGACGCTTGGCATTCAGGCCAAAGGGTTAAATCTTGGTTGCATCAGACCAGAGAATCTTGTTTCTCATGGTCTGAGTGTCCTTTAGGTACATTTTGGCAAACTCCGAAGTGGGCTGTCATGTGCCTTTTACTGAGGAGTGTCTTCCGTCTGGCCACTCTACCCTAAAGGCCTGATTGGTGGAGTGCTGCAGAGATTGTCATCCTTCTGGAAGGTTCTCAACAGAGGAACTCTGGAGCTCTGTCAGTGACCATCAGGTTCTTGGTCACCTCCCTGACCAAGGTCCTTCTCCCCTGATTGCTCGGTTTGGCCGGGCGGCCAGCTCTAGGAAGAGTCTTGGTGGTTCCAAACTTCTTCCATTTAAGAATGCTGGAGGACACTTTGTTCTTGGATCTTCAATGCTGCAGAAATGTTTTGGTACCGTCCCCAGATCTGTGCCTCGACACAATCCTGTCTCTGTCTACTGTCATTTCCTTGAACCTCATGGCTTGGTTTTCGCTCTGAGATGCACTGTCAACTGTGGGACCGTATATAGACAGGTGTGTGCCTTTTTTCCAAATCATGTTCAATCAATTGAATTTACCACACCGCAGGTGGACTCCAAGTTGTAGAAACATCTTAAGGATGACCGTCAACGATGAGATAGCCTATAGGGAGGAGGTCAAAGACCTATCAGTGTGGTGCCAGGCCAACAACCTCTCCCTCAATGTGAGCAAGACAAAGGAGATGATCGTGGACTACAGGAAAAGGAGTGCCAAACAGGCCCACATTTACATCGATGGGGCTGTAGTGGAGCGGGTCGAGAGTTTCAAGTTCCTTGGTGTCCACATCACCAACAAACTATCATGTTCCAAACACACCAAGACAGTTGTGAAGAGGGCACGACAACACCTTTTCCCCTCAGGAGACTGAAAAGATTTTGCATGGGTCCCCAGATCCTCAGAAAGTTCTACAGCTGCACCATCGAGAGCATCCTGACCGGTTGCATCACCACCTGGTATGGCAACTGCTCGGTATCTGACCGTAAGGCGCTACCGAGGGTAGTGCGAACGGCCCAGTACAACACTGGGGTCAAGCTTCCTGCCATCCAGGACCTATATACCAGGTGGTGTCAGAGGAAGGCCCCAAAAATTGTCAGACTCCAGTCACCCAAGTCATAGACTGTTCTCTCTGCTACCGCACGGCAAGCGGTACCGGAGTGCCAAGTCTAGGTCCAAAAGGCCCCTTAACAGCTTCTACCCTCAAGCTATAAGTCTGCTGAACAGCTAATCAAATGGCCACCCGGACTATTTACATACATTGACCCCCCCCTCCCCTCTTTGTTTTTACACTGCTGTTACTCGCTGTTTACCATCTATGCATAGTCACTTTACCCCCACCTACATTTACAAATTACCTCGACTAACCTGTGCCCCTGCACATTTACTCGGTACCGGGCTCCCTGTATATAGCCTCGTTATTGTTACGTAGTTCTACTGTTACTTTTTATTTTATTTATTCAATATTTTCTTAACTATTTCTTGAACTTCACTGTTGGTTAAGGGCTTGTAAGTAAGCATTTCACCTGTTGTATTTGGCGCATGTGACAAATAACATTTGATTTGAGGATCAATGGCAACAGGATGCACCTGAGCTCAATTTAGAGTCTCATAGCAAAGGGTCTGAATACTTTTGTAAATAAGGAATTTCTGTTTCTTATTTTGAATACATTAGCAAACATTTCTAAAAACCTGTTATCACTTTGTCTTTATGGGTATTGTGTGTAGATTGATGAGAAATTGTATTTAATCAATTTTAGAATAAGACTGTAACGTAACAAAATGTGTAAAAGTCAAGGGGACTGAATACTTTCCGAATGTACTGTATATTTCATATTTAGATGTTTATTGTCGAACTCTGGAAAAGCACCACTAGGGGGCATGGATGCTTATGTTGAATATTTTTTTTATTTACATGGTTCGGTTTTTATTTGTGACTTTTCAGATTTTAAAGTTTGGTGGGCATAGCAAGATTTCACTGAAAACATGAATACTCTATAAAGCAGTTACCCCTGGCATCACACCAATGTCACTTCTGTTTGCAACACTAATTTGGCTGTTATTAATAGTTTGTAAATTGTGTGTTCAAAGTAAAGCTAACACATGAAAACTATAGTTTTGTCTACCAACCTACCATGCTTCTGCTTTCCATTTGTACAACCTAGTCATTGTCTATCATCTTGCACTTACCAGGCTGCCTTTAGCTTTGCTGAGCTTGATCCTTTAAGTTTGGTCAATCATATGGCCCTTAGCTACTAATATGTGTTGAGTTTGCATGTGATCTCTCACCATGAAGAGACCTCTGTGCAGGGTTCGGTCTCTGAACCTATAGCGGCTGAGAGCGAGGAGAGCTCTGAGCCTATAGCGGCTGAGAGTGAGGCGTCGCTTTCAGCTGTGTAGGAGAGCTCCCCACCTCCAGAGGAACCCGCCCCCTGTGAAACAACGGAACTATCTACAAGTTCTATAGAATATATAGCTATTTATATATGTATATTCCTCCGTCACGTCTGGAACTTCCAAACTCATTCACACCCCATTATGTGTATAGAGATGCTTAAGTTTAGAGACTGAGAACTAGCTTATCTAGTTGCCTGTACTGGGTGTTGCATGGGGCCGGTTTCTGGTCAAACCTCCTCTTCTATCTGTGGCATGTGACTATTTCTGTTTTAACGCCCTCTTCAAGTTGCTCACCTCCCTTCAGCACATTTCCCTGTTGTCTACTTTGTTCCTATTCTGCAATTGTTTTTGTCGTCTCAAACTTGGATCAACTGTCTGGGTGCAATGTGTACTCATCCGATCTTGTTTTGTGACAGCACATGTGTTCTGGAACTCCACTCACATGCCCCACCATACCATGTCCTTGAATGTAATGTGTACTATTTCAAACGTATAGCTATGATGGGGTAATTGGATGGGACAGGTTCGTGGGGGCATAGTCATTGGAGTTTGTCGGCTATCTATGGGATGTCTGTTGGTTGACACAATACCTAGCCCACAGGTCCATGATTGTGAATGGTTCTCCACCTGTCTCACATTTTCTGTATCAATCAAACTTTTAATAAGTTTGATTTTAATAGTTTAAAATCTTGACTAACACCACAGCCTTTCCAATCTCTGCTTCTTTTCCCGTTATAACTACTAGATGTTATGGGAATGTTCTGTTTTATTATATATTGTTGAAAATGAAATTTGTGTGTTATTGCGTTATGTTTTGCCTTAATGTTCTGGTTGTGTTAATTGAGGGAGGCAGATCCCACCTTTACAGTTAACTCCTCTATGAAGTCCGTTAAGCTGCCTACGTCATATCAAATGGAGAAGAGCTAAAACCAGTGCAGCACATTTTCAAGCGTTCCATTTTTGTACCACTCCCCTTAACCTTTACGGTCATGCCTACTAACAGAGATTGCACATGTTACGGAAGATGCTCCTGCGGAAACTCCGGAAGTAACCCCTATTGTCGAAGGTGAGGGGATGGCTTAAAGTTGCTAGAAGAAAACTCCCCATTTTAGTCAAATCAATGCTTGGCCTGTTAGTATCATAGACCCCCATAACTTTTTTTAAAGAATGTTGGTCAAATACACAGAAGTGTCCCCTGAAGTTGCTGCAGTGGAACAAGAGGATCCACCCACCACACCAGAGCCTGAGATTGGTAAGGCATGGTTGCATGGATGAAGAAAGCAGGCCCTCCACTCCCATAGGTTTTTGATGTGGAGTTCACCCTATAATCATGGACTATGGATTACCCCCAACAGCACCTGAACCGGTGGTAGAACCAGCTCCTGAAGAATCAGTAGGGACGCCTGATGCTGGTAAAGTAGTTGAGAGTGGTAAGATCTGACTTCATGGAATAAATAATTGTTCATTTTTATTTTAGTGGAAATAGAGAGAGTTAATAATAATAATTTAGGACCCATGCTTAACAGAAGCAGCACTTGTAGCTAGATCTGTCTCAGAAAAAGCAGTGGCGCAGCCAAGTGCACCAGCTCTGATTTGGTAAGCGCTTTGGCCAATGAAGATGAAGTCTTTTTTTTGTGAAGTCACTACTAGCATAATGAATAAGCAGTTACATTTAAAAAATGCCATTGTGCTAAACAGAACCTTCAGTGGAACCGTCCCCCGTAGAGGTTACAGAAGAGCCTCCTGCTCCAGTTGTGGAGAGTGGTAAGCACTCAGACCAGTGCATGGGAAAATGATCCCATATTTTTCAATGATCAAAATAGATTTTTCAGATTTTTTCCCCAATTGCCTAACGCTTCGGTTATACTAACAGAACCAACACCAGTAGCAGAAAGCCTTCCTGCAGAAACAGCGGAGCCGCAAACTACGACAGAGACAGAGAGTGGTAAGACCTGAGTCCAACCTCTGCTGGAGTGGGAGGGGGCAGACAGACAACACAGCACTATGGTTTTTCCTGTAAACACGATATGGTTACTTCCAACACATCTCTCCTTTTTTTATTTCTTTATTCATATTCTGTTTACGGTTACGTTTATTTCATTTTCTCCTTCCCAGTTAAGGTTACTTGTTGTATATGTTTGGGTCCTGTTTATGCTAAGTGATAAAGCTCTCACATGGATGGATAACAATTTAACTTTTTTTGTTTTCCCTTAACTCCATTTGAATCTCATTTCCTTTTTAAGGTTACTTGTGCAATGGTCATTGTACGGCTAAACGATAATCTCCTACACATGGTTCTGGTGTTTTTAGACTTGAGGTTTTCCATTGTACAGCAGGATGGAGCATGCTTGGGGTCTACCTCTGAGTCCACAGTATCAGATCAGGCAGTGATTTTTACCTATTTGCTGTCCCAGCTGCGGAACCTGCAACTGTTGCACCTGCTGAGGTCCCTGCACCTACCCCTGTAGAGTTTCCCTCACACGCCCCCTACCTCTTGATTGGCGGAGGCACGGCCTCCTTCGCTGCAGCACGCTCCATCAGGGCCAGGGACCCAGGAGCCAGGGTTAGTGGGCCTCTCTGTTGTTGATCTATGGAGTGACCAAGAACTTAGCAAGCTGTGTTATAATAGTAGGCTCATTATGGTTTGAGTTTTGCAGAATAATGCAGTCCTACCTCATGTTGATTTCTTTAGACCATAACTAATCTATTTTAGCTCCTTAACAAAAATCTATTTTTCTTTTGTTATCTGTCCACAGGTATTGATTATCACTGATGAACCAGACCTTCCATACATGAGGCCTCCTCTCTCCAAGGAGCTGTGGTTCTCTGATGACCCCAGTGTGGTTGACACCCTGCGCTTCAAACAGTGGAATGGCAAGGAGAGGAGGTGTGTGTGTGTTCTCACATGTTAACAGAACACAATCAACATGTGCAATATTCTTGTATTAATGCATGTTTATTTCTGGTTTTCAGTATCTACTTCCAGCCTCCCTCATTCTACGTCAGTCCTCAGGATTTGGAGAAAGTGGAGAATGGAGGAGTGGCTGTGCTCACTGGGAAAAAGGTTGGTGCTTTTTTGTTTTTATAGCATAGTATTCTGGTCTTGAGCTATATTCTATATAATTGAAGAATTTGCTTACATTTCATTAGTTATACTATCTTTTCCCAACTTATTCCGATTTAGTAAAAGGATTTATCAAACCTTCTTGGAGATTGCAATGGACAGCACTCCAAGGATAATCTTTAATAATTAAATTATTCGTGAATGATTTATTGGTGAATCAATTATTAAACCGTACCCTTAGAGTCACTCAATGTATTTTACTAATGAGAATCCAGCACCCAACCTCCATGAAGAATAATCTGTGAGTGATGAGCATGTCCTAATATCACATTTTTATCAAAACTTCCCCAATCTTCTTCAGGTGGTGCACATGGACGTGAGGGGCAACAAAGTGACACTGAGTGACAACACAGAGATCTCCTATGATAAGTGCTTGATTGCCACAGGTAAATCATGGTGAAAATCCAGTTTATTGAGCGCATCCTGTTTAAGCTGCTGACTTGGGTGTGACATTCACAACAGGCTAGGACTGAGCAGTAATTAATCTGAGCTTTTTTCTTAAGGTGGAGTCCCAAGGAATCTGCAAGTGATTGAGCGAGCTGGAGAAGAGGTGACAAAGCGGACTACACTGTTTAGAAAGGTAAACACATTGCCTAAAGAATCAATATTTTAAAAGGTGTGGGCAGAAGCCACAAGACGATGATTCATTAATTTGGTGTTTGGTACCATTGACATGACAACAAAACATGCTGAAGCTAGGTCCTTTACAATGTTAGGTAGGGGCTATTATTTTAGTCATCTTCAGGGACTTCCAAGTCATAACTTCGACATGTTCTATCTGTAAGGAGAGCCACCAGGGAGAGCCTTTGTGCTTGATTGATGCGATCTGGTGTTAATGCATCACAAGCCTGGGGGCTCTATTTTCGGGCTGGAGTTAAGGCGGCGCTAGTGTCAAACGCACGTTAGTTTTTCCATGACGGAATTGCAAACAGTCGTGCTGGCATTTTCCAGCCCTAACGCCAGGTTTGGCAATTTACCTGTCTTCTATTAGCTCAATTGCGCTCAGTTGGGCGGGGTGAAAATATGTGCGGTGTCCTTAAGTGCTAATTTCTGGCAGTACTGATGGGGATATTTAAGACCAACCAAATGCTGGTTTTATTGATAACGCAGTTGGTTATGGCATGACTTTTGACCTCAAACGCAGCCTATCCAGCCAAGAAGCACACTGCCCATATGAACATGGAACAAGAGTAGCCTAATGTGCTTTTGGTGCCTCTGTATACTTTGTATTTAAAAAATGAATGTTTCTTCCCATTTTCGTTTATTTTATTTTTTTAACCAAGCATTGCCTTCTCAATGGCTTTTTTTGTCTGCCCAATTCAATCATGAAGTAGTCAGGACTGTTGATAAAGGGTTTGGCTTCTGAGACAGCTTGGAAATATATATTCATCATCAAAGCTTTCTTAAAATATCAAGTTTGAGAGGAGTAAAACTGAGCTGACATTCCCTTTTTATCTATGCATTGTAGGCAGGCCCACATTATTTTAGTCATGTAGGTCCCGTTTTGGACGTGCGTAAAACCCCCTCCATGCTGCAGGCTACATGTCCATGCCTATCATGAAACAAGAGATGAGAACCTTGGTGAATACCGGTGAACCTCAAATTTTTAAGTTATCTGTAACCTGTAAAAATAGCTTGTTTCCCGTTTCATACGTTAAAAACCCAAGCCCTCCCTTAGGCCTACTATAACGAAGGCTGGTTCGACAGCAATGCGTGTATTTTTAACCTGTCGATTTTTATGATATCTTTACATTTATTGTTTAAAAAACAACATATTGCTTTTACATTTACTTTTATTACAACCAAACTTGTTAGAATAATTTACCTTCCTGGTTTTATGTTGACCATGTCCATAGCGCACTTGCAATGCAACTTCTGGAGATCTGACCTGTAAGATAGTTCCGATTTATGTTCATGGCCTATTTGGGAGCAGTATAACGACATTATCTTTTGCTATTTATATTGGATCTTTGTCCAGCTACTGTGAAAAGTTTGGATAAGTGTTAAACTCTCCATAGTCTGTCATTTTAATATTATATGCCAACAGGGAGAAATGATGGTGCCTGTAAGTGTGACAGCCTATTTAAAACTGGTTGTTTTGTTTAGAATTTGATTCAAATTATTCCTTCTCTTTTTAGGCCTTTATCAATAATTCATTTACAGTAGGCCTAGCCCCTGTATCATTGTGAATGCTATTGAAGCCAGGCAATTACTTAGAACAATGTGGACTGCAAATGGGTTCAAGTTAACCTATTTATCAAAGATGGGTCTACATTTTATTTTTGTTTCTGTAAGCCATTTAGCAAACTATAACGAGCTAACATTGGAATTGGAGTTGATTCCAAGGCAATACAGAACTTAAAGCAACCACGTATCGCCACACCCACAAATTGTCTATTCATCAAAACCTAGCCCTTTCGCGCCTATGCCAGCAAGTGCACCGATAACTGTGATGGTGAAATTAGTAAAAATATTTCTGACACCGCTGAACCTATAGCGCTACCCCCTGCACTTAGATTTACCATTGCGTTAGGTTTGTTACAATGGAGCCATGAGTTATGTCATGTATTTCCTGTTTTGCATAAAACTATAGTGATGTCGATCATTCAAAATAAATTAAGGTTTAAGATAAGTGCCAGCAAGTATGTTTTTTGACAGGAAATACTTGTAGTTACTTTTCAAATCCACCTCATGAAAATGATTTTTTGCTATCATCCCTAGGTTGAAGATTTCAAAGCTTTGGATAAGGTTTCCAGAGACACCAAATCCATCACCATCATTGGAGGAGGTTTCTTGGGGAGTGAGCTGGCCTGTGCCCTGGGTAGGAGATGTAAGTTAAGTAGGGCTGACCACATTTTGTCCACTGGTCGATTGTTTGGTTGATAGGCTATTGGTCGACCAAGATTTCATAGTCGCACCTGTCACTGTGGACTTATCCATTGGGGAGACCGTGGAGATGGCACAGTCCATCAGTCTAATACATGTGAAACTAAAATTGTATATGGTGGTTATATTATGTGAGAATGTTGGTGCAACACAAATAAAATATTATTTTATAACAAATGCGCTTTCTCCTGCGTTGGATAGTGGTCACTGTCCACAATTCTGAAACACATCAGTGCGCTGTTGAATTGGCGCCATTTCCTAGACCATGTTGCTATGTGCATAATAGCAAAGTTAACCAGCATATTGGTGTTGAGAACAATGCAGCAGCAGAGTTGGGAGATGAGAAAACAGCCCTTGCCTTAATTGTCTTAAGAAAACTGAGGAGAGAGGAAAACCCAATTTAGTTTTATAATCATTTGCCTAACTGTTAAATGTGCCTTGTTTTATAAATCATCTGTATATACAGTGCATTTGGAAAGTATTCCTACCCCTTTTTCCAAATTGTTACTTTACAGCCTTATTCTAAAATTGATTTAAAAAAAAAAAAAAAAAAAATCTCATCACAATACCTCATAATGACAAAGCAAAAACAGGTTTTTAGAAATGTTGCAAATGTATAAAACAAAATTATTTTTTTGTATCGTATTCAGACCCCTTGCTATAAGACTCGAAATTGAGCTCAGGTGCATCCTGTTTCCATTGATCATCCTTGAAATGTTTCTACAACTTGATTGGAGTCCACCTGCAATAAATTCAATTGATTGGACATGATTTGGACAGGCACACACCTGTCCCTCAGTTGACCATGCATGTCAGAACAAAAACCAAGTCATGAGGTCGAAGGAATTGTCCGTAGAGCGCGGAGACAGGATTGTGTCGAGGCACAGATCTGGGGAAGTAACAAAAAATGTCTGCAGCGTTGAAGGTCCCAAGAACACAGTGGCCTCCTCCATTCTTAAATGGAAGAAGTTTGGAACCACCAAGACTCTTCCTATAGCTGGCCAAACTGAGCAATCGAGGGAGAAGGGCCTTGGTCAGAGAGGTGACTAAGAAGTGCCTCTGTGGAGATTGGAGAACCTTCCAGAAGGACAACCATCTCTGCAGCACTCAACCAGTTATGTCTTTATGGTAGTGGCCAGACGGAAGCCACTCCTCAGTAAAAGGTCTGATGAAACCAAGATTGAACCCTTTGGCCTGAATGCCAAGCGTTATGTCTGGAGGAAAGCTGGCACCATCCCTACGGTCAAGCATGGTGCTGTGGGGATGTTTTGCAGGGACTGGGAGACTAGTCAGGATCGAGGGAAAGATGAACGGAGTACAGAGGTCCTTGATGAAAACCTACTCAAGAGCGCTCAGGACCTCAAACTGGGGCAAAGGTTCACCTTCCACGAGGACAATGACCCTAAGCACACAGCCAAGACAACACAGGAGTGGCTTTGGGACAAGTCTGAATGTCCTTGAGTGGCCCAGCTAAGAGCCCGGACTTGAACCCGATCGAATATCTCTGGAGAGACCTGAAAATAGCTGAGCAGCAAAGCTCCCCATCCAACCTGATAGAGCTTGAGAGGATCTGCAGAGAAGAATGGGAGAACCTCCCCAAATACAGGTGTGCCAAGCTTTTGGTATTATATGGGGTGGCAGGTAGCCTAGTGGTTAGAGCGCTGTTCCACTAACCGAAAGGTTGCTAGATCGAATCCCTGAGCTGACAAGGTAAAAATCTGTCGTTCTGCTCCTGAACAAGGCAGTTAACCCACTGTTCCTAGGCCGTCATTGTAAATAAGAATTTGTTCTTAACTGACTTGCCTGGTTAAATAAAGGTACAAAAAAAAAAACAAGACTTGGCTGTAATCATGGCCAAAGGTGCTTCAACAAAGTACTGACTAAAGGGTCTGAATACTTAAGGAAATGTGATATTTCAGTTTTTGTATTTTTTTTAAATAAATGTGCAAGTGTTTGTAAACCTGTTTGCTTTGTCATTATGAGGGATTGTGTGTAGATTGATGAAGGAAAAAAACGATTTAATCCATTTTAGAATAAGGCTGTAACAAAATGTCAAAAGTAAAGGGGTCTGAATACTTTCCAAATTCACTGTATCTACAGAAATATGACAGATCCTGTTTGGGTGCTTGTTTAATAGCCTACTGATTCCGTGAGCACCAAGCCTCATGCAAAAATGTCACAAATGTGGCTGTTTGTAATCTTTGCTGTGCTTTAATAAAGGCTTTATACTTTTTTTCGTTAGACCATGGTATTATTGTTATTTAGTGTTTACGCTGTTCCAAATGGTCAAATTATGTTTATTATAATAACCCTCTTTCCTTGATCTCCTTATTGTTATTATTACTATTATGATGATCAATAAGTAATGTTATTACTAGGTTTACTAGCCTTGTATTCCATCATTGAGCTATAGGCCTTAGAGCGCATCCTGCTTAGTCTTAATAGCTTAACTAACTTAGGCCTATATTTCAATACTTATATAGGCTACTGAATCAATCATTAATTTGTTCATGTCATCACACAGCATAGGAGTCAATCATGATATGAAATGCAATCAAGCATTTTGTTTTAAAATAAAATAACAAAGCAACCATTGAATAATTAGCATGAACAATAAATAGGCCTTAAACCGTTCCATTTCGGGAATTGCATTCACAGATGAATGTGACTGTTTTTAGTCTTTTCTGTAATAAAGGCTTTACAAAAGGGCAAAACAAAAATTACAACACTCAATTACACTTACAATTTTTGTGTTTGTGGTTCCAAACGGTCAGGAAAATTATATTGTAATCTAACAGCACTTGTTTGGCGCACATAATATCCACGCAGCTCTTGCTCCATACCTTTCTGTTTCTTGATCTCCAGTATTTTCCACAACCAGTCAAATTTATTCCACACATCAGACTTCCCCTTTACCTCCTGCGGAACCAGTAAACATTCCCCCGTTGCGAGTTTATTTGTCACGTACTCTGCATCCATTTTGTTGTTACGGTGTTCAGAGTTTGTTTATAATCAATTAATTGATGTGCTAATAATATTCTATAGGTCAGGCCCTATTGGTCACATGCATTCGATAGGGAATGTTTCTCAAAGACAAATGAGAGATTTCGGTAAAAACAGTACAAGGCACACAGTTGATGTTTTGTGGTGGTCGCTGCAGCCAGGCACATTCAAATCAATTGCGGTCGAACTCCCTCTATTCATTTGTGTGTCTTAATTATTACTTTAAGCAAACTGTTTGAAGAAATAATTATCAGACAAGCTCAGTGCATATAGTTGATTTGATTAAAACACATAGGATGTGTCTATGGCCCAAATGTTCAAACATGTATTTTTCCAATCGATTTGACACTGTTACTGAACCAACATTCACCAGAGTGAAATGCCCCTTTTTGTAATGTGTCTCTGTCCATCCTTCTCCCAGCTGCTGATTCTGACCTGGAGGTAATCCAGATGTTCCCTGAGAAGGGCAACATGGGAAAGGTGCTGCCGGAGTATCTAAGCAACTGGACAACAGCCAAAGTCAAGAGCGGTAAGGAGGGGAAACCTCTTAATCTCTATTACTTGTATGTTTCACTAATGGACTGTATATGGCAGTTTCTTCTCCCCTGTGGAAATGACTGAGGTAGCCATTGCCAACCTCGCCTGGTTGATACATTTTTGAAATAAGTTATTTATACTGAAATTCATCTCTCACCTTTTACAGAGGGAGTGATGGTCATCACAGAAGCGTTAGTAAAAGCTGTGAGCTTCAAAGATGGTAAAGTGGAGATCAAACTGAAGGATGGTCGTCTGGTGAAGACGGACCATATTGTTGCAGCTGTTGGGCTGGAGCCCAGCGTAGAGCTGGCCAAGTCAGCAGGTCTGGAGGTAGACTCTGACTTTGGGGGCTTTCGGGTCAACGCAGAACTGCAGGCTAGGTCCAATATATGGGTGGTAAGTGCAAATTCAAGTGGTTGTCTTCGGCTCCTACTTCATTTTCTTCTGAAAGGTCAATTCTCAGTAACGAAGAGCTCCCCCATTGAAAGATTGAGAACATCTCATAAGATATGCATCCTTTACTCTCACTCGCACAAGGAAACTATAAACTAAAAAGTGTTGTCATTTATTACCGATGTGTCATGACTATGTAGGCCACTGTTGTGATCCTTTGTGTCCTCTGTTTACAGGCAGGTGATGCAGCGTGCTTCTATGACATCAGACTGGGCCGCAGGCGAGTGGAGCACCATGACCATGCAGTCGTGAGTGGCCGGCTGGCCGGAGAGAACATGACGGGAGCCAATAAGCCCTACTGGCATCAGTCCATGTTCTGGTACGAGTCATATCATTCAGTTTCCTTGTCAGTAGTCGTCAGTGACTCGCTCTCCTCTAACCTTGTATCGCATGTCCTAATATGTCCCACAGGAGTGACCTGGGGCCTGATGTAGGCTATGAGGCCATTGGGATAGTAGACAGTAGCCTTCCAACGGTTGGAGTATTTGCCAAAGCCACTGCTAAGGACACCCCCAAAGCTGCCACAGAGAAGTCAGGTATTATATTATACTGATTTACAGTCAACATAATTGTCAGATTCCAGCCACCCAAGTTATAGACTGTTTTCTCTGCTACTACACTGCAAGTGGTACCGATGCACCAAGTCTGGAACAAACAGGACCCTGAATAGCTTCTACCCCCAAGCCATAAGACTGCTAAATAGTTAGTTAAATAGTTACCCGGACTATCTGCATTGACCCTTTTTGCATGAACTCTTTTGACTCATAACATACGTTGTTGCTACTGTTTATTATCTATCCTGTTGCCTAGTCACTTTACACCTACCTATATGTACATATCTACCTCTATTACCTTGCACATTGACTCGGTACTAGTACCCTGTGTATATAGCCAAGTTATCGTTGCTCATTGTGTAATTATTCCTCGCGGTACCATTTTTTATTTTTTCATCTCTGCAATGTTGGGAAGGGCCTGTAAGTAAGCATTTCACTGTTAGTCTACACCTGTTGTTTACAAAGCATGTGACGACAACTATTTGATTCTACAGAAGGACCTCTATTTTACAAATCAACTAAACGTTTAAACCCCCCTCCCAAAACATTGTTTCAAAGACATAGACTGAGCGTCTTTCCTATCCTGATAGGAACTGGAATCCGTTCGGAGAGTGAGACTGAGGGGACGGCCAGTAGCCCTGTAGCCTCCTCCACCCCTGAACCTCCTCCAGTACCCGAGCGGAAGGACAACTACGGGAAAGGAGTGATCTTCTATCTGCGAGACAAAGTGGTGGTGGGCATTATCCTGTGGAACGTGTTCAACAGAATGCCCGTTGCAAGGAAGGTGAGAACTGTCACAAATGTCAGAGGATACATATTTTCTCTGTTCTTTAACCCGCTCCATGTCACTTAAGTGATGTTGAAAACAGTTAAATATAGACTGCTTTGCATTCTTGTCTTTGCAGATCATCAAAGATGGAGAGGAACATGCCGATCTGAATGAAGTGGCTAAGCTCTTCAACATTCACGAGGACTGAGTCTCCTCTGGGGAGGCTGAGCCTATGCTGGGAGAGACGTGTGCTGTCACTACTCATAAAGGCTTTGAACTTTCACAGTCATCGCCAGGCTTTGGCAGACCCCACTATGATGATGCACTTGAAAAGGGAGAATCTCTGGACACAAATCTACTCTGTACATTTTAATGTCGCTGGAATATTGTCATGTTTGTAATTTCTATCACATGCATGTTTTTTTTCTTATTTTCTATTCAAGATAGTGAGTAGAAATATTCCCCATGTCGATCAGTCTAATCATTCTATATAGAATGAATGCCGCCCCCATATCCCCAGATCTATTCTGTTGCGTTTTGTGATCAAGGTGAAATTGTCTATCCCGGGAATACAGGTGACAGTGTACAAGCCTAACAACATACTGGTACATAGAGGTTGTTTTTCAGTGTCATCAGAGCAGCTCCTATTGTTAAAGGCTGCAATAAACATGTTTTTAAATTGAAATGATCCTACCATTTGCATTTTTATTTCCTAAGATGTTATCACTCGGTTAGGAGAACTGGTTCTGATATGGACTGTAAGCACTAAAGTCCCTTGATACATTTCCAAGAGAACTTGTATTATAACATGGTTTGACATTGTTTTAAATGTTGGTAATTAAATCACACAAGCTCAAATATGGAGTCTCTTATGCAGTGGCTTTTGCTATGGTTTACCATGTTGAGACTGTTGTTGAACAAAAGATCCATTCCCAACCATCACTGCTCACCTGCCTGCACTGCTCCCACGTAGACTGTTCCTGTCCTGGGAGTTCTCAGGTTAGTGCCATGGCTCTCCTCAGAGTGGATGGGAACAGGCAGTCCTGCTCCAAGGGTGCCTGACCTGTGTGGGCTACAGCATACAGAAACACTCACTGGGAAAGTAGGTCTGCAGTATAACTTTATACTCTACAGAAGGCTGCCACATTTAAAATTAAAGCTGGCCTACTTAACCACTATGGAGCTGGACATGCTTTTACATGCAGAAAACTTGCATGATTTTAAAGATTTTTTTTCCTCCCAATCTGCTGACACTATTTGCCTCTTAAACACCTCCCTGTGGGAAGGCGGGAAAGTTTTTACAGATGTGAAGGAAATGTCTTAACACGTGTGAGGTACAGCTAGCATCGCTTTTGCTAAGATAGTCTGCCATAGGCGTAATTATTAAAAGTAATGTATTGCCGCTTTGTCTGACTGTTACTACCGAGTTCCTCCAAAGGTGTGATAATTTATCTAGGTGTTGAAAGAGACAAGTAATTAACCTGTGAATAGACAACGTATCCCTTCGAGGGATAGTTTAATTAAGTAGTCGAGAACTTCTCATAAAGAAATATACAAAATGTATTTCCCTTTTGTATTGTACACCTTGAAAGTACTTTCCTTTTGATAACAATGTTGTGCCCTTTATTCTTTCATTTGTCTGCTTAACTGCCTTGAGTGCCCCTCTTCATCCTTGAATAATTCAAAATCCTTTTACCAATTAATGTTTATTTAATACATTCTTGAAATTAATTATTTTAATAATGGAGGTAGACTTTGTATCTAGAAATATACTTAAAAATATAAATGCGATGATTTTACTGAGTTACAGTTCATATAAGGAAATCAGTCAATTGAAATAAATTCATTAGGCCCTAATCTATGGATTTCACATGACTGGGCAGGGATGCAGCCATTGGTGGACCTTGGAGGGCATAGGCCCACCCACTAGGGAGCCAGGCACAGCCAATCAGGAGTTTTCCCCCATAAAAGGGCTTCATCACAGACAGAAATACTCCTCAGAAATACCCCCCATGTGGTCTGTGTTTGTGAGGCCGTTTGTACGTATTGCCAAATCCTCTAAAATGACGTTGGAGAGGGCTTATAGTAGAGAAATTAACATTCAATTCTCTAGCAACAGCTCTGGTGGACATTCCTGCAGTCAGCATGCCAATTGCACGCTCCCTTAACTTGAGATCTGTGGCTTTGTGTTGTGTGGCAAAACTGCACATTTTAACGTGGTAATTTATTGTCCCCAGCACAAGGTGCACCTATGTAATGAGCATGGTGTTTAATCAGCTTCTTGATATGCCACACCTATCAAGGTCGATGGATTATCTTGGCAAAGGAGAAATGGGATGTAAACAAATTTGTGCACAACATTTGAAAGAAATATGCTTTTTGTGCGTATGGAACATTTATTTTTTCAGCTCATGAAACATGGGACCAACACTACATGTTGCGTTTATATTTTTGTTCAGTGTATATATATTTGGGGAATGTATGTCCATGTTTTCTGTTATGATTGTGTTTTTATTTTTAGGTGAAAAAAGGTATTTAATAGAAAATGCCTTGACTGTGGATCCAAACTGTGCTCATTAAAGTCTAAAGCCATCATAAGATAAAGTCTCAAAATATTTGGAACTTTAAAGATGCACTGACATTTTTTAAAGTTTTTTTTTTAAGAGGTCTCAAATGCTGCCGTCTCTTTAAATATTCCTGCTGTAATTCCTGGAGCATGCATTTGGCTATGAAAAAGACATAAAGCTTGTGGGTCTTCAACACAAAAAATCACATGGCAAAACTTCCCCAGACCTTGAATTATAGACCAGCATCATCTTGGATGTTACACCTGAGCCGGAGGCACAGAGGGCTCAATAAGGATTTGTCTGGGTAGAGGAGCAACACCATGTTTCTCAGCCTAGGTTCACAGACTCTTCACTGAGTTATATGCCTCTAAACATTTCTTCATCCATTTGTATTTTATTTTATACATAGAGCTGTAAGCAGAGAATGCTTTCACTAGTCCTGTGGATGGTATGGGTCTCCTCGGTCTGCTTTCTACAATGCAGGTAAGATACATAATTGTCTTGCCTTTTGGCTTAGTAAGTAATTCTTGTTTTATTATAGCCTGTGGTTGTTTGAGTAAAACTAAAAGGAGACTAAGAAAAATGAAAATGTTTCAATGTGCATTTGTGTAAACTGAAGAAATAGAGATCTGCTACTTTTGAAGTGAGAGAAGTTGTTCCATGGGGAATGTACAATGTTCTCCAAATTATATGAAAATCGCAGAGAAATAAAATCAGTTTTTTCACCTTGAAAGGTTCATAAGTTCTACAAGATATTATGTTTTTTAAATGTGCCTAAAAATAATACATGTATAATAGATATTAAATTGATTTTGATGAGCTAATCATGTTTTACATTACATTTTGTACAAATAATTACCAATAACTGTAGGATATTTATTTGGACTGTATACTAAAAGGTTTATGACATAGTTATTCCTCCAAATTTTGCAGACTTTTACCCTGTATTAAATATTTATTCATACAACAACTCTACATTTACCGTAACAATTTTATACGATTCTGCTGTTAGTCTAATGCATTGGGACTAGACCGTAGACGTCCTACACTTAACAAAGTAGGATCATCTATGAAAGAAAACCGCTGATAGAGGGAGCAAGGTGATTTGGAATGTTGGGAAAGACACAGTGGAGAGATGATTTTGTCCAGGGATTAGATATACGCAGTCTACATAAAGGAGAAAGCTACATGACCTGTGTGTTTACTAAAATCAATATAAATGATCACATGAATATTCAAATTTTATTACAAAAATAGTCACTACTTTACTGCTTGTGGCTGATTACAAAGAAATAGTAATTACAAAAAGCATATATCGTCCCTACCATTCTTATTCCCGCCTTATATTTTCAGAAATTTGTTTTTGCAGAAAATCACTTGGTGAGCAGAGTATGTAACTCTTCACCTTTATAAATCAAATCCTTTCTATCACATCTCTTTATCATGCCCGTCTGAAACAGTAGTTGCCCATCAGTTCCAGATAATACCACTCCTGACATTCCTCTCACAGTTTGCTCCTCTTCCTCCCCTCTGGCAGGCCTGGGTCCTGTAAGGAGATGAAGCTACCTAGCAGGGTAGGGAAGGCCCCTTCCCCATCTGACTTTCTGGATAAACTCATGGGAAGGACATCTGGGTATGACGCCCGCATTAGACCCAACTTCAAAGGTATAATGCAATACACTGTAGATTATACAACAATACATATACAGTTATACACATTATGATACAGTACAGTAAAGCCTAAACAGGTGGCTGTAGTACAGTAGCTTTAAAGAATATATTTAAGATACAATTGGATATAAATCTGAAAGATTTCCACTTTCATATTATAATTATGATTTATTTTGATACTTAAAGCCGGAATTACTCAGAGCATTAGTTTTTGGTTAGAAAAGTGTAATTTTGCGTGTATGATAACCCACAGACCTTAGGCTCTATTAAATCCGCGTCACAGAAGTTCAGCCTTACAGTGTGATTGAAATGTAAAGCCAATATTCCCGCTTTAGCGGAGACTGCATTCACAGTATATGCTGCATATGTCAGCTCAATCGGAAATTACCATTTTTTTTTATCTCGGGATCAGAATGAATCAGTCAGTTCAGTCTGTTTCTCCACAGCCAGCGAAGCCAGCAGATTCCCTCTGACATAGTTCCTCTTTATTTCTCAAGGGTCAAATCTCATCATATATATTTTATACTTGCTGCACATCACTGAAATATGCCAGTGAATGCAATGCAAAGTAACTCCCTGCTGATTGTCTATAAATACACTAATTTAATTTAAGTAGAATCAATAAATTATACCCTCTTAGGAAATTAGATTATGAAATATTTATGATGTCAGTAGTTGAGAGATGCAATATACTAATGGGAGCATATTGGAAACGACAACCATTTTATCCTGTCTGTTTGTGATTACTCATTCAATTACTCACTCACATTCAATTCTCTGGCAACAACTCTGGTGGACATTCCAACAGTCAGCATGCCAATTGCACAATCCCTTAAAACTTGATCTGTGGCATTGGGTTATGTGACAAAACTGCAAAAAATATATATATATATATTTTTTTTTTCACCAGGTAAGCTAGTTGAGAACAAGTTTATGCATAGACTTATAGATGACCTGGGGCCAGTGGGTCTGGCCACGAATATGTAGCGAGGGCCAGCCGACTAGAGCATACAGGTCGCAGTGGTGGGTGGTATAAGGGGCTTTGGTGACAAAACGGATGGCACTGTGATAGACTGCATCCAGTTTGCTGAGTAGAGTATTGGAAGCTATTTTGCCGAAGTCGAGGATCGGAAGGATAGTCAGTTTTACGAGGGTATGTTTGGCGGCGTGAGTGAAGGAGGCTTTGTTGCGAAATAGGAAGCCGATTCTAGATTTAATTTTGGACTGGAGATGTTTAATATGAGTCTGGAAGGAGAGTTTACAGTCTAGCCAGACACCTAGGTATTTGTAGTTGTCCACATATTCTAAGTCAGAACCGTCCAGAGTAGTGATGTTGGTCGGGCGGCCAGCGAACGGTTGAAAAGCATGCATTTGGTTTTACTAGCATTTAAGAGCAGTTGGAGGCCACAGAAGGAGTGTTGTATGGTATTGAAGCTCGTTTGGAGGATAGTTAACACAATGTCCAAAGAAGTGCCAGATGTATACAGAATGGTGTCGTCTGCGTAGAGATGGATCAGGGAATCATCAGCAGCAAGAGCGACATCATTGATATATACAAAGAAGAGAATCAGCCCGAGAATTGAACCCTGTGGTACCCCCATAGAGACTGCCAGAGGTCCGGACAACAGGCCCTCCGATTTGACACACTGAACTCTGTCTGAGAAGTAGTTGGTGAACCAGGCGAGGCAGTCATTTGAGAAAACCAAGGCTGTTGAGTCTGCGGATAAGAATACGGTGATTGACAGAGTCGAAAGCCTTGACCAGGTCAATGAAGACAGCAGCACAGTACTGTCTTTTATCGATGGCGGTCATGATTTCTTTTAGTACCTTGAGCGTGGCTGAGGTGCACTCGTGACCAGCTTGAAAACCGGATTGCACAGCGGAGAAGGTACGGTGGGATTCGAAATGGTCAGTGATCTGTTTATTAATTTGGCTTTCGAAGACTTTAGAAAGGCAGGGCAGGATGGATATAGGTCTATAACAGTTTGGGTCTTGAGTGTCACCCCCTTTTGAAGAGGGGGATGACCGCGGCAGCTTTCCAATCTTTAAGGATCTCGGACGATATGAAAGAGAGGTTGAACAGATTGGTAATAGGGGTTGCAACAATGGAGGAGGATAATTTTAGAAAGAGAAGGTCCAGATTGTCTAGCCCAGCTGATTTGTACGGGTCCAGGTTTTGCAGCTCTTTCAGAACATCTTCTATCTGGATTTGGGTGAAGGAGAAGCTGGGGAGGCTTGGGCAAGTAACTGCGGGGGGTGCAGAGCTGTTTGCCGGTGTTGGGGTAGCCAGGAGGAAAGCATGGCCAGCCATAGAGAAATGCTTATTGAAATTCTGGATTATCGTGGATTTATCGGTGGTGACAGTGTTACCTAGCCTCAGTGCAGTGGGCAGCTGGGAGGAGGAGCTCTTATTCTCCATGGACTTTTTGGAGTTAGAGCTACAGGATGCAAATTTCTGTTTGAAAAAGCTAGCCTTTGCTTTCCTGACTGACTCCGTGTATTGGTTCCTGACTTCCCTGAAAAGTTGCATATCACGGGGACTATTCGATGCTAGTGCAGTCCGCCACAGGTGGCCTTTTATTGTCCCCGGGTTCTTGATATGCCACACCTGTCATGTGGATGGGTTATCTTGGCAAATGAGAAATGCTCACTAACAGGGATGTAAACAAATTTGTGCACAAAATTTGAGAGAAATAAGCTTTTTGTGCTTATGGAAAATGTCTGAGATCTTTTATTTCAGCTCATGAAACATGGGGCCGACACCTTACATGTTGCGTTTACAATGTTTGTTCAGTATATACAGTAAAATAGTTCTTATTCCATTGTGCGCTGGAATACAATATTATACCATCATTAAATAGACCTGACAATGTTTTCAGATCCGTTTTTATTTGCCACAGATATTTTCCTTGAAATATGAATACATTTGTATGAATATGTACTGTATGACTAATGCATTTTACAGTACAGGCTAAGCAATGAAAAAATGGTCTGTTTCAGAAAATAGTATAGTGAAACACATGGAAATTATAATGCAGTATATATGAGTAGCTGTGTTTCTCATGGACTATTTTTCAGGTCCTCCTGTGAATGTCACCATCAACCTGTTCATCAACAGCTTTGGGTCCATCACAGAAACCACTATGGTGAGGGCTTTTTATCCTCATCCACCTTTCCTCCAAACAGCGGCTGTTCGCTCACTTTAATAGACTGTCTCTTTTCTACTATAACTACCATAGGACTATCGGCTCAATGTGTTTCTACGGCAACAATGGAATGACCCACGACTAGCCTATAAGGAGTACCCTGACGACTCTGGACCCTTCCATGTTGGACTCCATCTGGAAACCTGACCTTTTCTTTGCCAATGAAAAAGGGGCAAACTTTCACGAAGTCACCACAGACAACAAACTGCTGCGGATATTTCAAAATGGGAATGTCCTCTACAGTATCAGGTGGCCGATGTCTCTAAAACAGTGTCTCCTCATAATGATATATAAGAGTATTTATAACATGTGATCAGTAACAATAATGATCAACACTCAATTTGAAGCCACAAGTAAGATTAGTGTACAAAGCTCCCCATACCTGTCTTCTAGTCACCCTCTCACTATGTGCTTCTGGTTCTGTGAGTCAGGTTAACTCTGATCCTGTCCTGCCCTATGGATCTGATGAACTTCCCTATGGACATTCAGACATGCTCTATGCAGCTGGAAAGCTGTGAGTTTTACCTCTTTTTTTATGCATTCTTTGCACTTGGCTAGTTTCACTTCCTGGTGCCTCTTTTTCCCCATTCTCTACACTTGACTAGACAGGCTTTTGATGTTGACAACTTTATATATAAACTTGCCTCTCCCTCTGTAGCAGGCTAGATCATGAATAAAAGAAACCCGTGTTCTCCCTTCTCCTCTGTGCTCTAGTTGGCTACACCATGAATGACCTGTGTTTCCAGTGGCTTTCAGTTGTTTACCTGCATGTTGAGGTTCTAACACTTATTCATCTGTTTGTAGGTATCTTATGTGAAGGCCATTGATATCTGGATGGCTGTGTGTCTTCTTTTTGTGTTCGCTGCACTGCTGGAGTATGCAGCAGTAAACTTTGTCTCACGACAGCACAAAGAGTTCTTCAGACTGAGGAAAAAGATCAAAGAACAACAGCGGCAGAGAACTGTGAGTACAAGACCCTGTGCAGCCCACTCCCTCAGGCTGCTGTCACCTGCTATTCCCTCTAGGCCCTGTTATGCAGCAGCAACACAGTTCAGCTGGCTGTCGTATCATGCTGGGAGATCCACAGACCTGTTCTGAATTTGTCATTTTCTTCCTTCTTCTTGCCATAATTGCTTGGCTTTCCGTTTCACTTCGGACCTCAAAATAAACAAGTAACCCAAAAGAGTGATCAAAAAAAGAATTATCTGGAATTATTGAACTGACTTGAGGTAGTAGTTTGTCTGTAGCTCCACAGTTAGCCTTCCACTATATTATGAAAATGTCCAATACTTTTCCCTGACACCTCCATCTAGATCAGTTCCAGGGACCAGGTAGCCTACTGTTTTACCTAAGTCTCATCTTATTTTGAGACCTTTACACATTCAGTTGGTATTTCTCAGACTCTGTTAACATACTTGAATGTCATCAGTAATGTGTCACAGCATGTTGTTTAGATTGAATCACAGTATTCCCGTATGCCTGCTAAACCTCCATGTTGCTCTGGCTCTATCAGCAGGGAAGTGGAAGTGGTGAGAGCAGCAAAGTCAAAGGTAACAGCGTGCCAGGCAACAACACCTGCCAGGGGACCTTGTCTGGCCCTCAGCAGTGCAGTGTCTGTGCCAGGGTAAAAACGCCTATTTTTCTCACATTGACTGGAGTCTAGTTTAATGGGGATATTCCACTGTTTGTTAACTTAGAAAATCAAAATGGTAGATTTCAGTGATACGGTTGTCATCGCTATCTGTTTAATCTCTCTCGTGAAATGTATTCATCACAAAATCCAAGTCCTTTGCCACATTATAATACTGTATGTGGAGAAAATGTTGCAGGTTGAGGGTGACAGACATATTTGACCCTTTTCCTTTTGCTCTTTCCTAGGAGCAGGCACTGGCAGAGCAGAGTCAGGCCTATTTTCTCCATAGTTATGGAGTAGCAGAAGATGCACCACCAGAGATGGATGCCCCAATCTTTCAGGCCTTACCTCCTGGGTTTCCACTGTATGACATCCGCAGGCCATTTGTAGATCGGGCAAAAAGGATTGACACTATATCCAGGGCTGTGTTCCCTCTGAGTTTCCTTTGCTTCAATGTTTTCTATTGGCTCACCTACAAAGTGCTACGGAATGAAGCCATCTGAGCTACTCTGTGACAAACCAACATCTGAGGACTGAATTATAGCACTAGAAACCAATACCGAGTTGAATCTTCCACAGAACACTTTGAGACAATGCTAAAATCCATCAGCTGTGCCAATGGATAAATAACTGACTGCATGTCCAGTTCCATTCATTTTTTTATGAAAGTAAGCAAACTTGATGTCTCTTCGAAGTGTCATCCGTAAGTTTTTTTTTACAATTCCAATGGAACGCACTAATGGCATATAGGCCCTCTTGCACTATGGATACTTTTAATGTCACCCCCATGGAGGGCACAAGTCCAGATATTGAAGCAGGACTGCATGGAAAAATATATATTTTTTGGTATTTCAGAATTATTTATTTTGTACTCTTGTGGATTGCCACATTAGCAAATCATAAACCCCTACAAATATATTGATTTCAACATATGGTACACTTTATGTAATTGTACATTATTGGTACAGAAGTGAATGCTGGACATATTGAATTGTCTAGTTAGGCAATGTCCTTGATTATCATACTGTGTCAAGTATTGACTTTGTCATCCTCAATTAAACAAATCAAAAAGGTGAGATCAAAGCTGGGACAGAGAGACTGAAAAACAGCTTCTATCTCAAGGCCATCAGACTGATAAACAGCCAACATACTGACTCAAATCTCTAGCCCCTTTAATAATAAAAAATTGGATGTAATGTGTCACTATCTTTTTTGCCTTTCTGTGACATCGGGTGGTGTAAGTGTCCTGGAGGGCAGGTAGTTTCCCTCCGGTGATGCGTTGTGCAGACCTCACTACCCTCTGGAGAGCCTTACGGTTGTGGGCGGAGCAGTTGCCGTACCAGGCGATGATACAGCCCGACAGGATGCTCTCGATTGTGCATCTGTAAAAGTTTGTGAGTGTTTTTGGTGACAAGCCAAATTTCTTCAGCCGCCTGAGGTTGAAGAGGCGCTGTTGTGCCTTCACCACGCTATGTGTGGGTGGACCATTTGTTTGTCCGTGATGTGTACGCCGAGGAACTTAAAACGTTCCACCTTCTCCACTACTGTCCCGTCGATGTGCATAGGGGCGTGCTCCTGCTGTTTCCTGAAGTCCACGATCATCTCCTTTGTTTTGTTGACGTTGAGTGTGAGGTTATTTTCCGAGGGCCCTCACCTCCTCCCTGTAGGCCGTCTTGTCGTTGTCGGTAATCAAGCCTACAACTGTAGTGTCGTCTGCAAACTTGATTTGAGTTGTGGGTGAACAGGGAGTACAGGAAAGGGCTGAGAACGCACCATTGTGGGGCCCCAGTGTTGAGGATCAGCGGGGTGATGTTTCCTACCCTCACCACCTGGGGGCGGCCCATCAGGAAGTCCAGAACCCAGTTGCACAGGGCGGGGTCGAGACCCAGGGTCTCAAGCTTAATGACGAGTTTGGAGGGTACTATTGTGTTAAATGCTGAGCTGTAGTCAATGTACAGCATTCTTACATAGGTATTCCTCTTGTCCAGATGGGTTAGGGCAGTGTGATTGGGGCGGTAAGCAAATTGGAGTGGGTCTAGGGTGTCAGGTAGGGTGGAGGTGATATGATCCTTGATTAATCTCGCAAAGCACTTCATGATGACGGAAGTGAGTGCTACGGGGCGATAGTTGTTTAGCTTAGTTACCGTAGCTTTCTTGGGAACAGGAACAATTGTGGAACAGCAGACTGGGATTGATTGAATAGGTCTGTAAACTCACCAGCGAGCTGGTCTGCACATGCTCTGAGGACACGGCTAGGGATGCCGTCTGGGCCGGCAGCTTTGCGAGGGTTAACAAGTTTAAATGTTTTACTCACGTTGACTGCGGTGAAGGAGAGCCCGCAGGTTTTGGTAGCGGGCTGTGTTGGTGGCACTGTATTGTCCTCAAAGCGAGCGAAGAAGTTTAGTTTGTCTGGGAGCAAGACATCAGGGTCTGCGACAGGGCTGGTTTTCTTTTTGTAGTTCGTGATTGACTGTAGACACTGCCACGTGTCTGAGCCGTTGAATTGCGACTACTTTGTCTCTATACTGATGCTTAGCTTGTTTGATTGGCTTGGAGGGAATAGCTACACTGTTTGTTTCCGGTCGCCTTTCCCTGATTAAAAGCAGTGGTTCGCGCGAATGCTGCCACAGTTTCTGGTTTGGGAAGGTTTTAATAGTAGCAGTGGGTACAACATCACTGATGCACTTGCTAATAAACTCGCTCACCGAATACATCAATGTTGTTCGACGCTATCCCGGAACACATCCCAGTCTACGTGATCGAAGCGTGGAATCAGATTGAACAGACCTGAGCACGGGCATTTCCTGTTATAGTTTCTGTCTATAGGCTGGGAGCAACAAAATGGAGCCGTGGTCAGAATTGCATTATCATGTGTAACTGCATGTGTCAGACAATTCAAGATCACTTGTCTGACTAGATCCAATGTTTCAACGTATACTAGAGGTTTATTATAAAGTGACAACAGTACAAGTTCAGGTACAGTTAGAATACATATTTTATTGATAAAAGTGGCCCAAGAAAAGAGAAACAGTTTAAAACTGGATGACCTGGCCCTGAAAGAGTAAGAAAAAGGATAGCGATTAGGTAAAAAAATATAACATTTCACAGATTGCTGCAAATAGATTCAAATCACCATCTATAAGAAGCTAAATTGTCTTAGTGTCCATCTCATTAACACCACCATCTGCTTCGTGCCTACCTTTCACAATTAGGCACAAAGGATTGCTGGCTCTCAAAATTGAGGAGAACCAGTACTATTACCTTCCTCTTCTTGTCTCCTCCCAGTTCAAAGTGTTTGCATCGCTTGATGGGAACCATTCTCTTTTGCCGACAGTTGGGCTCCACACACTCCAGCCTCAACACAATCTTCTTTGTAGTTTTAGCCTGCAGGACAAATCACAAGGGTTCAAGCATGCAACATAAAAATATGGAAATCATTCATGTGCCGACTAGAGTAGACATGGTAACTAAAACAGAGGCAATTTGCAAACAAGTCCCATCTTTAGAAGGGAAGACTAGGGTAACAGTGCATTTGTAAAATATTTCCCCATTGTGATTCTTGCATACCTTCTTCCTGAAAATAGGCTTTGTCTGGCCACCATAACCAGATTGTTTTCGGTCGTATCTCCTTTTGCCTAAAATACATTGTTACCTGATTAATGCATGTTGAGGTAGACACCACGCATAAATGCATGTCAATGTTCAAGCAGACAGACTGGGAAGTAACGACACATGGCAGCTCTGCTTCTATCTCCTAAGTTTAAAAAGTTACAAGCATTTCGCTACAACCGCAATAACTTCTGCTAAATATGTGTATGTGACCAATACAATTTGATTTGCACGTTAAACACCGTAGCAAACTTACCCTGTGCATACAGAGAATCCTTGCCCTTCTTGTACTGGGTAACTTTGTGAGTTTGATGTTTTTTACATTTCTTGCAGTAAGTCCTGCGGGTCTTCGGTACGTTTACCTAGATACAACATAAACACTAGTAAACGACTGAACCAAAGATATAGTTAAGACTTCACTCCACTGAAGCCTGTATCACATTGCTTGCTAGCAATTTCAATAACGTTAGCTAGCGATTTTGCTAAGTACACATTGGAAGTGTTCGCTTAGCTACCGTTAGCTACGTGGCTGGCTAGCTAACACCTCTGCGAATACGTTAGCTAGGGCCGCAAACAAATGGCTTGTATGTATGTCTGTACATTAGCTAATATACATATTAGAAAAAGTTATGAATTAGAAATGCGTGGAGAATAAACATACCATGACTGCACACTCCTGGGGCAGGTGCTCAAATGAAGAAAAATGTAAGGGACCACATGTAAATGACGTACACCGGTAGTAAACCGGAAATTCGTGGGTCGGCTGGAGAGCGTTCTCTAAACCTAACCATTTCCTAACCTTAACCTCAGTCTCCTAACCAGCTACGTTAATTATCTTAACCTGTTGTGTAAATTCTCCTAACCTGCTACGAAAAAGTCACTTCGGTATAGTGGCGTGAAAATTGTGCCGTTCTGTCGATAAAGTCCATTTAACAGAAGAGAATATCCTTGCATGGAAAGTACTGATAAGTGATTTGTATGGCTGTTCCCTCTGTGTGCCTACATTGTGACAATGAAATATAACTTTTTCATATATTTAAACTATTACTGAGAGACAGAATATTGAATACTGACATGAATAACTGCATGTGGAAATGTACTTTTGTGCAAAATAATTAAACGGTTAGAGAAACATTGAATTATGAATTGATTAATTCTTGAAAATGTAAAAATATCAACATCATGAAATATTACACATTGACAAAGATGGACCTGACACCACAAAACAACACATCATATTTCCATCCAGTAGTACATTTGGCCACTGGACATCCATAATGTACACTTATTTTGTAAAACGTATTCATTATCAGCCTGTTTGTTCATTACAGTGTTTTTTTAAGCTGGATAAAACACACATGGATCTCAGTAGTGATATGTGCTTGATGATAGTGAGAGGTATCTTGAAGGCTATCCGTTAACGATAGGTGTTGTTAGGTTCACAGTCTGGTCTCTGGAATGGCAAACAAGTCAAAAAGGTGATGCAACACCTATGGGGCCAAAAAGAAAAAGAACAGACATTTAAATGTACTAAGTACACACTATTAGAGAATATCCAGAGACGGTCAAAGAAGTCTGGCATACTTTTCAGACATATTTTTCTGATGTAATAAGGATTATGCAGTGGAGATATCTCATTGATCATTATCAGAAGAATGCAGCCTTTGTGCCAGGTTATCACCCCTTTGAACTTACCGTTCTCTCTGGTCTCTAAGGGGAAGACGTTCTTCAGTTGCTCTATGACCTGTTGAAGGTGATAGGCTGTAACACCCTGCTCTGGCTCCAAGGCCGGCCCTGATTACACATAAGGGAAAAAAAGGCATGAGGGCTCCCTTTTAGACAAGCCCCTAATGGCAACATGTCTTTGATAGTTAATCCTCATATCAAACTAGCATAGTATGTTACCTGGGGGTTCTGTGTTGGAGGCTCCTGAGCTTAGCTGTCTCCCCAGCTGGTCTCTTCGTGACACAGGAGAGTACACGGATGACGGTGTTCCAGTCGATACATTGTCCTCTGAACCCTCTCTGTTCTGTTGGACTCACAAAACATATTCTAATATCACAAGGAAATAAAAGGATGCACTTTCATGTGGACAGGACTGTGCATTTGAGGCATCCCCCTATTTGCTAACCTCTGGCTGAGACTCACCTGTTGTAGAATCTCCCTGAGCCGGTGAAGCTGGGACTCTAGCTCCTTGTTGTGGTCCTCCAGGATCTGCATGCGGGTTTCCAGCCTGCCCTTATGGTGCCTCAGGTCTTTAGCCTCAGCCAGCAAGGCCTGGTCCTGGTAGTCCTCCTGGTCCACAGAGCCCTCCCTCAGGTGTGGACATGCCTGGGCCTCAGCGTGCTGCCACTTCAGACGTCGGTACTCCCCCTGGAGCACCCTGGGGGAAATTACACCTTTGTGACCCCAGGCACTCATTTGTGTTTTTATGTTTTCATCTATGCTCTTATGGCAGATCAGAGGTAAACAAATGATGATTGGATTCGATACCCTGATGGCAGAAATATTTTGATTTGTACGTGATTGGACTGACCTCACCACTCATGAAATGATAAGGACATGAGCGTTAGTGACCTCTCACCTGTTCTCGTTCTCCAGCATGGCCAGAGTCCTCTGCAGCTCATCCTGGGTCTCACAGCCTGTATAACCCAGGTAATGATGACAGGAGGCCAGGGAGTCCTGCTCCAGGCGGTCAAGATACTGATCCTCATCCCTGGCCATTAACAGAGGGAAGGACAGAATGAACTATGCGGACATGTAAGAAAGATAATGTAATGTTAATCTTGGACAGTCTCATTTTGTATCATTAAGTAAGAGCTTTTTATGATGAACTTACAAGCTCTCATTGAAGAAGGAGCAGTTCTGGTCCTCCATGTCAGCGAGTCTTGAACATAAGCAGACAGTAAAAACATACAGTACCAGTCAAAAGTTTGGACACACCTACTCATTCAAGGGTTTTTCTTTATTTGGACTATTATCTACATTGTAGAATAATAGTGAATACAACAAAACTATGAAATAACACATATGGAATCATGTAGTAACCAAACAAGTGTTAAATCAATATATAATTTTAGATTTTAGATTCTTCAAAGTAGCCACCCTTTGCCTTGATGACAGCTTTGCACACTCTTGGCATTCTCTCAACCAGATTCATGAGGTAGTCTCCTGTAATGCATTTCAATTAACAGGTGTGCCTTGTTAAAAGTTAATTTGTGGAATTTGTTTCCTTCTTATTGAGTTTGAGCCAATCAGTTGTGTTGTGACAAGGTAGGGGTGGTATACAGAAGAGAGACCTATTTGGTAAAAGACCAATTTCATATTATGGCAAGAACAGCTCAAATAGGCAAAGAGAAATGACAGTCCATCATTACTTTAAGACATGAAGGTCAGTCAATCCAGAAAATGTCAAGAACTTTGAAAGTTCTTCAAGTGCAGTCGCAAAAACCATCAAGCGATATGATGAAACTGACTCTCATGAGGACCGCCACAGGAAAGGAAGACCCAGAGTTACCTCTGCTGCAGAGGATAAGTTCATTAGAGTTAACTGCACCTCAGATTGCAGCCAAAATAAATGCTTCACAGAGTTCAAGTAGCAGACAAATCTCAACATCAACTGTTCAGAGGACACTGTGTGAATCAGGCCTTCATGCTCGAATTGCTGCAAAGAAACCACTACTAAAAGGACACCAATAATAAGAGACTTGCTTAGGCCAAGAAACACGAGCAATGGACATTAGACTGGTGGAAATCCATTCTTTGGTCCGATGAGTCAAAATGTGAGATTTTTGGTTCCAACCGCCGTGTCTTTGTGAGATGCGGAGTAGGTGAATGGATGATCTCCGCATGTGTGGTTCCCACTGTGAAGCATGGAGGAGGAGGTGTGATGGTGCTTTGCTGGTGACACTGTCAGTGATTTATTTAGAATTCAAGGCACACTTAACCAGCATGACTACCACAGCACAGATACACCATCCCATCTGATTGCGCTTAGTGGGACTATCATTTGTTTTTCCACAGGACAATGACACTAAACACACCTCCAGGCTGTGTAAGGGCTATTTGACCAAGGAGAGTGGTGGAGTGCTGCATCAGATGACCTGGCCTCCACAATCGCCCGATCTCAACCCAATTGAGATGGTTTAGGATGAGCTGGACCGCAGAGTGAAGGAAAAGCAGCCAACGAGTGCGGGAACTCCTTCAAGACTGTTGGAAAAGCATTCCAGGTGAAGCTGGTTGAGATAATGCCAGAGTGTGCAAAGCTGTCATCAAGGCAAAGGGTGGCTACTTTGAAGAATCTCAAATATAAAATATATTTGGATTTGTTTAACACTTTTTTTGTTACTACATGATTCCATATGTGATATTTCATAGTTTTGATGTCTCACTATTATTCTACAATGTAGAAAATAGTAAAAATAAAGAAAAACCCTTGAATGAGTAGGTGTTTCCAAACGTTTGACTGGTACTGTAGTTCACTGCGAGGTAAATGGAATATGTATCATGGGAGGGAATTCCAAGAAGTACAAATGCAGCAGTCTAAACATTACAAGGGGGAACAACTGTTGCTCCTTCTGTTGCTCCTAAATCAGGCTTCTGTGCTTTTCTGTAGACACTTTCCTTGGCAGAATTACATTTCTGTGTTTTCTTCACTTTTTGCTTAATTTCTTATAAACATGATCTTGCAGAGAAAGAGGACACGCCAGACTAAATGTTTTAATATGATTAAGCCAAAATAAGGAAGTCACGCCACTCCACCATACTCATTAGTGGCATCATGTTCATCTGTGTGGAGAAGATTATTTCAGAGAAAAGGCACATCGTGAGCAGTGCTGCTGAGGGCCGAATGTAGGGACAGATAAAGACTGCATGCATTGATAGTGAACAGATGAAAATTAAGAAGTTACTAGAGAAGTTTTTCTTCACTGACATTGAAGTAAAGAAACTGACAAATGTGTGGCAGTGTTCAGCAGGCTGCTGATCTCAGCCCAGCTGTTCCAAATATAGGCTGCAGGAGTTATTGCCTGAGAAACTGGATTATAGGGTTCTGTGGACACTGCTAACCTTCAGCGTGCTTTCCTCCTGGCCCTAGCGCTGGTAGGCTTCAGGCTCACTTTTCTGACTCAGCCTGACCCAACACCCCCAGGGTGAAGTCCACCCAGCTAATGGGCAGCAGCAGGTGGCTGATGCTATATTAGGATTTCTTGACTCATACCTGCAGGCATAGTGCTCAATCCTGGAGTGTGTGTCCGAGTGGGGAAGCCTCGGGGACGAGCTGGGCCTAAAGGAAGCACAGAGATGTCAATCAAAGTCAGGAGTCAATCTGTGCTGACAGTCTCCGGATGTGCCATCACATAAGACCTCCCAGGCTTTAGACCTAATTCTGTGGACTCACGTCTCCTCACTCCCTGACCTCAAGACAGACTGTACAGGCAGGTAGCCCCTCTGGGGATGCTTGCTGAAGTACTGCTTTGATCTGAACTTGTTCTTCAGTGTTTTGGCAAAATCACGCATCCTCTCCCCTGAAGTGGTCTGCCAGAGATCAGAAAATAATGTACATTTCAATTCCATGGGAATATTCTTGTAGCCATGCTTGGGTGTAGTATAGCATAATAAAATGAGTCTTACTGGGGTGTAATACTCCATGATGGGGTAAATTAAAGCTTTGGCCTTGGTAGTACGTCCGGACAGGAAGCAGCTCTGACAAATGTCCACATTGAACTGCTTGAGGCTTCTGTATCTGGGGGAAAAGGAGTTAAAAGCCTAAATATTATTGACATTCTCTATATGGTTAAAATGGTGTTCCCCTGTCGAGGCCCTGTGGTTCACCTGAAGCCTTTGATGGGACACTGTTTGCAGATGGAGCACTTGGCCTGGTGTTGGGCGTTCTCTGCCTGGACCACTCGCTGCAGCACGGGCAGCCACACAATGGACTGGGGCTCCAGGCTCATCCACTCCAGGAAGTTGGACAGCTGGATGGAGGTCTTCCCAGGAGCCTGCAGCCACACGGTGGGGAGGAGAAGAGGACCATGAGACCACCAGAGATCCCGAAGGCAGGGCCTGTGCTATCTGGCACCCTGAGGGCAGCTGGTCCCCTTCAGAGACTGACTAAGTAGAGCTGTAGTAAATTACTGGCGCTTCACAGTCATTCATTGCCAGAAATGATTCATGACATTGATGATAAGAAATGTTAAAGAAAAGCCTCATGAGTCACTAATGTTCATTACTGGACTAAATTCTCATTAAAAGGGTTTGAAAGGCACTCCATGTTAAATTTCTTGAGGGCCTTGATGAGAGAAATTGCATAATTAAGTTGTCATTCCCGTTTGGGTTCCAGTGGTGTGCTCTAATCCAGCTGTGGAGCCTGATAAAGCCTGTCTACTATAGTAGCATCCCGATGCCACTGGAGTGAAGGACTGCTGAGTATCTATCATGGGGACATACCAGAGGACAAATCACATGTTTACTACACAAAACAGACATGCATGTGGACATGCAAATATACACAACGTACACAAATACACCAATGTACACATATGTACCTCCGTAAAGCCCACACAAACAAGCTGACAGACAGCAAAAGGTCAGAGCGACAGAGCCTGTGGTAATTAGCCCTTTCAGATAAGTTAACACAGCCTATTAAAATGCCATGACCCCTTTGACATAGTTGACTGTTTACTAATCTCACTCAGATATGTCAAGATGAAGAGGCAGCAGACATATGACTGGCTGATCTAAAAGAGTCTATCAGAGGCGTTGATGTCTCAGTATTTATCATGAATGTTTGACATTAGCTTTTAACATTATACAGTTTGAGTTAGCATAACTGTCATCATAGATGGTTAGTTGAATAGGGCTCACAGTGTTTAATCAGGCATATGCATCTCTCCACCATGGTCTCAGAGCTACTCAGACTTATAAACAGCCTCAAATCCTCTGTGACATTAGTCTGCTGCTCACATTATTTGTTATAGATTACACCTTACAAATGCATAAAGAATGTTCAAAATCCACTTTGATAATCAACATCACATATCAAGATTGGAGATAATCTAATGACAAGAATCAGTTTTTAACACAGATTGGATTTTACTTATTGTAATCTCACACAATAACAGGGAATTAGATGGGGGAAACCTTAGCTATACTTAACAGTAGTAGCTAGTTTGACCAATGTAAATCCTAGCTCACCATGCGAAAGCAGCTGGCCACGCTTGGCTCCACATTGCTCCCTCCAAAGGCAGCCACCTCTCCTAGCTGCCATGGGATCTGGATTATCTCCTGAAGCAGGGCATTGAGGTGCTGCTGGTCAGCACATCCACCAGGCCCAGACACCTGCCAGAACAGATCTGACATACCCTCTCCTCAGACAGGACACAACCTATACTTCTCTGTACTCTTGAACTTGCTTGTAGTGATTATGTGAGTTACGGTTGATTGGAAATGCATCATATACAGTAACAAAGCACATCTTACATTTGCATTTCTCCTGAATGTCAGCATTGCATAGACACACCAGTCCTGTCTTGAAGGATAGGATTCTCACCTGCCCATTACGGCCACTAGAGGGTGCAGAGAGAGAAAAAGAGGAAGTCTCAGTGTTTGACTGCCACACAGTATGGAGTGAGGTGGATGTTTTTTCACAGTGGAAAACATTCTTACTCAACAGCGTCAACTGCCATCTAAGCATGAGATAATGCAGTAATACACCCTCACTATCCTTCTCACACACAAATGCACATGGTTCATTACCCACACGCATTCATAAGATATCCAGGTGTTAGCCCCAGAGCGCTAAACTCACTGTTTTGGCCTTCAGCCGCTCAGCTGAAGTGCATATGAATGCATCTATAGCCACACACACACGTTTACAGCTAACCTTGTGGGGGGACACAATTCAGTCCCAGTCAAAATCCTATTTTCCCTAACCCGTACTCTTACCTTAACCTTAACCCTAACCTCAAAACCAAACCTTAACCCTAAACCTAACCCTAATCTTAAAACCAACCCTAGCTCCTAACCCTAATTCTAAGCTTAACACTAACACTAACTCTACCCTTAACCCGCTACAAATAGCATTTGACCTCGTGGGGACTAACAAAATGTTCCCAGTTGGTCAAATGTTTGTTTGTTTACTACTCTTGTGGGGACTTCTGATCCCCACATGAAGTTAAACACGTCCACACAGTCTTCACACACACACACACACACACACACATACATACAATCGCCCAGGCACAAATGCACGCTATCCAAAGAGCGTAAATGCCGCAGTATAAAACACACACACACAAACTGAGCGCTGTCACGCATCATTGGATATTTATTTGATACTTGGTTGGTGATGTTGCCCTGGGGAATATTGTTCACTAAACTGAATGGCTAATCCAAGGAGCCCTGCTAAGAGTGATGTACTGTAGCTAAATTATCTAAGAGATAGAGAGAGCAACCCCTGATGTGGGACTGACCTAGGATGTCTCTTAGAGGAAGAGAGGAAGATGCAGAGAGAGATGGGGGAAAAATATTTAAGGTAAAGAGTGGAGAGAGTGACGTGTTACGGAATAGATAGTGATTGGGAATAGAAAGGCTAAAGGATAGACAAAAAGGGGAATAAACTGTAGAAAATTAAGAAGATGTTCCATTAGACAGACCTGTCGTATACATTGAGCAGCCAGTTGAGACACATGTCCACACAGAGCGGGATGTTGAGCAAGACGCCATGTTTCTCCTTCAGCTGCTCGTACAGGCTGGTCAGAGCATGGATGACCTCCAGCACATCCATAACCTCAACAGCTTCCACCACGGGGTCATCGTACCCCGACCCCAGGCCCTGGAAAACCGCTGCCACACAGCCAAGGCTCAGCTTGTCCACTTTGGGTAGAGGGGAAAGGGAGAAGGTCGCTAGCTGTGACACTACTGCTGCGGTGATTGAGTGGGGCAATTAATATGACAGGCCACTGGACACAGTAACACACTCACATCTCAAGGCCTGTTGTACACGTCGCAGCTTCATGGCTGTTCGGTAGGCAGAGAACCTGATATTGTTCAGATCAGCTGGGGAAAGATGGTAAATAATGGCATCTTTAGATCAACACTATAATAGGAAGCATCCTTGCAATCATATGGCGATCCTTTTCTTCAGTCTTACCAAGTGCCTGGTAGAGCTCTTTCATTTGTGGATGATCCCAACAAGTGGTCTGGGTTTGATGGCTGTAGCAAGAGAGAGTAACATGTGGAGAGACGTAGAGGGACAGAGGTCATAGTAAATATTGAGGTCACAGTAAACAAACTGGGACACGGGTCACAAAAAGAGGGAAACTGTTGTGACATGCTAGTGGTTCTTCCCTTAAAAGTTGCGGCCTTATTGCAGCACAGCTTGCAGAGTGCCGCATAATTATATGGCACGTTATTTAAGTGTCAGCTATTGTGCCAGAATGACACAATTTACCCCAATCTGCCACCATCTACCACAAACGGTCGCGGCATAAGCTCTAAACTTTTAAAGGAAGAACCACTGTATGCTGCTAGACTTGTATTTGTGCTGGAAGGCTGATGTTTTTTCACACTGGTTTTGTGTTTTTATTTATGCTTACTTAATGTAGTATGGCACTTTGTTGGGCGATATGGCACGTTCCCATGGAATCTGCACTGAACCTAAAATGAAACAATGTAAATCAAGCAAGCACAACAATGCAGCATGGAAAATGTAAACAGAAGAGCAAGGGCACACAGCATGGCAAATGTAACCAGTGTTCTGAGGGGGTTCTCCAGCAGAGAGAGAGAGACACAGCTTACCAGAGAGGAAATGCTGGGACCTGGGTCCAAAGTCTCTGTGGGCATCCTGCAGATGCCTCAGCCTCTTCTCAGTGGACTCCTGCAACAGGGAAACACACACACTACAGCACACACATCTCTAAGCCTGCTACAGCACATTCCCAGGGACAGAGTAACATACTACACGGGATCTGACAAGAGGCTTTAGAAAAGTGATGGGAAAAATGAGACTGCTGGAGAACATTGTTGCAGGGGAAGATCAGGATTGTAAAATCTCATATAGGATTTTAGCCTCTCCCTTTTTTGTACCTCCAGCAGTTTCCACCTGGTGTTGAGTTGCTGCAGACCCTGGGTGTTGTCCTCTGATAGGGGGACACTGGAGATGGTCAGCTGGTGGACTAGCTGGTTGACATGCTTCATGCCCTCCTGACCCTGAGTCAGCTCCTCCTGGAACAACTACAACATAGAGGCCATGCCAGTCACTAACATGGCAACCATTTGCCAATCATAACACAACATCCTGGTATGTAGGGTCTTTGACCAAATATGCTGTATCTGCTGGTAAAGCAATCTAGAATAAATCAAACTTTATAATGTGCAGAGAATAGCTGCTAATTTAGTTATTCTATTCCCATGCACACACATTAAGCATTTGGAGCATATCAGCTCATTTTCAATGTCAGTCTAAGTAGTCATTATATAATGCAAAATAAAAATGGACCTTGGTAGTGGAAAACAAAAATGGTTGTATGTTGTTGATTCCTGCATACCTTGGTGGCGTCGATGTGGTCCTGCAGTGAGTCAATGAGGAGGTCTCCTATGGGCCCCCAGGCCTCCTGCACCCCCTCAGCCTGCTCTATGTCCAGGCACAGCTCCTCCACAGCCCCCTGTAGCTCTGTGAGGCGCTCCAGAGTACACTGCATGTGTTTGTGGCGCTGAACACTGCGTGACATCACACTCTCCCACAGGTCTCCGGCCACTGCGGCCTGCCTCAACACCCAGCGACTGACACTCTGCTGCCGAGTACTCACGTCTACAGACAGGAGATGCAGAGGAACATAAAGGGCAGATCTCACTGGAGAGACAATGACAAATCAGGATTCATCTTATTATGAAATAAGCATTTTCTTCCTAACCAGGAACACATAACTTCTTAGTCTGATAATTGGGTTTGCCATATCTTGTTGACTTCCCCACCTTTGCTGTCATCTGGATCCACAGTGGCCCATTGTGACAGAAAGGCCTGAGCGGACTCCAACACCGAGTAAATAAAGGGTCCCCGAGACTTTAACTCCTCAACGAAAACCTAAAGAAGAGAACAAAACAGACATCCGTTTTATCGTCATTCTATCTGCTCTGGGTTAAGTGCTGTACATAGCAGCATAACAAGACTTAACGTTAATAAACTAGAAAACTGGAGTATGCACAAGACACTGGATATCTTGTTTTTTTTCATCCTTGTAACTGAATTAGATAACAGACCTCTGTGGACTTGCAAATATAGCCAGGAGCAAACAAGAGAAGAAATATTCACACGCTCAGGCTCCAGACTGAATCTGTGTTGATTTCCAATGACAATACATTCAGACTACATCATAATGTGGGTTGACGTACTCTCTCTCTATTTAGAATTTCACTTGGACTACATTTCATACATTGGGAATTTGCGATTCAGTACAACCGACAGACGTCAAAGACTGTAGAGATGATTTTTCACGGGCATATAAAGATCATCAAAACCATTCTTGCCAACCGCCCCATAAACAATGGCTTAATGTGAAATAACTGTACAAGGCCATTTTTATGCTAATATTTTATTTATATACGGCACATGTATATTGTGTACATATCCTGCAAAAAAAATTGACAATAAAAGTCAAACATAAAATGTTCACCACTGTTCAAAAGTTTGGGGTCACTTAGAAATGCCCTTGTTTTTTAAAGAAAAGCCATTTTTTTGTCTATTAAAATAACATACATTTGATCAGAAATACAGTGTAGACATTTTTAATGTTGTAAATGACTATTGTAGCAGGAAACAGCTTATTTTTTATGGAATATCTACATAGACGTACAGAGGCCCATTATCAGCAACCATCACTCCTGTGTTCCAATGGCACGTTGTGTTAGCTAATCCAAGTGTATCATTTTAAAAGGCTAATTGATCATTAGAAAACCATTTTGCAATTATGTTAGCATAGCTGAAAACTGTTGTCTGATTGAAGAAGCAATAAAATTGGCCTTAGACTAGTTGAGTATCTGGAGCATCAGCATTTGTGGGCTCGATTACAGGCTCAAAATGGCCAGAAACAAATAACTTTCTTCTGAAACTCGTCAGTCTATTCTTGTTCTGAGAAATGAAGGCTATTCCATGCGAGAAATTGCCAAGAAACTGAAGATCTCGTACAACGCAGTGTACTACTCGCTTCACAGAACAGCACAAACTGGCTCTAACCAGAATAGAAAGAGGAGTGGGAGGCCCCGGTGCACAACTGAGCAAGAGGACAAGCACATTAGAGTGTCTAGTTTGAGAAACAGATGCCTCACAAGTCCTCAACTGGCAGCTTCATTAAATAGTACCCGCAAAACACCAGTCTCAATGTCAACAGTGAAGAAGCGACTCTGGGATGCTAGCCTTCTAGGCAGAATTGCAAAGAAAAAGCCATATCTCTGTCCTGTGTCTGTGTACTTTTGCCCATCTTAATCTTTTATTTTTATTGGCCAGTCTGAGATATGGCTTTTTCTTTGCAACTCTGCCTAGAAGGCCAGCATCCCGGAGTCGCCTCTTCACTCAACTGACGTTGAGACTGGTGTTTTGCGGGTACTGACGCTCCAGATACTCAACTAGTCTATAGAAGGACAGTTTTATTGCTTCTTTAATCAGAACAACAGTTTTCAGCTGTGCTAACATAATTGCAAAATGGTTTTCTAAGGATCAATTAGCCTTTTAAAATGATAAACTTGGATTAGCTAACACAACGTGCCATTGGAACACAGGAGTGATGGTTGCTGATAATGGGCCACTGTACACCTATGTAGATATTACATTTTTAAAAATCTGCCGTTTCCAGTTACAATAGTCATTTACAACATTAACAATGTCTACACTGTATTTCTGATCAAATGTATGTTATTTTAATGGACAAAAAATGTTTTTATTTCAAAAACAAGGACATTTCTAAGTGACCCCAAACTTTTGAACAATAGTGTATATCTCATAGATTGTTTTGGCCTACCTGATGTACCTCACTCTGATGCTTGTAGCTTGTTATATCGCCATGTAAAGGCAAACTGTCAGATAGCTCCTCATCCTTCACAGATAGCCAATCAATGATGCCCTGTAGCGAACGCTGAAGCCTCTCATTAATGTCTGAGAGAGTCTCCAGTCCTACACTGTGTGGATTGAAAATACATTGAAACACAGACAAGCACGAATCGTACATACATTGTTAAATGTTGAGTAAATACAGCAATTTTCTCACAAATCATTCCAAAATATGTGAAAAGTTTGAAAGTGGGTAATCTTTATGTGTGGGTGGTTAAGAATTTCAAACACATTAATGGATGTATTTGAAATGTACTGTAATGACTTCCTCAGAAAACCGCGCCAGACCATGCTCTCCATCTAGGCCTATCAGCACAGTGCGAGAATCTCAATTGCATAAACCTCACATCCTCTCTCCTCGCCTCCTTCTCAAAACCTATTGGATGAGAAAGCCAGAGGTGAACTTCTCCAATGGGTTTTGAGAAGGAGGCGAGGGGAGACGACGTGAGGAGTATGCAATTGAGATTCTTCCAAAGATGCCCTAGAGTTCAACAGTGACCCCTGACCTGACCTAAACTTCAAGAGTCAATCAATGTCCTGCCAGAGGCTACTTCTGAGCCCAGCAGTCTGAATGAGGGAACCCTCAAACGCACAATCCAACATGGTACTGACAAGTAACATTCTTGCAGGGCATGTTCCCCTCTGTGTTATCTATGATTCAGAGCAACGTCTACTTTCTGTCAGTTCAATGTCAACACCAGCAATTAAAATGCTACATCCAGCCTGTCTATTAAGTGCTGTGAGAGTCAGTGGGGGTCCCTTCATGGTTTATGTGCTAATTAAAGCCTGGGCGATAAGCTCTGGGTTAGCACTAATTTACCCCGCTCTCCATAGAATTCTCCCTGGTTCAATAAGTTCCACTTTCCTCGGCAGTGACAAAAACAACACGGCACACAAGTAGCAATTTACCAAAACTGTAAACGGTAATCAAACAGGAAAATATAGAATTGACAAAACAGAGCCACAGACACTGGTCCAGAAAGTCAGGGGCTAAATTAACAGATGGCAGATGATAAGTAGCGTGATATAAATACATCTAGGAGGGCACATCACAACATATTTGGTAAAGAAAACACACCACAGTTAAGAATATTGTGGAATAAATATCTATTATAATAATGATAATAATTTTTTTTACTTTTATAGAGCTTTTCATTACAGACAGAATCTCCAACCGCTTGTTATTAAGCAAAATAAACAAGCAATTTAAAAATGATTATGTGATTTTACCATCACACAAATTTATGCTTCAAACTACCAGGGTTGTGTTTGACTTCTACTGGCATCACAGTAAAAATAAAATGGGTTGTTCTGTATGGAAGCTGAAAGCTAATGCCCGGGGAAATGCAGGGTTGCATCTCTCTTCTTTCGCTTGACTGGTTTACCTTGTGTAATAATTAACCCAGAAACATCAGTCCTCACATCAGCGTACACAAGACATACACACATGGACAGGCATAACACACACCCATACTGTACACACACACTGCACAAATAAACATGCTCTTCGTAGACTCATGCTCATATTAAGACTCAACTTATACATAATATTATGAAAACACATTCATGCACATTACATACAAAGTTCATACTAAGTATGTGTGGTTTCTGCAGATCCAAGGCTAACGATAACATTTCAGACATGGCCCGTCAACAGAAATACATACTTTCTGCCCAGTGCTATACACTTCTCTCTAAGCATTAGGAATAATGCATTATAAACAAATCCTGCCTCTGCAGAGTCCTACCTGGTGTTATGAGGACTGTGTTGGACTCCCCTACACCACAGACACATCTCACAGTCTTCACACTGCCCTCCCTGTTGGCTGGCTGGTCCTCTGCCATCTCTGGCCCACTCCTGGTCCCTCGGAACCCCAGGGTGTGGCTGTGGCTCACACTGACACTGTGGCATGGAGAGGCGTCCCCGAGCTAGATGAGACACAAGCAGGTACACATGACAGATGGCCATTACAATACAAACAAATAAACAGCAAACGTAGACAAGAATCGGACTAAATCTTTAAGTGATTTATTCCTGCAAACACACTACAGTAAAATGTGTCACTGCAAATAAGGCAACCATTCTGTGTCTTGTGCCTAATCTATGAGACTAAGCATTACTGCATACTGGGAGTCAGGCTGTCTAGCACTACATATGTAGGATCTTAATTTGACCTATATTATCATATCAAAATAGTCCTGCAGCAACAGGATTTGAACGGTTAGTCCATAATGTTGTTGATCGATGGTTAGGCTATTAGATGGCCAAACGTCAACTACATGAAAAGTGCAATACTGTTAATATGTGTGTTAGTGTGGGCTTTCAGTTAATTTATGCAAATCACAAAACTCATCTGCATTTACTAGGGAGCAGGAAGATTCTCAGCAACGAAAGAGTGCTCAATTTAAGATCCTACACACACATCATTGCCAGGAAAAACATAAAATGCTTGTGACAGACATAACTTGCAGGGCAGAGTCATTTGGCAAAAGAGCCCAATATCACACATAATACAGTTATTGTATGTCACAATATCTCAGTAAAACAGGACTAAACAGAAATGGTTTCCTTATCATTTAGGGCCCTCTCACTATCTTAAAAATATAATTTTGGTGAGAAGTGAGAACCTTGCCTATGTTTGCGATTAGAGTGATGTTTCCAAAGGAACTTGGGTATTAGCAGTGCAGTGCAGTTCGCGGGCCCCCGAAAGGTTAGAGTAAGCCCCTCACCCCCCTTTTACTTCAGAATAAATGTTTTCTTCCATGGTGCAGAAAGAAAAACGTGCAGTATTTATAGCGAATCTCATACGGTTTTACACATTTTGCCATGAGGCTGAGAGAAAATGTTGCTGTTTTAGAGTTCAGTACCTTGACACAAGGCGAGACCCAGATGCAGACACAGAAGGCAGATGGTTGGAGTCCTACAATATTTATTAATCCAATAGGGTAAGGCAATGGAATGGTCGTGGACAGGCAAAAGGGTCAAAACCAGTTCAGAGTCCAAAAGGTACCGAAGGGCAGGCCTTTTTTTTTTTACCTTGATAAGTTCAAGGTCAGGGCAGGCAGGATGATCAGGCAGTTGGTAAAGTAGTCCAGAGTCAGGCAGGTGTCAAAACCAGGAAGACTAACAAAAAGATAATAGCAAAAGGAGTACAGGAAAAATACACTGGTTGACTTAACTAACATACAAGGCAAACTGGCAAAGACAAAGAGGAAACACAGGGATAAATACACTGGGGAGAATAAGTGACACCTGGAGGGGGTGGAGACAATCACAAGGACAGGTGAAACAGACCAGGGTGTGACATTCAGAGATTTTTGAAAGACGGGACAATCTAAAAAAAAAAATATATATATATATATATATATTTATATTTATCTTAATATTAACAACATTTTAAAATATACACTGAACAAAAATATAAACACAACATCAAGTTTCAAGTTTCAATGTCACAAGTGCAGTGAAATGCCTTTCTTCCAAACGCAAAACAAGATTTTAAAGTTACAGTTCATAAGGAAATCAGTCAGTTGAAATAAATAAAGGCCTTAATCTATGTCACATGACTGGGAATACAGATATGCATCTGTTGGTCACAGATACCTTAAAAAAAGGTACAGTTGAAGTCGGAAGTTTACATACACTTAGGTTGGAGTCATTAAAACTCGTTTTTCAACCACCACAAATTTCTTGTTAACAACCTATAGTTTTGGCAAGTCGGTTAGGACATCTACTGTGTGCATGACACAAGTAATTTTTCCAACAATTGTTTACAGACAGATTATTTCACTTATAATACACTGTATCACAATTCCAGTGGGTCAGAAGTTTACATACGCTAAGTTGACTGTGCTTTTAAACAGCTTGGAAAATTCCAGAAAATGATGTCATGGCTTTAGAAGCTTCTGATAGGCTAAATGACATAATTTGAGTCAATTAGAGGTCTACCTGTGGATGTATTTCAGGCCTACCTTCAAACTCAGTGCCTCTTTGCTTGACATCATGGGAAAATCAAAAGAAATCAGCCAAGACCTCAGAAAAAAAGATTGTAGACCTTCACAAGTCTGGTTTCTTTCTTGGGAGCGATTTCCAAATGTCTGAAGGTACCACGTTCATCTGTACAAACAATAGTACTATTGCAAGAAACTACATTTATTTTGTTAATATCCATTATTGGCAGTTTTTAGATTATTTTTTTTTACTTTTTGGAAGAGTTTATAATTGTGATCCTTTGCTCCAAACAAGGGAATTTCCAAGCATAGAGCCGACATGGAAATTAATAATATTGAAAGTATTTTGAAAAATCCCCAAACAAATCTTTTCCCTTATAAAATTCCACTAAATGTCAATTTTAAGCAAAAAGATTATGCAACAAAATCCTTTTTTTTTTTTTACTATAAAAATAAAGTTGTTGTCCCGACTTTCAAGAATCTCTGAGCTAATTTCCTGCTATTCTACACATTTTGCCATGAGGTTGAGAGAAAATGTTGCTATTTTCCTGTAATTCTAAAAATGTCTTTCATATGCTATGCTATCTGGGGGGCCCGACCCCCTGGGCTCGGGGGTGTGTGCTACGCCAGTGCTGGCGCGGGAATTCAACTCTGTTGCCTGACAAGAAGCAAGTTTGTCTCACACTGTCTGCTCTTTGATACGTGATCTGATAAAAGCCGTTTAGATTCAATTTCTGGCTTAGGACCAGAGCTTGTGAGTTAGTGAAGTGCCCTTAAAAAAGAATGAACTGAAAAAACATTTTGACACTTACAACTGTGGCCTAAGGAATTACATTACAGAAAAAAGTGTCTGCATTTATGCATATATGCATATCCGCTGCTGTAAAGAAGTACTTATCATTATTTGTCGATGAGCACACAACTCAATACATCAAATTCCCTGAGTGAGATCTGATCTTCTCTGATTGAAAGGGTTTTTACAGTGGTGGTGGTCAACTAGTCTTTTTTCTACCTCCCAGCAGGCTCAACAGCCTGGTCTCATAGGCTAAACGTTATATAGTAAATGTGGTGGTGTGTGTGTCTATTTGTCAATAACAGCTTGTGCGTGATGTCTAATATTAAGGAAGTCTCGAGGTATTGCTCACCTGAGGTAGAGTACCTCATGATAAGCTGTAGACCACACTAACTACCAAGAGCTTTTTCAAACAGAAATGTGCATCCTGTAGTACTAACTCAAAAAAGTTCTGGAACACTGTAAAGTCCATGGAGAATTAGAGCACCTCCTCCCAGCTGCCCACTGCCCTGAGGCTAGGAAACACTGTCACCACTGATAAATCCACTATAATTGAGAATTTCAATAAGCATTTCTCTACGGCTGGCCATGCTTTCCACCTGGCTACCCCTACCCCGGTCAACTGCACGGCACCCTCCACAGCAACCCGCCAAAGACCCCACCATTTCTCCTTCACCCAAATCCAGATAGCTGATGTTATGAAAGAGCTGCAAAATCTGGACCCCTACAAATCAGCCGGGCTAGACAATCTGGACCCTCTCTTTCTAAAATGATCTGCCGAAATTGTTGCAACCCCTATTACTAGCCTGTTCAACCCCTCTTTCGTATCGTCTGAGATTCCCAAAGATTGGAAAGCTGCCGCGGTCATCCCCCTCTTCAAAGGGGGAGACACTCTAGACCCAAACTGCTACAGACCTATATCTATCCTACCCTGTCTTTCTAAGTACTTCGAAAGCCAAGTTAACAAACAGATCACCGACCATTTCGAATCCCACCGTACCTTCTCCGCTATGCAATCTGGTTTCAGAGCTGGTCATGGGTGCACCTCAGCCACGCTCAAGGTCCTAAACGACATCATAACCGCCATCAATAAGAGACATTACTGTGCAGCCGTATTCATCGACCTAGCCAAGGCATTCGACTCTGTCAATCACCACATTCTTATTGGCAGACTCGACAGCCTTGGTTTCTCAAATGACTGCCTCGCCTTGTTCACCAACTACTTCTCAGACAGAGTTCAGTGTGTCAAATCGGAGGGCCTGTTGTCCGGACCTCTGGCAGTCTCTATGGGGGTGCCACAGGGTTCAATCCTCGGGCCGACTCTCTTTTCTGTATACATCAATGATGTTGCTCTTGCTGCTGGTGATTCTCTGATACACCTCTACGCAGACAACACCATTCTGTATACTTCTGGCCCTTCTTTGGACACTGTGTTAACTAACATTCAGACGAGCTTCAATACCATACAACTCTCCTTCCGTGGCCTCCAACTGCTCTTAAACACAAGTAAAACTAAATGCATGCTATTCAACCGATCACTGCCCACACCTGCTCGCCCGTCCAGCATCACTATTCTGGACGGCTCTGACTTAGAATACGTGGACAACTACAAATACCTAGGTGTCTGGTTAGACTGTAAACTCTCCTTCCAGACTCACATTAAGCATCTCCAATCCAAAATTAAATCTAGAATTGGCTTCCTATATCGCAACAAAGCATCCTTCACTCATGCTGCCAAACATACCCTCGTAAAACTGACCATCCTACCGATCCTCAACTTCGGTGATGTCATCTATAAAATTGCCTCCAACACTCTACTCAACAAACTGGATGCAGTCTATCACAGTGCCACCCGTTCTGTCACCAAAGCCCCATACACTACCCACCATTGCGACCTGCACTCCCTCGTTGGTTGGCCCTCGCTTCATACTCGTCGCCAAACCCACTGGTTACAGGTTATCTACAAGTCTCTGCTAGGTAAAGCCCCACCTTATCTCAGCTCACTGGTCACCATAGCAGCACCCACTCGTAGCACGCGCTCCAGTAGTTATATCTCACTGGTCACCCCCAAAGCCAATTCCTCCTTTGGTCATCTTTCCTTCCAGTTCTCTGCTGCCAATGACTGGAACGAACTGCAAAAATCTCTGAAGCTGGAGACTCACATCTCCCTCACTAGCTTTAAGCACCAGCTGTCAGAGCAGCTCACAGATCACTGCACCTGTGCATAGCCCATCTGTAAACAGCCCATCTATCTACCTACATCATCCACATACTGTATTTATTTATTTATCTTGCTCCTTTGCACCCCAGTATCTCTACTTGCACATTCATCTTCTGCACATCTACCATTCCAGTGTTTTAATTGCTATATTGTAATTACTTCGCCACCATGGCCTATTCATTGCCTTAACTCCCTTATCTTACCTCGTTTGCACTCACTGTATATAGACTTTTTGTTTTCTTTTGTTCTACTGTATTATTGACTATGTTTTGTTTATTCCATGTGTAACTCTGTGTTGTTGTATGTGTCGAATTGCTATGCTTTATCTTGGCCAGGTCGCAGTTGCAAATGAGAACTTGTTCTCAACTAGTCTACCTGGTTAAATAAAGGTGAAAAAAAAAGAGTTTGCATCTATATTTTCCATAGCAGTCTATTTACCATCACAAACTGATGCTGGCACTAAGACCACACTCAACAAGCTGTATAAAGCCATAAGCAAACAATAAAGTGCTCATCCAGAAGCAGCACTCCAGTGGCTGGGGAAACTTAAATCCATTTTACCTCATTTCTACAAGCATGTCACATGTGCAACCAAAAGAAAAAAATACCTCTAGACCACCTGTACTCCACACACAGAGATGCGTACAAAGCTCTCCCTTGCCCGGGCCTCCCGAGTGGCGCAATGGTATAAGGCTGCGTCACTACATATCCTGTTTCGATCCCAGGCTGTGTTGCAGCCGGCCGTGACCGGGAAACCAACGTGGCGGGGCACAATTGGCCCCAGCATCGTCCGGGTTAGGGGAGGGTTTGGTTGGCCGGGTTGTCCTTGTCCCATTGCGCTCTAGAGACTCCTGTGGCGGGCCGGGCGCAGTGCACACTGACATGGATGCCAGGTGTACGGTGTTTCCTCTGACACATTGGTGCGGCTGGCTTCCGGGTTAAGCGGGCACTTTGTCAAGAAGCAGTGCAGCCTGGCGGGTTCGTGTTTCAGAGGAAGCACGGCTCTCGACCTTCGCCTCTCCCGAGTCCGTACGGGAGTTGCAGCGACGGGACAAAACTGTAAATACCAATTGGGGAGAAAAAAACCCATTTAAAATAAAAAGCTCTCCATTGCCCTCCATTTGGCAAATCTGACCAGGAAGTACCAGTGACGCGGATGCTACGCTACAGGACTGTTTTGCTAGCACAGACTGGAATATGTTCTGGGATTCATCCAATGGCATTGAGTAGTATACCACCTCAGTCACTGGCTTCATCAATAAGTGCATCGACAACATCGTCCCCACAGTGACCGAGCTAAAGGCTAGAGCTGCCGCTTTCAAGGAGTGGGACACTAATCCGGACACTTATAAGAAAGCCCACTATGGCCTCAGACGAACCATCAAACAGGCAAAGTGTCAATACAGGACTAAGATTGAATCCTACTACACCGGCTCTGACGCTTGTCGGATGTGGCAGGGCTTGCAAACTACTACGGACTACAAAGGGAAATCCAGCCGCAAGCTTCCCAGTGACTTGAGTCTACCAGACGGGCTAAATACTTTTTATGCTCGCTTCGAGGCAAGCAAAACTGAAGAATGCACAGAGCACCAGCTGTTCCGAACAACTATGTGATCACGCTCTCCATAGCAGGTATGAGCAAGACCTTTAAACAGGTCAACATTCAGGCCGCGGGGCCAGACAGATAACCAGGACGTGTATTCAGAGCATGCGCAGACCAACTGACAAGTGTCTTCACTGACATTTCAGCCTCTCCCTGATTGAGTATGTAATACCTACACGTTTCAAGCAGACCACCTTATTCCCTGTGCCCAAGAACGCAAGAGTAACCTGCCTAAATGACTACCGCCCCGTAGCACTGCCGTCAGTAGCCATGAAGTGCTTTGAAAGGCTGGTCATGGCTCACATCAACACCATCATCCTGGAAACCCTAGACCCACTCCAATTCGCATACTGCCCCAACAGATCCACAGATGAAGCAATCTCAATTGCACTCCACACTGCCCAGAGGGTAGTGCGTACAACCCAGTACATCACTGGGGCCAAGCTTCCTGCCATCCAGGACTTCTATACTAGGCGGTGCCAGAGGAAGGCCCAAAAAATTGTTGTCAAAGACTCCAGTCACCCAAGTCACAGACCGTTCTCTCTGCTACCACTACCACAATCTGTCGTTCTGCCCCTGAACATTCATTTGTTGTGTAGTAAATATTTCAACTATTATTTTCATTGTTTTTTCATTGTTTTTTTTCTGTAAGCGGTACTGGAGCACCAAGTCTAGGTCCAAAATGCTCCTCAACAGCTTCTACCCCCAAGCCATAAGACACATTGCACATTGATTCAGTACCAGTACCTCCTGTATATAGCCTCGTTATTGTTATTTTATTGTGTTACTTTTTTAAACTTTAGTTTATTTAGTAAATGTTTTCTTAACTCTATTTTCTTAAAACTGCATTGTTTATTAAGGGCTTGTAAGTAAGCATTTTCCAGTAAGGTCTACTACACCTGTTGTATTCGGCGCATGTGACAAATATTATTTTATTTTATTTTATTTAAATCCGGGACACTCAAATTAGTAAGACATTAAGTTTGGTATAACGTGAATGTCTAGCAACTCAAAGGTTACGAGTTCTAATCTCTTCACGGACAACTTTAGCATTTTAGCTCATTTGCAACTTTTCAGCTACTTACTACTTTTTAGCTACTTTGTAACTACTTAGCATGTTAGCTAACCCTTCCCATAACCCTATACCTTAACCCTTTAACCTAATTCCTAAACTTAACCCTAACACCTAACACTAATACCTAGCCTAGCTAACGTTAGCCACCTAGCCACCTAGCTAGAATTCGCAACATATTGTACGTTTTGCAAATTCATAACATATAATACGAAATGTAATTCATAACATATCATACGAAATGTATGATGGACATCCACAAATTAATACATACCATACGAAATGTAACATATCATACTAAATGGAATGTCTTGGAGAATACGAATAATACAAAAATTCCTGAGATAGGTTTGGCTCAACAACTCAATCAACTGTTGCACTTATTTTACTTTTAGCCCCACCACTAGAAAGCCTCAGACAGCCTCACTACAGCCCCAGACAGTCTGCAGTCTGCATCAGACCTGTTGACCTGTAGCCCTATTACATTGGCTGTGTAGAACTGGAGTTAGAGGCCTTTTTAAATCAAACTAAGATCCTACATCTGTAGTACCATAAGGCATGGATTGCCAAGAAAAACATATGGTGCATATGACAGACATAACTTGCAGGGCAGAGTCGGGGCGGCAGGTAGCCTAGTGGTTAGAGCGAAAGATTGCAAGATCGAATCCCGAGCTGACAAGGTTATAATCTGTTGTTCTGCACCTGAACAAGGCAGTTAACCCATTGTTCCTAGGCCATCATTGAAAATAAGATTTTGTTTTTAACTGACTTGCCTAGTTAAATAAAGGTAAAAAAAATCTTATATCTGTATGCTAGACAGACCTTTTCATTAGGCCACTCCAAGACATTTAAATGTTTCCCCTTATTAAACCACTCGAGTGTTGCTTTAGCAGTATGCTTAGGGTCATTGTCCTGCTGGAAGGTGAACCTCCGTCCCATTCTCAAATCTCTGGAAGACTGAAACAGGTTTCCTTCAAGAATTTCCCTGTAATTAAGCGCCATCCATCATTCCTTCAATTCTGACCAGTTTCCCAGTCCCTGCCGATGAAAAACATCCCCACAGCATGATGCTGCCACCACCATGGTTCACTATGGGGATGGTGTTCTCGGGGTGATGAGAAGTGTTGGGTTTGCACCAGACATAGCGTTTTCCAGGATGGCCAAAAGGCTCAATTTTAGTCTCATCTGACCAGAGTACCTTCTTCCATATGTTTGGGGAGTCTCCCACATGTTTGCTTATTTATTTATTTAAGCAATGGCTTTTTTCTGGCTACTCTTCTGTAAAGCCCAGCTTTGTGGAGTGTACGGCTTAAAGTGGTCCTATGGACAGATACAGATCCAATATCCGCTGTGGAGCTTTGCAGCTCCTTCAGGGTTATCTTTGGTCTCTTTGTTGCCTCTCTGATTAATGCCCTCCTTGCCTGGTCCATGAGTTTTGGCGGGCGGCTCTCTCTTGGCAGGTTTGTTGTGGTGCCATATTCTTTAAAAAAATGTATAATGGATTTAATGGTGCCCGTGGGATGTTCAAAGTTTTGGATATTTTTTATAACCCAACCCTGATCTGTACTTCTCCACAACTTTGTCCCTGACCTGTTTGGAAAGCTCATTGGTCTTCATAGTGCTGCTTGGTTGGTGTTGCAGACTCTGGGGCCTTTCAGAACAGGTGTATATATACTGAGATCATGTGACAGGTCATGTGACACTTAGATTGTACACAGGTAGACTTTATAACTAATTATGTGACTTCTGAATGTAATTGGTTGCACCAGATCTTATTTAGCGGCTTCATAGGGAGGGGGGGTTGGCGCCCCCCCCTTGGGTTGTGCCGTGGCGGAGATCTTTGTGGGCTATACCCGGCCTTGTCTCAGGATGGTAAGTTGGTGGTTGAAGATATCCCTCTAGTGGTGTGGGGGCTGTGCTTTGGCAAAGTGGGTGGGGTTATATCCTGCCTGTTTGGCCCTGTCCGGGGGTATCATCGGATGGGGCCACAGTGTCTCCTGACCCCTCCTGTCTCAGCCTCCAGTATTTATGCTGCAGTAGTTTATGTGTCGGGGGCTAGGGTCAGTTTGTTATATCTGGAGTACTTCTCCTGTCTTATCCGGTGTCCTGTGTGAATTTAAGTATGCTCTCTCTAATTCTCTCTTTCTTTCTCTCTCTCGGAGGACCTGAGCCCTAGGACCATGCCTCAGAACTACCTGGCATGATGACTATTTGCTGTCCCCAGTCCACCTGGCCGTGCTGCTGCTCCAGTTTCAACTGTTCTACCTGCGGCTATGGAACCCTGACCTGTTCACCGGACGTGCTACCTGTCCCAGACCTGCTGTTTTCAACTCTCTAGAGACTGCAGGAGCGGTAGAGATACTCTTAATGATCGGCTATGAAAAGCCAACTGACATTTACTCCTGAGGTGCTGACTTGCTGCACCCTCGACAACTACTGTGATTATTATTATTTGACCATGCTGGTAATTTATGAACATTTGAACATCTTGGCCATGTTCTGTTATAATCTCCACCCGGCACAGCCAGAAGAAAACTGGCCACCCCTCATAGCCTGGTTCCTCTCTAGGTTTCTTCCAAGGTTTTGGGCTTTCTAGGGAGTTTTTCCTAGCCACCGTGCTTCTACACCTGCATTGTTTACTGTTTGGGGTTTTATGCTGGGTTTCTGTACAGCACTTTGAGATATCAGCTGATGTAAGAAGGGCTATATAAATAGATTTGATTTGATAGCAAGGGGAGTGACAACATATGCACGCACAATGCATAGATAACTATTTTGTGTATGTCCATTGCATGAAATCCAAATAAAAATCCATTTAAATTACAGGTTGTAATGCAACAAAATAGGAAAAACGCCAAGGGGGGTGTAACAGCTGTCGTCTTCCTCCTCGTCTGAGGAGGAGAAGTTTGAAGGATCAGAGGACCAATGCGCAGCGTGGTAATTGTTCATCTTATTTAATGAAAGTGAACAACTCAAAATACAAAAACAACAAAGTGAAAACCGAAACAGTTCTATCTGGTGCAGACACACAAAGACTGAAAACAACCACCCACAAAACCCAACAGAAAACAGGCTACCTAAATATGGTTCCCAATCAGGGACAACGATTGACAGCTGCCTCTGATTGAGAACCATATCAGGCCAAACACAGAAAACCAACACAGAAATAGAAAACATAGATTACCCACCCAACTCACGCCCTGACCACACTAAAACAAAGAAAATACAAAAGAACTATGGTCAGAACGTGACAGCACCCCCCCCCCCCCCCCCCAAGGTGCGGACTCCAGCCGCAAAACCTGAACCTATAGGGGAGGGTCTGGGTGGGCATCTGTCCGCGGTGGAGGCTCTGGCGCTGGACGTGGACCCCACTCCACCATTGTCATTACCCGCTTCCGTGGCCTCCTAGGAACGGCGACCCTCACCGCCGACCTAGGATTGGCAACCCTACTAAATGGCCCCACTGGACTGAGGGGCGCCTCTGGACTGAGGGGCAGCTCCGGACTGAGGGGCAGCTCCGGACTGAGGGGCAGCTCCGGACTGAGGGGCAGCTCCGGACTGAGGGGCAGCTCAGAACTGAGGGGCAGCTCCGGACTGAAGGGCAGCACAGGACTGGCGGGCGGCTCTGGCGGCTCCTGACTGGCGGGCGGCTCTGGCGGCTCCTGACTGGCGGGCGGCTCTGGCGGCTCCTGACTGGCGGGCGGCTCTGGCGGCTCCTGACTGGCGGGCGGCTCTGGCGGCTCCTGACTGACGGGCGGCTCTGGCGGCTCCTGACTGACGGGCGGCTCTGGCGGCTCCTGACTGACGGGCGGCTCTGGCGGCTCCTGACTGACGGGCGGCTCTGGCGGCGCTGGACAGACGGGCGGCTCAGGTGGCGCTGGACAGACGGGCGGCTCAGGCGGCGCTGGACAGACGGGCGGCTCAGGCGGCGCTGGACAGACGGGCGGCTCAGGCGGCGCTGGACAGACGGGCGGCTCAGGCGGCGCTGGACAGACGGGCGGCTCAGGCGGCGCTGGACATACGGGCGGCTCAGGCGGCGCTGGACAGACGAGCGGCTCAGGCGGCGCTGGACAGACGGGCGGCTCAGGCGGCGCTGGACAGACGAGCGGCCCAGGTGGCGCTGGACAGACGGGCGGCTCAGGCGGCGCTGGACAGACGGGAGACTCTGGCCTGCTGAGGCGCACAGTAGGCCTGGTGCGTGGTGCCGGAACTGGTGGTACCGGACTGGGGACACGCACCACTGGGCGAGTGCGGGGAGGAGGAACAGGGCGTACTGGACTCTGGAGACGCACAGGAAACCTGGTGCGTGGTGTTGGCACTGGTGGTACTGGGCTGGTGCGAGGGGCTGCCACAGGCGGACTGGTGCGTGGAGAAGGTACTGGATAGACCGGACCGTGGAGGCGCACTACAGGTCTCGAGCACCGAGCCTGCCCAACCCTACCTGGCTGAATGCTCCCCGTAGCCAGGCCAGTGCGGCGAGGTGGAATAGCCCGCACTGGGCTGTGCTGGCGAACCGGGGACACCATGCGTAGGGCTGGTGCCATGTACACCGACCCGAGGAGACGCACTGGAGACCAGATGCGTAGAGCCGGCTTCATGGCACCTGGCTCGATGCCCACTCTAGCCCGGCTGATACGAGGTGCTGCTATGTACCGCACCGGGCTATGCCTGCTTACCGGGGACACCATGCGCATCTCTGCATAACACGGTGCCTGCCCGGCCGCTCTCTCTCCACGGTAAGCACGGGGAGTTGGCTCAGGTCTCCTACCTGGCTTAGCCACACTCCCCGTGTGCCCCCCCCAATAAATTTTTGGGGCTGCCTCTCTGGCTTCCAGCCGCGCTTTCGTGCAGCCTCCTCATACCACCGCCTCTCCGCTTTCGCTGCCTCCAGCTCAACTTTGGGGCGGCGATACTCACCAGCCTGTACCCAGGGTCCCTTGCCGTCCAGAATCTCCTCCCAAGTCCATTTCTCCAGATATCGCTGGTTCTCCTGTTGCTGCCCGTTACCACGCTGCTTGGTTCTATTTTGGTGGGTGGTTCTGTAACGGCTGTCGTCTTCCTCCTCGTCTGAGGAGGAGAAGTTTGAAGGATCAGAGGACCAATGCGCAGCGTGGTAATTGTTCATCTTATTTAATGAAAGTGAACAACTCAAAATACAAAAACAACAAAGTGAAAACCGAAACAGTTCTATCTGGTGCAGACACACAAAGACTGAAAACAACCACCCACAAAACCCAACAGAAAACAGGCTACCTAAATATGGTTCCCAATCAGGGACAACGATTGACAGCTGCCTCTGATTGAGAACCATATCAGGCCAAACACAGAAAACCAACACAGAAATATAAAACATAGATTACCCACCCAACTCACGACCTGACCACACTAAAACAAAGAAAATACAAAAGAACTATGGTCAGAACGTGACATGGGGTGAATACTTTTGCAAGGCACTGTATAACAGTAAAAGTAACTATTATTTTCAACCCAGCAAGCCTTGGAAATCCATGTTAAAGGTTTAGACATTCTCATCCTACCACAGAGAAAATCCTTTAAATAAACAGTTAAATTAATTCACTCCTCAGGCCTTCAAATTATTTAATGAGCACTCTTTCTGAAGACAAGTCTCTGAAATAATGAACTGTACAATGCAGAGAAATAAAATGGTTAATACGCTTAGCTGAGCAGAAAATCTAATTAATCTGGTGTTTTCAGCCAGAGAGGGAAACAAGTCAACACCTCGGTCTCTGCAAACTAACACGGACACACATACGGGATAAACGAACAAAGCAAACATTCAAAGTAAATCAACGTCATACGTAAATATCAATATTTGTCTATTGTGCAAAGACATGGCTTTTCCCCACAATAGCATTCAAGCTGTGGCAATTTGGTATCAGCATAAACAAAGCACTTTGGAATAAAACAAAGAAACAAACCCCTGCTTTGAACCCATTTTAAGCAGACCTCAGGGTTCCAGCAGCACTATATTAGTGTGGTTACTGCCTTTTATTTTATTTAACCTTTATTTTACTAGGCAAGTCAGTTAAGAACAAATTCTTATTTACAATGACGGCCTACCAAAACGCAAAAGGCCTCATGCGGGGACGGGGGCCTGGGATTCAAAATAAAAAATAAATACAATATAAATATAGGACAGATCACAACAAGAGAGACAACGCAACACTACATAAAGAGAGACCTAAGACAACAACATACTGTAACAAGGCAACACATGACAACACAGCATTGTAGCAACACAACATGGTAGCAGCACAAAACATGGTACAAACATTATTGGGCACAAACAACAGCACAAAGGGCAAGAAGGTATAGACAACAATACATCACACAAAGCAGCCACAACTGTCAGTAAGAGTGTCCATGATTGAGTCTTTGAATGAAGAGATTGAGATAAAACTGTCCAGTTTGAGTGTTTGTTGCAGCTCGTTCCAGTCGCTAGCTGCAGCGAACTGAAAAGAGGAGCGACCCAGGGATATGTGTGCTTTGGGGACCTTCAACAGAATGTGACTGACAGAACGGGTGTTGTATGTGGAGGATGAGGGCTGCCTTAAGTGTCTGGCACATGCACTTTAGTACAGACACTTTAGTAAAGAAGGCAAGTGCCTTCACAGCCCTCTATGTTGCCTGAGTGACTGAAAACCAAAGACACTTTATTAAAAGATTACAGTTTCAGAGTAATGCACATGCTTGACTGTTGTATTTCTACTTACGGTCAATGTCCCTGGTCAGGTTGGTGGTCATCCTGTCACGGAGCCCTGATTCCATTCCATTGGAGTGACTGTGGTCTGGAGGACATAGCATAATGTGCTGCTGTTTCACATGGATCCCCTCATGCAGTCTGTGAGTCTTTAACATACAATGACAGCATAACAATCTCAGACTGCTTAAGACTTCACATTAGTTAATTGCACTTCTGGGCAAATTGTGTAATACAACTCTTGATTGGTATGATGGAAAATACATAACTTACAAACTATTATCAACTACATAGAAATGAATGACTCGAGATATCATCACACACAGACAAAAGTGATTCACAGCTGAATCTTACCATTGTGCTCAATCGTTCCACAGACTGGACAATGTTCCGAGGACCACCAAAAGTCTCTGTGGCTCCTGAGAGAGAGGACGTCCACAATCTGCTCACTGCCACACCCGTCCTGCTGCATCACCCACAGCGCCAAAAGGAGCAGAGAAATTGAAAAGCAAATGAAAGCGAGCAGCCAGCAGCAACGGAGCCGATGAGGATAATGCCACATTAACTCATCCTCATCTTCACTGCACTCAAGTAGACTTCCAGAGGACAACACATGCACAGGGACCTCCAGCGCCTCAGAGAGCAGGCTGAGGGGGGAAGGGAAGGGTGAGGAGGGGAGGGGGTGGCTGAATCACTGGAACTGGCAATGTCTAGGTTCTCTATGGGGAAGGATTCTCTTGTGATGTCCAATATTACATATCTTCTGTGATGAGATGTTGTTAGGAGAATTAAGTTCTCATGTTCTTTAACCAATTAAATTAAATTACTCAGTCTGCTATATCAGGATTTGTAGGATACTGATAGAAAAAAAAAACAGACAGAGGCCCAGTCTACAATAGTCAAATGTTTATTTACGGGAACGTTCTGCCTATCATTTCCTGTACATTGGTCTATATACCTCACATTTCGTCATAAATGTCCCTCCTCCTCTCAGAAACAATGACAATATAGTTCACAAGTCTTCCTGTCATACATTGTCTGCCACCTGTTATACAATCTACTACAAGCCCAAGATCTCTTCCCTCCCTGGGTGGGGACAGAATGTCCTGTAAGGAACACAGTAGTAGAGCTTGTCTGTCGATAGCTCCTCTTATCTCATACATTGTCTCACACTTGCACCCTGCTTACATACTAAAAAGGAACAAAAAGTCCTAATTCTGACTAAAACTACACACATCAGATTTATAGATGTATGATTCTAAAAAATTTCATACAATCATACAATGACAGGGTAGTTTTAGTTATAGTTCTACGTTAAATGTATACATAATTTAGTCATTATTCATAAAAATCCCATAACAGATGTCTAGTGGTGCCTTATGGTATTCAATAAGTAAATGGGAAATAGCGGGGTTATCTTCATGCTATAATGAAAGCTATTCACAGTTCAAGGTAATTTCTTATTATGGCATGGTAGTACCCTGAGAACATATGTCTATACAAGGATTAATATCAGTATGTGCTTATAAAACCCAAATTCAGGGTCGCTCTCAGTGGTCAAACATTCGTTGACTACCAGCATTTAAAGTTTATGAAATCTATGGGATGAAATCTATAAACTATGAAATGGCACCACCTGGTGCCTGGATAGCAATTTACAGTAGATCTAACAGGGGAAGAGCTGTCCACCAGTGGTGTAAACTACTTAAGTAAAAATACTTTAAAGTACTACTTAAGTTGTTTTTTGGGGTATCTGTACTTTACTTTACTATTTCTATTTTTTACAACTTTTAATTTTACATCACTAAATTCCTAAAGAAAATATTATACTTTTTAATCCATACATTTCCCTGACAACCCAAAGTACTAGTTACATGTTGAATGCTTAGCAGAACAGGAAAATTGTGAAATTCACACATTTATCAAGATAACACATGGTCATCCCTACTGCCTATGTTCTGGGGGACTCACTAAACACACATGCATCTTTTGTAAATTATGTGTGTGTTGGTGTGTACCCTTGGCTATCCGGAAATTTTAAAAACAAGACAATGGTGCCGTCTGCTTTGCTTAATATAAGGAATATGAAATTATTTATACTTTTACTTTTGATACTTAAGTATATTTTAGCAATTGAATTTACTTTTACTCAACGATGACAATTGGGTTATTTTTCCACCACTGCTGTCCACCACACACCACACCCCACTCAATAAATGTCAGATGGCTACAACAACACATATTTGAAAATTCTACATTTTGTTCATCAATATTATCTAATTGGTATGCTTTTCACACAGACAGTTTAGTATGTTGTTTATGATATCCTGTGTGAGTTGAATACCAGCTAGAATGAAGCACATTTCAGAATTACAAATTGTAAAAAACATTCTGCTGTGCAGCTAGTACCCCACAATGTGTGTCAGCCATAGAGATAGATAGAGGACTCTAGATGGATATAACCAACGATGTATATACACTAAATGACTGACAATGGGCACTGTTTTGAAATCACCGCGCCTCCATCTTAGCACTCCCCCACCAGTCTAAAAAATATTTTATTATAGAAAAGTCAGATAAAAAAATTCCTGTCGTCATTATTGGGTATTAAGTTTTTCTGGACCCCGCAATGTTGAAGTTCACCCCTCCCCCTCTTAAAAATAATGTAATTGAATGTGTCAGCCAGACAGCCACTCACAAAGAATAGACCACCGATCACTGTGCATGGTGGTGAAATTGCGACATGTCTATGCAGCTGCATACCTATTGAATCAATTATAGGCTCTCTGTGGAGCCAGGGCATGTATAGCTTTGCTTTAGCTAATGGATAAATGTTTATTGGTAGGTGTATTTGGTTGTCATCTCTCATGTTAAGCCTAACATTTCAAGAAGCTATACACGGTGTTGCAATGCTATCAGTTTGAGACTTCTAGCTGGTGGCAATAAATACATTACTTGTTCAGTAATTAAAGTTGGAAATTCAAACATTGCCTGTTGTAAAATATATATATTTTGAATATACAACTGTCCTGTATAGGATACCTGAATGACATGAGCCGTACTCGCACTCTCTCCCAGCTTGGATAGAAAGTTGTTGTGCATAAATGTCACGAGAATTTTCAATCCCAATGATGATAACTCAACTATTTTATAACTTTGACCAATTCCCAGAGGTTTGTAAGACCCTGGGTTTAATAATAATTAGGCAAAGTCTCAGATTCCGCAAAAAGTGAATTCTTTATTCAGAGAGTACTCTGAAGTCAAAAATGCAAACACAGTCATTTTATAACTCCCACCCCCACCTACACACACACACACACACACACACACACACACACACACACACACACACACACACACACACACACACACACACACACACATATCACTTTCTACCATCCTGGCAGTTTCTAGCCGTTCCTCTCCTCCCTAGATTAGAGGGGCCTTGGAAGGGCCCTCTTTCCTGTTGTCAGTTTTCAGAATTATAACCAGGTCATGTGTAGTTCAGTTGTCCTTTGTATTCTCAACTCTACCCAGCTCATATTGCGAAATAGTAACACAATGGTCTAATCACACACATTATTAAATTATGACTCTAACACATTTCATACAATTATATGATTTCAGGGTGGAATACTTTAATCATTACTTTAAACATATAAATTCCTTTATCAATAAAACCAGTCTATTAATGTCAAATAATACAGTCAGTTCAACCTCAAAACACTTGCCTACTAGGGATTGTTTCATTATGCAGTGTACTATCTATAGCTTATACCGTATTTAGCAGCTATTTGACTGCTATTTAAAAATGTTTTATTAAAATGACATCAAATATCCTAACAATTACAAAAAAAGTAGTCACCTTGAGGATAAGTTCAGCTAATAGCCTACACAAATGGGCTGCAATATTCTAAGTAAATTAAATCAAATCCAACTTGAGAGACTCCCCTGGTCTCCTGAAGTCCTCTTTCTTTTGTGTGCAAATGTTTTCACTACGGCCTTTAGGTCCAGGTTGCGGGCCAGACTATTTCTATACTGATTATTGCCAACCCAGACTTTCCTGAGAAATAGTGGATTATATGTCCATTGCGCTACACACAATTTGAATTTATTGGCTGTCCAGTATTCAGACAACCTGTCCACAGAGCTTCCTATACAGTTACTATCTTTCCGTAACATGTTAAGGCCGGCAACTGAGGAGAATGAGAGGGTCAATTAAAGATGTTGCAGAACTGCTGTATTTGAAGCACCACTCCCTTTTGCCCAGTTTCCCTGTTGTTGCTACGGCAATCAAGCTGTTTTTACCATCCCTGTAACTGTTGCTTCTGTGTAGACATCGTTTTATAAGCTAAAACTCATAAAGAACTACCTAAGAAGCATTAGGCTCTCGGTCTGAAATGCACTTTTGAACACCTGAGTAAACGCCACTCAATGCACCGGCACCGTCGTAGCCTTGACCACACTCATTGCACTGGCACCGTCGTAGCCTTGACCACGCATTTGTTCACCAATATCCGCTTATACTTTCAATCGGTTAAAAAAAATATATATATTGCGGAGGCTGCTGGGGTGTCCGGTACGCCAGTGTGATGTCATCGCTGCTTGCACTGCTCCCTGTGCGCACTGAGTGCTAGTGTGCATGTGAAATTGGTCTGTATAAACCGGATGCAACTCGGATATAGACAGTCCATGAATCGGACATCTTGGATATTTCAGTGGTAGGGAGCTATCAGCCAATTGTCAGAGCATTGTCTTCTTCAAATTTGAATGCCTTTGGTTTGTAAATAGATTTTAGCTATATCACCACCATGTAGTGGCCACAATAAATGAATGACATGCAGGATTTGGTTCAGTACACCAGCACTGCAGGTGGCGGGCGGGTAAATCATCATGAATATAGCCTCAATGGCGCTGCCCATGCTGTCACAGATGCCATAATAGCCCAGATACGAAGATGAGTCCTCTATCTAGCTCTATGGTCTCAGCAGATCTCAGAGGTCGTGAAGACCACTTGTGGCATCTCACATTTGCTTGAATTCTATATAATCTCGCATAAACTATTATTTTGTTCAACCTGTATATGTATGTATTTACAATACCTCTGTTTGCAATGATGGTGGGGAACCACCAAAAATAGTAGACTTTGATACTTTTTAGACATACTGCTGACGTTTACAGAGGCCTCGAATAGCTTCCGTTTGTCAGTCGCGTTGATTGGACAGTAGACTGTGGGAATATCTTAATTTGAATTCTCCTCGCGTCCTCTCTCCTTCTCAAAACCCATTGTATGAGAAAGCCAGAGGTACCGCCCCTCTGATCTTCTCCTCCAATGGGTTTTGAGAAGGAGACGAGGAGAAAGGACGCGGGGTGACATAATTGAGATGGTCCCTGTTTCTGCTTCACTTGCCCAGTGAGCTACGGCGCACACTGGTAGAAGGACTCGGATATTCTATAACACTTCAATGGAGGAACAGCCCAAAGATCGGGCACAAGATAGACGATATCACCACTATGGAGAAGAAAGAAATCATATTCAATACAAATCATCTCTAAAAAATGATCAGATCTACTTCCAGTACCAGGAAACGCAGACGAAGAAAACAGGTCGGGCCATCCGGAAAAGTTAGCCAGCTAATACAAATTACTTAACTAGCTAGATAGCCACATTATTACCGACGTCAATGTAGCGTGCTAGCTCGCAAGACAGTCATAGCAGGATGGTAGCGAGCTGGTAAATATAAATTTAACCTATTAGTTAGCTGTGACTAGAGTTGGGTATGGCTAGTTTAGGGATAGTTAAACGTCGCGTGACAGCTGTCGCTGGTGGTTTGACAGAGGGGATTGACCTTGTGCGCCGGTTTTACCACCCATTTCTACATTTATGGTACTCTGACAATTCCCCTGTGTGACTAATTAGTCATTTTGTAGTTAAATTATTTTGTGACTTGAATACGTTGAGTTTACCCCACAAAGTAAGGGCCAATTTGGTATCAATTCCGTGAAATATTTTGTTAACAAAAACAAGCCGGCTCCACTGGAATGTTCTGAATTGCCATTTCCTGTCGGCCATGTTAGAAAATGTAAGCGGGGAAGCTAACGAGCTAGCTGGCTAATCCTAATAACGAGAGCGAGCATAAAATAAGTTTCAATGTTATTTTGTTTACAAATTACCACTTGGCTACAGTCAGGGCTACAAAAGTAAGATGCCTAGTTACTTAACTTAATTTTGAGACTTTCCAGTGATTTAAATAACTACTGGAGCTAGTGCCAGACATTTTACACTTACGCAGCTGCGGCTTGGTCGGGCCTGTTGCGTCTAACTATCCATGAAGCCACGCAAACATGTTAGCCTGGGTAGATGACCTGAGGAGTGTTAACACAGAATTGTCTTTCTAGTTAGCTGATTGATGCATAGGATTTAGATTTTTAATAAAAAATTCTGAAACAATTGCTTACTGATGTTTTAGCTACATGATTTGAAATGTAATTGTACCAGTTTCTTTAGACTAGTTTAGACTTGATGGTATGCATGCAAACAATTGTGCATACATTGAACCCTCGCTTCAGTTAAGATAAGGAGAAGAAAACGCTTAACACAATTTGTTATTCTATAACATTACTTAAGATGTTATTTTTTCACTCATATTGTAAACAGATATCTTAGGAGCAAGATGGCAAATCATTAATTTAGTTGAAAGCTTTGTCTTTAGACGCTAGTGTGGTAAATACTGTTCAATTAGCTAGCAAAGTCATGCTCAGTCACACTGACAACCACCTTCCAGGTTACCAAAAGTTATAGGACTGTAGGTAATGGCTATTTCTACATACAGCACACGTTTTCCTGAAGTGATTTAAGTATGGTATCTGTTAACAAGTAGGCTATGGGACTACTATGTTCAAGGGAATCTGATCTGGGTACTGGCATGGTTGCTTGCTACCAGCTGACCTATTCAGTCTAAATTGCCATGATACAGCATCGTCTTATAAAGACCTTACCATATTTCCTGCAAAAGGAGCTTCGAGGTTGCATAGGTCTTGTAAACAGATTAGGGCTGTTAGTCCCTTTTGATATAGAGAGGTGGTAGGGAATTATGGAATTTCCTTGGACTTATATGTTTGTGTGTCCACATGTTATTGTATCACTGGCAGTGCAATTTTATTTTGTTTCCGTTTACAGGCAATGGGAAAATAAACACCAGTGACGTGGAGGGGGAGAAGATACTGTCTGCAAATATTTTTTTTTGTATCCCTCGTCCCACCAACAGCAATGGTAACAGACATTTGATAAACACTAATGTAAAACAGAAGTCAACACGAAAGGTTTATACCACTCTTTCAAAAATGGACAACAAAGGTTTTGATCACAAGAAGAATATGGACAGCCACAAGGACTTGGATTTCACTAATGACTATGAGGGAAAGCTGTTGGACAAGGAGTCTGCATTGCTTCTGAATGGGGTGGTAAACTCTGCTCATATTACCAATGGTTACTCCAGCAAGTCACCCCCTGACAACGATGGCAGTGGCTCAGAAAGTGGATATACTACTCCTAAGAAACGCAAGGCAAGACGCAACAGCATCAAGAACACAGAGCATGTGACAAGCGAAAAGGAGAGAGCCATGCAGCAGGGTAATGCTACACAGGAGCCAGAGGCTTCTGGACTTGAACCAATGGAGAAAGCGGTGAACTCGAGACTTGTCCATAAAGCAGATGCCCAGACAGCAGTCAGGCAGATGGGGGCCCCAGAAGTGGCTATGGGTGAGTTGCAGAGGAATAACTCAGACAGTAAAACTGCTGCAGTTGCCTTTGGTAAAAAGTTTGAGGATAGGCCCAAAGCCAAGCTCTCAACCTCTACAAAAGAGGACTCTTGGACTTTATTCAAGCCCCCTCCAGTATTTCCTGTGGACAACAGTAGTGCTAAAATTGTGCCCAAGATCAGTTATGCAAGTAAAGTTAAGGAGAACCTCAACAAAGCAGGCCAAGCTGGAGGAGAGGTACATCCTCAGGTGCCTGGTAGATTATCACAGGTCCCCATGTCTGCTATGAAAACCATCACCTCAGCTAGCATTACTAATGGTCCTGTTTCTGGAGATGGAAATGGTTATCCCTCTGTCGGTACCTTCTTCACTCCTGCTGCTAGTAGTATTCCACCAGCCCCCTCTCTCCCATGCGGGGAGAACGTAGCATCCTTTTTGGACAATGACTGTAATTCTTCAACCAACCTTACAGCAGATCTGAGAAAGTGTACTCTTTTCATTTACCCCCTAAACCCTTTAAATATGCAACCTGTGCTCCCGAGTGCTCGCCAAGTGGACACCCCGGCTGCTCAGACAAATCAGAAAGCCTTGGGGGACATCTTCCAGAATCAGTGGGGGCTGTCCTTCATCAATGAGCCAAATGTGGGGTCAGAAGAAGGAAGCGGGCCAGTGGCTGCTGTGGAGGGAAAGGCTACGGTGGTCACATTTCAAGGGGAGCCATGCCCTGCGGTTGCAGCTGAGCCAGGCCTTGACGCTAGCCTATCAATCCCAGAGCCTTTGCTTCTCACTTTGGCTCAAGACTCAGAGAAAAGGACTAGTGCCCCAGCTTGCCTCCCTGCTACAATAAAGGATGGGGCAAAGGCTCAGCTGTCTGGACCGGATGAGACAAAGGGCGAGGCGAAGGGTCTAGGTGCAGTTGTGTTGGCCTCTGGTAAAGACATTAGTGATGAGCCTGCACAGGCCCCCCTGACCAACCTGGTGTTGGGTCCATCTAAAGAGCAGGCCCACTCTAAGAGCCTGGACAGAGGTAGCTGGGGGTTGTTTGATCTGAAAGCTGCTGTTACTTATCACACTAAAGGTAAGTCCTCTTGCTCTGCTGTGTCATTTCTATAAACGCATAACAAATGGTAGTACCAGTGCTTGACTTGGGATGAAAGCGGTGCCGGTCCATTAGACCATGTTCACAAATGTACATTATGCTATAGCTAGATCTGATTATTCACTGTTAAGAGTTCATACACATTTTGACTGATGGAATTTCATGACTTCTAACCAAATTTCCATGACCAATATTTAGTGGTGTCTCCTACATGGAAAAAGTCTGCATAAATGTGGTATTGACACTAGAAGGCTGCTGGTCTGTTTTCTATATGAGCAGCTGAAGTTTAGGCTACAATGTTGTGTTTTAGAGCGGGGCTTGAACAAAAGCCTGCACACCCAGTAGCTCTCCTATAGGATGGTTGGCCACCCTTGATATAGAATATTACAACCAAATACTTTTGTATTTATTCAGTTATTCCCTCATTCAGTGAATCAGAAATAACATTGATAAGTTAGCTACCTTGCTTTGAAGTAGCCTAACTAAGACATGTTTATCTATAACCTTATAAGGTTAAATATCTATGCACAGCATAGAAGTTGTTTGTCGATTAGGCTATTCGAATATTTTTGATGTCGGAATTACATGGCTAGCCTACTGTTTCAATAGAGGAATCCCAGCTTTCCAATAACGGTATCAGATTTATTTCTCAACAGTGCTGGTGGAAAGGCATCAACAACATTAATGCTTATAGCTAAATGGTTAAGTAGCGAGAGAGCTTGTAGTATGACTAGTTATGTTTTGAATTGGCTATATAGTTAGTCTATCATTATTTTATAGGCTACCTCCTCAGGCAACAGCCCACTGGCACACACGCAAATGATGCACAGCACACACAGAGACACGCTGAATGTTTGGCCTAATTCTGATCATGGCTGATAGATTGATAATATACTGTATTTACGAAAACGCAATATTAAAATTCCATGACTTTCCCTTATTTGACAACTTGGAACAGCGCATCCTGCGCCTTCAGGCATGGCGCATTCTTAATCTCAAATTCAGTCTACTGGCACGCATATACCGGATTCACAGACTAGTGGCAAATAAACCTGAACAAAGTAGAATCAGGATATGAATGCCCACTCTCTATTGCTATTCGATGCATGTCCCACCTTCATTCCGCTTTGATCAACCTTTTTTTGACGCTGTGTGTGAATCCGGACCGGCGATAGGCAACTTTGTTTCATAGAGGAGCCGGTATGCAGTTCTCAAAAAATTGGAGGTGCCGGTACAGCACTCCAAACAGCTCTGGCCCAAGTCGAGCACTGGTTATCACACATTGGTAGCTTTAACCTACTATTTCACTTGCACCAAAAGCTTTTAATCCTTTAGCATCACATAATTGTGTGTCTAATAATAAAATATATTATGCACCTGGAGGTATTAATCGATTTTTGTTTTTTCTATACAGAAATGGAATACGTTTTCAATTTGCAAAAACAAGGTAAAGGTCTCTTCTGTATAGTGTTTTCAAAGTTGTGAAATTGGGTTTTCTATTTGATGTTCAAAAGGTATACAGCTGAAGTTTGAATAACATACATTATGAATTGCTAACTAAGTTCCACAGGGCCTACACACTGAAACATTTCTGTCCTTTCCTTCCCCCAGATCCAAAAAGAGTAGTCTTCTATGACAAGACCAAGGATGGACCTGATCAGTGAGGTAGTGAATGTCTGTCAACACTAACCTTCTCCCTACCTGGGTGCTGCAGTTATCTTTTTTTGGCGGTTATAATCCCCTTGGAAAAACAAAATCGAGACAACTGTGATATTGGGACTGACGGATGAGTGTCCTGTGACAGACTTTCATTGGAAATATAGAATGGCATAATGGGGACACATTTTTGGCCGGGGGTGGGGGGCATCGCCGCAGAGGAAGGGGAGGGGTAATGTGAGGACATATAAATCCAAGTATTGGATTTAATTTGAGCGCAGAAGCTTCTGCTGACGCTCTGGACTACACAAAGACGCAAACACTTGAAAGAGATGTTGGGTGCCTCAGTCTCCCATGTGAACGGACACTTGTGACACTTTCTGCTGTGTTAGACATTGGTCTCATAGCGCCTTCCTCTGGGTGTTGAGGAGAAATAAGATGAAGGCCCAAACTGCACCTCCCAAGCCTTTATCCTGTTGCCCATTGAACTATATGGCGAGTATCGGTCTGACAGTAAGATGCCTCAATCATTTTATGTCCTCATGCATTCAAATTATTCCAATATGTAGATCTGTGCTATGATTTATACATGCACATCAGTATATGTGCAAATTTGAATTCATTTTGAAATAAAATGAACTATAAGCTCAGATAAGAATGCCTTGAAACTGAAAGATTACGAGAAGACTGTTAGGCTGCAGGTTAAATGATGAATACATTTGAGGGAAAGCATTTGTCTTAATTACTTTAGTGAAATAACTATGCCCAGCAAAGAACTGACTGCTGGGTATCTCTTGACACCTATTTTGTTTTGTATGGTTTAGCGATTTCAGATGTGATCTACAGTAGGAACAAACTCCCAGAGCATAGATAGTTTCATTCTAATTGGACACTTCTCTAAAGACAGGTCCTAATCTTGTGGTTCGGTTCTCACTTTTTGGTAGGCATGCTAATCAGTTGAAAAAACTGTTTTATTATATAATTGTCTTCATCTGTGTTTTGCTTTTATGTTTATTATTCTGACTCTTCTTAAGCCCTTGCAGTTGTCAGTCCACATATTTAATTTCAAATTAAGATGGATGTAGGCTATTCCTTAATTTGTAGCTTCTCTTGAGCTATTCACCTGATTGTGGGAGTTTTCTGAAAGATGAGAAGTGACTTTATTGTGGCACAAGGGCTATGTATGTGATATATATATTTTTGGTTTGGTGTATTTGATCCCTAAGAGGCTCAAGATGTCAGTAATTAATTAGACCTACCTAGGCCATATTTGCTGATACTACATGGAGAAATGGCTCATTTCCTTATTTTCTTGCTCAAGCAATTTGCTTTTCATTTGCAAGCCAACTTATTCAGCCTAGGATACTTTGTGCTTTTTCAGCATTTGGTCTTTTAATTTCTCTCTAGTTATGACAATGTATTTCTTGCACAAAGTATTGGTGTGGATGAGACGTGAGAAGTCGCAGTTTAATATAACCAAGAAAAGATGACAGAACCATCGCAATACTAATTATTTCATGTCGCAGACCAGCCACTCTTTGTTATACTGTTTGTAGAGATGTGGTGATAATTTCATAATACAGTATCATCCAGTCAGTGTCTTTGATCAAAGTGGTTGTGTCAAGAGGCCTATACATGGCAAGGCAGGCCACATTTGGTAATACAATGAGTGGATAGCCACAATGTCATTGGAACTACAATCTCTCTTTTTGTTTTATTTTTTTTGAGCTAAGGGAGGAAGTGTCTTAGTTTATTTTCTCTAGCATAAGTGATTTGGTTATTGTGTGGATTAATAGCACTTTATGTAACACTTTTTTTAAATATATATTTTAATTACTACAGATACACATACTATATATATAATGACATGAAATACTAACTTCTTTTAAGAATGGCTTTGGACTGTTGTTCTTTTTAAGACAAATAAATGAATAAATACCGAAATACAAAATGTCACTCAGGTAGTATTGGTAAAGCCATGACAAAGTTGGATAATATTGTGTTCTGCCAAATGGTTCAGAACAAGATCCTCGTATTGTGCTCAAATATGAATTGGAGTGATATTTAATAATGAACTACAGAGCTGTGATTTAAAATACCAAAACATTTTGCTTGCAGAAAACACTGACATGGCTTGCAATCAGCTGTCATAGATATGTAGGCTTCGAACCTTTAAGTTCTCTGTTCATGCAATTTCACTTTAATAAGCACACTGATATCCACCGGTTTCCACCTGTAATAGGACAGTGTGATCTTACTGTCCTTGGTTTAAGTTTTATTTTTCTACTTTTTACCTCGTCATTCATGGGCTGAAGCATTTCTGAGTGTACCCACTGCTAAATCCCAGTCCAGGTTATATGCAAAGGCAGGAATCTATGCCTGAGATTCCTAGTCCAGCCCTCTCTTGGGGTTCCTGGTAACCTCTTGGCTTATTCTTGCAGACAGAGGGAACTACAAGAAGGTCAAACACACCCCCTGTTGTGTACAAAACTGTGTCTCACACACACTTAAGTTACTTCACTGTGGAATTCTAAGCAAAGGATAGACCTCTGGGACGTGGTATTTAAAACCTTTTGTTTTGCTTCCATTGTATGCTGTGTGTTGAAGTATTATTAGATCAGCTTCAATCAAGAGCACAATATCTTATTTTGCTAATGCTGCACAATAGCGAAAATATCACTTATTTTGACTTGATTGGCAGCGGAAATTATCTTTGTGCGATGGACAACCCAGTTTGCAATGGTGGACATTAGCGGCTAAAACTGTTTTGGGTTTTTGTGCTTTGATTGTTTATGCACAGTTGATGATGTAACTTTACTGGGTTCCCTAAATATTGGAATAGGAAACACCAGATCATACCATGAGGTAAAAAAGCCAAAACAAGTTGTCTTTTTCATAACTCTAACCCCTCTTTTACTTTTGATCCTGAGTGGAAGAACAAGAAGCCCTATGCTTCTTTGTAAAACAGGGGGAGCAGTCTCTTGCGTGGGTGTGTAGAAGTGCGCTAACAATCCAAAGTACTTCATCTGTTCATTGTTTTGATTCAGACATGTCCCCTTATGTTGAATTTGATTCTTAAAGGCCCTGTGCAGTCAAATGTAATTTCCCATGTTTTATATATTTCCACACTGAGGTTGTAAATGATGATAATGACCAGAAATTTCAGCCTGTGTTGGTGGGATGGAGTTTTGGCCTGCCTGGTGACATCACTACGCTGTAAATTAGTTAATAGACCAATAAGAAAGAGTTCCAAACCTCTCTGCCAGTAACAGCTAGGCAAGTTGTCAGTTTTCCCCCTCCCCACTCAGGCCACTCCCAGACAGTCCTAGCAATTATTTTGTTGAGAAATTGTTCTTTGCTAAAAAGCTATTTTCATTCTTTTTTTCTTTTCAATTAAAACAGTCAAAAAGAAATCACACTAAGGTACCTAATTGTTCCCAGAAATGATTTGATATTAGGTAACAGCTGCATTGGACCTTTTTTTAAGCGGGATCAGTGATCTCCAGGGAAATATTGCAAAAGTCTTCAAGCACTTAAGCAAAATGTGTGTTTTTTTTTTTTTTGTATATGCATTTCAGAAAAACATATAGCTATATTACTTAACGATAGTGTTGTAGCCTGTAAACCAAAAACTGGTTCTTAATGGAGATTGTTTTATGGGCACACTGCTGGGCAAGTGAACGAGTTGGTGTGATGAAAGAAAAGCATGAAAGTGATGAGTCTCTGTATTTTCAACCCCCTTAGGAGGTGCAAGCACCTCAAGGATACTCACACGGGCCTCTGAGTTCCGAATGATTGGTTAGGCCACTTTGCCTAGCTGTTTGGTGTGAAAGTGAGTTCTTCCAATTATATGCAAGTGTCCCTTTTTTTTTTTTTTTTTTCAAGACCATGTTCAGGTGCCTGTGAAAAGTATGCTTTTACAGTAATTTTAAGAATTTTTTTGTGTTTTGAAAATTGTTACTAAAATGATGTGCCATTTTCTTTGTCCAATATTTCTTTCTACAACATTTTGTAGAAATGCTGTTGAACATTTCTTACAGCTTCCTTTGTTGCTTCCTTTCACTGACATGGAAGAAGCTGAAAGCAATGTGCGTTTTAGCTGTTTTGAATGAATTTCACAGCTCTCAATCATATGACCTGCAAATAATTGTTCAGTGGGCTTGCGTTTGAATAAACTGCTTGCTGGTATATTCTAGTCAGTCCGTCGTTATGGTCTGAAGTAGAGCAATGTTGACTTTCACTTTTCAATTGATCTAACACACGTTTAAGCTGTTTTATTTTTGAATTGTCACATTTATTTGTAGTTGCACAACCAGAGCGAAAATACTTTGCTTCAAAGGAAAATGGGGAGAATTAGGTTGTCTCATTTGATCATAACACGTACATACTTTTTTAAAGACAATTTTCGTTACTGTACATTGAAGCTGAATTCTCAATTTTATATAAAGCCCCAATGTTCAGATCCTTGTGGCTGAAAATGTTAAGCCTACTCCTTGCTTAGTTTTGCTATTTTTCAGAGTACACATGATTTATGTTCAATGGATTTCCTCAAATAGTAATGGTGGCGATGTGAGCACTGAACACCAAGTGTTCCTGATAAGAATTTCTCCCTGATGTTCATCACGTGTTAAAGGGGTGCGACGTAAAGGAGATGGTTGTCAAACAGTACATCTATCTTATTTCAAGTTTGCCAAAGGTACAGTACACAACTCAGATATTCAGCTACTGTATGGTCCATGCACTTAGATTGGGAAGACTTTGATGGTTTAAGCAACCCGTTGTTTGAGCCAGTCAGGTTTGGGTGGGACCACAGCAGCTGAATGCCATTGTGGGAGTCTGTTGTATTTGTTAGGACAACCCCCCCCCCCCCCCCCCCAAAACCCAGAAATAATAACAAATACCAAAAGTGCTGCTTCTTCCAGTTATTGATTGTCTGTAATGGGAAATGCTGGACTTAGTGTTTTGTGCTCCATTTTCATCCTGTCCCCCACTTCTTGCTGTCCATGCCTGCTGTTATAACGTTTTCATATGGGGGGAGTGGGCGGGCGCATGCATGTTTACTCTCTTTGGCACCTGAGATATTTGTAGACGCATCACTATGTTAACGACAAGGAAGAAGTGTTTTATTTCTGGGACTCCACAGTGCTACTGCTTCTTTTGAAAGGTGGTGTGGTCATACGGAATATGTGTCTGAAGATTACAGTTGTGTGGTGCCAAGTTCATCTCTGTACCAGTTCTCACTGTCATATCTTGTTGTGCCTGTTGATGAGTTATCAATCTGCTCCAAGTAAATTGACCCCTCAGAATTTGAGGCAACAGCAGAAAGTGTATTTGTTTTATAATTTGACATTTAAGTGTTAATGTGACATCTGAAATGGTTTAACAAATGCATCACATTACGAGTACCTAAATGTATTTTTTATTTTTAAAGCATGATAATATCCCTTAAATTCCAAACAATGTAATAAATTAAAGAAATTCAGTGTTCACAATTTCAGTTTCCATTAGTGTTACATTTCCTTTCAAAATCCTTACCGGTTTCAGTTGTTTTGTTCTCCCTTACCCTAACATTTGGAAATAATGTTATTTCAGACCTACTGTGAAATAAAGGATTTCACAGTAGGTCTGGGACAGGACTTGGAAAATTGAAGAAGTGCACCTGATTCTACAGGAGGCTGCTGAGGGGAGGATGGCTCATAATAATGGCTCAACCGGAAACCATGTATTTGAGTTCGATTCCATTTATTCTGTTCCAGCCATTACCATGACACTGTCCTCATCAATTAAGGTGCTACCAACCTCCTGTGCCTGAATCGACAATAGAGCCCCACAGTAGAGGTGTCATAATACCCATAAACTCCAGCGGTGCTTCCAATTGTTTTTCCACCATTCATTTTTACCATAAGTTTTTATTTTTTAGAAACCCTTAAAATAAAGGGCTGTGTTTCTCATCGGCTTACCTGGCGTGATGTTTAAATAACCATAAATCTCTCCGGGACAAGGTGACTTACCAATATATTTGGCTCTTTTTACTCTGATTTTAAAATGCTAATTACCATCAAAGTAGACATGCAAGACTACAAATCCCTGCAAGCTCCTGCATGTCATCTCTAGCTGACACCTTTGCTAACAGGTATTGTGTCGATTTAAAACTTGCACAAGACAGTTCACAGAATTGTCCATTTAAAGAAATGTAGCCAATTTATTCATTACTAACATAGTTAATCCTGAGATTCTTATCTTTGCCTCGATTCGGCAGTCTCGTCCAGATTACGGCATTTGTTTATTTTATATTTTATAATAGCCACATTCACAGCTAGTTAGCGTTTCATTTTTGGGGGGTAAATAAAGATGACTATTGATAAGTCACCTTGTCCCAGAGAGATTTACACGGTTATCAAAACGTCACGCCAGGGTAAGTCTACATGAAACACAGCACATTTTAAGTTTCTAAAAATGAATGGTGGGAAAACGATTGGAACCATTAGCCTGTTTGACTGCTAGGTTTTATGGGTATTATGACTCATACTGTGGTACTCCATTGCTGAATTGCTATGAAAATGGAAGGTTGCTGCAGCACCTGACCTTGTGCTATAGACGGCTATGTTGGTGAGCATTGAAAGTTGAGTAATACCACGTTTTATTTGTGGCGCCATTCTTCCATTTATATCAGTATTTTGGGATGAACAAATGTTGAAACCAGATGGAAAGGGGGTATACATTGGTCTGGAAACCAAAAAAGGTTGAGTTTGTAATTCTAAACACAGTTCCTTCTATGCTACAGGTAGAGAACAAAACACGGAAACCCTCAGTGGTGGAAAAAGTACCCAATTGTCATACTTGATTTAAAGTAAAGATAACTTAATAGAAAATGTGAAAGGCACCCAGTAAAATACTACTTGAGTAAAAGTCTAAAAGTATTTGGTTTTAAATATACTTAAGTATCAAAAGTAAATGTAATTGCTAAAATATACTTTATCAAAAGTTAAAGTATAAATAATTCCAAATTCCTTATATTAAGCAAACCAGACGGCACCATTCTCTTGTTTTTTCAATTTACGGATAGGCAGGTCCCCATCCCAACCCTCAGACCTAATTTACAAACGAAGCATTTGTGTTTAGTGGGTCCGCCAGATCAGAAGCAGTAGAGAGAACCAAGGATGCTCTCTTGATAAGTGTGTGAATTGGACCATTTTTCTGTCCTGCTAAGCATTCAAAATGTAACTTTTGGGTGTTAGGGAAAATGTATGAAGTAAAAAGTATATTTTATTTAGGAATGTTGGTAACCAATATATAAATAGCAAAGTACAGAGACCCCCAAAAAACGACTTAAGTAGTACTTTAAAGTATTTTTACTGAAGTACTTTACACCACTGGAAACCCTGTGGGCAAATGAGGAACAAGTACTCAATGCATAGGCTACATTAGGTAACCCATTCATAAAAATTTGAGGCTACTTTAGATAGCAGAAAAACATTAATTTGTCTATGTCTGAAAATAAACATGAGTGGTAAAGTGCTGTCCCAGTTACCCTGACAACACCCCCATCTCCTGGTGGTCCTGAAACACTGCAGTATAGCTATTCATATTGTGGCAAGCAGCACTTCTTGCTGTTTGCTGTTAGCTGGAATGAAGCTGTGTAAAGCTGATGGCTGTGTGTCTTTGTTTCTGTGTGTCTGGACTTTCTGCGTCTCTCAGGTCTCAGGTGCAGAGTAGCAGATCTAAATAGTTTTCTGATCTAGTTTGACTGATCTGCCTCGCTCAGTGGCGTCCATCTGCAAAGCCCAGCTGGAGTGTAACGCACAGGAAGAGAGTGGATTTGAACCACCATTCCTGAAGCCAGAAAATCAACCCACTTGTTCAAAATTGTTCTTCTCTCTTGGTTTCATCCATTTCCTCTCCTAACCTTAGTGTTCTACTATTTATGCATGTGTATCATATGTTTGTAGCTAGTTAAGGTTCACAAATCGCTTATCTGATTAATCCTCTTCCAGGCTCACAGCCCCAACCAACAAGTATGGCTGTTAAAACAAAAAATCAGTGTAGACTTGATATTTATCTAAGAAGCATAAGGCAATGTATGAATAAATCAGTATACACATCACTTTTCAGTAGTGTATGAACTATGTACTGTATGAATACTTTCCAGTAATAGCCGTGTTATTTTATATTAGTGCTGAAGTTTGATTTGAGAAAACCTTTGATTCTAATAATATCCTGTGTAGTTCTGGCTGCGCCTTGCTTTCCCTCTCCCATCCTTTCACTGCCACTGAACCTGCCTCAGCTGTTTTTCTTTTTTTTGCTTCCTCTGTCATGAGGTGTTTTTACCGACACAACTTGCTTGTTTAACCCATTGTGTTATACATGTACTCTTTACTGATCTCCTTTTTGTGCTTAGTGACAAAAGGTCTCGGAATATTGTTGTTGATTTCTGTCTGCAGGAAGTTGCCCCGCTATGTAGGGCTGCTGGCAAACGTGTGGCAACCATGCATTTTCCCCAGCACTTTTCAATTTTGATGCATTTATATGTTGATGTTGCATTTATATTTTTGTTCAGTATATAGTATGTGAGCTAAAAACATCTTAAAGTATTCTTTTTAGAAAGTTCCAATGTTAGTCGCCACTACAACTACCCAATACTGTAACACTTCACAATAAGGTTCCATTTGTAAGGGGTTTATAAAAGGGTTATAATTGTTAACGATTATTTAATTATTTGTAAATGCATTAAACCATTAATAAATGGTTATTTCATTGGTCAAAATAGTGCAATAACTGGTCAGTGTTTGCCAAGTAGTGAGCCAATATTTACCTCCAGTTATTAACAATTTACAAATGCTTATAATATTGAACCCTTATGTATCATCATGCAACCTTATTTTCAAAACTTTGTTCTGGTCTTTTGTGGGAGTTAAATCTGCGTTTAAGTGAATAGTTATTTTCTCACTTTTGGGTGTGATGCATTGGTGCTCTGTCCCAGGACTTGGCCCACCTTTGAACAGCCCCAGAACATTATTCCTCCTCCACCAAACTTTACAGTTGGCACTATGTATTCGGGCAGATAGCCTTCTCCTGGCATCTGCCAAAGCCAGATTTGTCCGTCGGACTGCCAGATGGTGAAGCGTGATTCATCACTCCAGAGAACACGTTTTCACTGCTCCAGAGTCCAATGGCGGTGAGCTTTACACCACTCCAGCTGACGCTTGGCATTGAGTATGGTAAGTTTAGGCTTGTGTGCGGCTGCTTGGCCATGGAAACCCATTTCATGAAGCTCCCGACGAACAGTTATTGTGCAGAAGTTGCTTCCAGAGGCAGTTTGGAGCTCGGTAGGTAATGATGCAACCTAGGACAGACGATTTTTACGTGCTTCAGCACTTGGCGGTCCCGTTCTGTGAGTTTGTGTGGCCTACCACTCTGCGGCTGAACCGTTGTTGCTCCTAGATGTTTAAACTTCACAATAACTGCACTTACAGTTGTCCGGGGCGGCTCTAGCAGTGCAGAAATGTGACAAACTGACTTGTTGGAAAGGTGGCATCCTGTGACGGTGCCACGTTGAAAGTCATTGAGCTCTTCAGTAAGGAAGAGCTGCCAATGTTTGTATATGGAGATTGAATGGCTGTGTGCTTGATTTTATACACCTGTCAGCAACGGGTATGGCTGAAATAGCCAAATTCACTAATTTGAAGGGGTGTCCATATACTTTTGTATATATAGTGTATGTGGAGATATGGGATTAGAGCATGACAATGTTCTATTTCCCACGAGGCTTGGTGGTTATCGAGGGGAGTGTTGTAAATATTTTTTTGAAATGTCATTCGCAATGGATGTAAAAAACAGACTTGACTTTCTGTGTAATGAAAAGAAAATGTGCCTCCTTGCATATGTAACAGACACAGTATTTGGGGAAACTGAACGCGAGCATGCAGGGGAAATACAAAAAAAATTATTTGACTGTAATCCTGGCTCAATTGACATGCCGGTATGTGAAATCGAACAGCTGATCGAGTGGTCATGTGACCGAATGCTGCAGACAACGCATTTCCAGGTCACTATGGAGGAGTTTTGGTTCCTGACTTTACTTGGCTCATCGCACTCTAGCGACTCCTTATGGCGGCCCGGGCGCCTACAGGCTGACTTCAGTTGAACGGTGTTTCATCAGACACATTGGTGCAGCTGGCTTCTGGGTTAAGCAAGCGGGTGTTAAGAAGCACGGTTTGGCGGGTTTCACTCGACCTTCGCCTCTCCGAAGCCTGTTGGGGAGTTGCAACGATAAGGGGGTAAAAATTACAACAACTAGGTGAGTTGAGAATACAATTAGAAATACTGTTTGAATGTTTTGCAAATGACTATCATAATTATTGACCCAATTATTAAAGTAAACATTGGCTGTTAATTACATGTATTTTTTTTCACATGGTTGAGTTCGTGAGAATTTTCAGATATCAAAATGGGGTCATAGGCCAAACATTTTTGGGAGCCCCTGTACTAAATGGAGTGTATCAGATTTAAGTAAATTCTCTGAGATCTGGTTGTTAACATTGTAACCACTAGTGTGCTGACAAAGGATGCTAGCTAGCCTACTAACCAGTTACCTAGCTAGAGACAGTACCTGAGTTCAAAGGTTAGGTAACTAGCTAGCTGGCATGCTAATCCAAAAAAGCTAGCTAAACAAATTGCATGAAAATTCTGTTATGTTGATGTTAGCTAGCTAGCTGGCAGCAAACGTTTAGCCAGCAAACGTGAGCTAGTTCACTATATCATGCCAAAGATTGTTATCTTGTGAACATTGTTTCTTTCACGCACTCTTCTGTCTTGTTCTTTAAAGATTAACTGAAATGCTAAAACAAAGCATGATATCATGTTCTCATAAGTATTTAATAATATACCGTGAAATGAAACTTAAAAAAAAGAAGCTAAATATTAGACTTCATAGGTACTTGGAAAAATGTAGGTCACCGGCATGTTGGACTGACATCGGAATGGTAGCGTGATATCCTTCTTCTATGGTATATTTGTGATTGCCCAATTTAATGTGTATTCCACCACCTACTGTGCGGGATGGAAACAGGATTACCAAAAATGTAACTAAATACCAAAACAACTACCAAATTACCCCAATTTAAAAAAATAAACGAAACAACTTTTCTTTTAAAAATAAAACAGATGTGATACCTACACAGGCTCAAGGGGAACCTGGGAGGGTGGGTCTTCTGGTACCAGTACCCCTTGCAAGTCTTCAGATGTAAAATCCTTAAGTCCCAAAAACCTTCCTGCTGCAGCCACAATAATGTCCTCAATCTCCTTCACCCTTACAGGGCACTCCAGGAACTCAGGATCATGATCCCCACCACAATTGCAACACCGTCGTCCTTCTACACACCGTTCTTCAATATACTCTGTCCGTCTGCACACACTTGAAAAATGGCCAAATCCTTTACAATTCTTACACTGCAATGGTTTGGGAACGAAAGCTCTTACAGCGTATCTTACATAACCAAAGAATCCAGACAACAGAAGTTTTGATCTTTGGAGTAGAGAACCAGTCAAAGGAGTCATCTCAGGTGTGACAACGGATGTTCAGGTTGAATCCCTGAAGAGAATTCCTGGTGTGGTTGGTGCCCAGCGTCTGACCCGCTGGGTGAATGGAGAAAAATAAGAAAGTCTGTCAGTCCTGTTGTTTTTTTGATAAAGAGCAAATACCTACGCATGTGAAGCTTGGTTATTTAAGATACGTTGTAAGAGCTTTTGTTCCCAAACCATTGCAGTTTAAGAATTGTAAAGGATTTGGCCATTTTTCAAGTATGTGCAGACAGACAGAGTATATTGAAGAACGGTGTGTGGAAGAGGCTCACTGCAATCTTCCTCTGTTCTGCAGAATTACAATTAAATCAAAATAAGACCACTCCTGGTCACTCTGACAGAATCCACTTTTCCCAGCGCATACTTCACCATTTCCACACCTCAGGGGCTCCCACATATGCGTCCTTACTCAAACGCATCCCAACACGAAGTGATTCATTATCATTCATACAAGTATCCTCCATTCCAATTTTAGACCATTTCCTTTTTCTTATAGTTTTCGATACTACTGTTTATGGTGAAGACTAATGTCCATTCAGAACATTGGTCTTCACCAACTTTGCTCGACGCTCTACTTGATTCAAACTGTTCATCCACTTCCGCCATCTTTTGTAGCGTGAGATTGCGTCTTAGCCACGCACATTAACACACTGGTAAATTAAAAAATGGTGGAAGACCGACCCATCCAAGCGATACACAGGGAGAGAGAAGTTGGGGAAGGTGCACGGAAGGGGAGATGGCGGAAGCAGGAGTGTCATTTGAAGCTGAAAGCACGTCGAGTACGGTTAGCAAGAAAGACGAGTGGACAACAGTGAAGTTCAACAATGGAACAAAAAGGGCTAAAATTGTTGTGGAAAATGAGTCTGATGAATCGTTGTTTGTTGGAGTACGTTTTTTGGATAAGGATGTTTGTTTGGGAAACCCTTTTGAAGTCACGAGGATGGTGAAGAAGGCGTTGGGAAAAGTGGATGCAGTCAAAGTGTCCAAGACTGGTATGGTGTTGATATCGTCTGTATCTAAAGAGCAAAAGGAGCATGCATTGTGGCTTGCATAATTATCTACGCATGAAGTGAACACCTTTGATTATCGGAGCAGTGCACATTGATAATCAATATCTTGTGCAATAACTACTCCTGGAATTTTTTGCCTGTCACTTGACCCGTCTAGAGAATGGGAATAGGAGCATCTTTTATCTGTATTACTGATGTTTGATGAGTATTTACCACCCTATGTAAAGTCGGGATATATAAGATATGCCGTAAGATCGTTCATGCAAAACATGATGGAATGCAAGAAGTGTAAAAAGTTTGGCCATGTGTCAAGTGTTTGCAGACAGAAGGAATATGTTATTTAAGAGTCAATGTAAAATGTTGCAACTGTGGTGGGGGATCATATTTCTGAATTCCCTGAGTGCCCTGTTAGGGTGAAAGAGGTTGAGTTATCAATGATCAGGGCTGTACAGCAAATCTTCTATGTGGAGGCGGTGAAGAGTGTTGAAGGGGAAATAGGCCACAGTTCTGAAGAAGATATGGCGGTGGATGCACCACAACCAGTTGCAAATCTTATACGTCAATCAAGTGATTTGGATACTCTTATTGTAAAGAAGGTGGATTTTGTAGCATTTATAGCCACAGTTATTAATTGTACTGCACAAGTGTCCAAGAAGCTGGACATCATTATATCTGCAGCCGATATGTTTTTGGGCCTTAAAAAACTTAACAGCAGAAGCAATGCAAGAACTACTGTCGCCAGGAAATGTTCCACCATCACAGGATCCTTCTGAGCCTGTGTAGGAACCTGATTAAAACAGAAAAGCAGGCAATTTTAGTTTAATTAACATTTTGTTACAGATTGTTTGTATGGATTTTTAATTTATTTTTACTCTGCATTTTTTCCTTTTTGGATCCTTATTATCCACCAGTACAGTAGGTGGCGGAATGTACAAATAGTTGTTGCGAACGCCATTAAACCAAAGAAGAAGACTCATCCAAACTGTCCCTGTTCATCCCCTGGCATATGCCTTTGAACCTGTTCGTCGTTGTTCCCTAGTAGTACCTTCAAGTCATTTTGAGCAAGATAATGTAGTTGTAGACCGATTACACCACAGGCTGAACAATTGTGAGTAGTGCGCTTGTGGCACAACTGTACTACGATGCCCACAGTCACAGGACAACTACATTGTATTGTAATGACTTGGCTAGATCATAAATGAACAAAATGTCCAGACAAGAGGATTGCATTTACGAATTCCTGGTTTATTAACCAAATTTAACACATGCTACTGTTTGGTCAAAGCCTACGCCAAATAAACCAAGGAAAACAGTATCAAACAACGGTGACCCATCTCTTGTTAAGACCAGACATAAAGAGAGAGAACAATGGCTAAGCATGGTCTTCCATTTGCGGTGCTGCACCCCCCTGCCAAAACCCCCGCCCCTCCACCAACCACAAGGATGCAGTGTTGCCAACTCCTCAGTAAGGAAAGTAGCTATTGGCTGTCCTAAAAGTTGCTAGAAGTCGCTAAATGATGTCATCACCTTATTTGCATAATTGGCCATTGTGGTGGCATATTTCTGCTTTACCTAATGAGGAGAGTTACAAACTTCACACACCAGTCAGAGTTATAGTTAAACTACATCTTTAACAATAAGAGCTTTGCAATAGCCTTTGACTTTCAATGATGCACCATCTCTAACAAACCATTGAAAGTGACAACAGAAAAGTACAAAGATCTTTTATAGCCAAGATACACCCCTCTCAACCTACATGACGAACCACAGATACTTAGAATGGTCAGAAAGGAAGACTTTATAATGAGAAAGGAGTATCCCTTAGCCAGATAGCATTCGCTATAAATTATCGTTCAGTTTGGTCCCTAAGACGAGGTTCTAATCTCGTTCCTGGTACTTCAAAGCACAAAAACATTACCTCATGTTATCTGGAATGCTCTTTAGGTTTTATCACCCAAAGACATCGTAAATCTCCTCTGTCAGTGCTATCTCATAGAGGCCCATCCTCAGTGGAACACACACACAATAGTTAACAGAATACTCTATTCTGTCGAATAAAACAACCATTATAATGCAATACAAGCATTATAACATAATCTTGCAATTTTCCACGACACCATGTGCATGTAATTGTGATGGACGCTGTAGAAGAGAGGAATAACGTCGTGGGAGAGACAAAAAGTGTCACGCCCTGACCATAGAGAGCTTTTTATTCTCTATGTTGGTTAGGTCGGGGTGTGACTAGGGTGGGTCATCTAGGGGATTATGTTTCTATGTTGGCCAGGTATGGTTCCCAATCAGAGGCAGCTGTTTGTCGTTGTCTCTGATTGGGGATCATATTTAGGCAGCATTTTCCCCTTTGTGCTTTGTGGGATCTTGACTATGGATAGTTGCCTGTTAGCACTATTGTTAGCTTCACTTTTCGTTTGAGATTTATTGTTTTGTTTAGCTGTGAGTTTCACTTAGTAATTAAAAGATGTGGAACCCAGATCACGCTGTGCTTTGGTCCACTTATTATAACGATCGCGACAGAAGATCTCACCTGTGGGTTATGGATATTGTTTATGTTTAGTTGCCTGTTCACACTGAATTGTCGTCACGGTTCGTTTATTTTTTATTTGTTTTTTGTATTTACTTAAGTTTCACTTTCAATAAAATATGTGGAACTCAACATACGCTGCGACTTGGTCCGACCTTCATTATTACGAACGACGTGACAGAATATCCCATCTACAAAGGACCAAGCAGCGTGCACGGGAGCTAATGGCATCCTGGTCTTTGGAGGAGATTAGGGAGAGAACATCCTGGACTTGGGACGACATAATGGCAGGAGAGAAGAGCCTGCCATGGAAGCAGGCGGAAGCAGCGAAGGAGGGATAGCGACGAAGTCGGGGAGGAAGGCCACAGAAACCCCAATAAAAAAAAATTGGGGGGGGCACATGGAGCAGTCGGCGGAGCCGAGGAGTGAACCAGAGCCAGTCTGGGAGAAGGAGAATTTGGAGGAGAGAGAAATGGGAGAGTTGTTGAGTTGGTGGAGGATGCACGGATTTGGACTAAAGGAACGTGTTGTCAGTTTGGTGCAACCTGAGTCAGCTCCCCGTACTCATCCTGAGAAGTGTGTTAAAGTTCCGGAACAATTGATGCCGGCTATACGCACCAGGTCTCCAGTACGTCTCCACAGCCCGGTACGTCCTGTGCCTGCTCCTCGCACTCTCCCTCAAGTGCGCTTTCCCAGTCAGGTGTGTGCTGTTCCTGCTCCTCGCACTCTCCCTCAAGTGCGTGTCCCCAGTCCGGTACGTCCTGTGCCTGTGCCTGCTCCTTGCACTCTCCCTCAAGTGTGCCTTCCCAGTCAGGTGCGTCCTGTTCCTGCTCCTCACACTCTCCCTCAAGTGCGTGTCCCCAGTCCGGTACGTCCTGTGCCTGCTCCTCGCACTCTCCCTCAAGTGCGCTTCCCAGTCAGGTGCGTCCTGTTCCTGCTCCTCGCACTCTCATTGGAGTGCGTGTCCCCAGTCCAGTACGTCCTGTACCTGCTCCCCGCACTCGCCCTAAAGTGCGTGTCACTAGTCCGGTGTCACCTGTACCGGCCCCACGCATCAGGCCTCCAGTGCGCCTCCCCAGTCCAGTACGTCCTGTGCCTGCTCCTTGCGCTCGCCCTGAGGTGCGTGTCACCAGCCCGGTATCACCAGTACCGGCCCCACGCACCAGGCTGCCTGCGACGAGCCCCAGTCCAGAGCTTCCTGCGACGGTTCCCAGTCCAGAGCTTCCGGCGACGGTCCGGAGCTTCCGGCGACGGTCCACAGTCCGGAACCTCCTGAGACGGTCCACAGTCCGGGACCTCCTGAGACGGTCCACAGTCCGGGACCTCCTGAGACGGTCCACAGTCCGGGACCTCCTGAGACGGTCCACAGTCCGGGACCTCCTGAGACGGTCCACAGTCCGGGACCTCCTGAGACGGTCCACAGTCCGGGACCTCCTGAGACGGTCCACAGTCCGGGACCTCCTGAGACGGTCCACAGTCCGGGACCTCCTGAGACGGTCCACAGTCCGGGACCTCCTGAGACGGTCCACAGTCCGGGACCTCCTGAGACGGTCCACAGTCCGGGACCTCCTGAGACGGTCCACAGTCCGGGACCTCCTGAGACGGTCCAGAGTCCGGGACCTCCTGAGACGGTCCAGAGTCCGGGACCTCCTGAGACGGTCCACAGTCCGGGACCTCCTGAGACGGTCCACAGTTCGGGACCTCCTGAGACGGTCCACAGTTCAAAACCTCCAGCTCCATGGCCGGAGCCTTCCCCTGCGCCGATGACCAGTCCAGACAAAGTGTTCAGCCTGGGTCCATTGCTGGATCCGCAGGATGAGCGGGTACTTCGTCCCGCACCAGAGCCACCCCCAATGCTGGCGGATGAGCGGGTACTTCGCCCCGCACCAGAGCCGACACTAGACACCCCCCCAACCCTCCCTTTTTGTTTAAGGTTTTGCGGTCGGAGTACGGGGGGGGGGGGGGGGGGGGTACTGTCACGTCCTGACCATAAAAAGCCTGTATTTTCTACGGTAGAGTAGGTCAGGGCGTGACTAGGGGTGTTTAGTCTAGTTTATTATTTCTATGTGGGGTTCTAGGTTTATTTTTCTATGTTGGTGTTTGTGTATGATTCCCAATTAGAGGTAGCTGGTAATCGTTGTCTCTAATTGGGGATCATACTTAAGTTGCATTTTTTCCACCTGTGGGTTATGGGATATTGTTTATGTTTAGTTGCCTGTTCGCACTGAATTGTCATCACGGTTCGTTTATTCTTTATTTGTTTTTTGTATTCACTTTCATTAAAATATGTGGAACTCAACATACGCTGCGCCTTGGTCCGACCTTCATTATTACGAACGACGTGACAAAAAGTGAGTAAAAAACACCCTAAATATGTTTAAAACTACAAATGAGCAAGCTACAGAGAGTGGCACACACAGCGAATAAGAACCAGATATTTGAGGCCATACTCCTCCTTCAGCACTTTATGGACCCCATTGTTAATCCCCGTCATAACAGAGACATTGTCAGTCCCTATCCCCAGGAGTTTCTCTTTTTTAAGACAACACTTCTCGAGGAAAGCCACAACAGCATGGGCTGTAGTTTTGGCATCTCCTCCCTCAAACTCAACAAGCCCCAGAAATGTTGATACAATTGTCTGCTTGGTGTCACTAAAGTACCTTATCACAACCCCCAGGTACTTAGAAACACTTACATCTGTGTACTCATCGAGGAGGAGGCTGAAACGCTGGTCACCCACATCTGCGACCAACCTTTTCAGAGTATGTTGCTAGAACACCATTAATCATTTCTGTGCACTTTGTCCTGTGCATTTTGAAGTGGGTAGCAGCAGTGGAGTCTGAGAAAGCAGCTCTACATGCTTCTCCAATGTGATCACATGCCAGCATGGAACAGTGTTCAGCGATAGCTAATGCTCAGCCTTTTTTGCAGTCAATTTTTTTAACCATAAATGACAGCTTGTTTTGGATGGAACTCTTATAAGGCTTTGCCTTTTGAGTATGTTTTTGAGTTGTCATGTGTTTTTTTTACATCACTAAGTTTGGCATAGAAATCAGCCTTACAATACAGGCAGTATGCCCATGTATCATCTCCAATAAACGGCTTCAACCAGCCTTTGAATTCAGGGTTTGATTCCCACTCCTTTCTGTATTTTTGAGTGTACAGCTTAGACTGAGACATGATGAGCTAGCCAGCTAGATGTTTAGCTTATGTCACAGAGAGGCACACACAGTGGACAAGGTGAGTACGTGACTGAGGCTGTGTGAGTCAAATGCAGTGATTTATTTTAGACAAAGAACATTTTACATTTACATCACGCCCTGAATGTAAGCCAGGGCGGGATCAGCCAGCGGCGGCTTCCCGCATGCGCGATTCATTTGCAGTTTGGACGCGGATTGGTGAACATCTCCTGCTCTGACTGCAGCTGGGAGGTACTGCTGCACGAGGACTGGGCCGCCTGTGAGTGCTTTGGGACGGGGGTGGGGCCCACCGCAGCATCCGCTGCTCGTTGAGAAGAGTAAGAACGATACGTGCTTTCACATCAGTCTCCAAAAGTCTCCAATAACAGGAACTAGCTAGCTAGCTATTTACAGATTATCCTGTGTCACTGCGCTGTTTGATCATATTGATGTGTATTGATTGGGTGAAAGTGGAGATGTCATCAATGTCAATGAATGTAAACAAAACCTAATCAGAGGCAGTACGTTTGTTTGCTAGGAAAGCTAGCTATCAAAATAACTAAGTGAAGTCTGGTGAATTGTGTCGCCCCACAAGTTGCCAAGATAGTTAGCTAGTTGTTTACAACCACTTTTAGCTGGCTACTGTAATGACAGGTGCGTTTGTTGACATTTTACAGATAGTAACGCAATCCACTTTCAATGCCTATTATTTGTTTGCTCCCTTGAATCCATTCCAAAATCGCGCACAATCTATAATTATATATTTTCTTATTACCATACTTCTGATTACTGTTACAATCATAAGCATTCTATTTTTTAAGGACCTCATTTATTTCTTACAATAAGGGCGCATTTAATAATTAGTGTGCATGTTTCAGTCTTTACAGATTGACTGCCTATAGGCAATTCACCCTGAGGGCACTTGGGGAAGAGGAACTGAATGCCTATACCTGCCTGTGTGGTCCATGCAATATGATCGCAATTACTACGAATTTGAAAATGCTTTTTATGATGGGAACATTAGACCTCCTCATGCAGTCTATTTTACATGTTGTTTATCCTTCATATATTTGATGCTGCCTACTGTAGGAAATGGTGTAATGAATAACAAAATGCCAATTACATATTAATTTCTCCATGCCAAATGTCTTTATGCAATTTAATTTATTCCACCACCAAATTGTTCCCTATAGAGTATATATACGAAAGACAGCCTCTCGAGCTCTTCTCGTTCTAGGTATGTTGTCTCTCCCTGCACAATGCGCATGTGAGAACCTTCTATTCACACTCCTGGTGCATGCCAGGGCAAGTTCAGTTATTGAAAATAACTAATGGTGTTTCAAGTGCTTTTCAACTGAGAACTCAGATAAAAAAAAGAGTTCAGATCATGACGTCAGTGATCTTTAGGTCGGAAAGTCTAGAAAGATGCCAAAGTTTCCAACTTCGAATTCCGAGTTGGATGACCTTTCAAAACAATTTTTTCCCGAGTTTCCAGTTGTCTTGAACGCACTGAAGTCAGAGATTTCAGAGTTCCCAGTTTTGCGAGACATGAACACACTATCACTGCTAGCTGTCAGTGAGAGGTGACCATGCAGATGACGTCACCGACTTGACGTTTTCAAGATGGCCGTGCCCTGTGGGTCAGTGAGAACGTTTACAAAGGTTTTACTTACATATGCACATTATTGCAATTTTAGGGGTTGAGACATGCTTTGTGATCGTATTAGGTAATTGAAACGACGCTTCATAAATCGTTTCAGTTCTATTGTACACCTATTGGTGTATTGCTGCCACCTACAGTACGGGGTATTGAAACAAAACAAAAATAATATATTCCATTGTGGGTAGGGGGGTGCCCGAGATAATACAAAAATAAATCAAAGCAACCATCCCTCTCCTTCAGTCACATTCAAATCACATCCCTACACAGGCTTAGATGCCTCTGAGGATGGAGCATTCATCAACAGGATTCCTTGAAATGCCTCTGCAGAAAAGTTCCACAAAAACGCTCAGCCGCACTCACAATGCCTATTTTCTCAGATTTCCTCTGTTTGCACTGTGAAGTTGATAATCAAAGTAATAAACGCTACAGATTGTTAGATTACTTGTTAGATATTGCTGCACTGTCGGAACTAGAAGCACAAACATTTTACTACACTCACAGTAACATCTGCTAACCATGTGTATGTGACCAATAAAATTTGATTTGAATGGAACTGCAGTAGAAATAGTGGGAGTATTAGTTGGTTAGATAGTCGTGTTCGATGGATTATGAATTTTGTGAAGCATGGATATGATATTCCTTTTTCCTGGATTTTTGTGAACTACGTAATGGTGCTTTTTCACTTAACTGCAAACAACTAGCATGTTGTTATCTTGTTCTGAATCAGCTAGGCATGTTCTTTCATTCCAAAGCTTTTTTGTGCATCCCCTCAAGTCTGGAATGGCTTGAAGGCAGATAAGCATCAGAAAAGCCTAACTCTGTTTTGTTGTGGTTCCTTAAGCATCCTCAGGTCTGAGAGAAAGTCTGGCAGCTGCAGGGTAGACAGGATGTGTGGAGGAGAGGACTAAGATGAAAGGAAAGTCAACTACTTTAGGTCCCACACTGCCTGCCTGTGTCTGGGTCTCTTTCTATGTCTGTCATTCAAAGTGTTGCTATCATTTCTCTTCAGCTCTCTCACTCTTCTCTCACCCTTTTTACTTTTCTGAAGTTGGCGGGGTAAAGGGGGCCAACAGATGAGAAGGAAAGTGAGAGAGAAGATGAATCAAAGAAAAAAAAATCGAATCGAATCAAATTTAGTTAGTTTTCCCCCGGTGATGCGTTGTGCAGACCGCACCACCCTCTGGAGAGCCTTGCAGTTGCCGTACCAGTCAGTGATCCAGCCTGACAGGATGCTCTCAATTGTGCATCTGTAAAAGTTTGTGAGGGTTTTAGGTGACAAGCCAAATTTCTTCAGCCTCCTGTTGTCTCGTCGTTGTTGGTAATCAAGCCTACTACTGTTGTCGTCTGCAAACTTGATGATTGAGTTGGAGGCGTGCATAACCACGCGGTCATGGGGGAACAGGGAGTACAGGAGGGGGCTGAGCACGCACCCTTGTGGGGCCCCAGTGTTGATGATCAGCGAAGTGGAGATGTTGTTTCCTACCTTCACCACCTGGGGGCGGCCCGTCAGGAAGTCCACAACCCAATTGCACAGGGCGGGGTTGAGACCTAGGGCCTCAAGCTTAATGATGAGCTTGGAGAATACTATGGTGTTGAATGCTGAGCTATAGTCAATGAACAGCATTCTTACATAGGTATTGTCCAGATGGGATAGGGCAGTGTGATGGCGATTGCATTGTCTGTGAACCTATTGGGGCGGTAAGCAAATTGAAGTGTGTCTAGGGTGACATATGATCCTTGACTAATCTCTCAAAGCACTTTATGATGACAGAAGTGAGTTCTACGGGGTGGTTAGTCATTTAGTTCAGTTACCTTTGCCTTCTTGGATACAGGAACAATGGTGGCTATCTTGAAGCATGTGGGGACAGCAGACTGGGATAGGGAGAGATTGAATATGTTTGTAAACACACCAGCCAGCTGGTTAGCGCATGCTCTGAAGACGCGGCTAGGGATGCTGTCTGGCCGGCAGCCTTGCGAGGGTTAACATGTTTAAATGTCTTACGCATATCGGCCCCGGAGAAGGAGAGCCCACAGTCCTTGGTAGTGGGCCACGTCGGTGGCACTGTATTATCCTCAAAGCGGGCAAAGAGGTGTTTAGTTTGTCTGAAAGCAAGACATCGGTGTCCGTGACGTGACTGGTTTTCCTTTTGTAATCCGTGATTGTCTGTAGACCCTGGCACATACGTCTCGTGTCTGAGCCGTTAAATTGCGACTCCACTTTGTCTCTACACTGATATTTCGCTTGTTTGATTGCCTTGCGGAGGGAATAACTACACTGTTTGTATTCTGCCATATTCCCAGTCACCTTTCCATGGTTAAATGCGGTGGTTCGCGCTTTCAGTTTTGCGTGAATTCCGCCATCTATCCATAGTTTCTGTTTAGGGTAGGTTTTAATAGTCACATAAGGTAGATCTCCTATACATTTCCTTTTAAACTCACTCACAGAATCAGCGTATACGTCGATATTATTCTGAGGCTACCCGGAACATGTCCCAGTCCGCGTGATAAAAACAATCTTGAAGCATGGATTCCCGATTTGTCAGACCAGCGTTGAATAGTCCTTAGCACGGGTACTGTTTGAGTTTTTGCCTATAGGACGGGAGGAGCAAAATGGAGTCGTGGTCAGATTTGCCGAAAGAATGGCGGGGGAGGGCCTTGTATGCATCGGGGAAGTTAGAGTAACAGTGATCCAGTTTTTTTCCAGCGCGAGTGCTACAGTCAATATGCTGATAGAATTTAGGTAGCCTTGTTCTCAAATTTGCTTTGTTAAAATCCCCACCTACAATACAATGCAGCCTCAGGATATATGGTTTCCAGTTTGCATAGTCCAGTGAAGTTCCTTGAGGGCCATTGTGGTACCGGCTTGAGGGGGGATATACACGGCTGTGACAATAACCGAGGAGAATTCTCTTGGGAGATAATACGGTCAGCATTTTATTGTGAGGAATTCTAGGTCAGGTGAACAAAAGGACTTGAGTTTCTGTATGCTGTTACAATTACACAATGAGTTGTTAATCATGAAACATACACCCCCGCCCTCCTTCTGCCCGGAGAGATATTTATTCCTGTCTGCACGACGCACAAAGAATCAAGGTGGCTGTATCAACTCCGACAGCATATCCCGAGAGAGCCATATTTCCGTGAAACAGAGTATGTTACAATCCCTGATGTCTCTCTGGCAAGCAACCATTGCCCTAATTTAATCTACCTTGTTATCTAGAGACTGGACATTAGCGAGTAATATAGTCTAAAGCGGTGGGTGGTGTGCACGCCTCCAAAGTCTGACCAGAAGACCGCTCCGTCTACCTCTTCTCCGGCGGCGTTGTTTTGGGTCAGCCTCTGGAATCAGTTCAAATGCCCTGGGTGGTTCGGACAAAGGATCCGCTTCGGGAAGGTCATATTCTTGGTCATGTCGTTCTGATATCGAATAGTTCTTCCCGGCTGTATATAATAATAACACTTAAGATTTTCTGGGCTAACAATTTAAGAAATAATACATAAAAAACAAAATACTGCAAAGTTTCCTAAGGACTAGAAGCGAGGCAGCCCTCTCTGTCAGTGCCATCTTGGGGGTACCCTTCTTGAAGGGTCACAGGAGAGGTGCAGTGTGAAGATTTGTTGAGAGTTGGGGTGAGGCTCGAAGGAGACATTGGCGGTACAGATGAGGCCTCTCAAGATGTAGTCTCAGAAGTTCAAGAGACTTCAAGAGGCTTCTTGACTGTACAGTTCACACAGTGCTGAAACGTACCCAGCCCACTTGGGGGACAACAATTACGTACCCAGCCCATTCGGGGGACAACAATTATGACGGATGTCATTCAAGGGTCTGGCTCATTTTGACTTGCTGCGGCTGTAAGCCGCCTTTCTCATGAACAGCCGCTGTCAGTCCAAAACCTTTTCAGTGCATTCCTCTTGTCAGTGGGTGGATGAGTTGGTAGAGCAGAGCTACTGTACCTATGTGGGTCTGTTTTGATTAAGTGGCTTTGGAAGGAAAGCAAGCCATCACCTCACGAGTGCAGCCTGGACTTTACTGTACATCTGGCTGCTCATGAAAAAACAATCAAAGGGGAGAAATTATAATTGAAGCTCATTTTCAAACCCCACTTGGAGGATGTGTGGAGAGAAATGGGAAGGATTGAAATGGCCATGCAGTGCATTATACAACAACTCATGTGGGAAGTCATTCGATATGCATTTGAGTGAATGGTTGATGAAAAATTATGATAAGGTTGATGTTTCTTTGGCTGGCTCAATAGTGGGGTTTTCCCCATCATAGATATCACATTATATCCTCTTCTGCTTCTCCAACTAGGCCTCTCATGAGGGCTGGTCACCTGTGTTGGATATTTTGGCTTGGCCTCTACCAGCTAGGTCTACACCTGCCTCTGAGCTTGTCACTGCTTATAAGTTATTTGATGGCATGATAATTACCTGTCTGCTGTCCTGCAGGTCAAAGGTCATCCACAACCTAACATGTTCAATGTGACTCTCTTGCTCTCCTCCCCTTCCTGGTTAGTGGTTCAAACTGCTGTTGGGCGCTGCTCTGAGCCCTCCGGTGCCTCACCTCCCATGTGAGCTTATGGCGGCGCATCAGTCAGTGTTTATGACACTGATCCATTCCTGAGGCTATTACTCTGCTGATAGTAATAATTCTTCCATCATGGCCTGGTGAAATCCCCCAACGGACGTGTGCTCCTGTAATGGACTGTCATCCTGTGCCATGGCCTTGAATCTGTGTAGGCCTAGTCTGTCAGCAGATATTAGAAAGGCTGTCGGCTTAAAGCAGACCTTCTCCCAAAATAAACTGGGCTTCCTTCCTCTATTTCCCTGGGCGTTATCTCCACCAGGGTATTAGCTTGGGTTCTGGTAGCCAACTGTTTGCTAACATAAATCCCTGGTATAGTGCATATCATAAGTATTCACCCTCCTTGGATTTCGTCAAATTTGACTGTGTTACAAAGTGCTATTAAAATGGATTTGTCATTTTTTTTGTCAACGATCTACACAAAACTCTAATGTAAACGTGGAAGAAAAATTCATAAAAATATATATATTACAGAAAAGGAATACACTTATCTTGATTAGATAAGTATTCACCCGAGTCAATACAGTACATGTTAGAAACACCTTTGGCAGCGATTACAGCTGTGAGTCTTTTTGGGTAAAACGGTCCGATTTCAACTTAGGGAATTTACACCTTTCTTACTCACTTCTCAGTAGTTGGTATTGACGACCCTTACCGCCCCCGCTTTAAATGACGTTCAGCTTATAAAGCCTTCATAAGCAATACATGAATGTGTTCAAGCATAACCATATGTCATGCTTTATAAAGGGTTCATTAATGTGGCATAACTGTGTGACAATCACCAATGTCAAATGTGGCATAAACCACTATGTCAAATATGATATAAACGTGTTTTATGAAGGGTGACCTGTCTGCTGAAGAATGGCACAAGCTCTAAAGTGAAGTCATGTTTGTCACATTACACCTCATCTGGTTCCCAGACACTTCCGTGCGTCTGGTGGACCAATGCATAAAACTTGGCCTTCATTAGTTAGGGTTAAAATACAATTTTAAGAAGATAAATTATGGAAACGAAAAGGGTTTAGCCATAATTATGACTTTGTGGCTGTGTTAACTAGTGACGACCAGGGGGAATGTTTTTGCTAGTAAAGGACATAGCCTGATGACAAATATTTTACTCAGTAAGGTCAATCCCATAGAATTCTATGGTCACTCCCACTAAGGCCAACTTTGAATGGTCGATATCTCAGGCTTATATGTGCTGTGTGCACAATAGCCTGGGGACAACGTTACAACACTTAATGAAAGCCCCCAACATAAGGACACTTTAAAGTGGCTTTCTTCTGGAACCAAGTTACATGTTCCTCAGTACACAAACATGCACACAACACTTTAACAGGCAATACCGCCCAGTCAGGTCTTTGACACATTCACCCACTCCCCTGCTGAAAGATCAGCCACAACATGTTGGCACCATTGTAACAGGTTGTAATCAAGCCCTGGTCTCCAGCATGGGAACAGAAGAGGAATAACTGGTGGGGTAGTCTCAGGTTGGACAGAGTTTGGTAGGTCCATCAACCCATTTAGACACCGCTCACACCCTACAGTAACCTGTGGATCAGGAGAGAATTTTCATAAATCAGCAGAACGTTAATAACCTATTTATTAACCCTTTGTGAAGTGTCCTGTAATACTTTGAAGTGAGACACCGTCGGTCAATCATAACACATCCGTAAAGACTCTATCGCATGACACTGTACTTTAAAGTCAGACCCCTTTGGTCATGTATAACACATACAGAAATGCCTTGTATCATATGACGCTATAATTACTATGAAGTCAGACACCTTTGGTCATTCATAACGCATAAAGTGCCTTCGGAAAGTATTCAGACGCCTACACTTTTCCACATTTTGTAACTTTACAGCTTTATTCTAAAATGGATTAAATAAATACAAATCCTCAATCTACACACAATATCCCATAATGACAAATCAAAAACATGTTTTTAGAAATGTTTGCAAAAATATAAAATATTAAAAACATACCTTATTTACATAAGTATTCAGACCCTTTGCTATGAGACTCGAAAATGAGCTCCGGTGCATTCTGTTTCCATTGATCATCCTTGAGATGTTTCTACAACTTGGAGTCCACCTGTGGTAAATTCAATTGATTGGACATGATTTGGAAGGCACACACCTGCCTATAAATGGTCCCACAGTTGACAGTGCATGTCAACGCAAAAACCAAGCTATGAGGTCGAAGGAATTGTTCGTAGATTTCCAAGACCGGATTGTGTCGAGGCACGAAAGAGTATGAAAACATTTCTGCGGCATTGAAGGTCCCCAAGACCACAGTGGCCTCCATAATTCTTAAATGGAAGAAGTTTGGAACGACCAAGACTCTTCCTAGAGCTGGCCGCCCGGCCAAACTGAGCAATCGGGGGTGTAGGGCCTTGGTCAGGGAGGTCACCAAGAACCGATGTGTCTACTTGAACTCTGTGAATCATTTATTTAGGCTGCAATTTTTGAGTCTGGTAACTCTAATGAACTTATCCTCTTATCCTCAGAGGTAACTCTGGGTCATCCATTCCTGTGGTGGTTCTCATGAGAGCCAGTTTTATCATAGCGCTTGATGGTTTTTGCGACTGCACTTGAAGAAACTTTCAAGGTTATTGAAATGTTCCATGTTGACTGACCAAATAGGGCTATCTTCTGTGTACCCCCCTACTTTGTCACAACACAACTGATTGGCTCAAACGCATTAAGAATGAAAGAAATTCCACAAATGAACTTTTAAGAAGGCACACCTGTTAATTGAAATGCATTCCAGGTGACTACCTCATGAAGCTGGTTGAGAGAATGCCAAGAGTGTGCAAAGCTGTCATAAAGGCAAAGGGTGGCTATTTGAAGAATCTCAAATCTCAAATATATTTTGATTTGTTTAAAAAAAAAATGGTTACTACATGATTCCATATGTGTTATTTCATAGTTTGTCTTCACTATTATTCTACAATGTAGAAAATAGTAAAAATAAAGAAAAACCCTTTAATGAGTAGGTGTTCTAAAACCTTTGACCAGTAGCGAATGTCTTCTGTAGCTGTGTTGGAATGGACCTATCAGGGCCAGTCTTTAACACACATGTCCTTCTACTGAGGAGCTGAAGCTATGTGTGCTTTTCACTAGAGACCAACAGGAACAAAGTGTATGCCATGAATACTCTAAATAACACTTGCTATGGGATGCTGGAATGTTATGTACATGAGTATGAACAGATGAGATGATCGTGGACTACAGGAAAAGGTGGGCCGAACAGGCCCATTAACATCGACGGGGCTGTAGTGGAGCAGGTCGAGAGTTTCAAGTTCTATCATGATCCAAACACACCAAGATAGTCGTGAAGAGGGCACGACAAAACCTTTCCCCCTCAGGAGACTGAAAAGATTTTGCATGGGCCCCCAGATCCTCAAAAGGTTCTACAGCTGCACCATCGAGAGCATCCTGACCGGTTGAATCACCACCTGGTATGGCAACTGCTGGGCATCTGACCGTAAGGCGCTACAGAGGGTAGTGCGTACGGCCCAGTACAACACTGGGGCCAAGCTTCCTGCCATCCAGGACCTATATAATAGGCGGTGTCAGAGGAAAGCCCCAAAAATTGTCAGAGACTCCAGTCACCCAAGTCGTAGACTGTTTTCTCTGCTACCGCACGGCAAGCGGTACCGGAGCGCCAAGTCTAGGACCAAAAGGCTCCTTAACAGCTTCTACCCCCAAGCCATAAGACTGCTGAACAATTAATCAAATGGCCACCGGACTATTTACATTGACACCCCCCTCCATTTGTTTTGTACACTGCAGCTACTCACTGTTTATTATCTATGCATAGTCACTTCACCCCACCTACATGTACAAATTACCTCAACTAACCTGTGCCCCCGCACACTGACTCGGTACCGGTAACCCCTGTATATAGCCTCATTTTTTACATTTTATTGTGTTACTTTTTAAAACTTTTTAAAAACTTTAGTTAATTTGGTAAATATTTTCTTAACTCTTCTTGAACTGCACTGTTGGTTAAGGGCTTGTAAGTAAGCATTTCACAGTAAGGTCTACACTTGTTGTATTCAGCGCATGTGACAAATAAAGTTTGATTGATTTTGATTACTGGGGGCGGCAGGTAGTTTAGTGGTTAGAGCGTTGGGCCAGTAACCGAAAAGCTGCTAGATCGAAACCCCGAGCTGACAAGGTAAAAATCTGTCAGTCTGCCCCTGAACAAGGCAGTTACCTGTTCCTGTTCCTAGGCCGTCATTGTAAATAAGAATTTGTTCTTAACTGACTTGCCTAGTTAAATAAAGGTTAAATATTTTTTTTCAACAACTAATTCTCCACCAGCCCTTGAGAATATTCTCCACTTGGGTCACTTCCCTGTGCTGTGGTTTAGTTGTCATCCATTCACCTGGCTAAACATTGGCAATATTGTAGCATGTGTCATCCCATTCTGTTCGATTTATGAATCATATGAACAGACAATGTTGTTTTCTTGCAATGTTTGTTGTTATTATCTGTGAATTTTCCTTGTAAATGCTAATAAGTAGATGAGAAGAAATTCACAGCACTGGGAGGTGACATTATTAATGGAAAATGTTTATGTAACATTATAGGTGTTAAAAAAAGATTGAGCCCCCTAATCTTATTTGACTTTCACTGCAGTGGTACTACCAATGGCTACCATATTGAACCCTGTAGATGGTGCTGTGGGCCCATGACGATTCATAAGTAAAGGGAAAGGAGGAGCCCTTCAACATGCTTCTGAGGCTGCGTTTACACAGACAGCCCCATTCTGGTATTTTTTCCCCCACTAATTGGTATTTTTTACCAATCACATCAGATCTTTTTCAGAGCTGATCTGATTGGTCAAAAGTGAACAAAAATATCTGAATTCGGTTGCCTGACCAATTTAACCTTAGAAGCTTTTCAGTTCAAACATGTTCTCTAATACAACTTTGATATGACTGGCTGTCAAGTGCTTCAAGTTCTTTGGTTCCCACATCACTGAGGATTTATCATGGTCCTTTCACACAAGCACAGTCGTGAAGAAGGCACAGCCTCTTCCACCTCATGCCAGGCGGTGTCTGAGAATGTAAATTTTTCAGGCCTAAGACCCCAACCACCCAATACATGGACTATTCTACATGCTCCTGTCTGGCAGACAGTACCCTAAACACCTTCTATCCCCTGGCCATAAATGGCTAACCATTACTGCTCTCCCTCACACCTACACTGCTGCTACAATGATAATTGATTAGATATATTATTAACACTATGCTGCGTTTCATTGATTTTTGATTGCCATAACCATTATTATCTATTTATCCTGCTACTGGTCACTGTTACTCCTGTGTACATGTATATATTTCCATTAGAATATTACCAGAAGTACACTACATGGCTAAAACTATTTGGACAACTGCTCGTCAAACATCTCATTCCAAAATCATGGGCATTCATATGGAGTTGGTCCCCCCTTTGTTGCTATAACATCCTCCACTCTGCTGGGAAGGCTTTCTACTAGATGTTGGAACATTGCTGCGGGGACTTGCTTCCATTCAGCCACAAGAGCATTAGTGAGGTCGGGCACTGATGTTGGATGATTAGGCCTGGCTCGCAGTCAGGGTTCTAATTTTGGGAAAGGACCTTCCCAAAACTTGCCACAAGGTTGGAAGCACAGAATCTTCTAGAATGTAATTGTATGCTGTAGCGATAAGATTTTCCTTCACTGGAACTAAGCTCTAACCATGAAAAACGTCCCCAGTACATTATTTCTACTCCACCAAACTTTACAGTTGGCACTACGCATTTGGGAAGGTAGTGTTCTCCTGGCATCCGCCAAATCCAGATTCATCCGTCAGACTGCCAGATGGTGACGCGTGATTCATCACTCCAGAGAACGCGTTTCCGCTTTCCAAATTCCAATGGCGGCGAGCTTTACACCACCACAGACGACGCTTAACATTGTGCATGGGGATCTGAGGCTTGTGTGCGACTGCTCTGTCATGGAAACCCATTTCATGAAGCTCCCGGCGAACAGTTGTGTTGACGTTGCTTCCAGACGCAATTTGGAACTTGGTAGAGTGTTGCAACTGAGGACAGACGATTTTTACGAGCTTCAGCACTCGGCGGTCCCATTCTGTGAGCTTGTGTGGCCTACCACTTAACGGCTGAGCCGTTGTTGATCCTAGACATTTCTACTTCACAATAACAGCACTTACAGTTGACCGGGGCAGCTCTAGAAGGGCATAAATTTGACGAACTGACTTGTTGGAAAGGTGGCATCCTGTGACGGTGCCACGTTGAAAGTGACTGAGCTCTTCAGTAAGGCCATTCTACTGCCAATGTTTGTCTATGGAGATTGCATGTCTGTGTGCTCGATTTTTACTCTATATAGCTTCCTCTTATTTATTGTATTTTCTTTATTGTATATATAAATATTTGTTATATGAATTATACTATTTTGATATTGATTACTACACGGTTGGGTAGAGCTTGCAAGTTAAGCATTCCACTGTACTTGTGCATGTGACAACATTTGAACTTGAACTGTAGACATAGTAGATGTGGATGGGTTTAAATGTACTTTTTATTACAATATTTCCTTATATTATCTGCATTTGATTAGGATGTAGTTGTCTGCAATGCATCGATGCTCCTAACAAGGCTTAACCACAGTAGAGGGTACTGTATGTTGGCATACACAGTACCAGTCAAAAGTTGACACACCTACTTATTTTGACTATTTTCTACATTGTAGAATATTAGTGAAGACATCAAACTATGAAATAACATATGGAATCATGTAGTAACCAAACAAGTGTTAAATCAATATATATTTTATATTTGAGATTCTTCAAAGTAGCCACCCTTTGCCTGGATGACAGCTTTGCACACTCTTGGCATTGTCTCAACCAGCTTCACCTGGAATGCTTTTCCAACAGTCTTGAAGTTCCCACATATGCTGAGCACTTGTTGGCTGCTTTTCCATCATTCTGCGGTCCAACTCATCCCAAATGGGTTGAGGTCGGGGGATTGTGGAGGCCAGGTCATTTGATGCAGCACTCCATCACTCTACTTCTTGGTCAAATAGCCCTTATACAGCCTGGAGGTGTGTTGGTTCATTGTCCTGTTGAAAAACAAATGATAGTCCCACTAAGCCTAAACCAGATGGGATGGCATATCGCTGCAGAATGCTGTGGTAGCCATGCTGGTTAAGTGTGCCTTGAATTCTTCTAAATAAATCACTGACAGTGTCACTAGCAAAGCACCTCCACCACATCACACCTCCTCCTCCATGCTTCACGGTGGGAACCACACATGCAGAGATAATCCGTTCACCTACTCTGCTTCTCACAAAGACATGGTGGTTGGAACCAAAAATCTCAAATTTGGACTCATCAGACCAAAGGACAGATTTGCACCGGTCTAATGTCCATTGCTCATATTTCTTGGCCCAAGCAAGTCTCTTCTTCTTATTGGTGTCCTTTAGTAGTTGTTTCTTTGCAGCAATTCGACCATGAAGGCCTGATTCACGCAGTCTCCTCTGAACAGTTGACATTGAAATGTGTCTGTTACTTGAACTCTGTGAAGCATTTATTTGGGCTACAATTTCTGAGGTTGCTAACTCTAATGAACTTATCCTCTGCAGCAGAGGTAACTCTGGGTCTTCCTTTCTTGTTGCTGTCCTCATGAGAGACAGTTTCGTCATAGCGCTTGATGGTTTTTGCGACTGCACTTGAAGAAACTTTCGAAGCTGTTGACATTTTCCGGATTGACTGACCATGTCTTAAAGTAATGATGGACTGTCGTTTCTCTTTGCTTTTTTGAGCTGTTCTTGCCATAATATGGACTTGGTCTTTTACCAAATAGGGCCATCTTCTTTATACCAACCCTTCCTTGTCACAACACAACTGATTGGCTCGAACGCATTAAGGAAAGAAATTCCATAAATTCACTTTTAACAAGGCACACCTGTTAATTGAAATCCTGGTGACTATTTTATGAAGCTGGTTGAGAGAATGCCAAGAGTGTGCAAAGCTGTCATCAAGGCAAAGGGTGTCTACTTTGAAGAATCTCATATCAAATATGTGTTATTTCATAGTTATGTCTTCACTATTATTCTACAATGTAGAAATTAGTAAAAATAAAGAATCTTTGAATGAGTAGGTATGTCCAAACTTTTGACTTATACTGTACATGGTGCTGAATCCTTCACCTCAGAAACAAGCTTGTGATGAGAATAAAAAAACAGGTCAACTAAGATAGCACCACAGATACGCTGTGCATGTTTGCACAGGCGGTCAGTGAACTGTTCAAATCAAAGGTGAAAACAGATGTTCTATGAAATAAGACTTGGCAAAATGCGACTTTTGCAAAGTTAAGCAAGTATTTGTTATTCATTGTATCTTTGAAAGAATGCACAGGTACAGGGGGTTTGATGGCCTCCAGATCTCTCTGCTTTGAATGGAAGATAGTGTTGTTGTTGTCTGTCCCTCTCGCCCTTCCCATTCTCTCAAATCCCTCACTTTAGCTTTATGTTGACAGTATCTGTGGTCCCACACGGGTCCTCTCTGTTCACAGTCCCTGTCTGCTTTTGTCAGCCCAGGCAAAAGTCATGATGCCTCTCATTGTGGTGGCCAATATGACAAACAGGGAACAAGATTACCCTTGACATGGGGGCAGGAAGGATGGGACTGAGGCTTTGTCTCAGAGAGTGTCCTTGTCTGTGACACGGCTCTTTCTTATTGCATGTTGGAGGCAGTGAGGGCTTGTTCCAGCCCACTGATTGATCTGATCCTGCTGGATTTGGACAATACAAATACAGAAAGTGTGTTTTTAGTGCTGTGATCTGTCTCTTTCTACCCCCCCTCTCTGTGTCATATAACGAGAGGCCCAGCGGGTGTCAGCTCCAGTCCAGGTCTCAGTGTAATGGATGGGATACTGTGAATGGAGGAGGTTGATAACAGCCGTTAAATACAGCCATTCACACACTGCCCCTGTGCCATTATTTCATTTGTCCCAAAAGTGCAGCAAGAAAAATAGCACAGTAAGTAAAATAATGATAGTATTGTGTCAACATATGGCTGAGAAAAATGAGAGCTTTTTACATTGTTTTGCATACTATTCTGGCTGTGTGTATTCAGTATTCATTAGGGGGGTTTGTGTGATACTGTTTTAGAATAGCAGTATTAAAAATAGACGAGAGAAAGAGATCCTCACAACATACTGTACTGTAAGTAATACAATTAAAGCTGACACGTTACCTTCTAACAAATGTAATTTTCAAATAACCCTAAAAAGATATCCGTACAATATTTCCAGTTCAAATACCATGAGAATCTACCAGTCTGATATAACTGAAGTTCTGTATAAAACCTATAGTTGTCATTAGGATTGGCAGAGTGCATGAATGGCCTCTCTACTTGTTCCTGACCAGAGGAGAATTCCTTTCCATGTCCCAGCACCAGAAGGTAGATAGATCCTATTCCTTTGTGGTCTCTACACCCAGGTTTCCATTCAAAGGAACCCAGCTAGTCAGGGTTTACAAAGCCAAGGGGTTAAATGAAAGGAGCTCATGAAAGCTTGAGATTTCCCACCACCACAATTTGTCCAGTCCCTGTAGCTGACAAAAGAGATATTTCAGATCAGGCTAAGCATCATTTGAAGGCAATGACCTTGCCTCTGTCTCTTATTATTAACCTTATTTTTGCTGTTAAAAAAGACAGTGGAGCTTGATGCGCAAATCTTACCCTGTTGTACCTGGAGAAATGCCTGAATGATAATAGAACCTGTGACTTCACGCACAATCATCTGGAAAGCAATCCTGATGGTTAACGGCCTGGCTTTGGTGTGGAGATGAGTTATAAACACAGAAATGAAAATGATAGATATGAGATAGTAAAAAACAGTCCCATACGTGTGACATGAATTCCAGAGTGAATGTGGACAATGACAACCTGGATCATCAGAAGATCTCATTGAGAGTTAAGCTCAAAATGAAGTGAAAAGCGCCCTGGTTCTCGTTCCTATAAATACACCTTTAAACATACAGACTGGGTTGTATTCAACGTCAATTGTGATCCATCATGATCAGTATTGCAAATAAGTCCTCAATGCAATAGTCTACCTGCCATTGATGTAGCAGTGGTGTAAGCCAACCTAATATGAAGAAAGTGAGAGGCTCTCATCATGCCTTGCTCTTCAGAGCAAAAGCGTAAGCTTTGTGGACCGCATGCCAGATCCATACACTGTGTTATTACAATACCTGCATGCTGTGTTTGAATGAATATTGACTTCTAAAAGTGTGCTGGGTGTTGTCAGTGTGTGTGAGGTTGATGCTGCAGAGAGCGCAAAAGCTCAGCTGCATTTCCTCCTGCTGGCTCCAGTCCAAGCTTTCCCTAATATTTCCTTTAAAAGTCTTTCCAGGCATGTAATTATTTTTTTCTGGTTAGATTCCTGGCAAGGATCTGTAGTGTAGGTAGAAATGATTCCAATGGAGCATGGACTGGAATTGAATTGATCAGAATGCCTTCGACTCTTCCACTCAAGTGGACTGAGCGTAATAAATGCATAAAACTAGAAAAGTTTAGGACGGCGTCTGGCAGGCTATCTGAGGAGGCAGGGCCAAGCAGCAGCTGGGGCTGTGCCAAACACACCAATTAATATCAGAAGCCACGTTGAGTGCTGAGCGTGGCCCATCAACAGAGCTGTCACGTCAAGAGGGCCCATTCGTTGTGCAGGTGATGCAGCAACACTGGCTCCCATTTGATTACCGCCCATCCATCCGATCCCACTGCCAGCCCACACAGCCGCCCTCCAACCAAGATCAATGGAAAGATGGCGAACCCAGTGATGGGAGGCCCATTACCCAGACATCACTCCACCTCCGTGGGGCAGGAGGCAAGCCTACAGTCAGACTGTATTGATGAGCCAGGCCCTGGAGAGACATACTAGCCAACCAGCAGTAAGGTTTCCTCATTCCTTCATAAGGCCCAGTCAAATACTTTCCACTGTCTGTACATCTATGGGAAGTGTTTACTATAGATCTTATATTATGGACTTCTCTGACGTTCAGTGATGAATGCATTCAGATTCAGGTTATAACTCCTAAGGCTGGGATTCCTTCAAACCAGAAATACAAATGTTTACGCAGTCTTTATTTACAATATACAGTACATCCCGTGCCCACACACTTTAATTCTGAAAAGTGAAACATACCTGTGAGAGGGGTCTCCCTGGTAATAGTTTTTATACCGTACTAAAGACCAGTCTGTGTTCATTTGACCATTGGCAAAATAGTTACTGTGTAAATATTGCAATGTGGGTTTGATTGAATTGAGCCCTAAATGTAATAACATTTCAGTTTGTCATTAAAATGTGTCCCCAAAAACAACAATGAAATAGAAAACAGGATATTATTCTATATTGAAAGCACAGTCAGGTTTTTAAATGTTATCGCTGAAGAGGAACTGGCTGCCAGTCACTTTGACGGACAGCTCTAAATGTAACTATATCGCAGTGTGTGAAATGGAGAGGAAATGGCTTTGAGTGACTTATTTTATCTGTTGACTTATATCCTGCTCATATTTACCATAAAAGCCCCTATCATCGCACCTCACTCCATCATCCGCCTCTTCAACTGCTTTGTCTTCCACAAGAAAAGAAATGGAATCTCATGGGGCCTCAAAGCTTATTAGCTTATGAACTATGACTGACATTTCACCATTGAGCCTGTGTGTTTTGTTTTGTGGTGTTTATGTGTTTCTTTGATCATTTGCATAAAGAGAGAAAAAAAAGGATAAGAGAACATTCTCTCACCTCATTGTCATGTATGAGAAGATTAGATGTCTAGGAAATGTTATCTAATAATGTCTGTCACACATTTATCAATTAATTGATGTTGCTTAAGTATTCTTAATGAAATAGTGGCTGTGAGATGTGACAACTGGCAAATGCGCACACACACGCACGCACACACGCACGCACGCACGCACGCACACAAAAACTGGTATCTGTACGCTTAGAACCCCAGCTATTTCCAGGGACTGGGATCAGGCTGTGTTGACTGCCAATGATGAGATATTGATTAGCTGGGAAATGTCATTGTTGAATAATAGCCTGAAGCCATGAGAGTTTCTCTGAAAGGAGGGGGGAGTGTTCCTCTGCTGCCACTGGGTGAAGCTGTTATCGCTCGGTTCCATCTGCGCTTGGACAGAAAGGCCTCTGTCTATAGTGCGTGCAACACAGTTCACTGAGTAGTTGTCATCTGTAGCAAATAGAAGGGCAGATGCTTGGTGCATGTGTACTTCCTACTGAAACGATGCGGATGTTTGGAAGGTCTTTGATTTTGGCTTCCCTTTTTGCTCCTTATTTTTGAATCTGTAGTTAAGTATAGTGTAAGAAAGAAACTAGGCTGCCGTGAAATCGAACTGAAGGCTGAAAACATAGAGATACGCCTCTGTCAGTCATCTCAGTAAAGGGTCCAGAGTGAGGTAAATGATGAGACAGAAGCTTTCTGAAATTGCCTTCACAATTGCTGTCCATACTACTGTATATGATAGAAAGAGTAATAGTCTGCTTTTCTGAGAGAATTCTCTCATATATGAGATATAGAATAGCATTCCCACATGTGCACATTGGGGGATTGTTGACATACAGTATATTTTACATTTGTGTCTTAAAGCATAATTGAGAGAGTCCAGCGGTGACGCAACTTAGGAAATGGCTGCCTAGTTTTTCTTACTGCACATCGGTTGGGTATTTCCCCCCCTAAATTCAAGTATTTACTCAGAGCATTATAATAACTTACGCAAAATGGAAAATAGGAAAAGGTCGCGGAGCTACAACAACAGCCCGTAACAAGACAGCAGAAGATATAATCGTCGATAAACCCGAAATGGCTACTGCTAGTGCAAATAAGATAGCAGCAGCAAAATAACCCTCATTTCGCGAGGTGAAGGAGGAATTGCGCGAGGCGCTCACGAGAGGAACTTCAGGAAGATGTAAGAAAATAACTAAATGAGTTCAAGAAGGACATTAACTAGAAAATGGAAGAAAACAAATTAGAACTTCACATCATATCTACAAGCATGGGGGACGCAGAACAGCGCATTGGGGAAACGGACACATGGAACTTCGCAGTCAAGGAAATACTTGAACAGTCACTGAAAAGCCAACACGCACTACAGGCAAAAGTGACAGAACTCGAAGGTTTCTCACGTCGAAACGACATTAGACTTTATAACGTAGTAGAGGGCGCAGGAAAAGACTCTATGCCCAACTTCGTGGAGGGTCTATTCAAGGACATACTTGACGACGACACTGACCTGTGAATCGAGAGAGCACACCGAGCTCTGGCCTCAAAACCCCCCAGCGGTGCCCCACCAAGATCCATAGTAGTACGGTTCCTAAAATTCTCAGTCAAAGAGAAAGTCTTACATGCAACCTGGAAAAAGCCTGTTAACTTCCAAGGCCAACGAGTGTTCTTTGATCATGACTACGCAGGACAGATACTGAAAAGAAGGAAAGAATACACCCCCATTAAGAAAGCACTGAAAGAGAAGGGTATTCGCTTCCAAACACCATACCCGGCAAAAATGCGGGTATTTCTGGAAAATGGCCCGGTTACATACAAGCATGCAGACGAGGCGGCTGAGGACCTGAAGTCAAGGGGCTTCCCAGTGGAGTATACCGTCAGGAGAAAGGCGACATCACCAGCGGAAAGACTCGAGCAAACCCCAGAGGCAAGAGACAGTCCTCTGACATGGGAGTCCAAATACCAAAGTATTTTCCCACTTTGGTTTACTTTATTATCGTTCTTGATTTTTCGTTCATTTTTAGGCTCAAGATAAGCAGGCAGATATGGTGCACAGTTTTTTTTTAATTTATATCGATGCATCATCGGGAATTTAAGGTCATAAGTCTCAATGTAAACGGACTGGGGAGTGCCATCAAGAGAAGTAAGGTAATAGCAAAGATGAAACGGGAGAGAGTTGACATACTATTCTGGCAGGAAACTCACTTATCCACACCTGAACACGAGAAATGGGATATAGGAACACTTTTTTTTTCTTCTTACAAAATGGGTAGAAGGGGAGTTGCAATCTTGATCCCAAATTCAGTTCATTTTGAGTTTGTCAGAAATAAAAGACAAGGAGGGTAGATTTATACTTGTTAAATGTAAACTGGATAACAAGAAAGTTACATTATTTAATGTATACGCACCCCCAGGGAGTGACATGGTCTTCTACGGGAAGGTGTTTGATTTAATTGCCACAGAAACCACTGGCACTCTTATCTGTGGAGGGGATTTTAACACAATTCTAAACTCAAAATTGGACAGCACAAATCAAAATAGGAAAATGAGCCTAGTTGCCAAAAAGATCAATAGGATACTGCAGGATCTAGGACTGCTCGATGTATGGCTTGACCGATAAGACGGATAAGGAATATACTTTTTACTCAGCCCGCCACACTGAATACTCCAGGTTAGACTACTTTTTTATGTACAGTGCAGATAGACACAGGCTTAAGGATTGTAGGATCGGGCAGAGCGACTTATCAGATCATAATGGAGTTTACCTTACTCTACACCTTGATAGCAAACCAATAAATACTATATGGAGACTTAATACAAGCATGCTAAATGATCCAGCATTCAAGGAATCAATAAAGACAGAATGGAACATCTATCTGGAGAATAATGATAATGGGGAAGTATCTCCTGCTATATTGTGGGATGCAGCTAAGGCGGTTATTAGAGGAAAGATCATAGCCACATCATCTCTCAAGAAAAAGATTTAAGCACAGAAACTGCTGAAATTACAGGAAACCCTAAGAAACTTAGAACGATCTCATAGTCAATACAAAGACCCTCTTATATTACGAGAGATTCAAAAGGTAAAACAGGAAATTGACCAGATTTATAGATAAGAAGTAGAGAAAAAGCTTAGGTTCCTGAAACAACGATATTATGAAGCAGGCTCAAAGGCAACCAAATTACTAGCATGGAGACTCAGGAAACAACAAGCACAGAATACCATTTTCAAAATAAAAGACCCCAAAACAAAAAAGATCACATGCAAATTAGATGAAATACAGAATGCATTTGAATCATATTACACAAATCTGTACACGCAACCAGAGATGGCAGATGCACAGACAATAGAGCACTTTTTGAACTCACTTGATCTCCCCTCAATTGGGACAGAGCAAAATGATAGACTAACTTTAGAAATATCCACCGAAGAAATTAATAAAGCAATATCTCAGCAAAAAGTCAACAAGTCTCCAGGCACTGATGGCTTCCCTTCAGAATGGTTCAAGACCTTCAGAGAACAATTAGCACCTCTACTTAAGGCCTGTTTTAACTGGACTCTGAGGGAGGGGGGTCTCATATCTGTAATTCCAAAAGAGGGTAAAGATAAGAAAGAATGCAGTTCATATAGACCTATCGCAATTCTTAACACAGATGATAAACTATATGCATCAATAATAGCCAAAAGGATGGAGAACATAATCCCAGAATTGATTGACGGAGATCAAACTGGTTTCATACAAAATAGGCAGACACAGGACAATATAAGGAGAACACTACATGTCATGGACCACATTACTCAGAATAAGACAAGTGCAATATTAATCAGTCTAGATGCAGAAAAAGCATTTGATTCAGTGGGATGGGATTACCTATTCCAAGTTATGGAAAGATTTGGTTTCAACAAAGAAGTGATACAGTGCATCAAAACACTGTATTCAAGTCCGACCGCTAGAATAAAGATAAATGGACATTTGTCACGAACGATAAAATTAGTGGGAGGGGCAAGACAAGGCTGTAATCTTTCACCCACGCTCTTCTCCTTGTACCTCGAACCATTAGCACAGGCAATAAGACAGGACCCAACCTTAGAGGGAATAACAATAAGAGACAGTGAACATAAGATATGCATGTATGCTGATGACGTTCTGTTATTCCTTAAAGACCCAGGCTCAAGTGTACCTAGATTGATGGATGTTTTACAAACATTTGGAACATATTCAGGGTATGTGCTTAACGTACACAAGACCCAAGCCCTAGTATATAATTATACCCCACAGGAAGAGCTGAAGAGTAGGTATAACTTCACCTGGACCTCTTCATCCATTAAATATCTTGGACTATATCTACCAAAAGATACACCTACACTTTATTGCATGAATTACGATCACATCAACAACAAAATATATGATGACCTAGACAGGTGGAATTCACTTCCCTTAGATCTTAGTAGTAGAATTGAAACAATCAAAATGAACATCCTGCCAAGGTTACTGTATTTGTTTCAATCACTGCCCATAGAAATCCCGCCTAAACAGTTTAGGGAATGGGATAAACGGATATCAAGGTTTATCTGGAACAGTAAGAGACCAAGAATTAGATATGCAACATTACAATTACCAAAAAACTGTGGGGGTATGGCCTTACCAAACCTAAAAGATTATTATGTGTCAGCCCAATGAGACCTCTGGTGTGTTGGTGCAATTCAGAATACGAATCCAAATGGAAAGACATCGAGACTACTTTGACAGAGATACCCATACAGTCAGTTTTGGGAAATAAGGACATGGTAAAAGAAATAGACAAAATCAGTGGATTAATTTCTCTCTGAAGACATGGTTTAGGGTAGTTAAGCAAAATAATTTAGACAGAGAGATCAAACTGCTGAGTTGACCCGCATACGACCCCAGCTTCATCCCTGCAACTCAGGACAGCAGATTTAAACAATGGACGCAGAAAGGCATCACATCATTCAGTACAATTATAAGGAATGGGAACCTAGATAACTTCCAGGACCTAAGTAAAAAACATGGCTTGGATAAACAAGATTTTTACAGATACCTAAGTTTGACACTATTTCTTAAGGGAGATAAAAGTGACTGACCCTCGAGCACCTCCAAAATTAATCCAAGTATTCACTAACGCATACAACTTGGAGTAACAAAAAAACTATTTCAAATCTCTACTTGGGTATTCAATCATCAAAGAAACATTCTACAAACTATATTAATAAGAAATGGGAGGAGGAACTTAGCATTGAAATAACTGATGAAACATGGTTGAACATATTAGAGACTCAACAAAGCTCCACCAACTCAAGGTCATGGAGAGAATTCTGCTGGAAGAATGTTATACGTTACTTCATGACACCTAAACTGAAATCAAAACAGACTGGCTCCCTACACCCTTGTTGGAGAGAATGTTATACGTTTCTTCATAACACCTAAACTGAAATCAAAACAGACTGGCTCCCTACACCGTTGGAGAGAACGCGGTCTATTGAGGGCGGACCACTCTCATATCTTTTGGACTTGCCCCGCAATCGAAACTTACTGGGGAGAAATAAGATCTAACATTGGAAAAATAATGGGATTTGACATAGAACAAACATTAATTTCTTTGTATTTGGGTGAAATACCTGATAACTTACACAATAGAGAAAAGTACCTCTTGAAGGTCCTACTGGCAGCCAGTAAAAAGGCTGTCACTAGGAAATGGCTACAAAAGACCCTCCCACAGTGACAAAATGGATAGACATTGTAGAAGAAATACACCACATGGAGCGTATGACCTTTGCTTTAAGAACTCAACAGGAGAGAGGTCAGGAATACTGGGAGAAATGGGTTTCATACTTGGAAAAGGTCTAATTCAAAGATGTCAATGTAACTAATATGATGATATGATGATGAAGGTATGAAGTGCACTGTAACTGATATGATGATGAAGGTATGAAGTGCACTGTAACTGCCAGATCTCTTTTTGTTGTTCTTTCATTTGACTTTATTTGTACTTTTTGTGTTCCTAAAATAAAAACAAAGTATAAAAAAAAGCATAATTGAGAAATATTTAATTGAAGTTGGATCATGTGTGTCATTTTGCCCTTAAAAAGGAAAAATCCACTCAAATCTTTCGGGATGTGGCTTCATCCACCCAGCAAAACTCACCTTGACCTTTCAGAATACAACACACACATTTTCCACTGGCAAGGAGCACAGCTGTTTAAAGGCACAGTCAACTTAGTGTATGTAAACTTCTGACCCACTGGAATTGTGATACAGTGAATTATAAGTGAAATAATCTGTCTGTAAACAATTGTTGGAAAAAGGACTTGTTTCATGCACAAAGTAGATGTCCTAACCGACTTGCCAAAACCATAGTTTGTTAACAAGACATTTGTGGAGTAGTTGAAAACGAGTTTTAATGACTCCAACCTAAGTGTATGTAAACGTCCTACTTCAACTGTATGTCTATAGGCAGCTGCCTCTGATGTGCTAGTGATGGCTGTTTAGCAGTCTGATGGCCTTTATTGAAAAACAGTTTCTATCTCTCGGTCCCAACTTTGATGCACCTGTACTGACCTCGCCTTCTGGATGATATCGGGGTGAACAGTCAGTGGCTCGGGTGGTTGTTGTCCTTGATGATCTTTATGGCCTTCCTATGGCATCGGGTGCTCTAGGTGTCCAGGAAGGCGGGAAGTTTGCCCCCGGTAATGCGTTGGGCAGACAGTGCCACCCTCTGGAGAGCTTTGCGGTTGTGGGCGGTGCAGTTGCCGTACCAGGCGTTGATACAGCCCGACAGGATGTTCTCAATTGTGCATCTGTAAATGTTTGTGAGGGTTTTAGGTGTTACGTCAAATTTATTTAGTCTCCTGAGGTTGAAGAGGCGCTGTTGGGCCTTCTTCACCACACTGTCTGTGTGGGTGGACCATTTCAGTTTGTCAGTGATGTGTACACCAAGGAACTTGAAGCTTTCCACCTTCTCCACTGCGGTCCCATCGATGTTGATAGGGGGGTGCTCCCTCTGCTGTTTCCTGAAGTTCACAATCATCTTGTTTGTTTTGTTGACGTTGAGTGAGAGGTTGTTTTCCTGACACCACACTCCGAGTGCCCTCACATCCTCCCTGTAGGCTGTCTCGTCGTTGTTGGTAATCAAGCCCACTACTGTTGTGTCGTCTGCAAACTTGATGATTGAGTTGGAGGTGTGCTTGGCCACGCAGTCATGGGTGAACAGGGAGTACAGGAGGGGGCTGAGCACGCACCCTTATGGGGCCCCAGTGTTGAGGATCAGCGAAGAGGTGTTGTTTCCTACCTTCACCACCTGGGGGTGACCCTTCAGGAACTCCAGGACCCAGTTGTACAGGGCGGGGTTCAGACCTAGGGCCTCGAGCTTGATGAGCTTGGAGGGTTCTATGGTGTTGAATGCTGAGCTATAGTCAATGAACAGCATTCTTACATAGGTATGCCTCTTGTTTAGATGGGACAGGGCAGTGTGGTGGTGATTGCATCGTCTATGGATCTATTGGGGTGGTAAGCAAATTGAAGTGAGACTAGGGTGGCAGGTAAGGTGGAGGTGTGAGTGGCCTAGTTAATGTTTTGACTTAAATCGGCTTGAAAATCTATGGTAAATCTTGAAAATGGCTGTCTACAATGATCAACAACCAACTTGACAGAGCTTGAATTGTTTAAAGAATAATGGGCAAATATTGTACAATCCAGGTGTTCAAAGCCCCAGAAAGAGTTACAGCTGTAATTGCTGTCAACGGTGATTCTAACATGTTTTGACTTGGGTGTCAATACCTACGCAAATTACATATACATCTCTATTTCATTTACAAAAAATTGCAAACATTTCTAAAAACGTGTGTAGATGGGTCAGATTTTGTATTTATTTCATCCATTTTGAAATCAGGCTGTAACACAACAAAATGTGGAATAGGTCAAGGGGTTTGAAGACTTTCAAAAAAATTGCCAAATCAAAAATGGTATGGTTTCAATATTCATGTTTATACAGTAAGTACCTAAAGAATTGGGAGTGTGACACGTTTGTTTGTTTGGGCTCTGTTCTCCAGCACTTTGAAGTGATACAAGTACAGACTCAGCTTTAATTTCAGGGTATTTTCATCCATAACAGGTGAACCGTTTAGAAATTACAGAACTTTTTATACATAGTCCCCCCATTTTTGTGTACCAGAGGTATTGGGAAAAATTCACGTGTATTAAAGTAGTCAAATGTTTAGTATTTGGTCCCATATTCCTAGAATGCAATGATTACATCAAGCTTTTAACTCTACAAACTTGTTGGATTCTTTTCCTGTTTGTTTTGGTTGTGTTCCAGATAAATTTGTGCCCAACAGAAATGAATGGTACATAATGTAATGTGTCATTTTGGAGTCACTTTTATTGTATAAAATAATATAATATTTCTACATTAATGTGGATGCTACCATGATTACGGATAGTACTGAATAAATCATGAATAATGATAAGTGAGAAAGTTAGACGCACAAATATCATACCCCCAAGACATGTTAACCTCTCACCATTACCAAAAACAGGGGAGGTTAGCATTTTTTGAGGGGTATGATATTTATGCCTCTAACTTTCTCACTCATGATTTTCAGGATTATCTGTATCATGGTAGTGTTGGTCAATTTCTTCAACAGATGATCAGGTCTATATAATTATCAAACATACATTAGTAATGGAAAGGAAACAGACTCTTTATTTAAGTATTACAATTCTCCTTTATTAGTACAATTGTAGGCAGAAGTTGGTACAGAGTACAGTATATGATAGCTCTCCGCAGGTTCTGCAAAATGTCTAAGACATCCTGTAACTCATATAGCCTCTCCCAGTCCTCCTTGCGTGAGTTTCCCTGGCAACAACATTTTAATAAATCTAACCTCCCCCTGACAGCAGCAACCATCTTGTCAGAAATTAAAAGCTCAGAAGTGGGTTTGACCGAAACTTGACCTTTCATCACAATTATAGGGTCATAACAAGGTGAATGAGTCCAAGCATCTTCTGACAGGTGGCAAGTGCCTGCGGCAGCCTTGTGTTCTCAGAAAACCAGTCGTATTCTCAGAACCTCAGATAGCCAGGTGTATGAACGTAGGCGGTTTCCACCTTCTGATAATGTCTGAAGGGTACAACACTCAAAACAAGTGTTAATACACACACAGAGGTCTCCTAGAAGAGGAGACCTTACAGTTTATCATAACACAATTTATTAACCCTTTAAAAAGGTATGAGGCCATGGTTTAACCCCTTCAGTAGCATCCACATTAATGTAGAAGTGTTTAGAAACATATTCTCATTTATAATAAAATAGTTAACTTTTTACTACATTAATAAACATACAGTGCATCCGGAAAGTATTCAGGCCCCTTGACTTTTCCACATGTTGTTACCTTACAGCCTTATTCTAAAATGGATTAAATAGTTTTCCCCCTCAATCTACACACAATACCCCATAATGGCAAAGCAAAAACAGATTGACATTTTTGCTAATTCACAAATAAACCCCCCCATTATTCCCCCAATATAACATTTACATAAGTATTCAGACCCTTTACTCAGTACTTTGTTGAAGCACCTTTGGTAGGGATTACAGCCTCGACTCTTCTTGGGTATGTCGCTACAAGCTGAAGCCACTCCTGTGTTGTCTTAGCTATGTGCTTAAGTTTGTTGTCCTGTTGGAAGGTGAACCTTCACCCCATTCTGAGTTCCTGAGCGCTGTGGAACAGGTTTTCTTCAAGGATCTCTCTGTACTTTGCTCCATTCATCTTTCCTTCGATCCTGACTAGATCCCAGTCCCTGCCACTGAAAAACATCCCCACAGCATGATGCTACCATCACTATGCTTCACTTTAGGGAAGGTGCCAGGTTTCCTCCAGACATGACGTTTGGCATTCAAAGAGTTCAATCTTGGTTTCATCAGACCAGAGAATTTTGTTTTTCATGGTCAGAGTCCTTTAGGTGCCTTTTGGCAAACTCCAAGAGGGCTGTCATATGCATTTTACTGAGGAGTGGCTTCCGTCTGGCCACTACCATAAAGGCCTGACCGGTGGAGTGCTGCAGAGATGGTTGTACTTCTGGAAGGTTCTCTCATCTCCACAAAGCAACTCTGGAGCTCTGTCAGAGTGACCATCGGGTACTTGGTCACCTCCCTGACCAAGGCCCTTCTCCCCCGATTGCTCAGTTTGGCTCAGCGGACAGAGATAGGAAGAGTCTTGGTGGTTCCAAACTTCTTACATTTAACAATGATGGAGGCCACTGTGTTCTTGGGGACCTTCAATGCAGCAGAATGTTTTTGGTACCCTTCCCTAGATTTGTGCCTCGACACAATCCTGTCTCGGAGCTCTACGGACAATTCCTTTGACCTCATGGCTTGGTTTTTGCTCTGACATGCACTGTCAACTGTGGGACCTTATATAGACAGGTGTGCCTTTCCAAATCATGTCCAATGAATTGATTTTACTACAGGTGGACTCCAATCAAGTTGTAGAAACATCTTAAGGATGATCAATAGAAATAGGATGCACCTGAGCTCAATTTTGAGTCTCATAGCAAAGGATCTGAATACTTTTGTAAATAAGATATAATAATTAATTAATTATAATAATTATTTATAAAAAAAAGTTTTGCTTTGTCATTGTGGAGTATTGTGTGTAGATTGAGGAAACATAATATTTAATCATTTTTAGAATAAGGCTGTAACGTAACAAAATGTGGAAAAGTCAAGGAATCTGAATACTTTCTGAATGTAAGTGAATTTTGTCCCCTAAAATGGGGGGACTACAATATGTACACAAAGTGCTGTAATTTCTAAACGGTTCACCCGATATGGATGAAAATACCCTCAACTTAAAGCTGACAGTCTGCACTTTAACCTCAGTCATTGTATCATCTCAAATCCAAAGTGCTGGAGTACAGAGCCAAACAACAACAAAATGGTCACAGTCCCAACACTTTGAGCTCGCTGTATTTGTCAATATTCATAAATTAATATAAGACAATTGTTATTGAAATCGAAATCCTACTTATATTACAGAGTAAGCGGTAAAGCTTCGTATGACAACTTTTAGCTTTGTAGCACCTACAGATGAAACATTATGGAGTCCTGAAGGAGGCCTGGGTACAGCTAAAATGTCACAAATGTTCCAACTTCAATTCATTCTTTCTCAATGATGCTTTAAGATACATATGTCAACACTCTTTCCTCCAAAGGACCCTTCTATTGATCATATTGTTTTGTTCTAGTTTCATTTGGAATCACCCCATTTCTATATTTGAGATATCTATAAGTGTGTGCAGGTGTGTATGTGCACACGAGGGTGTGCATGCACGAGTGTGCCTGTGTGCGTCCCTGCTTCTGTGTAACTAGAGTGACAGCTCTGGATCTGGGAGAGACTCAGAACTGGAAAAGTCAGGTGTAAATCTGAATTTGAGAATAACAGGCCTGTAAGAGGTAAATCTGGGAGTGCATGACAATCATTCGGAGCGCAGCAGAGCAAATGACTACATTTAAAAGAGAGGCATGCATCCGCCACAAAACAACCCCCCCCATCTGGTCCATCACCATATCCCGATAAAACTGGAGAACGAATAAATAAATAAGAATCCCCATGACAACTGAGAGAGAACAATTGTCACGCTGCGTGCCGGATGACTGGCATCACGGTCCCTTCATCCCTCTTAAGGCCCCCGACGGCAAATGCCAGAAGATATATTATTCATGGTGCCTCACTCCAAGTTCTATTGACAGGAAGCCGGGTAAAGTTCCCTGGTGCATATTCCTCTATGTAACTGTGCCGTCTCACACCGTTTGAAACAGGTAGGCCTCCCCCTCCCCCCAAGCCTATTTCAAAGGAGACGTTTATGGGTAAAGGTGCCCTCGTGCTTTGACGTAGGCCCCTGGCGTTCTTCATGCCGGTCATTCAGGCGTGAGGACGTAGGGGAAGAGGCGGCGTCTGTTTCAGATAAACAACATGGAGCTGGCTGCCATGACTGAGTTCTCGTTAGCTAGGCGCTTCGCTCTGGGAGCCACCCCAAGAGATGCGCCGTGGTGCTGCCAAGTTTCAGTCAGAGCGAACGGAAAAGAGTGCCTTTCCGCAAGTTTTAGTTATTCAAATCCTTTACCACCACCGAAGCCCCAGCCCCCCCGTTAATTCCTGAAGGACGATTAAGCCTTTTGCAAACCAATTACATAATAATAACAATGAATTATGCTGAAGACTCCCCTGGTAGGCAGTCATAAGTGGGTTGTAAATGAAGACTGAATACTGGAAACATATGTCCCTGTTTATATAGTCTCATTTGTGATGAATTTGCATGTCCAGCTGTGTTCTTGGTAGTGGTATGAAACAATTAAAAGTTGACTGAGGCAATTTATGCAAAACACAGATAGACAGATTCAAAGAGGCATTGACATCGTAGACACAACATCGACTTCATGCTGTCTGTTTATCTTTTTGGAAACTCAGCAGACAGTTGCTGCCTTGAGGCCTACCTTCACCAATCATTGTGGCTGGAAACAAGGCTAAATAAGTTCATTCAAGTTGATTCATGTTATTCAACAGGTCAGAAATATAATTCTCCTGTTTTTTCATCCACATTTTTTCCCCTCGTTTTGGTTTGTAATAGTATTTGCAATTCACAGTAGCATGCTATTTTGGTCATAGCTCTTAATTATGATCGGTGTGTTATTGCTCACCAGAGCATAGCAAATTGCCGTTATGTTGTTTGCCTGGGCCTAATCTAATTGGCACATTGTCACAAAAGTAATTATCTGTCATTTCAATTGATGCCATAACCACAAGTTAGGGACGCACCTGCTGCCACCAGCCTGGCTGAGAATAAACAAGGACGCAGGCCCAGTCCCCCTACGTCCCTGTAGTACAGGAGAGGGTGAAGGAACTCTGTTTCCCAGCTCCTGTCTGTATGTAATGTAACACACATGTAACTCCTCCAGGCACCCCTGCTATGATAATGACCTCTGGCAGGGTAGCGCCTACTCTCATCATCCCCGAACAGCACCTCATCCTGTCCTGATTGTCACGACAGGAGTCCAAGCTGCGCTGGTCAGAATTAGCTTGCCTTGCCTTTCATCAACACAAGTATGGGGCCACTATTGTTACAAAACTGACTAACTAGGGTGCTAATATTGTTGCACTCGCTACATCTAGGGGTCTTAGGCCTAGTTGACTGGTCTGTAATCTGAATTCATGTGTGCATTTATGTGAGGACCTTGTTGGACACACATGTGCCCAGGGAGAAAGCAACCTTACCTTAGGTCCAGGGCCAGCTCTGTCTCTCTTGACCTCTTGGTCAGCCAGTCCAAGCAGATTGTTGTTGGTTCAAATGGTGATGAAACATAAATACAGTATGTACAAAAAGGAAAAATACAAAAGGCATGCCCAAACCTAAGACTAAAAAACAAAAGGCCTCATGGCCATCAAACAAAACCCACAGCCTCGTGGCTTGCAAGCTGGGACTCTGACTGACAATCACCTTAATTGGCAGCACCTGATGTGCTTTTCAATCAGGCTCAGTACCTGGACAAGTTTGCTGCTGCTGCCCCCCGGGGGAATGGAGTGTGGAAGTGTCACCTGGATAGTGTGTTTGTCTATGTCCTAACACTAACCTTCCCCCCCATATCATAGCACTATGAACATGGATCTTGAGATATGATACTATATTACACTAATACAGTGTTTCTAATGTCTGTTTTAACTGGACAAAAATAAGCAATGTTTCTGGACAAAGAGATATCATGTGTAATTACTTTATTTGTAGACGGATACCTGTGGCTGTGGGTTAGACAGGGCAAACATAAATTTGCGGGTGTTAAAATCTCGCTGTTGAGGTAAAAAGTGTTGTGAGTGTTATATCTGAGTGTTGATTCTAGTGGGGTTAACACCAGTGGAATACAAGGTAAATGGGTTTCCATTGCATTTTCACCACTACGGATGGTTTTGTCACAAAAACTGTTGCGATAAATCACAAACTTGACCAATCTGGTTTTGGAGCAGTTTGCTGATAAAGTAGACAGGGTAGGTTACGTGATGAGATATGGATAAGAGCAATATAATTTTTATTTGATCATTTGCAGCCAAGCATCAATCATCATGTCACCCTCATTCAAATAATACTGTCAATATTTATTGGAAATTTGCATCAAGCTCACCACAACCATCCATCACTTAACCAACACCAAGTTCATCATAATTTATTTCATCTGCCTATACACTATTCATGTTTTTCCACGTCGTAGTGGTAGTGTGACTCCAAGTTTATGGAAAAGGGGATACCTAGTCGGTTGCACAACTGAATTCATTCAACCGAAATGTGTCTTCCACATTAAACCCAACCCCTCTGAATCAGAGAGGTGCAGGGGACTGCTTTAATCGACGTCATCGGCGCCCGGGGAGCAGTTGTTGTTGGGGGTTAACTGCCTTGCTCAAGGGCAGAACGGCATATTTTTCCACCTTTTGGTTACTGGCCCAACGCGCTTAAGCGCTAGGCCACCCGCCACCCATATGATAGTTATTATATCAATATTTGTGTATAAATATGCTTCCACTTCCATTTCTCGCATAATTAATTTTTCGCATAATTAATTTTACGGACACAAAAAGATCCCACCATGTCGAACTAACAAATTGTATGTCGACATTTATTAAATTGAACCAACATTTCCTGTTTCCATCAGTCTGGTTGTGAATTTTTTTATGAGTCAGGTAATTCATTCACATTAAATGGTTGGATGGAAACCTGGTTACTGTTTCTGCATGCAGATTGATTAATTAATTAATTGATTAATTGATATAAGATAAATAACTTACATTTTTCTAAACTAATCCAATCTGTAAGTGGTTGTACTTATTGCACCTGTTACTGAGATGGTTGTTCCAGTTTAGATGGTTTAAGTAGTCTTGCTTGACAAGGTCTTCACCATAGCGATCATTCTGAACTCAGAATGTGGGTGATAAAATGTTCCAATTGTTGATTATCCTCCCTATGGCTGTTTTTCTATAGGAATTACACATTACTTTACAAGTCAGCATATTGTGACTTCCAGGTCTGATTTGAATTGTATGATGTGAGGTCATAAAGGGTTAACTTTTAATTAAAAAACAATCACTTAAGCAGTCACTTTGTGTGACTGAAAATTGATGAATGCAACAACCACACTACGTCCAAAGTTTTAGAACGCCTACTCTTTTAAGGGATTTTCTTTATTTTTAGTATTTTCTACATTGTAGAATAATAGTGAAGACATCAAACTATGAAATAACACATATGGAATCATGTAGTTACCAAAAAAGTGTTAAACAAAGAGTGTGCAAAGCTGTCATCAAGGTAAAGGGTGGCTATTTGAAGAATCTCAAATCTCAAATCTATTTTGATTTGTTAACACTTTTTTGGTTACTACATGATTCCATATGTGTTATTTCATAGTTTTGATGTCTTCACTATTATTCTACAATGTAGAAAATAGTAAAAATAAAGAAAAACCCTGGAATGAGTAGGTGGGTCACATCATTTCTAAAAAAGTGATTCTAAAAAAAGTGTGTGTTAAAATTCTGATTTCAAATTTGCTCTGTACCTCCCATTAAATCCTGTATGAGAGACAGGGCCTCCTACACCAAACACAGCACTGCAGGCGCGTCTGTCAGTAATTGGCTGAAGCAATCCAAACCTCCACTCCATTGACTTCAACGAGGCGTCCCACAATTTATAATTTAACGACTAGTTCATAAGAATGTCTTTAAAACATGATTGTTTTTAGTTGGGACTTCATGAAACGTCTTCAGGTCTAAGATATCAGGATTGAAAATGTTTTCATTTGTCTCTACAACATTTGTCAAAAGGTCTGCAGAAAGGTAGAGCCTTGATATAAACTATAGAGGGTGTGGTTATGACAGTTATTTGTTTTCTACATTTCCTGTGTCCTTGAGAAGGGCGCGTTCTCTCTGAAGATAAAATAACCTTGAAAGCAGTGTCAAACCTCACAGTCAGATCCAGGCCCTTTCTGCTTTAAGTACATGAATCCACAGCACCTTCTAGGCCTACAGTATGTACAGTAGATATATGAGTTCCATGATAAGAAGCTCATGAGTGATGGGATATCACAGATGTCACAGAAAGCAGGAATGGAGGAGAGAAAGCTTATTTTTGTCCTCAGACTAACATTAAATATTAAAACTATAAGAGAAAGAAGACTATGATGAATCTGACCTTATTAATTTCTGCTTTAAATAAATCATGCAGGATTAATTTCTGACAGTGGTAGGTGGTAGGAAATGGTGATGACCAAGCCTCAGCCCAGAGTCCCACTTACTAACTCTGTCGCTCACTAAAATGGAACGAAAACTAATAGAGACCCAATATGATAGTGAGAATAAATTTCAACAATGGTAATTGATAACTCTCACCAAAGCATGGTTGCACAAAAATTGCATGGGAATGCATTGTCATGTAATACTCCTTCACTGTAGCTCTTTGTGGCTTTTTATTGAAATGTTGACATGGTCTCCTTTATTGTATGTGAGTCTTATAGTTAATCAATGTCCATACTGAGAAATTATCAAATGTATTTTGTGATTTTAAATTTTCTGACGTGACAAATAATCTCATGAAACATTTGCATTTCAGGGCGTTGGACGATGACTGTCTCTTGAAGTGTTTATCATCTTTATGTATCTCCTTCATTCATAGCATTGCTGTGCAGATTTAAATCCTCCTGACGTGTGGTTTGATAAAGTTACCACTGACCTCAATGCAGATGCCAAGGCATTCCCTTGGAGTGCCATGCTTTGACCTTGACAAATTGGATTCTGAAAGGCAATTCCTTCTGCAGGGTTTGACAATAGGAGCGTCAGTTTGACAAGACAGGAGAGGATCCTTCTGGAGATTGGGGTATAAATAAAATAAAGAATGAGAAAGAAATAAAAGTAGGAAGCCCCTCCCTTTTTCCTTATTGTCATACAGACTGGAGCTACTCAGAGTTGAGGTTGTCAGTGATAATCTTATCTGACTATGACGGCTAGCAGAGTTAGACAAAGGGGCTACAGCCAGACTGCAGGTCTGATGGGCCACTGATTGCATAGCTGTCCAATACAGGGACAGTTGCTGTGGAAATGATGAATGATGTGTGTCTCAAACTTTTGCCCTTGGCCATCAAGATATGAAAACAACAGAAACTTCTCAACCAGGGAGAGAAGCCCTAAATGCAGAAAGATGAAAACTGAATTCAGCAGGCACGTCTGAATCCTAGCTCGTAAAATGTCATCCACACACTGTATCTCAAGTTAGGATTCCACCCCCAGTAAAAGACAAAGCTGTTAACCTATCTATGTTTCTCAGAGAACGATGTTGGTGAACCCCTTATATTTGGTTTATTCTTGTACAACAGCTTTGTATGTGATAACTTGCTCAAAGTTTGTCTTGTGATCTGATATAGTCACACTGTAAATCTATATTTATTTGAATTCCATGCTCCCTCCTGCAATAGGATGTGTATGTAGCTAAAGGGGGGCAAGCGGTGCTCCTGTCTGTGCCTGTACTCGTCCTCCCCCTTGGCTGTGAGTCGTGACTCAGGAGGCACTAGACTTTGGCTCCCAGGCTCACAGCGACATATCTGAATAGCAGCTTATTGACCATTCCTGAGCCTGATCAATATTTAATGCCATCTTTAAGAGGATCAAATTCAACAGAAAGTACTTTTAACCTTCTCCTGCAGATCACAGCTGGCTCCTGGTGCACAGGGTGGGATCATGTTAGTGTTATCAAATGTAAACCAGTATTTCCTTCAGCTCGTCTGAACTCAGTGACTCATTGGATTCCTTTTACTAGCTAATTAATGTTATTAGGTTGGCACTAAATGCACATGCTGTGTGACAAATACAAAATAGGAAATCGATGTCATTATTGCTGTCATACATTTATTTTTTTATTCTATTCCAACTTTATTCCACTCACAAAAAAAGGAGGCTGTTCTCAAAATTGACGACAGTGTGTTGTGGAACACGTCACAGATGATACAGTGATGGCCCATCCACCAGAGAGAGGATTTGAGCCCTAGAACACATCAGACAGAGAAAAACAGACATGTCATGCTGAGAGCAAGTCACATTTCTGAATATCCCACTGTTTCAGCATCACATGCCATCATGATTAATAACCTGAGGGGGAGAGTGCACGGAGAGGAGAGTGGATATGAGGGAGAGATATGCTGGAATATATTCAGGATGCAATGCTGGATTAGTCCAAAAGGCATTTCATTAACAGTGACACTGCACTCCCTGATCCGTGTGTGGAATACTAAATTGGCCTTGCTCTCTGGGAGAATGGTGGGGTAAACTTTCTGTGCCTGTGGGCTGTGCCTCAGGTGAACCACCTCTGGCTGCTTGTAGCATAGAGCCCCAAGTGCCCAGCACACTCCACTGCCTCCCGCCTATGTCACACATAGTTTATCTCAACAGCTACTCACAGCTGGATTCACTCATGTTGACAATTCACAATTTACTAGATTCACTCATTCCTTTTCAGGATTGTATTTATAGTAATAAATAATGATTATGGTATCATTTAAACGAGAGATGTCGCTCATCTGGAAAATGTACAAAGCAAGTCTTCGCTGTGATGTGCAAATTCACCTTGTGCTAAATATCATGGTTATCATGGTTCGGTGGACCAAAATCACACTTGGACCATAAATCACACTTTAGATGGCTTATGCAGACTTCTGCATCTCTCTCTAATCACACTTTAGTGTGTTTAGTATACCGGTGAGTTTGTCTTAAAAACAATTAGCTACAGACTTTCATAATAACCTCTGACCAAGCTGGTGAATATTGTTTTGGTACTAGATGGAATGAATTAAGCTTTGTGCGCTGAGGGAGAGGATGGCAGGATGAGATAATGTATTTTGTGTGATATGGGCCATTGACTACTTTTCCATAGCACAGGAACAATAATGAGAAAAAATACAGAATATCTGTGGATCCATTCACAATGGTGATTGTTTGTGGGTATTAAATTGTGCGTACATTTCTGACTGCTCAGGTAAAAAAAGGAAAGCCATTGTCAAAACATTTGTTAGCAAATTGCTTTTTTTTGTCATTGTGCAGAGTTTTATGGATTCTGTGTTTTTGAAATTGAAAAAAATAAAGATTTTCTTCTGAGTTGCCTGGTGGTCCTCAACATGCTTACTCCAGGGAATACATTTCTTAAGATATCTAAAGGGGTGATTGTGTTTTCTTTGCGGTAACTGAAAGATGAGGGAAGACAAGTATTGTTGTTATCGAGAGTTGTTCCGTTACAGGCATGAATGTGGGCTTGAATTTTGAATGAAAGACCTGGTTTCAAGTCAGCATTGTCTTTGAAGTGAAGCAGTCCCTGGTCAATTTCTGCTTCCTTCGATGAAATGTTGAAATGAGCTATGAATGATTGAATGGTGTAAGAAATTGTATTAGATATTGGTAACTTGTTTTAACAACTTCTCAACATTAGCTATAGTTGACACAACATACACACCCCCTCTTCTCTCTTGGACATATGCTGGACTCATTACACGATACCCACAACTCCCCTCCCCCATGACAATCACACAGACACACACAACTCCTCCTTGGAGCTCGGGACAAAGAACTATCTCAGGAACCGATGGAACGTGGACACCAGGGCTGTTCAGGACTACCCAAGACCCAGATCGACCAATCGGAAGGCCAGACTCGCAGATCTACCTACTTTGCTTGTTGTCTATATAATACTGTACGGTTCTTGGAACTATCTCTTTCCCGGACGATTCAATAGGAATCAGACAGAAAGAGCCTTGCTGCAAGATTTTACTAAGATATCTTTACATGTGATTAAACGGCCTTATTATAAAATTATCCACCTCGTCCTATTGTCTCCTCTTGTTCTCCTGTCAACAGTAAACGTTTTACTAACAATGGTCATTTTCAGTAGGCCCTTATTTCTTCTGAAATCCCACTGCCTTTGCATATTGTTTTCAATGCATTTTATACAGCTGTGCATGAAGGTTGGATGGAGGAAATATTGCTACAGCTAAAGCCCTTCATGTAAGTTTGTGTGTGCATCTACGTATATGGCTGTGGCCAAGGATAGGGTGAGTGTTAAGGGCTCTATTCAATCAGTAACCCTGAATATCCGCTTTAAAGCACGATTGACAATTAAAGGCAATGTTCCCGCGGTCGCGGAGACTGCTTTCACGGGAAAAATTATGCAAATGTCGGTTCAATCAGAAGTTATCTTTACATTTTTACACGGATCTTCTGCGACACTTTGGCGATATGGATTGAATCCAGCCCTAAGTTTATGGTTACTGTTAGTTAGCTCCACTGTCATAAGTACAATGTCTTACAAGTACAAGGTTAGGGTTAGGAATATGGTTAGCTCTACTGCTGTAAGTACAATGTATTACCAGTGTAGGTTTAGGAATACGGTTAGCTCTACTGCTGTAAGTACAATGTATTACCAGTGTAGGTTTAGGAATATGGTTAGCTCTACTGCTGTAAGTACAATGTATTACCAGTGTAGGTTTAGGGATATGGTTAGCTCTACTGCTGTAAGTACAATGTATTACCAGTGTAGGTTTAGGGATACGGTTAGCTCTACTGCTGTAAGTACAATGTATTACCAGTGTAGGTTTAGGGATACGGTTAGCTCTACTGCTGTAAGTACAATGTATTACCAGTGTAGGTTTAGGGATACGGTTAGCTCTACTGCTGTAAGTACAATGTATTACCAGTGTAGGTTTAGGGATACGGTTAGCTCTACTGCTGTAAGTACAATGTATTACCAGTGTAGGTTTAGGGATACGGTTAGCTCTACTGCTGTAAGTACAATGTATTACCAGTGTAGGTTTAGGGATACGGTTAGCTCTACTGCTGTAAGTACAATGTATTACCAGTGTAGGTTTAGGGATACGGTTAGCTCTACTGCTGTAAGTACAATGTATTACCAGTGTAGGTTTAGGGATATGGTTAGCTCTACTGCTGTAAGTACAATGTATTACCAGTGTAGGGTTAGGAATATGGTTAGCTCTACTGCTGTAAGTACAATGTATTACCAGTGTAGGTTTAGGGATACGGTTAGCTCTACTGCTGTAAGTACAATGTATTACCAGTGTAGGTTTAGGGATACGGTTAGCTCTACTGCTGTAAGTACAATGTATTACCAGTGTAGGTTTAGGGATACGGTTAGCTCTACTGCTGTAAGTACAATGTATTACCAGTGTAGGTTTAGGGATACGGTTAGCTCTACTGCTGTAAGTACAATGTATTACCAGTGTAGGTTTAGGGATATGGTTAGCTCTACTGCTGTAAGTACAATGTATTACCAGTGTAGGGTTAGGAATATGGTTAGCTCTACTGCTGTAAGTACAATGTATTACCAGTGTAGGTTTAGGGATACGGTTAGCTCTACTGCTGTAAGTACAATGTATTACCAGTGTAGGTTTAGGGATACGGTTAGCTCTACTGCTGTAAGTACAATGTATTACCAGTAGGCTAACCCTAACCCCAACCTTAGACTGGTAATACATTGTACTTACGACAGTAGAGCTAACCCTAGCCCTAGTGTTCTATTTTCTACATATTGACAGTAATATTGATATAAGGCAGGTGACCTTTGAAATTACTTTGTCACTGTATTTTTAAACTCTGCATGTATCTCTTGATTGACAGCACCACCAGTTGTTGTGGGTAAGTGTGAAACCTCTGCTGTGTCCTCAGTATTCCCGTACTGTCGTCCTACAATGACTGATGTATTTCTCAGCTTCTTAAGCGTGTTACTCAATACAATTTGCTCTAAGGAAGTTATTGATTTCAGGGAGTCCAATCTTTCAGGGTGATAACATTAATGAATGATGAGCAGACAGCTGCATGCTTTTTGATCTAGGGCAAAGCTGTTGTTCCGTGAGCTTTATGAACCCTCTTAGTAGTAGATAATGCAAGAAAGAAGAAACACAATGACAGTATTTTCTGTGTTAGTTGCTCTGTGGCCCTTACCTCGATTCTATATACTGTACATATTTTGGAGTGGTTGGCTACAGAAAGCCCATGGGACCATTTCTAATTACTGCTACTATAATCACTTCAAGTCTAGAGGGCCTGCAGGTACAGGCATCTCAATATCAAATGATTTCTGGGTAGCAATGAAGTACCTTACTGTGATTGTTTTCAATTAAAATGACCAAAATAAATAAAAATACCTTCTTAGCAAAGAGCAATTTCTCAAGCAAGAATTTTTCTAGGACTGTCTGGGAGTTGTCTGAGTGGGGAAAACTGAAAACTAGTTGCTTTTGGCAGAGCGGTTTGGAACTCTCTTTCTTATTGGTCTATTAACTCATTCACCACTCCATCACACAGACAGAAATGTCAGGCGGTCTTTCCAAACAGCTCTTACACTAAAAGAGCATTATCATAATTTTCACAAATTCACAGTATTATTCTAACCTTATAGTGTGGAAATACACTGAGTGTACAAAACATTAGGAACACCTTCCTAATATTGAGTTGCACCCCTTTTGGCCCTCAGAAAAGCATTAATTTGTCTGGGCATGGACTCCACAAGGTGTCGAAAGCATTCCACAGGGATGCTGGCACATGTTGACTCCAATGCTTCCCACAGTTGTGTCAAGTTGGCTGAATGTCCTTAGGCATTCTTGATACACACAGAAAACTGTTGAGTATGAAAAACCCAGCAGCGTTGCAGTTCTTAACACACCGGTGCGCCTGGCACCTACTACCATACCCCATTTAAAGGCACTTAAATCTTTTGTCTTGCCCATTCACCCTCTGAATGGTACGTGTACACAATCCATGTCTCAATTGTCTCAAGGCTTAAAAATCCTTCTTTAACATGTCTCCTCCCCTTCATCTACACTGATTGAAGTGGATTTAACAAGTGACATCAATAAGGGATCATAGCTTTCACCTGGATTCACCTGGTCAGTCTCTATGTCATGAAAAGAGCAGGTGTTCCTACTGTTTTGTACACTCAGTGTATATATAAAACACAGGTAAATCACGTTTTTGACTGCACTGGGCCTTTATGAGATGTCATACATAATTTGGGGACATGTGGAAATTGGATGACAAGTACTGGTATCATTTAGAGTTAGTTGACAGTTCAGAAAAATGCTGCAATTATATATATTTTTTAATTGATAAATGCATTCATGATTCTAAGCTTCCACAGATCCACAGATGATGCAATCTGTATTGCACTCAACACTGCCCTTTCCCACCTGGACAAACGGAACACCTATGTGAGAATGCTATTCAATGACTACAGCTCAGTGTTCAACACCATAGTGCCCTCAAAGCTCATCACTATGCTAAGGACCCTGGGACTAAACACCTCCATCTGCAACTGGATCCTGGACTTCCTGACGGGCCGCCCCCAATATGGGGGCCCCTCAGGGGTGCGTGCTCAGTCCCCTCCTGTACTCCCTGTCCACTCATGACTGCATGAGTGGACAGGGAGTACAGGAAGGTCTATAGGAAGGTCAGAGACCTGGCCGTGTGGTGCCAGGACAACAACCTCTCCCTCAACGTGATCAAGACAAAGGAAATGATTGTGGACTACAGGAAAAGGAGGACTGAGCACGCCCCCAAGGGCTGTTTGTTGGTGTCCACATCACCAACAAACTATCATGGTCCATACACACTAAGACAATCACGAAGAGGGCACGACAAAGCCTATTCCCCCTGAGGAGACTGAAAAGATTTGGCATGGGTCCTCAGATCCTCAAAAAGTTTTACAGCTGCACCATCGAGAGCATCCTGACTGGTTGCATCACTGCCTGGTATGGCAACTGCTCGGGCCTTTGACTGCAAGGCACTACAGAGGGTAGTGCGTACGGCCCAGTACATCACTGGGGCCAAGCTTCCCGCCATCCAGGACCTCTATACCAGGCGGTGTCAGAGGAAGGCCCTAAAAATGGTCAGAGACTCCAGCCACCCTAGTCATAGACTGTTCTCTCTGCTACCGCAACGCAAGTGGTACCGGAGCGCCAAGTCTAGGTCCAAAAGGCTTCTTAACAGCTTCTACCCCTAAGCCATAAGACTCCTGAACAGCTAATCAAAGGGCTACCCAGACCCCTCTTTTACGCTGCTGCTACTCTCTGTTTATTATCTATGCATGGTCACTTTAACTCTACTTACATGTACATATTACCTCAATAACCTCGACAAACCGGTGCCCCTGCACATTGACTCTGTACTGGTACCCCCTGTATATAGCCTCACTATTGCTATTGTTATTTATTGCTGCTGTTTAATTATTATTATTATTATTTATTTTTTGCATATCTATTTTTTTTACTTAATACGTTTTTCTTCTTAACTTCTTAAAGCATTGTTGGTAAAGTAAGCATTTCACTGTAAGGTCTACACCTGTTGTATTTTGAGCATGTGACAAATAACATTTGATTTGATTTGATTCTAAGCTTCCAAAACAATATTTGATACATAATTCATGTGTAACCAGACATTTGATTGGTTAAGGTCATTGCAATTTCACTGACTTTACCTAATGCAAAGACACTTGTTTTTAGAATTAAATAGTTTTATGACCTACTTGTTTCATTAAATTGAGGTCAAGCATGATCCGTATAGCAGATCAGCCACAAATGGAGACTTGGTGTAGACATTGGCAGGCACTTTAATGTGTAAGTATGGCAGCGCACAACCTTCCCTTAATATATAAGCTCATAAACAGCTTGATAAGAACTCAATAAAGATAAAGTAAATTTGAATCTGTGAATGACAAAAAGGATATTGGCAAAACACATTCTCGAGACAAATAAAAAAAGTAATATGCAATCACAGCCCACCCTACTGTTTCCTCCTTATCTGCACTTCTTCAATAACAGCTTTGCAGCCACATTCACATATGAAGCAGTCAGTTTACTTTGGTGGAGGAAAGCACACTGTTTTTCAGTCCCGGTCCCGGAAGGTCATTTGGTTAACGCACATTTGAGTCTTCATGGGCTCTTAACTAGTTTTTAATCAGCAATTATTAGCGAGCTGGAAGGGTGTGCAGGCGCGCGTCTCCCTGGCCGCGGGAGAGTGCCCATCAATATGTCACGTCAATTACCACACCACAGGGTTGGCACATCAGGAGGGAGCAAGAGAGGGAGGGGACAGCCACCTGAGTGCCTCAACTAAAATCCATACAGACACACATTTCTCCACTGCACACATCACAGGGACTGATTGACTCCATTAAGTTTTATTGTAAAAAAAGAAAATGAGAAAAGCTTTCCTTATCTTTTGCAATGATTTGGAAAAGGTAACCGTTAGTACGTGCACAAACAGTAAGCATTTCTCTTTCTATCGTCAAAAGAATTCCTGTGAATACAAAGCAGAATGATACTCAAGTGTAGTATGAGCACCACCTCAATACTTTCCAACCTTTCATTTCTGTCTCATTTAAAAGGCATCAACACGGTTTGCCAATTTACCCTGATGTGTTCTAAACATAGCTCTGTCACTTTCACCCATATCTAACATATCTGTAATTGGCAATTAGGCATAGCCGCCGTCTCAGACTGGCTCTTAATTGCTGTTAATGAGGGCTGAGGAGCCCCAAGGTCTGTGCAGTGTCCTCCACTCCTCACTGTGGCTGAGGGCCCAGGCAAACTAACTAAGAGTAGCAGAGTTGCTTAGAGAGCCAGGCAGTACTGCAAATCATGAATATGCATGACAGCCATGCAGGTCGGGAGCTAGCGATATCTCCTGCTTCTCCGACAGATTCAGATGAATGTCCAGCACCAGGCTACCCTCCTCTTGAGTTGCCGCTACTTCATTCCGCACTCATTCTGGCCAGAACGTGAGCATTGCTTGCTCCGCTTATTATCCATGCAGCAATGTAGTAGTAATAGTCTCTGCAACCCAGTGTGTGTCTGTGCAACGCAGTATGTGTTGTAAAGAGCTGTCACATTAGGCCTAGTGGTGGTGGTTCAATGCATGGAGAAGTCACAGGGAGCCTCTTCCTATGAGGCACTGTCAAACTGCTGTATGCAGATGAGTCCACTACTGTCTGTTTAGAAAAACAGTATGGGATGGATTGTTTTTTTTCTCTCTTCATAATTGGCCTCCACAAATAATAGGTATACTTCTTTTGGAAGTTCCAGCTGTTTTATTTGGAATGAAAATGGTAAATGCAACATAAAGTTATCAGAAGTTAAGAAGTTAGAAAGACCAGTGCATGATTTAGACAGAAAGGCAAAAGTTCTAAGGCAGACTCCAAAGGGTAGTGAATAATCTTGATCTTAGACAGAGTCATACATTGAGCCCATCATCTTGTCCAAATGAATGATTAAGTTGTCTGCAACACCGCAAGTGTACCTGACTGACATCTATAGTTGATAGGCAAACCCGGGTGGCACAGTGGTCTAGGGCAGTGCTAGCTGCGCCACCAGAGTCTCTGGGTTCGCGCCCAGGCTGGGCTGGGTTCGCGCCCAGGCTCTGTCGCAGCCGGCCGCAACCGGGAGATCCGTGGGGCGACGCACAATTGGCATAGCGTCGTCCGGGTTAGGGAGGGTTTGGCCGGTAGGGATATCCTTGTCTCAGTATGTAAAAAAAAAAAATGTAATAAAATGTATGCACTCTACTGTAAGTCGCTCTGGATAAGAGCGTCTGCTAAATGACTAAAATGTAAATGTAAATGTAAATAATGGTAAGCCATTTTTGGCAGGGCAGACCCTGAAAGATAACACTTCAATCAAAAAGACATGACAGCATACAAGCAATTCTATCATTATATGATTGCAATGTATTTTTTCTCCATGTATATGAAAAGTGAGTATAATTCTGGAAAAATAAATTGTCAGTGTGACATATCCCTTAGATATACGTTGGAGGCAGTTTATGGCAGATAAATTAACATTCAATTCTCTGGCTACAAGCTCTGGTGGTCATTCCTGTAGTCAGCAGGCCAATTGCACGCTCACTCAAAACTTGAGACATCTTTGGCAATGTGTTGTGTGAGGATGCCGTTACAACACACTGCACACTTTTATTGTCCCCAGCACCTGTGTAATGATCATGCTGTTTAATCAGCTTCTTGGTATGCCACACCTGTCAGGTGGATGGGTTATCTTGGTAATGAAGAAATGCTCACTAACAGAGATGTAAACAAATTTGTGCACAACATTTGAGAGAAATAAGCTTTTTGTGCATATGGAACATTTCTGGGATCTTTTATTTCAGTTCATGAACCATGGGACCAACCAAAACTTTACGTTGCATTTATATTTTTGTTCAGTGTACAACGGCTGGTATCATAAGACTTTACTAAACGACAAACACAGCAAATTGATTCTGGTATTTCATATAAAGCAGAATTCTTCCCTGGTGCTCAAGATTTCTTAACTTTTTTCACAATTGCTTTTCTCAATACAACCCCCTTTCCAACATTTCTATCCTTCACAGTGAAATGAATTGTCAGACTAATTGCAGCAGATAAGGCCAGAGTACCTGTGTGTAGGTAAACTATAGCAGGTCATTACCTTTCCCCAGGTCAGTGTTATGGACATTTCTCTATGGACTGGCCAGAGGGGGCTTACCACTGTCCAGCGAAGGCAATGTCCTTTCCAGAGTATTTCTACAATTTAGGACCACTACAAAGAGTCTGTGTAGACAGCTGCAACACTAAGGGAAGGAGGGAGGGAGAGAGAGAAGGCAGTACTGACTTCATCACATTCATAATAGGCCTAACCCTCATTTCTCTAATCCTCCGGAGCAATTTGAAACATGAAGATGAGACACGGTCTCAAATGGAAGGAGAACAAAAGGAAGCAGTTCTGCTGATGACATGCATTTGCAATTCTCCATCTCAGGTAAAACAAAAGTGATTATGTTTTGACAATCGTATTAAAAAGTTTACCTTCATTACAGTGTGTGTGTGGGATGGCTACTGAGTGACTCGTCTCCACTGCGAGGCTGCAAAACAACTGTCAGTCTCTGTAAGCATCAGGAAATGCACTGAATACATTTTCTTTGCTCATCATTTTATTGTACAGATGTAAGATCTTAATTTGATCACCCTGTTGCAGGAGAACTGTTCTGCAATGTAGGACATTTAAAACTTGTAGTGTATTTCAAATCAAATCAAATTTTATTGGTCACATACACATGGTTAGCAGATGTTATTGTGAGTGTAGCGAAATGCTTGTGCTTCTAGTTCTGACAGTGCAGCAATATCTAACATGTAATCTAACAATTCCACAACAAATACCCAATACACACAAATCTAAGTAAAAGAATGGAATAACAATATATAAATATAAATATATGGATTGACAGAGCTGCATATGCTAAGATGCAATAGATAGTATAGAATACAGTATATACAGTGGGGCAAAAAAGTATTTAGTCAGCCACCAATTGTGCAAGTTCTCCCACTTAAAAAGATGAGAGAGGCCTGCAATTTTCATCATAGGTACACTTCAACTATGACAGACAAAATGAGAAAAGAAAATCCAGAAAATCACATTGTAGGATTTTTTATGAATTTATTAGCAAATTATGGTGGAAAATAAGTATTTGGTCACCTACAAACAAGCAAGATTTCTGGCTCTCACAGACCTGTAACTTCTTCTTTAAGAGGCTCCTCTGTCCTCCACTTGTTACCTGTATTAATGGCACCTGTTTGAACTTGTTATCAGTATAAAAGACACCTGTCCACAACCTCAAACAGTCACACTCCAAACTCCACTATGGCCAAGACCAAAGAGCTGTCAAAGGACACCAGAAACAAAATTGTAGACCTGCACCAGGCTGGGAAGACTGAATCTGCAATAGGTAAGCAGCTTGGTTTGAAGAAATCAACTGTGGGAGCAATTATTAGGAAATGGAAGACATACAAGACCACTGATAATCTCCCTCGATCTGGGGCTCCACGCAAGATCTCACCCCGTGGGGTCAAAATGATCACAAGAACGGTGAGCAAAAATCCCAGAACCACACGGGGGGACCTAGTGAATGACCTGCAGAGAGCTGGGACCAAAGTAACAAAGCCTACCATCAGTAACACACTACGCCGCCAGGGACTCAAATCCTGCAGTGCCAGACGTGTCCCCCTGCTTAAGCCAGTACATGTCCAGGCCCGTCTGAAGTTTGCTAGAGAGCATTTGGATGATCCAGAAGAAGATTGGGAGAATGTCATATGGTCAGATGAAACCAAAATAGAACTTTTTGGTAAAAACTCAACTCGTCGTTTTTGGAGGACAAAGAATGCTGAGTTGCATCCAAAGAACACCATACCTACTGTGAAGCATGGGGGTGGAAACATCATGCTTTGGGGCTGTTTTTCTGCAAAGGGACCAGGACGACTGATCCGTGTAAAGGAAAGAATGAATGGGGCCATGTATCGTGAGATTTTGAGTGAAAACCTCCTTCCATCAGCAAGGGCATTGAAGATGAAACGTGGCTGGGTCTTTCAGCATGACAATGATCCCAAACACACCGCCCGGGCAACGAAGGAGTGGCTTCGTAAGAAGCATTTCAAGGTCCTGGAGTGGCCTAGCCAGTCTCCAGATCTCAACCCCATAGAAAATCTTTGGAGGGAGTTGAAAGTCCGTGTTGCCCAGCAACAGCCCCAAAACATCACTGCTCTAGAGGATATCTGCATGGAGGAATGGGCCAAAATACCAGCAACAGTGTGTGAAAACCTTGTGAAGACTTACAGAAAACGTTTGACCTCTGTCATTGCCAACAAAGGGTATATAACAAAGTATTGAGATAAACTTTTGTTATTGACCAAATACTTATTTTCCACCATAATTTGCAAATAAATTCATAAAAAATCCTACAATGTCATTTTGTCTGTCATAGTTGAAGTGTACCTATGATGAAAATTACAGGCCTCTCTCATCTTTTTAAGTGGGAGAACTTGCACAATTGGTGGCTGACTAAATACTTTTTTGCCCCACTGTACATATGAGATGAGTAATGCAAGATATGTAAACATTATTAAAGTGGCATTATTAAAGTGACTAGTGTTCCATTTGTTAAAGTGGCCAATGATTTCAAGTCTGTATGTAGGAAGCAGCCTCTCTGTGCCAGTGATGGCTGTTTCACAGTTTGATAGCCTTTGAGGTTTAAAAAGGCTTCTGATGTTTGTCATTTCCACTTTTTTCCCCACAAATTTGAGACTTGATTTTCCCTTATGAAAAACGTATCAACCCCTACAAAAATGTCCATTAATTACAATCCACATTTCCTGTTGCTACAGGATAATTTTCCTGCTGTAGCAAACTGGCTCAAATGAAGATCCTACATTGGTACCGTACTCTAAACAGGCTTTCCATTTGACTGCATCTCTGGGTAAACTCGAAGTAGAATATGGCCCATAAACATATTGAGTGTCATAGTGAGACTAATAGAAGTGATGTTGCATTGCATAAAATTAACTAAGCACCAAATTATCCAAGGAGTGTTTAGTGTTTGGAGTCATTAAGCGCGCTGACCTTATGAGCGAGTTGCCTTTGAGAACCATAAAGCTGCAATATACAAGATATGAAATATACGCTGAGTAAGCTCCACTACACACTATCCATCAATATTGTGCTTTCACCAAATGGGCTGTTTTCACCTTGTCTCAAGTAAGGCTTCTATTCAGAGCCCTGGCTTGATCTTCAGAAGAGATCTCTGTGTTGGGTGTGGTGGGGTGATATAATTACTGGCTAAGACAATAATGTTTTCCCTTGGCCTGAATGGCAGAGTGCAAAAATGGAATTAAACACCTTTGAATATTTTAATAAGCAGGCAGTGAACCTGGCGGCACCTCTAATAAAATGTGGTTAGTGTGATTAATAAAACTAGACACCATCACAGAGAGAGAGAAGCTGCCTCAGACCCAGACCTGCAGAGTTAGGTAAGCCACCGTACATGGTAGGTGTCCAGTCTCTCTGACCTGCAGATCGCAACAAGAGGGACTGTGCGTTTAAGGGGTTAGAGTTCAGTGTAGATGTATTTTCAAGAGACCACTCTGGAAAACAGTGGGTGTTACGTGGAAGGACAATAGCCTCACTATGCGTGTAGTCATAGAAGACTGCCCACTATTTTTATTCATGTTACTAAGATTGGAATAAGAACCAACCATGTAATCTGATCCACACACGTTAAGACCATCCAAAAGAAACCAGCGGATGGCTCACTCATTGGTTAAAGGCACAGTGCAGTCAAAAACATGATTTCCCTTTGTTTTAGATATTTTTCCACACTATGGGGTTGGAATAATACTGTAAATTGTGAAAAGGATGATAATGCCCTTGTAGTGTAAGAGCTGTTTGAAAAGACCGCTTCACATTTCAGCCTGTTTTGGTGGGATTGATGTGGTAAAGAGGTCAAACTCGACTAAAACAATGGAATTGCCATGGAAACACGTGGAGGAAAGGGCCATGGGGGAAAGATCCCGAGTCCTCATTGCCTATCAGCAAAATGATCCTACATTTAGACTATTGTTTATATGTGTATTTCACACTATGTTGAGGTAAAATACTGTTTCATCGTTCCCAATCATCTGCATTACAGGTTTAAATGACTTTGACCACCACTACCGATTTCTTTATGCTAGGTATGCTACCAGCTTATATAAATGGAAGATAGCATTTAGCAGTCACTTCTTCTAAACCTGAAAGGGACAACTTCTATATGTTATGCAGTGAAAAAAGCATTCAGAAATTATTCATACCACTTGACTTTTTCCACATTTTGTTACAGCCTTATTCTAAAATGGATTAAATACAAATTTTTCCTCATCAATCTGCACCCACTACCCCATAATGACAAAGCGAAAACAGATTTTTAGATATTTTTGCAAATGTATGAAAATAAAAACAGAAATACCTTATTTACGTAAGTATTCAGACCCTTTGCTATGAGACTCAAAATTGAGCTCAGATGCATCCTGTTTCCATGGATCATTCTTGAGATGTTTCTACAACTTGATTGGAGTCCACCTGTGGTAAATTCAATTGATTAGAAATGATTTGGAAAGACACACACCTGTCTATGTAACGTCCCCCAGTTGACAGTGCATATCAGAGCAAAAACCAAGCCATGGGGTCGAAGGAATTGTCCATAGAGCTCCGAGACAAGACTGTGCCGAGGCACAGATCTGGGGACGGGTGCCAAAACATTTCTGTAGCATTGACGGTCCCCAAGAACACAGTGGCCTCCATCATTCTTAAATGGAAGAAGTTTGGAACCACCAAGACTCTTCCTAGAGCTGACCGCCCAGAGAAACTGAGCAATCGGGGGAGAAGGGCCTTGGTCAGGGAGGTCACCAAGACCCGATGGTCACTCTGACAATGGTCTAGAGTTCCTCTGTGGAGATGGGAGAACCTACCAGAAGGACAACCATCTCTGCAGCACTCCACCAATCAGGCCTTTATGGTAGAGTGGCCAGACGGAAGCCACTCCTCAGTGAAAGACACATGACAGCCCACTTGGAGTTTGCCAAAAGGCACCTAAAGGAATCTCAGACCATGAGAAACAAGATTCTCTGGTCTGATGAAACCAAGATTGAACTCTTTGGCCTGAATGCCAAGCATCATTTGTTGAGGAAACCTGGCACCATCTCTACGGTGAAGAATGGTGGTGGCAGCATCATGCTGTGTGGATGTTTTTCAGCGGCAGGGACTGGGAGGCTAGTCAAGATCGAGGGAAAGTTGAAGGGAGCAAAGTACAGAGGTCCTTGATGAAAACCTGCTCCAGAGCGCTCAGGACCTCAAACTGGGGCGAAGTTTCACCTTCCAACAGGACAACGACCCTAAGCACACAGTCAAAACAACGCAGGAGTGGCTTCAGGACAAGTCTCTGAATGTCCTTGAGTGGCCCAGCCAGTGCCCGGACTTGAACCCGATCTAACATCTCTGGAGAGACCTGAAAATAGCTGTGCAGCGACGCTCCGCATCCAACCTAACAGAGCTTGAGAGGATCTACAGAGAAGAATTGGAGAAACTCTCCCAAATACAGGTGTGCCAAGCTTATAGCATCATACCCAAGAACACTTGAGGCTCTATTTGTTTCCAAAGGTGCTTCAACAAAGTACTGATTAAAGGGTCTGTAAATGTGATATTTCCGTTTTTTTTCCCCCCTTCATATATTTGCTAAAATTTCTAAAAACCTGTTTTTGCTTTGTCATTATGGGGTATTGTGTGTAGATTGAGGAGGGGAAAAAACGATTTAATACATTTTAGAATAAGGCTGTAAAGTAACAAAATGTGGAAAAAGTCAAGGGTTCTGAATACTTTCCGAATTAACTGTATATCCAAATTGGACTTTAGTAAACACATTGTGGGCCTGTTACAATACATAAATCATGACGGATTTTACAAATATCCACTTTGTCAGATCAGATTTGTTGAATGTGTTCAAATCTGGTCAATGGAATGTGTGCTTCCATTGACTCCTTTACCGCATCTCTGGAGTTTTGGCCTGCCTGGTGACATCACCAGGCGGTATATGAGTAAATAGACCAATAAGAAAGAGAGTTCCAAACCTCTTTCAGCTAGTTTTCAATTTGCTAGTTTTCAAAATTGCTCTTTGCTATTTTTGTTTATTTTTGACCATTTTAATTGAAAACAATCACAGTAAGGTTCTTAATTATTTGATATTGAGATAGAAATGGCAGCATTGGACCTTTAACAGTTATCCATGATGTATTACCTATGCAAGACCACTGAACATGGTCCAGTTAGAATTTAGAAAAAAATGCAATGCCAAAAGAACACACTAGCATGAGAGAAAGAAGTTGATGTCCATTGATGGATATCCATGGTCATACTTATTATTATGAAAAACTATTCAAATGTAGCTGTAGTAAAATACTGTGGACAAAAATAGTTTTGTCTGATTCTGTACAAAACTAGGCAAAAATGTACATGCATGATTGTATAATTCCTTAAATGCTGCATTTAATATGAGAATGTTGAAATGATTTGAATATTGAGAGAACATGAAATTTAATAGGACAGACAAAATTAATAATACAATATTATTACAACAGTTAAGCAAATCAAAAATAATAATGAAAACAAGGAATAAAACAGTTTATTTTTTTTATTTTTTTTTCCAGACAGACACATCGATTTCTGGACCACAGTAGAGGATGGAAACCTTTCACAAACATTTTTTTCATCATTATTATTATTTGAAAATACAAATATAAAATTATACTTTCCACATCTGAGATGTGAGAGACCCCCATCCATTTGAGTTTATGTTACAATAGGGCTTGAGCAAGCCATACAAGAAGACCTGAAAGATGCTTTCAGACGTCAGTCAGTTCTGTCAGTCTCTCGCCGTAAAAAGTCTGTTAACGTTAAAAAATGGGCAAGTGTTAGGAATGGGCAAGGCAAATCAGGAGCAGACAGCAAATTAGTGAGGATAGCTCAGTGGAAGGCTGCTCCTCCACACTGGAAAACAGTGGATGTTACATGGCAGGACAATAGCCTCATTATGCTGTGGAGTCATAGAAGACTGCTCACTTTTCCTCATACGTTACTACAGATTGGAATAACAACCGTGCACTCTGATCCACACACGTTAAGAGTATCCAAACTATACCAGAGGATGTTTCACTTATTGGTTAACAGTCATTCATAATGTATTACCTATGCCAGACCACTGAACAAGGTCTATTTTGAATTTTGAAGACAATGCAATGCCAACTGAGCACACTAGCTCACCATAACGTTGACTCTTTTGACAGCGAGGGATGAAAACAGTGTTGGCTACTAAGTTATACAAACCCAAGGGAGATAGGGCTTTGCTGTGTCTAGAATACAGAGGGATCACTATTCTCATCTAGTCAAACATGTTCACATGAAGGATATACAGGTCAGACACATAACATGTATGTACTGTACACAGACTAATGAACATGGGGGAGATGGTGATTCATGGATGATGGCATGAAATGATTGGCCATTACCTAGCACTTGCCTCAAGATTCAAGTTTAAATGAACACGGTAGTACACTCCAAATATCAACACCTTCCAGGTCGTTTTTTTCCCCTTTAAGATTTTTTCTCAAACCAACATTTTTCCAATGGATTTGTTAGTATAGTAAGATGTGTAACATTCATCAGCTGTAAACTGCTGTCAATGAAAAAGAAAATTACAGCAACAGAGGCATGCTACCTTAAAGTCCAAGCTAATATTGAACACAGATCAAAGGGGAATGAGCTATTTAAATGGGATGACCAGCCTTTACTTTAATCAAAGGAGGTGTCTACTATAGACTAAGATCGTCAAGGCATTGAAATGGTATCATAGGCTATAGTAAGTATATGCTACTCATATCTATTCAATCCAACTGCTAAAGACCTTTATGTAGGGCCATGTACTGCTGATTTCATCCTGCCAATTCCACATACATTTCATTTCTTTGTGAACATGTTGTTTGTGAACATGTTGTTATGGACAGTACATCTATGAACTGATTACTCTAAGAAATACTATTTCATTATCAACTCCTGTATAAGTCTAATTGAATTCACCCATAATATTTGACTTTCTCTGTCGTCCAATTAACTAAATCCTTGACAAAGGTCGAAATATATACATATATTCAAGTGCTGCAAACTATTACGAGTGAGAAAATACATGGATATCTAAGCTTACATGTACATCCCCAATTGTAACCCCCCCCCCCCCCCTTGCTATACACATTAGTTTTACTAACCAACTGAAATACTGTTTGAAGACATTCAACAACAGGTGAACTAATTGGAGACAATCTTCAGGAGTATCTCAAGTTTATGCCGTGTTGACCCCCTTCACTAGTTAAGAAACAATCATTAGAAAGATTCATTCTGTGTCATCTTTGCTCCAAGTATGTAATGGCATCTAAAAGCTAGATGACCTCAAATTCTTTACTAAGCTTGTGACGTAATAAGCATGTCTGTCTAGATCTGTGAGAACAACATTAACAGACAACATAAACCTAACTTTGATTAGAATAAAGCACTGGTTTTCAGGGACTAAAAAAGTATTCACAAAAAGTATGTTTTTATGAGTAAAATGAAAGGCAGAAACATTTCAAAAACAGAGTGGTATCCAAAAATAGCAGAGCCATACAGGCATCTGGGATATAGTGTAAAAACATTAAAAGATATTAGTTTATTATTATTAGTAGTGTTATGATTATTAATATTATTATTATTATTGTAGTAATCATCATTAATATGTTAGAACTTTCTAAAAATATGTTTTTTTTGTTGCTTTCACATAAAATCTTTTTCCTAATTATAGCTTGTGTCCCTCTTAAAAAGTAATCAAAAATAAACATTTTGCATATCTAGCGTTAACATTTAAGGTAGTATGACACACCCCTTTTAAACATTCAAGGGAGGGGATCCAAATAATGCCTTGTTTAAAATTTCATCTTACAGCAATTTGATTCTCTATAATTCTTCTATGAGAGCTTTGGTTAGTTGAAACCATGTGAGATCGGTAAAGCACACACACACACAAAAAAAGACATACGAGGAACAAATGACATGGAACTGCTATTAAAATAACTGTTTGCAAATGTATGTCAAACTTTTGATAATAAGAGAAAGTTCTATCCTTATTGGTCATAAATCCACTAATAACTACAAGTATTATCTTAATTACATAACATCTATGACTAATTACAAGGAGATAGAGGAGAGTAAGAGAGCGAGAGAGAGGGGAAGAGAATGTGACAGAGAAAGGAGAGAGAGGAAAAAGCTAGAAAAAGAGAGAATGACAAAGAGCATAGACCACTACACTGGTATCAAAGACAGCACTCTGTTACAAGTTAATATTTGTTAGTTTTTTTGCTAATTTTTTTATACACACTATTGATATACATGGATGATCAACAAAAGATTGTATGTGGTGACAGGGAAGGGAATGGAAAGAGAGAAATCGATGGATGCACAGTACATTTTAATAATATCATATTACAATTAGTAACCACAAAAATATCAATAAAATCCCCTGATTCAAAATTGAAATCAGTGAAGAAGCATCTTTTTCTTTTTTTAAAGTTTTGTATTTCTTTTTTCCTTTTACATTTGAACATTACAATGGTTCTCTTCTGTTTTCTCATTTAAATTATTACTTGATCATATCTCCACATCATTCAAAAGCATCCAGCATTTTCCTTCACCTGGTTGTTCTGAACCAAAGAGCTAATGAAATGAAACATCAGGTGAAATGAATTATCAAATACATTTGCAGCAGGAAAAGTACATCAGAATATACACCACTCATTCCATCATCATGTTTACAAATCTTACTGCACTTTAAAGCATGTCGTTAAATGTCTCTATAATTGAGCAAAACCTGTCCCTACACATACTGTGTAAGAAATTAGCGCAGCAGCTATGGTTACCAGGATGAATAATTTATTCAGTGTCTTCTATTGGCTGGATCTAAAATAGCATCAATATTTTAGATTAGAAGTTGGCTTACACAATACAATGAAATCCAAAGACATGACCACAACACATTGGTAGTAATTAATCAGTTAATTGCTATTTGCCAAGCTGTTTGTGTATGCCTATTCTAGAGAGGAGCAACATCCAATAATCCTTCATACTTCACCCCAGAGACAGGACCATTTTAAATAGCCAACATATACATGTGCAAATAGGAAATGGCCTGTTCTTTCTTTACTGCTCACAGTGCAATGATTTATACATTTTTTTCTCCATTCAATGTTTTTAATCTATTTGCCACTAAAATAAATTAAACCTCTCAACGATTCCAAGGTATAACTCACAGGGCTGAGGTATGGTATCAAAATGTTTCCCTTCCTAATTCATTCAAAAGAGAACTGATGGAGTCCCAAACTTAAGAGGAACAAGCAGGAGGAAACAAACAACAACAACAAAACAACAAACAACAAGTTGAGTTTTTCTCTCAGGAGTATAAAAGTGTCTGGATGCGCAGAGTACTGTAAAATGCTTAGGCTCAAGTTCTATTCTTCAACACTAAGTACAGTGTGCTTTGGATTAAATGATCACTCAAATAATATTGATCTCTTAAATAACACTTGGTTAGACAAAAGATACCAATGATCTTTTATCCCTTTTAAAACTGTGCGCTGAACTCACCACTTGTAAATGCACTGGTTTGACACTTGTAAAGTTATACAGCTTGAGTATTTACAGAGCAAGCCATCAGTGTTCAAATATGTTGTGTCCATCACTGGGGTAGTCACTGTCTCTGAGCAGTAAAGGATAATAGTATTTGTTTAGAGCTTTTTTTTCTATTCACACGCTAGAACATTTCTTTGACACACCATCACAAAAATATGCTATTCTCTCATCGAGTTGGTTATATGCAATGACTGGAATAGTATTTACAGTTACATTTCTTTTTCTTAAGTCTTTGAATTCACAATGTATTTATATGAAATGTTTTATAGTATACATATTTTTTTCTAAACAACAAAACAACACTTGTAAAAAAGGACCATAAAAATATTGAAGTCCTCTTTGTATTGCCCAAAAATAGGTAATTATGGTTAACAATGAGACATCACAATAATTAAAAACAGCTACTAAGATTTATTAGTTAGTTACCCTCTCGAATTTTCATTTGAAATGAAATGGATGTTTTTTTCCCAAGACTTTCCACTTTGGATTTCTTTTATGTGCAAAAAGACACCTAAAGCTCTGATCTTTTTTGATTAATCAAATTGGTACGAAATGTGAACACATTACTTCGTACATTCTCGACTATGACCCCCGAAGAGAGAAGCATATCCATTTACATACACTACAAGAGAAAATCTAAAAATGACACAAATAATTAGGATCAAACCAAAATGCCTCTCTGTAAAGCTAATCAAACAACTAATAAAAGGAAGGAAAAAAGTGAATGAAATCATCAAGAAATGTCATAACAAACCAGGTTGTCAGGTTACAGGTTTGGATTATGGTACAGCAGTTTTCTTTTCTTTCTGAGATGATTTTTTTTATGTGGTTCCACCATTTCTCCTGGGTGATGCTGTAGTGCTTGAAGTTGGATGACATCACCTGTACACAGAGCCAATTAGAAGGTTCGGTCTGTCTTCCCTGGACCACCAGATAGACTCTGCTGAATAACACAGATGCAGTGGAACAATTAGGAGCATGTACATTTCAATAGCACAAAACATGAGCACCTAAGCTTCACCATAACCTAGCGTACTAAGAAAACAACATGAGCCTCGTATAACAATACGTTGTTTGCTACTATACTAACAATATGCGTGAGTCAGTGAGGCATATTCAGTATATACACACAACCACACACGCACGAGAGACCACAACTGCATTCTACTATAGTGAGGTCATCACAAGCACAGCTATCAGGAACTCATTCTCCCAGAATTCCAGTTTACACAGACTGCATCTATTACTGTTGCTTTCTCTTGCCTCATGCACTTTGAACAGCATCAGAGTTAAGGAGAGTGCTAATTGAGTGTGTTCAATTATATTAGTGAGTTTCATAACTGGAACATTGGCTATTACCTTCAGATGACTCCCTAACCAACAACGTCAACCACAGGCAATAGGCATTACACTGAATTTGACATGTCATGTGCGTGCTTTATTTGACACATTGGTCTGAGTGATATATTGTATGTAGACAGACCAGGCTTCAAAAGTGTTAAGTCCCTAACATGTTTTGGAATATTTGGGTGGGCAGTAAGGACAAAATACTAGTTGCCTTGCATGTTTCCCTCCCAGATTACAAACTGTACTGTACAATAAAAGTGAATGGAGAACAAACCCAATCATCTGCCATTAATGCAAACCAGAGAAAGCAACAGTACACAGTCAATTAATCCAAGAACATCATTATTGTTATTCCATTTATGTAGGCCTATAGGATTAGTGGATACAGTCAATCAGGGAGGACAAGTTCCACAACCAAAGCTTAATCATGTTGTTTTGTAAAAGCATGGACTTGTAGTAATTTGCCATTGCATGCATTTAGCTTATTAGACATATTAAAAATGCGTGTTTCTGTACCTGTACAAGTTTGTAGGATGGTGAGGTGAAATAGAGGGTTACTGTATGTATTTTAACAGAAGAAAGGAGAGGTGGAATTGGAGTAACAGCGTAGAGGTAAATCTACAGAAAAGACTGCTAAACAATATAAATGGAATATAATACCTCCAATAAGATGGCAACCGAACACCTGTTCAATGGTATCCATTTGTAAAAGCTGTCGCAATCAACGGGCCCTAAAAGTATACAGTTAGTACCTTTGTCAGTATGCATTTCAAGGAAAAAAAGAGTGAGTACATTGTATTGTATCCATTTGTTCCGCTAGCATGAATGGGTATTCTCTGTTCCTGTTCATCATTTTGATCACTAAAGCAACAGACAATCATCATAAATCAAATCAGTTTTTTTATTCTTAGGTGGAAGAAACTGTCCCTTGTAGCATTTGACAGATTCCAGTGGACTTATGTCTTACTCAGTGAGGGTGTTTACACTGTTATTCACTGATCTTCAAAACCCCACAACTACTGGAGGTCAATTACACATGGTGACAGAATGTTCACATCTTCTAAATGATTCAGTTCATTCTAATGAACAGATGGAAGAGAGCTTGAACTGAGTAAAAAGCTACAAGGGTGATTGAAAGAAAATATATCAAATGCATCATAAGGAAAATAGAGACAAAACAAAGGGAGCGCTTGAGAAGAGGGTGAATAGAGGCAAATTCAAGTGCAATGCGTTTTGAAGAGAAGAACTACAATCCCTCAACACAGTAAAGGCCATAGGGGCCAGCCCAGCCAACTACTGCACAGGGCCTAAGGACCTGTGAGGGACATAAGATTTCACTTTTTACATACGTATACTCATTCATGCCAACATAAACAATATTAATCAATTAAAATTAAATTCATGCAAAAGCTACTTAGCATCGTCATACAAAATCTTCCATAATGATCAACCCGTTCTGCAGCGTCTCCCCATTGTGTTCGAAGTCATTCTGCATAATGCCAATCAACCACATTGTCTGAACCATATCAGTGAACTGAGACACTGACACAGCATTCTTAGAGAGCAGAATCAACAGAACATCAATGAGTCTTTTCTTTTAACTGAGCCAGTTATCTAGCTTCTCATCTGTCTATTGTGTCTGTGACAAGTTAAGGAAGTGTCGGTTTAAATAAACGCTTCAATGAAACACACACCAAAAAATATCTAAAATGTTCATTAGCCATTCATTTTCTTTGTCATCTTGTTCAATTCAAATTCAAGGGGACAAATGAGCATGAGCCCAATCTATTATTGGTTATGACACAGGAACTGTTCTAGCATTGACATCGTCTGACGTCTCTCTAGTCAGTGCTATTACACCAAACTGGGAGATCGTGTGGCAAGTCAAAGTGACTGAAGTCATCCATGAGGTTGTAACCTGTCAAGTTCCAATATGTGATAATTTTGGCTGCATGTAACATAGAAATTGATTTAAAAACTGCATTTTAGTTCTGAATCATTTCCCTTGTTAATGTTGTGGATAGAGACTTCATCTGCCTGCACACTGAAGGTTGCCACGGCACTTCACTGGTTCATTTCACTCTGTTCGAATCATTGAGTCATTTTAAGGTGGATTAGGTTGAATGGAATTTAGTACAACTGAAGTAAAAATTTAAAACACATTTCACAACCCTTTTTTCTTGTGTAAAAAAAGTATATCTGCATCAAATATATCATATCTCCCTTCAAATGTACTGTCGAAATACAATTTAACATTGTTAAAGGGCCTTCTTTTCACCAGTGTTTAGACAATGAAAATATTCTCATCTTCACAACAAAAGTTGAATCCCATGTGCAATACGATCAATCCAAATTGATTGAAAGCACTGTCAACCTTTATCTGGGTCAGCTAGACTATGGATACAAACGGCAAAGGTTAAAACAAAACCCAAAACAATGGGCGCAAGCAGGCAATTTAAAAAATCCATTCTAACAGTGTTTTAAAGAATTTTCTGCAATTAATCTTGTTCAATGGGCCTACGTTCCTTTTATACTTTCATGATTACTGTTTTCCTTAGTCCTCAGAGTCCTAAGTCTTTCTGAAGCAGTTAATTCCCAGAGAATACATCCGAAACTAAAATCCAGAAAACAACTCCTGACATTTCCACTCTCTTTCTGACGCGCGTAAACTAGGAGACACTAACAAGCTGGTGTCAGGTTGAACAAGTTCACAGTGTTTAAAGAGACAGGTGACTGGCAGCGAGGGATACAAACTCAAGAGAATGCAGAAACTTTGGCAGTGCCAATTTAGCAGAGACAGGTCAGTAACAAGATTTAACATTGAGCAAATTAAATGGTTTCATAGTGTGTGTGTAAGTGAACTTCAGTCCTTCAGTAAATTCTATAACAAACATGGTCTTTCTTCCTAAATTGAGACCGACAAAGATTCAACCAATCAGACATGGCACAGCTGACAACCAATAAGGAAAGCTGTGCTCTGCCAGAAAAAATGCCAATTAAATGTATTTTTCTGCAACATTGTGCTTTTGATGGGATATCATGTTTCAGTTTCACTTGATTGATACAATGTTGGCAATTTGCTAATTCCCTCTAATTATAACAGTCTCTTCCTCAATTGTTTTCTGCATTGTTTTATTTTTATAAAAGTCTGATATTGTTGACAGGACAACACACCAGCCCTGTGATCTTCACCAACTGATTGATTCAGTCAAATCTCATTCGATCTTTTTAAAAGTTTGATTGACACAACACTTCATACACCTCTGAAGTGTAGTTAGTGGTGAACCCAGTCACAAGTAGAGAGGGAGTGCAGTATGCATTGCCTCCTTGTAACACTAACACACACATACATTATGTACAGTGCATTTGGAAAGTATTCAGACCCCTTGACTTTTTCCAAATTCTGTTACTTTACAGCCTTATTTAATGGATTAAATAAATAATAATAATAATCAATCTACATACAATACCCCATAATGACAAAGGGAAAACAGGGTTTTAGATTTTTTTGTTAATTTATAAAAAATAAAGAATTTAAATATCTTATTCAGACCCATTGCAATGAGAATCGAAATTGAGCTCAGGTGCATCCTGTTTCCATCGGTGAAGCACGGTGGTGGCAGCATCATGCTGTGGGGATGTTTTTTAGCGGCAGGGACTGGGAGACTAGTCAAGTTCGAGGGAAAGATGAATGGAGCAAAGTACAGAGAGATCCTTAATGAAAACCTTCTCCAGAACACTCAGGACCTCAGACTGGGGCGAAGTTTCACCTTCCAACAGCACAACGACCCTAAGCACACAGCCAAGATAACGCAGGAGTGGCTTCGGGACAAGTCTCTGAATGTCCTTGAGTGGCCCAGCCAGAGCCCAGACTTGAACCCGATCGAACATCTCTGGAGAAACCTGAAAATGCTCCCCATCCAACCTAACAGAGCTTGAGAGGATCTGCAGAGAAGAATGGGATAAACTCCCCAAATACAGGTGTACTAAGCTTGCAGAGTCATACTCAAGAATACTCGATGTTGTAATCGCTGCCAAAGATGCTTCAACAAAGTACTGAGTAAAGGGTCTGAGTACTTATGTAAATGTGATATTTCAGTTTAAAATTTTAAAAATCTAAAAAACTGTTTTTGCTTTGTCATTATGGGTTATTGTGTGTGGATAGATGAGGGAAATATCTATTTTTAATCAATTTTAGAATAAGGCTGTAACGTAATAAAATGTGGAAAAAGTCAAGGTGTCAGAATACTTTTCAAATGCACTGTATAAGGACAGAAGTCTAATCGGCTAGACCAGGGGTGTCAAACTCATTCCATGGAGGGCTTAGTATCTGCTGGTTTTTGTTTTTTCCTTTCAATTAAGACCTAGACAACCAGGTGAAGGGTGTTCCATACTAATCAGTGACCTTCATTCATCAATCAAGTACAAGGGAGGAGCGAAAACCCGAAGACACTTGGCCCTCCATGGAATGATTGACACGTGCGGGCTAGACAGACAGACAGACAGAACGGTCAGTGGACAGAGAAGGTGTACTGTACTCACTGCGATACTGTGGCCGAAGCCGGAGCCAGCCTGGGGGCTAGCAGCACTGATGTAGTTAGCCACATTGGAGTCCTGGCCTCCAGGGCCGTACAGGTCGGCTACAGGCCCTGGGCTGTTGGCACCTGGGAAGCCTCCAGGACGAGCTGGGTTTCCCCCTGTACATAGAGCACAGCAGGGGGGCAACAATTCAGTTCCACCGCGGTCCTTCACAGAGCACAGGTGATAACTTATATGTAGCTAGTTCATTCTGGGTCATTCTTCCACAATATAGACATACACATCCAAGAATACATGACTGAACTCATATGTCTGGGAAGAGGTATATTAATCAATACTATAATTAAACATAACACACATTAGTGAGTAATTGGTAATGCCATTTGAGGCCTGTTTGCACGTAAACTGCATGAATTTTGTTGGGGATTGACAGAAGAAATGTTGCAGGCTTGAGGTGGCAAGAGCAATGTAAAAGATGAATCCAGTATGATATTCTAGAGATATCTACATGCTACGTATACTATACAGTGATAACACTCACACCACAATCATGCACAATATAAACTGTAAGCAGACCACCAGAGATACTTGGACCATGCTACCAACTATTAAGGTGTAGTTATGTATGTTGTGGACAAGTGTTCATTTTATTGGTCATTATTATAATATTCAAGAGGTGCCATATAGTTAAGGGGGCAGCTTAGTTGCTTTGGATTCTATACTCATGCAGGTATAACACCAGTTGATGTTTTTTCATTTGACCGATTAGATAAAAAACAGATTGGACTATACATACCAATGTACATAGACACTTTTTTCTTTCATTGCATCTTATCTACCTACAATATATCTATTCCATGGATATTTGGCCTGGCCATTTCCTGACTTCAGGACTTCAGTAAACTGCAGAAAGAGTTCTGATTATGTTTGTTAAAAATTCCACTCCAGCAAGAAAGCAAAGGACACAAAAAAATATAAAAGCTTGCCCTGAGTTCATCCACAGGTACACCGCTCTGTGTGACCTCTAACCTATGCCCTGTGGCTAGGAGAGAGTCTGACTAATAAAAAGGCCTTTTGAAAACTCAGGCGCCCAGCGATGGCCAATAACACTGGCGATATAAAACTAAGCCGTGGGGGGGGGAGAAGGCACAGTGATGTCTTAAAACAGTATAACTGCTACACCACTTCAATCTCCCCTGCTGCCTGATTCACATAACCCTCCATCTCACCCCCATTGAGAAATAAACCATGAAAATAAATGCAGAAATTAAATTAAAAGGAAAAGAGAAACACTGTGGAGTTCTGAGGCTCTCTTGACTGTGGCATATCTCCTACAAAAATGGAAAGTTGATCTGTAGGCTATGTGTTTGGAGTTTAATATAGAAATAGAAACATGATGCTATATTTTGAGCTCATGAGGCTAATAAGATCTGTACTGTACAGGGATGCCTTGCATGGCACTTAAAAACAAGCTTTAGATGCTATTGAAATGCAAAACACACACCCTTATCAGATGCTATAGTCCTTCAGAAGTTGTGGCACATCACTTCATCTATACTAACTCTGTGAGGAGCACAAAATCCCTCCTACAGTGGGTTTCTTCCTAAATGTAAAATGAGAACCTGTCCCAGAGCATAGAGATCTACTGAGGGAGCCATTCCTATGGCTGGCCTCACGGCTCTGGTCTGTATGGAACAGCACTTAATAGACTTGCTTATTAAGCAATTACAGCTATTTTCAGTTTAAACGGTAATTCTAATTTCTTATAATTACTGGATTCTATTGAACGGCGCACAGCACCGCACCTCGATGGGAAACAGGATTGATGCTTTTCCTTAAACCTCGGGGCTACATGGCCTCAGTCATTAAGTTTAATAGCAAAACATGAGTTACACTTATTGGGGTTGACTGGTGGCTTAGCGGCGCCCATGCTAATTTAACGAGCCAGCCTTTGATTACACAGCATTTTTAAAGACACAGGTGACTCATCTGTTCCGCACCAACTCCACTCGCTGGGGTCTTATTCATGTCACTTTGTATGTTGTTTCTGCTCTGACAAAGTGTTTGTGTGGATAAGGGAGAAAGGTGCTGATACAAATGTAATTCTATGCCTACCCTGCTTTCCTATTTTCAGCAAAAATAACATTAACTCTGAAAAAGTAGGTTCAACAAAAAAGCAAACCTGGTGATATTTGTAGATACGACTGTGTCTGTGAGACTGGGGTGGGTAGATATGAACAAACATTCCCCAGAAAAATACATCATTGGGGCTTAAGTATCTGAGCAATGACAAAGCAGGAGGTCAATACGATGATGTTTATCCACTGTAGTATCATATGGCTATGCTTTATGTCCTATAATTGGGTCTTAATAACTGAAGCAGTTTGTAGACTGTAGTTTGACTGGTGTGATCACGTCTATTGAGTTGCACTTTAAAATACATCAATGTATTCACAGTCTGAAAGCACTTGGGGCTACAGTGGAAGCATTCTCTTTAAGGTAAACAGGGGTGGAGGTGGTTTACAATTAACATTTGCCATGAAAGCATTTCTATTCAGACTGGCAGTTCTAATTTTCTAATTTCCTCGTGGCTGGGCGTCTGTCTCAGCTTCCCTACATTTACCCACAGGGCATCATTACAAAACCAGGAGGAGCCATTCACAATGGCCCTTTACCAAATGAGGAAAGACACAAAACACTTCCTCTTCTACAGCCAAGCACAGAAAAAAGAAAGAATCAACACACTATACAATTCCCCACATTCAGCACATTGGCGTTTAGATGTAGACCCTCTCTTCTCTACAGCTGTGTGTGTAAACAAAGCCCACTTATCACCACTCTGTGTGTAAATGGAGAGGTGGCTGTAGGCCTGCAGTCCTGCCATCTTCCTGTGAAGCCCTAGGACACAGACAGACAGTGGAGTGCTCAAACCTGAAGGGATCCATCCCAATGAGTCATGCAGGCAGACAAATCTCCACCCAGAATGGGCCGGCCTCCAAACCAGGAGATCTGTGTAATCCTCGCTGTAAAGCACGGGGCCTAAAGATGTCTTTTCCTGTCTGCTGCCAAAGCCAATGAGGCAGGACTAGTGAGGAGTACAGGGACGGACTGCGGGGGGCCTCAACACCTGCCGCTGCCTGCTGGTCACCACTCCTCCACTCCACTCCTTCATTGGTACAATAGAGTAGGACTCTACAGAGCAGTGACGGCACCATTAGTCAGTCTGGTTGGGTCATCATCATCAGCAGACATCATTACTGTCTCTAGTCTACATGGCCATTTCATCTGGACGGGAGGATAAGATCTGGTCATGAGAGAGCCACACCAGTAGTCAAACTCACTTTAGGAAGTTTAGCATATCTTCAGTGATATCATCTGTTTCACTGTTAGTAAGATTGTTTGAAGAGCGATACAACAAGAACATACAGTGAGTCCAGCATATCTACTGTGGATCAGATCAACACCATCAAATCACATCTACAGCTCTCTGCCTGACATCCCCTGAGCTGGGGTCAATAAGGAACACTTCTCACAACATTTTCTTCATGTACACTTACTCCTCAAAATATGAAATGCAATTTAGTGAAATTACATCTCTTGTCAGTTTTATCAGGAACAAACCTATGACCAAACGAATAGCACATGCTGACCCTGAATGTGGTTTAAAATGAGGGTAATCAATTGAAATTAAATTGTTATAGCTACGTATTTTCTGTAGAGGAAATGGCATAGAAACACAATTGCTTTCCATTGACTTATTGGATGCAACATATAGTTTCCACTATGTAAAGAACACAACCTTGGGAAAGACACACCAAATTGCAAAGGTAAATGTCAGCGCTTATGCAAAAAGCACACACTGGTATCATACTGAAACATGCCACTTGTAATGTAATAGCTAAATTATGCATATGACTGCACTAGGATGTAATGTTACTATAATCTATACACAAAACATGTCTTCTGATTGCCTAGTTGTTCGCAAAACAATTATCCATCACTCAATTATTTCCAATACACTCTCACTGACTAACCCTTCACTGGCTAACCCTTTCACTGACTAACCCTTTCACTGACTAACCCTTTCACTGACTAACCCTTTCACTGACTAACCCTTTCACTGACTAACCCTTTCACTGGCTAACCCTTTCACTGACTAACCCTTTCACTGACTAACCCTTTCACTGACTATCCCTTCACTGGCTAACCCTTTCACTGACTAACCCTTTCACTGACTAACCCTTTCACTGGCTAACCCTTTCACTGACTAACCCTTTCACTGACTAACCCTTTCACTGACTAACCCTTTCACTGGCTAACCCTTTCACTGACTAACCCTTTCACTGACTAACCCTTTCACTGACTAACCCTTTCACTGACTAACCCTTTCACTGACTAACCCTTTCACTGGCTAACCCTTTCACTGACTAACCCTTTCACTGACTAACCCTTTCACTGACTAACCCTTTCACTGACTAACCCTTTCACTGACTAACCCTTTCACTGACTAACCCTTTCACTGGCTAACCCTTTCACTGACTAACCCTTTCACTGGCTAACCCTTTCACTGACTAACCCTTTCACTGACTAACCCTTTCACTGGCTAACCCTTTCACTGACTAACCCTTTCACTGGCTAACCCTTTCACTGACTAACCCTTTCACTGACTAACCCTTTCACTGGCTAACCCTTTCACTGACTAACCCTTTCACTGACTAACCCTTTCACTGGCTAACCCTTTCACTGACTAACCCTTTCACTCTCCCAGTCAGTCAGTCTTTCACTCTCATTCAAATGTTGAAATCGAAAAGGTTCAAAAGTCCAGGTGGTTGAATTGGGTGGATGGGGACATAAGAAAAGTAAATGAGAGCTTTCTCACAGAGGACATTGTAGTCCAGTCCCCTACCTCCCATGCTCTGTGTATGGAGGAAAACATACATGTCCTCCCCTTGGAGCAAGCAGGGGCATGGAACAAACTTCACAAATAAACATAAAAAGTTACATTAAAAATAAAAAAGAAGGAATAAACATGCAATGCATTGCTGGCAAGACATTTTCGCATTTATTTCTTTCCTCGTCAAAGACCAAAAATAAAAGTCAACCAAAAAACTGCATAGATCATCTGTATGGAGGAAACTTCATGAGTCAAACTGAACAGTCCAGACGGTGGATGAGAGAGATGCACATACAAACCTGGGCTCTTAAACTGATCCGGGCTGTGCAGGTGCTGGAGGGGGGAGTTGCAGGCGGAGGTGGCATGCTCACTGTGCAGCATCTGAGCCGCCTGGGGCCCCAGGGAGCCATAGTCCGCAAAGGAGCAGGGCGCCCCCCTCTGGTCACTGGGCGCAGAGTAAAACCCGTAATCGTGAAAGCCTGAGAGGTACAGTATAGGTTGGGGAGGGGGAGGGGAAGGGACTCCATCATTGTGGAAAACGTTTGCATTCATTGTTTCACAGTAGTCAATGTCCAGACTCATAAGCATGGCATGGTGGTTGGTGTGTGACACTACTTATGAGGGGTTCATTTGGCTGAGATACATTGTGTCCTCTCCCTGCTCTCCCTCCCCAGCAGATCCTGCTGCCAGTCTGAGTGTCTGAGGTGTAGGAGTCTGTCGGAACCAGGGTAATGCATCATCCCTCTATAGGGAACCCAACCCATTTACTGGAATTACATGGTTGACTGTCTAAGATAATAGGATGTTTGACTGTCTACAATAATAGGATTGTCGACTGTCTAAGATAATAGGACGGTTGAGTGTCAAATAAGATAATAGGATGGTTGACTATCTAAGATAATAGGATGGTTGACTGTCTAAGATAATAGGATGGTTGACTATCTAAGATAATAGAATGTTTGACTGTCTAAGATAATAGGATTGTTGACTGTCTAAGATAATAGGATGGTTAACTGGCTAGTAACAATCATAAGACAAACAGTGAAGTAGGAGCTTTCTGAGGTAGTAGACTGGCTGTCTCTAAATCCTATACATGAATCAATCTAACCTGATTCCCTCACATTGTCCTGCAATTCAGAGAGAGGGATGAAATTGGAGAATCATTAAAAACACAGGTCAATACAGCTTTAATTTGACAACTACAATGCTTACTGGACATATCTGATGTAAACACTCATCATTCAACGGGAGTAAAATGTAGAATGCGTACAAATCAATAATTAATTTCATGCCTCTGATTTTGAACCACTACTACTACATATTGAGGTCTATGCATGTGACATTTTCTTTGGGTTGGATAACAAAGAGACACATTCATGTTTACTGACCATTAACAAAAGGCAGGGCTCCAAAACACTCCACACTTATTGGGCCATTCAAACGTGGCCCTCATTCAACACAGATGGAGGATTATCAAGGCTTCAGAAATCGTCATTCAGCAATAAGACGTGCTGACATTTACTGCTTGTCCTCTTAATCTGAGACAAGCTGCTCTTATAAAGAGAGCCATTAAAGGCAATTGTTCCCTCTCGCACCTCTTCAATATGGGGAGTTAATCCACTCAAGGAAAAGCTGAGATTGGCGTCAGCGGCTCTTTTCATGGCAGGTCTCCCTGCTGTGTGCTTGTTTTTTATTTGAGTCTCCAACTGAAGAGGCGATCAAAGCCGTGCCACACCTAGACCGCCATAATGAGCTTGTCAGCAGCTGCCAAATGGAATCTAAACACCAGGCGTGTTCCTTAGCCGGCGCTTTAGGGCCTCACAGTTTCACCGCGCGCTACTCGGGCTCCATTCCCACTTCTTAAATAATGGGCTCCTAAAATGGCAGACTTCCAGTCATGTACAGTAAACCCTGAGACGTGGAACAAAGCTCCATAACGCAATAACCCCTTTACATCTCTCTTAAGCAACTGCTACGGAAAACCGATCAGTCTTTACCAATGAGGAAAATGATGACAACTCAGAACTCAGAGAAGGGCAACGTTAATGGGAAGATAAAGGAATGAATGAGTGAATGGGTCGATGCAGGAATAAAAAAGAATGATAAAACCGTACTTTCACCGACAGTACGGACTGTGCATTTAAACAGCTTGGAAAATTCCACAAAATGATGTCATGCCTTTAGAAGCTTCTGATAGGCTAATTGACATCATTTGAGTCAATTGGAGGTGTACCTGTGGATGTATTTCAAGGCCTATCTTCAAACCCAGTGTCTCTTTGCTTGACATCATGGGAAAATCAAAAGAAATCAGCCAAGACCTCAGAAAAGAAATTGTAGACCTCCACTAGTCTGGTTCATCCTTGGGAGCAATTTCCAAACGCCTGAAGGTACCACGTTCATCTGTACAAACAATAGTACACAAGTATATACCCCATGGGACCACGCAGCCACCATACCGCTCAGTAAGGAGACGCATTCTGTCTCCTAGAGATTAACGTACTTTGTGGTGAAAAGTGCAAATCAATCCCAGAACAACAGCAAAGGACCTTGTGAAGATGCTGGAGGAAACAGGTACAAAAGCATCTATATCCACAGTAAAACGAGTCCTATATCAACATAACCTGAAAGGCCGCTCAGCAAGGAAGAAGCCACTGCTCCAAAACCGCCATAAAAAAGCCAGACTACGGTTTGCAACTGCAGATGGGGACAAAGATCGTACTTTTTGGAGAAATGTCCTCTGGTCTGATGAAACAAAAATAGAACTGTTTGGCCATAATGACCATCATTATGTTTGGAGGAAAAAGGGGGATGCTTGCAAGCTGAAGAACACCATCCCAACCGTGAAGCACGAGGGTGGCAGCATTATGTTGTGGGGGTGATTTGCTGCAGGAGGGACTTCACAAAATAGATGGCTTCATGAGGTAGGACAATTATGTGGATATACTGAAGCAACATCTCAAGACATCAGTCAGGAAGTTAAAGCTTGGTCGCAAATGGGTCATCCAAATGAACAATGACCCCAAGCATACTTCCAAAGTTGTAGTAAAATGGCTTAAGGACAACAAAGTCAAGGTATTGGAGTGGCCATCACAAAGCCCTGACCTCAATCCTATAGAAAATGTGTTGGCAGAACTCAAAAAGCGTGTGCGAGCAAGGAGGCCTACAAACCTGACTCAGTTACACCAGCTCTGTCAGAAGGAATAGGTCAAAATTCACCCACTTATTGTGGGAAGCTTGTGGAAGGCTACCCGAAACAATTGACCCAAGTTAAACAATTTAAAGGCAATGCTACCAAATACTAATTGAGTGTATGTAAACTTCTGACCCACTGGGAATGTGATGAAATAAATAAAAGCTGAAATAAATCATTCTCTCTACTATTATTCTGACATTTCACATTCTTAAAATAAAGTGGTGATCGTAACTGACCTAAGACAGATCATTTTTACTAGGATTAAATGTCAGGGATTGTGAAAAACTGAGTAAATATATTTGGCTAAGGTGTATGTAAACTTCCAACTTCAACTGTAAATCTTTCTAACCTAAGACAAGTCTTCCCAAACAAGTCTAGAAATGAGAGAATGTCAAGGAGCTGTTATGACTCCAGTGGTGTCAGACAGAGCTGTCTCCTCTCAGTGTGATAGAGAGGATATGACAGGACCCAGGGACAGGTGCTGAGTCACCAGTGATCTGCACTCAACCCTCAGTCCATCTCTGTATCTCAGTTTTGGAGGCTGCCTGGCTGGCTGCTGTCTGTCTTTCTGTCTGTCTGTATATCTGTCTGTCTGTCTGTGACCGACTGTCACACGGGTGGCCATTCAGCATTCTGCACGTGCTCCAGTGACATTAAATCCAGCTGCACCTCCTCTGTACCCCACACCACAGCCATGCCACTAACCACAGAGCCAGTACTCCCAGGCAGGGACGTTCTCTTACACACACCAATGACCTGGGAGACACTCCCTCTGCAGCACAGGAATGAGGACTCTGTGAGGAGGACGGGCCAGGTTGAATTATGGACGAGGGCATTTCACAGGGTCACTGCTTTTCTCTGAAGGATGTGCTCTCTTCCGGGACTGGGGAAAAAGGATAAGGGACCAAATTTCCTGAGTGTTCCACCTCCTTATCTTCACCCCTGCCCACCATCCTCCTTTCTTCTGCATGTGCTATGGAATGCCTTCAGGCGACTTTCACGGCAGATATGCATTCAGCCCAGCTTTAATCGTTAAGGACACCAGGAGAAAACTAGGGACACTTGTGTTTAATCCGTTTGTGACATCCACGCTAATAGCCGTCCGTCCTTGAGTTTCCGAGGTGGTTTTCCCATGCTCATCTCTAATTAGACAAGCTTCCTCTGCTTCCTCTCCTCTTCCTAATTAGATCTTTAACAACAAACAAGCAGCGACCTTTACAAAGGCCTTGCCACAATCTCCCCCATTAGTTAAACGGCTGAGAGGTGCTAGGCGGAGGGAGGGGAGGGAGGGGGAGGCTCTGCTTTGTCCCTGGCCCAGCCACACCACCCGTGCCACATCCGTATGGTACCGGCTGCCAGGCCCCCGACAATGGCAGCTTCCTGTTGCAATCTGCATAATTCCGCCAATTCCAGGATAGCGGGAACGACAGGACACAAAGACGACATCCACAGACACAACAAATACACATGGCGGCTTTGTTTGCGCTGACACGGACAATTAGTCCTCAGCTGCTGGCATGAGGCCTCTCACTGCCGGGAGGGTCTTATCTAATAAAGCCAGGCAAAATTACTTTTATTGTTCAGGTAGATTGCTTCTAATGATAGTGCCACCAGTGGGAGAGGATATGAATAAAATGAGGCTCACTGAAAACGCTCCCTTCTATGGACCAAAGCTGCCATCTGGGAGAGGCAGAATAGCTTGATTATCTTCCCCAACTCATTTTCTTTTCAGAGCAAACAAATGATTTAAGCTACTTCACTTGGACGAAGGTGAGAAACAGAACGAGAGTGAAGAAAAGTGGCTGAACATCAAAGATGTAGAAATAATGGCTTTCCTTTGATCATCCTAACAGACATATGTTTTTTACCAAGCTGTTAGAGAGGGCCTAATTCTCCCATTTCGCTACACTAGCGCATTTCTGTTGGGGGATGGACGGGGGCTTGTATATGTGTGTATGCATACAATCCCTGTGGTGCTTTGGAATAAAGCTCATTATAAACTACAGTACTGTATTTCTATATTAAAGGAACATCTGGTCCAATCAATGGAACTACTACAAATGAATAATAATAAACCAGGATGGAATATCATATCGCACAATGACTTTTTTCTTAGAATAGAACACAATACTGCATGTCTCTCTGACCACTTTAACATGCAAGGAGCATTCACATATTACCTAGACCCTTTCTCAGTTTTTGGTCTGTAGATAATAAATGCATTGTGGCTATCAGTACTCACCAGTGTGGAACATAAAAATCTACATTCTGATTGAGGTGACTGAGGACAGAAACAGTGCCATACAACAATGCTTTACAGACAGTCAGAGCACTGAAGGCCTTCTACAATAACAGTACGTGACTGTTCAACTGAGGAGGACACTTTGTGCTCCAGTGTAATACGTCTTTCCTTGGTCTTTCATGGTTAGGTAAAGGTGGATGCTCAGACACCTGTGCACTACCTCAGAGATGTGCACTAGAACCCTACACTGAGGAGTTTAAACTGGACATGGGGTCAGTGGAGGGGACACGCACACACTCTTACACACACACGCACGCACGCATCGATAGATCATCATCTCTGTAGAGTGATGTCTCAGGTAGGCTGGGCATTAGGCCCCCACAGCTGCAGCAGCATCACCGATCATATCTGTTATGAGCTTGAGACCATCCCATTATTAATATTCATACCATCTAACTGGAACAATGGCCCCTTCTTTGGACTTTCTTTTTCTCCCCACACTGGTCTAATTGGATGTAATTACTCATCTACAAAACAAATTAGCAGGTTGAGGTTGCCTTGGCGACCAGATCAGGCGGCCCAGCAGTGCGAATCGTTCGCCGAGCTCCATTTATACTGATAATTATCCCTCTCTTCTCCCTCTCTCTCTCCCTCTTTCCCACTGGCCAGGGGCTGCTGGGGTGGGAGTGGGCAGCTCTCGTCGGCCAGCTCAGAACTTACTGCCCAGGGTTGGAGAGGCTGCATCTCTCATAGCATACTGCATCACGAGGGTGGCTTTCTTCAAGTAGATATATGCTCCTGTCTCATTTCCACTTTGCCAGATGACTGCCTCTAAGGAGCGATTCTAAACCACTGCCTTGAAACTTGCTACTTTACTAATCTCTTTGAAGAAAACAGACAAAGAAGCCTATCATGTTCATGGTAAAATGTAGGGGATATTTCCTCAACCACTTTAGAGAGAGGACGAGGTGTTTAAGAGTGCTCAAGTCTGTGATTATCCTGACACTGACACTGAATTCCCCAAAATACACACAAACACTCCCACACACATTAATACACACACACACATGCATGCACACACCGTCACAGATGTGCGCACACACACACACACACACGCTGTCACTGGCGCGTGCACACTCACACACCTAGAGAAATGTTTGCTCCCAATCATCCCTCCCTCTCCCCTGCCCCCTCTGAATTCCTTGGTGGCTATAAGCACACATCACACCGCAGAGGACGTCAATATACTTGTCATACGGCTTCCCAAATTAGCTTTGAATTTCACAGCAACTGTAATTAGCTACTTTATTTCCATCGATGCCATTTAAAAAAATAAAAAACTGCCGCTTTCTGGGCTGCCGAGACTAGCTTTCACTTTCCATTTGAAATAGTATTTTCTGACTGAATGGGTGACTAATTAACAGCACTAGACCCCCTTTTCAAAGACAGCGGCATTTCATAAATAATACATATTTAATGTCTTGTCATTTTATGCTCAGAGAGGCTTGGCTAATGAATTTTAACAGATGATTTATTCCTGCATTTGCTAGCCCATACCCAGGCCTTTGTTCTCCTTTAGGCTTTCATTCTTTCTCTCTTTCTTCCTCTCGCAATCCTTTTTCAAACACTGATAGCTTCCAAAAGTGCCTCATCACAGGAAAATAACCGTTTTTAATGTTGTCTGATAGTGAATGACAGGCGTCTAATCAGCCATGTGACAATGTGATGTGTGACTGGGCTACTTTCCCTCCTGCAGGTGTGAGTCAGGAGATCTATGGAACACTAGAACAGTTCTGGTCCTATACTGTCCTAACAACACAACATTCACATTTTGACAAGGGTTTTGTTTAGTGTTAATGAGTGTTTATGAGTGACTAGTGGTTTATAAGGTATAGCTATTCATATTCATAAGTTGCTCCAACTTCCACTGAAACCAAAGTGAGTGAGGCCATGACTCAAGCCTGCCTGAAGCCCATTGGGAGAGGCTCAGCATGGATCAACCGCCAGGGACTTCTCCCCAGTGACCCCTGAACATCTGCCAGCCACAGCTGTGTGAGCAACTGCACTGGGACAGGACAGGAGCAGGCGAGAAGGGGATAGGGACGCCTTGCCATCCCCAAAGTGTCACATCTTCTCCCTGGGCCCCAGTCAAACTGGGGGAAAACACTGTCACATGGATTGGTTTGGCATGCTATACCCAGGACATGTGATGCTCTTCTGGGCTCGTCGCTGAGCTAAGCTAAGCGGAGCAGCATCTGGGGCGAACGGACGGACCTGAGCACCCGTGGGGCCCGGGGAGCCAGATTAATTTAGCCCAGCGAACGCAGCCAATCCCAGACTCCTCTGGGGCACTTCCCAGGATCACAGAGCTTGTTGGGAGGAAATGGATAATGATCTCAGATAATGTGTCAAAATGTGCCAAATGATTTCCCTCTTCAAGCAAGCTGTGGGTTCATCAGTGGAAAACAAAACAGCCAGGGTTCAGTGGAGGAGAATACTGAAAACCCCATCTACATAAGAACCTCCTGTTTCTCTTTAAGGCAGAATAGAACCATAGGATAACAGTTTCCCTGGGGATATGAATCACATGGTAGAAATGATCAAACCAAACATAAATGGAAAAAATGGTATGTTATCTACAGCTGAAGTAGGAAGTTTACATACACTTATGTTGGAGACATTATGAACTCGTTTTTCAACCACTCCACAAATGTCTTGCTAATCAACTATAGTTTTGGCAAGTAATTTTGGACATCTACTTTGTGCATGACAAGTACTTTTACCAGCAATTGTTTACAGATTATTTCACTGTATCACAATTCTAGTGGGTCAGAAGTTTACATACACTAAGTCGACTGTGCCTTTAAACAGCTTGGAAAATTCCAGAAAAAAATATGTCATGGCTTTAGAAGCTTCTGATAGGCTAATTGACATCATTTGAGTCAATTGGAGGTGTAACTGTGGATGTATTTCAAGGCCTACCTTCAAACTCAGTGCCTCTTTGCTTGACATCATGGGAAAATCAAAAGAAATCAGCCAAGACCTCAGAAAAAAAGATTGTAGACCTCCACAAGTCTGGTTTCTTTCTTGGGAGCCATTTCCAAACGCCTGAAGGCACCACGTTCTTCTGTACAAACAATAGTACGCAAGTATAAACACCATGGGACCACGCAGCCGTCATACTGCTCAGGAAGGAGACACGTTCTGTCTCCTAGAGATTAACATACTTTGATGCAAAAAGTGCAAATCAATCCCAGAACAACAGCAAAGGACCTTGTGAAGATGCTGGAGGAAACAGGTACAAAAGTATCTATATCCACAGTAAAACGAGTCCTATATCGACATAACCTGAATGGCCGCTCAGCAAGGAAGAAGCCACTGCTCCAAAACCACCATAAAAAAGCCAGACTATGGTTTGCAACTGCACATGGGGACAAAGATCGTACTTTTTGGAGAAATGTCCTCTGGTCTGATGAAACAAAAATAGAACTGTTTGGCCATAATGACCAACGTTTCTATTTGGAGGAAAAAGGGGGATGCTTGCAAGCTGAAGAACACAATCCCAACCGTGCAGCATGGGGGTGGCAGCATCATGTTGTGGGGGTGATTTGCTGCAGGAGGGACTGGTGCACTTCACAAAATAGATGGCATCATGAGGGAGGACAATTATGTGGATATATTGAAGCAACATCTCAAGACATCAGTCAGGAAGTTAAAGTTTGGTCGCAAATGGGTCTTCCAAATGGACAATGACCCCAAGCATACTTCCAAAGTTGTGGCAAAATGGCTTAAGGACAACACAGTCAAGGTATTGGAGTGACCATCACACAGCTCTGACCTAAATCCTATAGAAAATGTGTTGGCAGAACTCAAAAAGCGTGTGCGAGCAAGGAGGCATACAAACCTGACTGTTACACTAGCTCTGTCGGGAGGAAGGGGACAAAATTCACCCAACTTATTGTGGGAAGAAGCTTGTGGAAGGCTACCCGAAACGTTTGCCCCAAGTTAAACAATTTAAAGGCAATGCTACCAAATACCAATTGAGTGTATGTAAACTTCTGACCCACTGGGAATGTGGAAAGAAATAAAAGCTGAAATAATGTCACGTTCGTCGTATTGAGGAGACCAAGGCGCAGCGTGATATGCATACATTCTTCTTTTAATGAAGAAGGAACACAAAACAAACTAACAAAGTAACAAAACGAACGTGAAGCTATACAAAGAGTGCTAACAGGCAACTACACATAGACAAGAACCCACCAAACCAAAAGGGAAAATTACAACCTAAATAGGATCCCCAATCAGAGACAACAATAAACAGCTGCCTCTGATTGGGAACCAATTCAGGTCACCATAGACCTACAATTACCTAGACTTACAAAAAAAACTAGATCTACAAAAACCCTAGACAGTTGAAAACTGCCAGAATCCCGGAGTCGCTTCTTCACTGTTGACGTTGAGACTGGTGTTTTGCGGGTACCATTTAATGAAACTGCCAGTTGAGGACTTGTGAGGTGTCTGTTTCTCAAACTAGACACTCTAATGTACTTGTCCTCTTGCTCAGTTGTGCACCGGGGCCTCCTACTACTCTTTCTATTCTGGTTAGAGCCAGTTTGCGCTGTTCTGTGAAGGGAGTAGTACACAGCGTTATACGAGATCTTCAGTTTCTTGGCAACTTCTCGCATGGAATAGCCTTCATTTCTCAGAACAAGAATAGACTGATGAGTTTCAGAAGAAAGTTGTTTGTTTCTGGCCATTTTGAGCCTGTAATCGAACCCACAAATGCTGATGCTCCAGATACTCAACTAGTCTAAAGAAGGCCAGTTTTATTGCTTCTTTAATCAGACAACAGTTTTCAGCTGTGCTAACATAATTGCAAAAGGGTTTTCTAATGATCAATTAGCCTTTTCAAATTATAAACTTGGATTAGCTAACACAACGTACCATTGGAACACAGGAGTGATGGTTGCTGATAATAGGCCTCTGTACGCCTATGTAGATATTCCATATAAAATCTGCTGTTTCCAGCTGCAATAGTCATTTACAACATTAACAATGTCTACACTGTATTTCTGATCAATTTTATGTTATTTTAATGGACAGAAAATGTGCCTTTCTTTCAAAAACAATGTTGCAGAGTGTAAATTGTGTATGTTGAAAACAACACATCCCTGCTTGTGAAAGCAGGGACATTTTAAACCTATTTCACTGTTTAATTCCCTCAGAAAACAACATGTTACACTAGCAGGTGCTGCTTAATAGCACTATTATACAGTATGGGGTCCATTTCAGGCATAGAAATATGACTACCAAAGCATTATACTGTGCACTGTGCAGTGGGAAAGGTCACATTAAAGCATATCCTCAGTGTTTCACAGGTCATTGGGGGCCTAAAGACAGCATTGATTGGCCATAGAAAAGGCCCTGAGAGATGTGCTTATTCCAGAAATAATATTGGAGGGAACTAAAGCCACGTTAACCTTCAGCACAATGCACTTATTGTGTACCAAGGGACTGTTGGCCAGGAGAACCGGACATGTAATGAGTCTCTTCAGCTGACGAGACTGATCCGCTCCCACTGAGTCTTACTGACATCCACTTACTCACAGGGGAGGGAGGGTGTGGCAGACAGAGAAGAAAAAAGAGGGGTGAGAGAATGACAGGGAAAGGTAGAGAGAGAGAGCAGGACAGGGAAAGGTAGAGAGAGAGAGAAGAACAGGGAAAGGTAGAGAGAGAGAGAGAAGAACAGGGAAAGGTAGAGAGAGAGAGAACAGGGAAAGGTAGAGAGAGAGAGAGAAGAACAGGGAAAGGTAGTGAGAGAGAGAAGGACAGGGAAAGGTAGAGAGAGAGAAGGACAGGGAAAGAGAGAGAGCGAGAAGAACAGGGAAATGTAGAGAGAGAGAGAAGAACAGGGAAAGGTAGAGAGAGAGAGAAGAACAGGGAAAGGTAGAGAGAGAGAGAAGGACAGGGAACGGTAGAGAGAGAGAGGACAGGGAAAGGTAGAGAGAGAGAGAAGGACAGGGAAATGTAGAGAGAGACAAGGACAGGGAAAGGTAAAGAGAGAGGAAGAGCGAGAAAGGGAAAGGTAGAGAGAGAGAGGTGAGCGAGACAGGGAAATGTAGAGAGAGAGAGTGAGAGAGAGTGAGACAGGGAAAGGTAGAGAGAGAGAGAGGGAAAGGTAGAGAGAGAGAGAGCGAGACAGGGAAAAGTAGTGAGAGAGAGAGAGCGAAACAGGAAAAGGTAGAGAGAGAGAGAGAGAGCGAGACAGGGAAAGGTAGAGAGAGAGAGCGAGACAGGGAAAGGTAGCGAGAGAGAGAGAGCGAAACAGGAAAAGGTAGAGAGAGAGAGCGAGACAGGGAAAGGTAGCGAGAGAGAGAGAGCGAAACAGGAAAAGGTAGAGAGAGAGAGATAGACAGAGAAAGGTAGCGAGAGACGGGGAGAGAGACAGGGGTGAGACAGGGAGAGAGACAGAAAGAGAGACAGGGAGAGAGTCAGGGAGAGAGACAGGGAGAGAGTCAGGGAGAGAGACAGGGAGAGAGAGAAAGGGTGAGGATGAGAGATAGAAGGGGAGGCAGAAAATGAGAGAGAGAGAGAGAGAGAGAGAGAGAGAGAGAGAGAGAGAGAGAAAGGCAAAAGAGAGAGAGATAGAGAGTTAACAGTTAAGAGGTAGAGTAAGCAAAACATAAAGAAGAAAAAATAAAAAAAGAAGATAAAAGCTCAAAAGAGCATCCTCGGCCCTAATGAGCTCGGCAGCAGAAATTCCATGGCGATCGATGCACGATGCAGGTTTACAGGCGGAGGCCTTGAGAAAAGAAGCGGCCATCTCATCTGAGACTCTGAAACATCCCACTCATTTCCGATGCACATAATAAGAGCTCATTCCTCTGGAGGGAGCTGAAAGGGCCCGAAGGAGAGACAGAGCAGGCAGAAATATCTCTGTTGAGTGGGACCGAGGCGATGGAGGAGGGGAGATCAGAGGGGAAGGGCAACAAGCCCTAAACCCCAGGCTGACATGACATTCACGCAGCTCCTCAGTTCTAGGAGAGAGGTGCATGATGGGGCTGATGCAACAGAAACAATATTGCCACTCTGCATTCAAAGGTATTGTATTGCAGGATGTTTATTTGCTACTCTGTAATGCAGAGTTATGGGGCTGTGGAAATCTCCCATAGAATACTGTTTGAAACTAAAGCAACAAGTTGAAAAGCACAGCACACCTCCAATAAGGACCAAAGTGATGACGAGGCAATCTAAAAGACAGCACTCCGATGAGTGATCTCCTTCTATTGGAGGATCAGAGGCGCGAGTCAGAGTGCACCAGACCCTAGATTTCCTGATCAATCACTCTGTCCATAGGAATGACAGGGCCACAGAGAATCCATCAATAACAACTGCTTTTGTCTCCTCACTGATAAACTCTATGGATTATATCCCAGTAATAAACCAACAAAGCAATAACTTCTCCAGGATTTGTCATTCATCAGTGACTGTCAAACAGCCATCCCTATTCGATATGTCCATCCTCTAATATTTTCTCAGATGACCTCCGTAATAGAGGCTCCTCATCTATTACATTCGCACAGAAGGACAAACACTGGGAAGGGAGACATGGAGTAACATTCTGACTCCACTCTTGTCATTCAGGGCTAAATTGTTATGGCGTGATAGCGAGGCCAGTCCTAGGGATTACTTTAGTCAGAGAGTAAATAAAAGGGCCTCACGGAGGAGTACAAACCCCCTCCGTCATCAGCAGCAGCACTGTCCTGTCATGGAGAGGGAGGTCATGTGAGCGCGGTGTCCATCTGTCCGCTGTAATTAAGCCGTGGGCTGTCAGAGCCAGAGAGGAGAAAAGGGTGACACAGCCCCGTGTTGGAGATAGGGGACTGTCTTTCACTTACCCTTGGCTCTCTGCGGAGCAGGCAGGGACGCCAGTGAGCAGCCAGCCACGTGGCGAAGAGAAGACAGAGGCAGGGGTATAAGGCTCGCTCGGTGGGATGTTAAGCGTATGGGTAAATAGGAGCGCGGCGGGGCGGTAATGAGATGCACCCGTCCACCCTGGCACAGCACGGCGCTGCAGCTCGGAGAGGAGACGGGCGGGAGATTAGCTGAGACGAAGGTCACGTTTAAACATGCTGCGTCTTCCTCAGCACCCAACCCTGTTTATCTACCATGTGTGTGTGTGTGCGTGCGTGTGACAGGAAACATAGTGGTTAAGAGCGTTGGGCCAGTAACCTAAAGATCGCTGGTTCGAATCCCCAAGCTGACGAGGTGAAAAATCTGTCAATGTGCCCTTGAGTAAGGCCCTTACCCCTAGTTGCTCCTGTAAGTCCCTCTGGATAAGAGCATCTGCTAAATGACTCAAATGTAAATGTAAAATGTGTGCAGTAAACTACGGGGCTGCAGGTGTCTGGAACCTCAGAGCTGAGACAGTCCCCTATGGCTCCTCATTACCTAGTCTGCAGCAGACCTGTGAGGTCAACATTTACCTCACTACACCTCTGTCCTCACCTCCCCCTTATACATCCCCTATCAGACAACCCAGAGTTGTGTTACAATCTGACAGCAGTACATGATGGGCCCCCTGCATCTCAAACTTCCTCATTCTCTGGCAGATTGCTTGTTTTGAAGAGGCCTGATTGGAGAGAAAGAACATCTGACTGGCTTCCTGTGTTCCCTGCGCTGAAGTGAATGGGTGTGTGTGTGGGTGAACGCGCTTGAGTGTATTGATGGGTCAGGATATAGTTCCAAACCGTTTCCATCAGGACTTTGAGGCTTACATTGACATGATCATACTGCAGGACCACGAGCACATATATCAGAGGCTCCACCAACGGGAGGTACTGTAGAACTCAGAGACAGATGACCTGAGTCCGATTAAGAAAACCAGTCTTCCCTAGAGCTTGGATGCTGCCTGTCAATTTCAGACACCAAGGTTGTTATTCAGTGCTATTGATTGCTTTAGTGTTATTGAGAAGGACAGAGCCAGATCTGTTAATGTAGCTGACTGGTGAATCAATGACGAGTGAGAAACAGGGAGAAGTGTGTGTGTGTACATTGTTAGCTAACCAATCAGTGCTATGTGTGTGTACAGTGAGTGGATGTCTCCAGGTTTTATGGTTGGAGGAGCAGTGTTAGTCACCGAAGGCTAAGGCAGACATATCGCATCACATCGCCAATGAAGAACTACACAAAAGTTGAATTCAGCCACTCATTTCTAATTTGGTCGAAATCGATTGAGCTACTTTATGTCCTAAACACCCAAATATTTTGGCGAGTCATTCTTAGACAAAGTGTTAGGATTGGGGAAGAAGTGTTGAGGGCTCCAATGTGTGTGGACTACATAAAGCATGTTTCCATGGGTGTGCTAAGGAGAAGCAGAGGAGCGGGAGAAGCTGGAGGGAGCAGCAGCCACACAGAACACGGACAGAGCAGAGTTTACCTGGTCCTGTGTTCTGCGGGTATGCCATGTAGCCGCCTTTTCCTCGGGCCCCCCTACCTGAGCCACGCGCTGCTGCCACCGCCGCTGCCGCCACTGGTCCGTACGCCGTCGCCGGGAAGCCTGTGGGCACACAGAGGAAACATGTCACTCACTGTCATCCCAGACTAAGCTAGTTGAACCCAGAGGCTGCTCCACAGGAGATCATCACAGTGTTCTAGTGTTCTATCGACACGCTCTGGGATCTGACTTACATAGCCTTCCCATTTATACAGAGAGATAGAGAGGGAGAGAAAGAGGGAGAGAGAGACACAGAGAGAGACAAATAGCCTTCCCATTTATACAGAGAGATAGAGAGAGGGAGAGAGAGAGACAGAGAGAGACAAACAGCCTCCCATTTATACAGAGAGAGAGGGAGAGAGAGACACACAGAGAGAGACAAATAGCCTTCCCATTTATACAGAGAGATAGAGAGAGGGAGAGAGAGACACAGAGAGAGACAAACAGCCTTCCCATTTATACAGAGAGAGAGAGGGAGAGAGACAGGGAGAGACACAGAGCGAGACAAACAGCCTTCCCATTTACACAGAGAGAGAAAGGGAGAGAGAGAGACACAGAGAGAGAGACACAGAGAGAGAGACAAACAGCCTTCCCATTTATACAGAGAGAGAGAGGGAGAGAGAGAGACACAAAGAGAGAGACAAACATCCTTCCCATTTATACAGAGAGAGAAAGAGAGTGAGAGCGAGGTACACTTGTGAAGATGCGTGCATACGCACATACACATAGATAGACATGCATGTATGTGCACACACACACATGTATGTGCACACACACACACATATGCAATCACTCACTCACACACACTGTATCTTGTGAGAGGTTAGGGTAGGCGGGAGGTCCTCTCTTCCATGCTGAGCCTTCACTCGCCTAATTATCAGCACACACACACGCTGTGCTGGGCCGGGGGCTGGGCCGGTCACACTGTGGATAAACTGACAGGGGGGGGGGGGGGCGGCACAATCATTTACTCAAATTAAATAATTAGGGCGCCTTAAAACGCTCACTATCGTTTCGATCAGGCCCAGTTGTGCATGCCTCTTAATTGAGTTAGCAGCAGCGAGTGAGCTCCACTTGGTGGAGGCTCTCTGTGCCATATTGCCATATTTCCATTTAGCGTGGGGAGACTATCTCAGCTGGGTGTAGTGGAGGGGATGTCAACGGCTTTACTCTGGGGAGAGACCAGCTTCTTTAGAGCTTTACAGCATTGCTCTCTGGGAGGTGTGGTTCTGTAATGTGTCCCCTGTATTTTCTTCTGGCCCCAGAAGTTACCAGTTGCTACACTCTAAAAATGAAGGGTTCAACAACGGTTCTTCTAAGATCTGCAAAGTTCTTCAAAGAATCTTAGTGTTCTTGGCACTGAAAATGGACCCCAAAAGGTTCTTCCAAGAACCCCATAGGAGGTGGGGTTCAACGAGGAACCTCCTTAGTTGGTGGGGGTTCTTGCAGGAACCTAACTGCCCAACTGAAACATTTGGATTTTAAAGGACAGCAGTTGCAGGTACTTAACTGAAAAATGTAAAGATCTCCTCAATTTAAGGTAAGGTTTGTCACTTGTATGATCTAAATTGATATTGTTTTATGATGATACTATCTATCTTTACATATTTATGGCAATCTTTCTGAAACAGAAAATGGACACAATTCGATGGATATCAATCAACAATGAGGTAAGAATGTGTAGGCTATAAGAATATGTTCAAGGCTAGCTGTACTGGGTGCTGATGACTGAACTGCTCATTTGTTGTGTCTGTATTCAGACCCCTTGACTTTTTCCACATTTTGTTACGTTACAGCCTTATTCTAAAATGTATTATATTGTTTTTTCCCTCATCAATCTAGAAACAATACCAAATAATAACAAAGCAAAAAAAAATAAAAAATGATTTAGCTAATTTAATAAAAAAACTATAAAAAAATATATCACATTTACACAAATAATCAACCCAAAAAGTTATTCAAAAAGGTTTTTCGAGGACCCATTAAAAGGGGTTCTTTGAACTTATAGGGTTTCCCCACAGTTTCAATTTGAAGAACCCCTAAAGGATACTCCAAGAACCTTTTTGTTTTAGTGTATGGTTGGCTAAATTCCCAATCTGGCCCTCAACCATCACGGTCACCTAATAATCCCCAGTTTACAATTGGCTCATTCATCCCCCTCCTCTCCCCTGTAACTATTCCCCAGGTCGTTGCTGCAAATGAGAACGTGTTCTCAGTCAACTTACCTGGTAAAATAACGGATAAAAAAAAATAAAATAATGGTTCAGCTTCGGCCACTTGAATGCATGAGTGAAGGTATCAATATATTTTCAGACACTCAAATTGAGCCTTGACATTTTGTGGGGGGTTGGAAACTATCCTTCTCACTGTCATGTTCATATCCAATCAATACTCATTGCAAGAACATTTGCATTTGTTGTTTTACTGTGACTTTCCGAGCCAATCTGTTAATATGTTAAAATGGTGTTCAAATACACCGATTAGGACTTCCACTGATTTACTCAGTATACCGGTGCATTTCTCTAACAATTTAACTAATACCAGCATCATTACAGTGTGCAATTAAAGCAACAAGTGGAGTCAGTGTGTCTATGCCTCTTTTAGAGCATTGATGTAATTACAGTGCAGTCTCTCTCTCTCTAATGAACACACCCATCTCTGCCTGACAGAGACTCGTCCATGCCCAGGGCCTGACACCAGAGATGGCTGCTCCTCTCTCCCCTCCCCTCCCCTCCCCACCCTCTCTCACACAGAGGAATGGCATGTCATTAGGCCTGACGACTAGCCTGACTCTTCACTCTGGCCCTAATATGCTTTTGCATAATCAAACAGCCCACATTATCCTGACAGGAACGTACTGTTAACGAGAACATTCAATCTCCTAATTACCCTGCCAGCTAGTCAGCCAGAGAGATGTGGTCTTGATCTTTTCAAAACAGAAAGTGTTCTGTGTTATGTGTGTGTGTTCTGTGTTGGGTTGTGTGTGATATGTTCTGTGTTCTCTATGTGTTGTATTCTGTGTTTGTGTACTGTGTGTGTTGGGCTGACAAGCAGCTGGACAGACACACAGGGGAAGTGTTGAGCCCTCTCCGGAGGAAGTCGAGAGTGTTTTTCTGATACTGTCGAGGTGAGAAGACCACCAAGGTGTGACCTATTTCTGGGCCAGCGTCCCCCTACAGTTCTGCCCAGAGGGGCTCACAAAAAGACTGATGAGGGTGAGGCAAGGGGAGGTGGGAGGAGGCAAGAGGGCAGGTCAGAGGAACCGCAGAGGAGAAAAACACATTGGTTTTATGTAACTCACACCTCTGCAGACACAATGTGAGCATGAGCGAGAACGTTGGTGAGAGGTGCCGTCGTGCTGGGACCGTAAGGTGGGCGAGAAGCAAAGACCTGCCGTTACAGGAAAAATAGCTCACAGCTCAGAGACGGGAGTGTGTGATGGGTAGGGTTGCAAAATTCTGGTAACTTCCCCAAAATTCCCAGGTTTTCAATTTCAAGAAATCCCAGTTGGAAGATTCACAGAAACAGAAGGAAATAAGCAGGAAATGCAGAATCCTCCAACCAAAACTTTTTTCAACCTTAGAGTTTTTAAACCTTAGTGCGCCGCCCTGTGGGACACCCAAACACGTTGTGATACAGCCTGAAATCTAACCAGGGTCTGTAGTGACGCCTCTAACACTGAGAAGCAGATAGACGGAAAGCTTTTCACAATCAGTCCCCATTTCCCTCAAGTCTAAGACGGCCCTGATTCAAACATCACTTTTTATATTCTACACCTCTCTTTAATCTCTTCAGAAAAACACAACTCAGCTCGGATGTTATGCTTAATGACGGTTACGCATCCCTGCCTCTCCACAAACGCCAGCCCCGCTGTTGCCGTGCAGAAGAGCCCTTTGCTGGAGTCAACACTCTTTTCTCTTTCTCGCTCTGTTTTACTAAGTACTGTATCTTCCCCTCCCTGCCATTTGACCCTGTGGCTTCAAAGTTAGTGGCAGGCAAAGTTGTGGAGAGAGATTAACTTTTCAGGATTAGGTGGGTTAATTAATAGATCGCTGCGGCTCTTTGTTTTGTGTTCAGGCGGTAAGAAGCTGCCCACGAGAGGCACTGCAGCATTAAATCAATTTCATGGGCCTTTTATTACTGAGAAGATAAAGCCAATATTTAGCTTTACATTTGTCACTATTGTTTGGACCTGCTTTGCCACTTGAGTGGCTGCGCTCTCTCAGTGGGGACTGGGGACAAGGACACATCTGTTTATGGACTGGGGGCCCGAGGGGGCCTCTGGGGACCTGTCCTCAGCGCTGTCCTCTATCCTCTCTGCTTCGGCTGAGAGCACAGGCATTCGCTCCACTTCAACAGAAGAGTCAGACAGAAGCACTGATTAGACTCACAGCAGCCCTGCAGTATACACTTCCTCTCTTTGAGCACTCAGACGTTGTCATCATTTTTGTCTTCAACTAATTCAAAACAACATGGGGTAAGTCATCTATTCATAACCACAAAGCTGCCATTGATATCCAGTAAAAAACGAGATTAAGAGAAACAAATCGTGAGTTTCTCTTACCTTCCTTTGAGAGAGGTCATTCACAGTAACAGCTACGGTGTATCTCCTCCCAGCTCTCTCCACAGTGTATCACTGTGGTTTGGAGCGAGTAGTCCGCTTCGCTCCCCAGGTAGTATTACCATTTCATTTTCATTACATTTTCATTACATTTTCATTACAGTACAACGGTTTGATTTGTTTGATCTTAGCTAGCTACATAGCCGTCTTTGTATCAAAGATAATTGTGTAGTTATTGAGGTTCGCTAGCCAGCTATTTTCGTCGTAACGTAACGTAACGTAGTCAACACTGCTAGCTAGCCAGCTAGCCACCGAATAGCAGCACTGCAGAAACGATTACATTACAACGGAACGACTTGATTAGTGTAGTGTTAGCTAGCTACATAGTTGTCTTTGCTATCTTTGTATCTAAGATAATTGTGTAGCTTAGAGTAGTTTAGAGTAATTATTCGGTTAGCTAGCCAGCTATTTTCGTCCGCCGCGCTGCCGTTCTCCTACCTAGTCAACACTGCTAGCTAACACTGCTAGCTAGCCAACTTCTACCGAATAGCAGCACTGTAGAAACTCACATTACAACTTACATTACAACGGAACGACTTGATTAGCGTAGTGTTAGCTAGCTACATAGTTGTCTTTGCTGTCCTTGTATCCAAGATAATTGTGTAGTTTTGAGAAATTGTCGAGGTTACCTAGCCAGTTAGAGGTTACCTAGCCAGCTACACTTTCAAACAAAGTCAACAACGCAGCCACTGCTAGCCAGCCTACTTCACCGCCAGCAGTACTATATCATTTTAGTCAATAAGATTTTATTTTATTTTTGCAACGTAAGCTTAACTTTCTGAACATTCGAGACGTGTAGTCCACTTGTCATTCTAATCTCCTTTGCATTAGCGTAGCCTCTTCTGTAGCCTGTCAACTATGTGTCTGTCTATCCCTCTTCTCTCCTCTCTGCACAGACCATACAAACGCTTCACACCGCGTGGCCGCCGCTACCCTAACCTGGTGGTTCCAGCGCGCACGACCCACGTGGAGTTCCAGGTCTCCGGCAGCCTCTGGAACTGCCGATCTGCGGCCAACAAGGCAGAGTTCATCTCAGCCTATGCGTCCCTCCAGTCCCTCGACTTCTTGGCACTGACGGAAACATGGATTACCACTGATAACACTGCTACTCCTACTGCTCTCTCCTCGTCTGCCCACGTGTTCTCGCACACCCCGAGAGCTTCTGGTCAGCGGGGTGGTGGCACTGGGATCCTCATCTCTCCCAAGTGGACATTCTCTCTTTCTCCCCTGACCCATCTGTCTATCGCCTCCTTTGAATTCCATGCTGTCACAGTTACCAGCCCTTTCAAGCTTAACATCCTTATCATTTATCGCCCTCCAGGTTCCCTTGGAGAGTTCATCAATGAGCTTGACGCCCTGATAAGTTCCTATCCTGAGGATGGCTCACCTCTCACAGTTCTGGGTGACTTTAACCTCCCCACGTCTACCTTTGACTCATTCCTCTCTGCCTCCTTCTTTCCACTCCTCTCCTCTTTTGACCTCACCCTCTCACCTTCCCCCCCTACTCAGAAGGCAGGCAATACGCTTGACCTCATCTTTACTAGATGCTGTTCTTCCACTAATCTCATTGCAACTCCCCTCCAAGTCTCCGACCACTACCTTGTATCCTTTTCCCTCTCGCTCTCATCCAACACTTCCCACACTGCCCCTACTCGGATGGTATCGCGCCGTCCCAACCTTCGCTCTCTCTCCCCCGCTACTCTCTCCTCTTCCATCCTATCATCTCTTCCCTCTGCTCAAACCTTCTCCAACCTATCTCCTGATTCTGCCTCCTCAACCCTCCTCTCCTCCCTTTCTGCATCCTTTGACTCTCTATGTCCCCTATCCTCCAGGCCGGCTCGGTCCTCCCCTCCTGCTCCGTGGCTCGACGACTCACTGCGAGCTCACAGAACAGGGCTCCGGGCAGCCGAGCGGAAATGGAGGAAAACTCGCCTCCCTGCGGACCTGGCATCCTTTCACTCCCTCCTCTCTACATTCTCCTCTTCTGTCTCTGCTGCTAAAGCCACTTTCTACCACTCTAAATTCCAAGCATCTGCCTCTAACCCTAGGAAGCTCTTTGCCACCTTCTCCTCCCTCCTGAATCCTCCTCCCCCTCCTCCCTCTCTGCGGATGACTTCGTCAACCATTTTGAAAAGAAGGTCGACGACATCCGATCCTCGTTTGCTAAGTCAAACGACACCGCTGGTTCTGCTCACACTGCCCTACCCTGTGCTTTGACCTCTTTCTCCCCTCTCTCTCCAGATGAAATCTCGCGTCTTGTGACGGCCGGCCGCCCAACAACCTGCCCGCTTGACCCTATCCCCTCCTCTCTTCTCCAGACCATTTCCGGAGACCTTCTCCCTTACCTCACCTCGCTCATCAACTCATCCTTGACCGCTGGCTACGTCCCTTCCGTCTTCAAGAGAGCGAGAGTTGCACCCCTTCTGAAAAAACCTACACTCGATCCCTCCGATGTCAACAACTACAGACCAGTATCCCTTCTTTCTTTTCTCTCCAAAACTCTTGAACGTGCCGTCCTTGGCCAGCTCTCCTGCTATCTCTCTCAGAATGACCTTCTTGATCCAAATCAGTCAGGTTTCAAGACTAGTCATTCAACTGAGACTGCTCTTCTCTGTGTCACGGAGGCGCTCCGCACTGCTAAAGCTAACTCTCTCTCCTCTGCTCTCATCCTTCTAGACCTATCGGCTGCCTTTGATACTGTGAACCATCAGATCCTCCTCTCCACCCTCTCCGAGCTGGGCATCTCCGGCGCGGCCCACGCTTGGATTGCGTCCTACCTGACAGGTCGCTCCTACCAGGTGGCGTGGCGAGAATCTGTCTCCGCACCACGTGCTCTCACCACTGGTGTCCCCCAGGGCTCTGTTCTAGGCCCTCTCCTATTCTCGCTATACACCAAGTCACTTGGCTCTGTCATATCCTCACATGGTCTCTCCTATCATTGCTATGCAGACGACACACAATTAATCTTCTCCTTTCCCCCCTCTGATAACCAGGTGGCGAATCGCATCTCTGCATGTCTGGCAGACATATCAGTGTGGATGACGGATCACCACCTCAAGCTGAACCTCGGCAAGACGGAGCTGCTCTTCCTCCCGGGGAAGGACTGCCCGTTCCATGATCTCGCCATCACGGTTGACAACTCCATTGTGTCCTCCTCCCAGAGTGCTAAGAACCTTGGCGTGATCCTGGACAACACCCTGTCGTTCTCAACTCACATCAAGGCGGTGACCCGTTCCTGTAGGTTCATGTTCTACAACATTCGCAGAGTACGACCCTGCCTCACACAGGAAGCAGCGCAGGTCCTAATCCAGGCACTTGTCATCTCCCGTCTGGACTACTGCAACTCGCTGTTGGCTGGGCTCCCTGCCTGTGCTATTAAACCCCTACAACTCATCCAGAACGCCGCAGCCCGTCTGGTGTTCAACCTTCCCAAGTTCTCTCACGTCACCCCGCTCCTCCGCTCTCTCCACTGGCTTCCAGTTGAAGCTCGCATCCGCTACAAGACCATGGTGCTTGCCTACGGAGCTGTGAGGGGAACGGCACCTCCGTACCTTCAGGCTCTGATCAGGCCCTACACCCAAACAAGGGCACTGCGTTCATCCACCTCTGGCCTGCTCGCCTCCCTACCTCTGAGGAAGTACAGTTCCCGCTCAGCCCAGTCAAAACTGTTCGCTGCTCTGGCACCCCAATGGTGGAACAAACTCCCTCACGACGCCAGGTCAGCGGAGTCAATCACCACCTTCCGGAGACACCTGAAACCCCACCTCTTTAAGGAATACCTAGGATAGGATAAAGTAATCCTTCTAACCCCCCCCTCCCCCTTAAAAGAGTTACGATGCACTATTGTAAAGTGGTTGTTCCACTGGATATCATAAGGTGAATGCACCAATTTGTAAGTCGCTCTGGATAAGAGCGTCTGCTAAATGACTTAAATGTAAATGTAAATGTATCAGTCTCTACACTATACATAGCCATCCTGGCCCCCTGTAGCCGTGTGACGCCACTACGCTCACCTCTCTGTCCTACATCCATCTCCCTTTCTCTCTCATTCAAACTACCACTGTTTTACACTCCATTCCACTCCATTCTGTCATCCCTTACGCTCATCTATACCTAATCCATCTCATTAGCTCTGCTCGTTTCTCATTGTTCCGTGAAACTTGACAACATTTTGCACCACTCTCCTGTTCCATGTCCCACACTGGCTTTATCTCAGTGTCCGACCCCCTTTTTCCAGAATCCAATGTGGCACGTCACTACGACGCTTTCACTATGACGATGGACTGCTGCAGCGAGCGCCCCACAGTAAGGTCACAGCCGTGTCCTGAGCGCTATGACAACAGCTTGGCTGATGTAAGTGTCCTCTGTATTGTTCTGTTGCAGCTCAGCTCACCTAACAATGACAATGCAACACTATTCCCCTGCTCTGCTTTGCACTAAACAACATTGTACATTGTAGTAATTTAGCAGAAGCTCTTATGCAGTAGTACGCACAGTTAGTGTGCTCCTCTTAAGATAGCTAGGTGGGACAATACAACTGAGATGTCTTACTTAAGATACTCTTTGAAGAGGGCCACAGGGCAGAGAAAGAGCTGGAGATTGTAGCTGGAGAGTGTTTTTATCAAAGCGCTGCTGTAGTTTTACATAGCCATATTATTCACTCTTCTGGTTTGTCTATCTGAAAGGGGGGTACATAAAAGTTCTCCGTACAGAGGGTGAGTCTCTTACAGAGGGAATACATCGGTAAACACAGTCATGGCCCACAGGGAAAGACAAGAATCTCTGAGAGGCAGCCTCACTGTGGCCTCACTAAGAAGAGGAGGAGGGGTGGGGGGGGGGACACTGGGGAAATCGAGAGGAAAAAATCTCTCCCCTCTACATTCCCTTTTACAGGAACCTTTGAAAAAAGAAATAGCAAAATATAAAATGAGAAACAAGAGGGGGAAAAAAACGGATGTCATCTTTTTATCTCCAGGCTGACAAGTGGCCCATTGTTGTCGTCCTTCAGCACCAAGTCTCTTCTTTGTTGTTTGGAAAAAGCTCTTCGCCAGCCGTATCAAAGGCTCAAATCACAGATGAGCTGGAGAGAACCAGGTGGCTTTTATATGAGCTGCCACTCACACACTAGCTTCTCACCTCTCCTTTGAGTGAATTCATTCTTAATGCCTCCGAATCAATGAAAACACCCACACACTGAGTTCTCTTTCATACAATAGAAATGTAAACTTACAATCTGTGAGAATTTGTGTCTGCGAGCATGCACTGAAGTACTGTACCTGTGCTTTAAAAAGACTGGGTTGTCTATTCATGTCGGTTGGTGTAGTTGTGGTTGTGTGTGTGTGTGTGTGTGTGTGTGTGTGTGTGTGTGTGTGTGTGTGTGTGTGTGTGTGTGTGTGTGTGTGTGTGTGTGTGTGTGTGTGTGTGTGTGTGTGTATATACTCAATGGATTTGTGTGAGTGCGCTTATGGATGTGTGTGTGTGTGTGTGTTTGCGATCACCTTTGTGTCCGCCTGCAAGTGTGAACAGTGTCTCTTTTTGTGTCGATGGAGGGCAAATGGTTCCGTTTGGAATGAAACCATTTGGTACACTGATCCTTTGTTATTACGACTTCATGGGTTTTGATTTGGGGACAGGGAAAGTCATTTATAGAAATACGGAGAAAGCCCAGAGTCCAAAAAAAGCCAGGCTTTACGATGGTAATTGCATGTTTCATACACCATTGAAAATAATGATGTGGGGAGGAAGCAGAGAGATTTGGAAAAATCCCAAACCCCTATATCCTCCTCTCCTCTCCTCTCCTCTCCTCTCCTCTCCTCTCCTCTCCTCTCCTCTCCTCTCCTCTCCGGAGCAGAAGACAGAGGGAGCAGCTAGCTAGTTACTGTAGCTGAGGAGGAAAGCCGATAGTTTCCTCATGAACTATAATGAAGCAATATATTGTGACAGAATCAACCACAACACTGGAACACTGCGACCATTACAAACGTCGGTCTCTCTAAAGGTTAGAGAGACACGATTTACGACTAATTACCACATTCACACCTCTGTAAACACACACACACACACACGTACCCAGCAGCACCACATGAGCTACGTGCTTGCGTTTCATACAGCTACTGTATAGTGAGGGAATGATAAACGACCACAGGCTATATTACTTTGTCATCGCGTCTTTTTGGCGCCCATAGTTTATGAGGGTGACTTACTTGGCTCCTGAGAGAGATGTTCACACATACCATTAAACGTTGAAAGACTTTCCAACCGATTGTGCCGAAGGTGTCTGAGTGCACTGGAGCAGCCAGAACATTCTGTCTAACAAACTACATAGCGCTCAACACAGACAGCTCATGGAGTCCCGAGGCAATCTGCTGCAGAGCTGAGAGAGAATCAGGAGTATGGAGATGTCCAGCCTCAGTAGTTTTCAGGTTATCTCATATACATGTAATACCATAAACCTGACATGGACATGGTTATTTCTTCCCCTCATCAGTATTAGTGTATGTTGGTCTCTGGTCCAGGGTCAGTAGAGAGAACCTGGCCAGGACACACAGCTGGGTTTTTCTCTGGAACTCTTTGTTAGCGTAACATCTCAATCCGATTTAGAATCAAGACTTATAACAAGGGAGTGTTAAGCCTGTGGGATCCTGTTGAATCAAAGAGCCCAGAGAAAGTTCAGAATGTGTGTGTGGGACTGGACACCGTCCTCCTAACCAGATGCCAGTGTTGTTCCTCTGGGGGCGGGGCCTTGATATTAATTAGACTAGGCCACCATGGCCCCTTCCCAATAATAACAAAGTAAACAGTCTTTAAATAAAAATAAAAAAGCTATTTATTATATTTAGAAATACTGCGCCAAACATCTTACTTAAATATAAAATTGCGCGACTAAAGATCTAATTTGGTCAAAATGAATGACCAAATTATTATAATTTTTTATTATTGTTTTTATTTTTTCCTTTCACGATATAATAACAAAGCAATTTAATTACATTTGGCATTAAACAATAACTTCACAGATATGAATACACAGCGCATTCGGAAAGCACCCAGGCCCCCCGACCCCCGACCCTCCACACCCCGCCACAGCCCCACTCCTAAACGGACCAAAGAAAAAATCTTCCTCATCAATCCACACACAACTCCCCACAATGACAACGAGAAAACAGCTCCCCAAACCTGCCCCCACCCCGCCACCATGGGGCACCGCGTACAGACCGACGAGGGAAAAAAACAACCTAATCCATTCTAGAACAAGGCCGCAACACAACAAAATGCGGAGAGGATGAAGGGGCGTGAACCCCCCCGAACACACCGCACACACAATAAAGAAATAAAAGGAAACAACTTTTCATTTTTCAGTCTATCAATATCGTTAGTGATATTCAGTAATAGCCAAGCAGGATTTGCAGGCATTGTGGTACGCAGAATATCCCAATCTTTTCCATTACCTTCTGCAAAAGGTATGCAAGCTTGGACAGTCAGAGAACATATGGATCATATCACCTGTACTTGACTGACATCTCCAGCATAGACAGGATTCTATCAAACCCATTCTGTTCAACCTCAGAGGAGTCCAATGAATCCTATTGAACACTTTAAATTGAATCAGCTTGGACTGGGCATCTCTCATAGGGAGGAGCATCTCTACTATTATATTCCATTCCTCCTCTCCAAATGTTACCTCCAATAATTTTTCCCATACGGCCTATAGGCCCCTATAAGTTCTATTAAATCCACCTATAAGTGGCTATATATTAGCCCTGCGGTATATAGTAATTTACAAAGGATCTCTATCTTAACACTTACATCGGAATGTACTGGGAATTTGTTGTTATTATGTAGTACCTTAAACATACAATATCTCAGCTGAAGATATGTCCAAAAGTCTTTGTTTCTGTAAATTATACTTGAACTTTAGTTCTTCAAAAGAGGTAAAAGTATTTTCTTGATATAGACAACCAATGTTTTTATCCCCTGTCTATACCAACCTTTCCAGAAAACCATGTGTCCACCTATTTTCTATTTAGGGTTGTTCCATAACGAAGCAGAGCTTGTCAAGAATGGTGAAGATTTCGCTCTTTTATGAATCTGCCTCCATATATTTTTTGTATGGGACATTATTGGATTCTGCAGTCCCACCTTTTGTTGACTCAAATAATCTGTTACTCCGAATGGAGCATTAAGTTTTCTTCCATGTCCACCCAAACTGGCCTATATCGAGTTCTCAATAAAGAGAGAGCCTATTTGGGCAGCTACAAAGGCTTCTTGATATAATTGCATGTTAGGGAGCTTTAATCCTCCCTTCTCAGTCTTTGCCTGTAATCTCACTAGTTTCATCCTGGCCTTTTTACAGGCCCAAACAAACTCAGTAATCATTTTGTCTATGGATTTAAAAGTATAGACAGGTATGGATAGTGGTAATATGCTGATGACGTAATTCAGTTTAGGAGCTAAGATCATCTTTATAACCTGTATCCTACCCCATAACGAGATTTGTAGCTTATTCCAGCTCTTATACTGGAGTTGAATTTTGTTCAACAGTGGGTCAAGGTTTTCAGAAATCATGTTCTCTGACCAGAATTTAAAGCGATCCCCAGGTACCTCAAGGTTTTAGGGACCCATTGAAACCTCCAGCTGAGGAAGTCATTTCTCAGACAATGTAATGTACATTACTTCAGATTTGGTACAGTTTACTTTATAGCCGGATATCTCTGAAAATGCATTTACTAGGTCCAGTCTTATAGTTTCGGTTAATTTCTCCAAAGTAATGGGGAGGTCGAGCCAATTCCTGTCTTCCTCTGTTAGTTCAGGAAGGTTCAGAATCTGAAAGAATGCCTCTGCTTTCTGCATATCTAAAGGACCATCTGAAGTAGAAAGTTCCTGATAGAAGTCTCAAAATATATTGTTTATTTCTTTATGATGGTTAATCAGCTTACCTGTCTTATTTCTGATTCCACCTACTTGCCGATCTGTTTCTCTAGATTCCAATTGACTGGCCAACAGTTTTTCTGCCTTTTCACCTGATTCGTACCATCTCTGTTTCAGCCTGTACAGGGAATATTCCCTTTTTTTACTGAATAAAGTATTCAGCTTGTATTTGGTTTTCGTCAGATTTACCAGAGAAATGTTGTTAGGATTGGACCAATATTCCATGTCCAGCGTTTTGAGCTCTGTTTCAAGTTGATACATTTTCTAGTAGCTGATCGTTGTATCATTACTCTGCGCATGTAAGCTTTAAAAGCTTCCCAGACATTTACCTGTTTCGCACTATTGTTGTTTGCTTCGAAGAATACCGTAATGTGTGTTTTAAGGAATTCACAAAACATCTTGTCCTGTAAGAGACTGGTGTTCATTCACAAAACATCTTGTCCTGTAAGAGACTGGTGTTCATTCACAAAACATCTTGTCCTGTAAGAGACTGGTGTTCATTCACAAAACATCTTGTCCTGTAAGAGACTGGTGTTCATTCACAAAACATCTTGTCCTGTAAGAGACTGGTGTTCATTCACAAAACATCTTGTCCTGTAAGAGACTGGTGTTCATTCACAAAACATCTTGTCCTGTAAGAGACTGGTGTTCATTCACAAAACATCTTGTCCTGTAAGAGACTGGTGTTCATTCACAAAACATCTTGTCCTGTAAGAGACTGGTGTTCATTCACAAAACATCTTGTCCTGTAAGAGACTGGTGTTCATTCACAAAACATCTTGTCCTGTAAGAGACTGGTGTTCATTCACAAAACATCTTGTCCTGTAAGAGACTGGTGTTCATTCGCCAACATTAACATTTTTGCCTTTCTCCAGGTTGTTGGGTAAACTGTCTTTCACACAAGCCTCTTTATTTATGTGGATTTCGGGAACCCCTCTGATCCGAAGTGGGTTTCTCCGACTGTAATTTTCCTGGTATCGAAGTTGTTCTTTACGTTTTTCGATCATAGTCTCCATTTTTTCAACAGTGTCGTTTAGGCTGGGGTTCTTGTCCTCCAAGGTTGATATCCTCTCTCTTTGTTGTCGAGAGTGTCCACTTGTTTTCAGTGAGCCCACTGTATGTTTTATTTCAGCCACATCTTCGCCCACTTTTGCAATTTTCTCTTCGAGATTTTTGTTCATTTTGCGAATCTCATTTAGAACTGGGTATTCAGGCTGTTCTTCGCCACCATTTTCCTTGTTAGCTGCAGGTAGAGACAACATTTTAGTGTTTTTCTTCAAAAGTTACTGCTTTTGTGCATTTCTAAGTCGTTTTTCCATGTAACCGATATCTTGGGACAATTAGTTAACAAAATGTGTAACTAGGTGTTGAATAATTAGTTCAAATATAGTTGGAGCTACACAGCGTCTTTAGTTAGCTGCTGCTCCTAGCCACATCTTCGCCGGAAGTCACAATGCTGAAGTAAACAGTCTTCATTTGTTATTTTAATGGTCCTCTCAGTACATGGAGACAGAAGACATTTAGATGAGGAGAAAGGACTGAGGTACGCTAAGATGAAAGAGTAGCTTCAAGTGTCAGATCATCAACACAACTCAGAGCTCAGATGAATCTAGTAGCTGATGGGTGGCTATATCTATGGGACGGAAGCAGTGTGTATGTGCGCTACTGTATAGCAGGCATACTACACCCTCACCACTGCCTAAACCATGTTTTATGATACACAATTACATCTTTACTGCCATTCAATACAAGGCGAAACAGTTCTCTTAATAATGTGAGAATAAAACATTGGTTGTACTTGGCACAGTCAGGCTCTGAGCACTCAGTGAGTTACACAGCAGTTCTGCTGTACGACCTGCCACTGATTGCAGAAGTCATAAACAGTGTATGAGTCAAAATGAAGGTCCAGTGAGGGGAGGGCAGTGTGTTGTGTTAATGAGTGCTGCTGCTGAGCCATGCACTGGGAGGGGAGGAGTGGGGCTGGAGCGCACTGGAGAACCATTAGTGCTGTCTACAGGAGGGAGGAGAAGAGAGAAAAGAAGAGAGGAGTGAAGGCGGGAGGAGGGCACTTGCTGAGTTTGGAACGCTGGGATAGTGCATGACCTCAATGAGAAGAAAAAAGAGGAGACTACTCAGTCTCATAACATCACAATCCTCTCCTCTCCTGTAGGTCTGTAGCCAAAGGCAGAGCAGGTTCTGTTCCAGTCCAGTGGCTCAATAGAGAACACTGGGATAACAGCAACACTGTCTCCTCTGTCTGCCTCTGTCACAGCAGCTCATCTTAACTACAGCAGGCGCTGGGACATCAGGCTCCACAGTGTGCCGTTGCTGTCTGGCGGCATCACTGATCTGTCTGCAGCTCACACTGAGGATTAAGACCTGGGAGCTGATGAACGTAGCCTCTCCCTGCCTGTCACTGAGAATTAGCCAGGTACAGAGACACTGGCACACCGCGGTTCCCTTCCCCGTTGCTGCTCACTCCTCCTCCCCTCCCAACTAGGGCTGTGGCGGTCACGAAATTTCGTCAGATGGTGGTTGTCAAGCAAATAACTGTTGGTTTCATGGTAATTGACCGTTAATTAACATAAATACATTTAGCATCTTCTTCCACTACAAGCCACTGATGTTGACCTTTGGAACATCTACATTTTAAGTCTAATAAATCCATGTAATATAGCCTACACCTTCACAATAGAGCCATTATTTATTTTAGACAGGTCTAAAGAAGCATGATATGAAGAAAATGTAGTCTATTTCAGAAGAATAGAATAGCATACTCTGAGTTGTCCTTATTACCATATTACCGCCACACCGGCGGTCACGAGTCATGAAGGCAGTCAAATTCCACATGACCGTTTAGTCACGGTAATTAGGCTTCTCCAAACTCTGATGCTGCTGATGGTCATCAGTAGCCTACCAACGTTGCTAACTGACAGGTACTCAGCACTCTATTGTCCCTCTAATCACTCTGACAACAATGCAAATGTAATCAAAAATCTAATCAAACACTTCTTGAGAGCTCATGAGCTCGTGTTGTGCAACATTTCTACAGGCTATGCAATTGCAAGAGAAAACAGAGTGATGGCTTCTACTAAAAAGAGGAGGGTCCCATCAGATTTCTATAGGCTAGACCTATACTTATTTCTCCACTTTCCTAATATTAAGCACATTGCTTATCTTTAAAACAGGAGTATAGCCTACCTACCTGGCATGAAAATGAACCACGGGAAAAGTGTCCTCCATTCGCTATTTAAGTGTATAGATGACATGTATTTTCCCCCCTGCCCCTGTTTCGTGCATGATGCATGATAATGGTCCATTCTAAATCAAAACAAAGACTGATGTCATGAGATGCTGATTCAATATATACACATCATTTCCCACCCTCATGATGCCATCTATTTTGTGAAGTGCATCAGTTCCTCCTGCGGCAAAGCACCCCCACAACATGATGCTGCCACCCCTGTGCTTCACGGCTGGGATGGTGTGCTTCGGCTTGCAACCCTCCCCCTTTTTCCTCCAAACATAATGATGGTCATTATGGCCAAACAGTTCTATTTTTGTTTAATCAGACCAGAGGACATTTCTCCAAAAAGTACGATCTTTGTCCCCATGTGCAGTTGCAAACTGTAGTCTGGCTTTTTTTTAATGGCGGTTTTGGAACAGTGGCTTCTTCCTCGCTGAGCGGCCTTTCAGGTTATGTCGATATAGGACTCGTTTTACTGTGGATATAGATACGTTTGTACCTGTTTCCTCCAGCATCTTCACAAGGTCCTTTGCTGTTGTTCAGGAATTGATTTGCACTTTTTACACCAAAGTACGTTCATCTCTAGGAGACAGAACGCGTCTCCTCCCTGAGCGGTATGATGGCTGCGTGGTCCCATGGTGTTTATACTTGCGTACTATTGTTTGTACAGATGAAATTGGTACCTTCAGGCATTTGGATATTGCTCCCAAGGATGAACCAGACTTGTGGAGGTCTACAATACATTTTCTGAGGTCTTGGCTGATTTATTTTGATATTCTCATGATGTCAAGCAAAGAGGCACTGAGTTTGAAGATAGGCCTTGAGATACATCCACAGGTACACCTCCAATTGACTCAAATTATGTCAGTTAGCCTATTAGAAGCTTCTAAAGCCATGACATAATTTTCTGGAATTTCCCAAGCTGTTTAAAGGCACAGTCAACTAAGTGTATGTAAACTTCTGACTCACTAGAATTGTGATACAGTGAATTATAAGTGAAATAATCTGTCTGTAAACAATTGTTGGGAAAATTACTTGTGTCATTGTCACGCCCTGACCTTAGAGATCCTTTTTATGTCTCTATTTTGGTTGGTCAGGGCGTGAGTTGGGGTGGGCATTCTATGTTTTTGTTCTATGTTGTCTATTTCTATGTGTTTGGTCGGGTGTGGTTCTCAGGGGCAGCTGTCTAATCAGAGGCAGCTGTCTATCGTTGTCTCTGATTGAGAACCATACTTAGGTAGCCTTTTCCCACCTGTGTTTTGTGGGTAGTTGTTTTCTGTTTTGTGTCTGCACCAGACAGAACTGTTTCGCTTTCGTTCTCTTGTTTTTTGTTCAATTTGTTTTTTTGGATTAAATCATGAACACTTTAAACGCTGCACCTTGGTCCACTCTTCCTTCAGCCCACGAGAACCATTATAGTCATGCACACAGTAGATGTCCTAACCGACTTGCCAAAACTATAGTTTGTTAAGAAGAGATTTGTGGAGTGGTTGAAAAACGAGTTTTAATGACTCTAACCTAAGTGTATGTAAACTTCTGACTTCAACTGTATATGTAAAGACAAGATTAAATCAAGAATAGTCTGATGGGTGACAATGTCAGCCTATCACTTGTGAATGATATATTATCACTTTTGAATGATGCCCAGCATAAGAAACAATGGCTTTTTTTGCGACTTGTTCAAATCATAGTCCTCATGTAGCCTAGCCCATAGGTTTGTATCACAACTAAAGTGACCAAATAACTTCTTAAAATTAAGCATATTAATCCGCTTTACAAGGGGTGTAGAGCCTAACTGGCACACATAAGCAGCCCTTGAGTTTCAACTTTGGGGAAGATAATATTCTCCATAAAAATGTACCTTTATAATCAAAGCATTACATGCATAATCGCATTTGCGGTCACTTCTGATAAGGGTGTTTTCCCGCTAATGGAACATTTGCGCTTATAGCCTACTGCCATGTGCGCATTGCTGCGCTTATAATGTGAAGAAATAGCCTAATACTATATCAACATTTTAAGCTAAACGTTCTGATCTGTTGCGTCAGCCACATTGTGTAAAACATGTTTTTTGATGGTAGGGGTTGGATTAATTTGGAATCTATCGTATCCCACAACTGTCCCAGACTATGTTTGGAATATTTATTTCTCACACGGAATAAATCGACTTTTGTACTATGGGGGCTAGTAAATTGACATAGGCTAGTGCTTTTGCTGTTCATTAGGCCTACTCATCTTGTTGGCTGACGAAAAGTAAATGTGGACAGTTCTTCCAATATCTTCAATATGCACCTCGGAATTGGATAAGGACGCGCGCAGTTGTGTCCCCAATGTGTCTGACTTGTAGCCTGTGAGAACGATCCGATCACGTGACTGAGAGCCATGTGAGTGAGAGAGGCTTCGGAATGCACTGCACACTCAGGGAGAAGGGCACAACAGCCCTACTCCCATCCCACCTACACACTGGGCTGGAGATTCCTTATCCATTAGACCCTGTGTGGCTCCATATAGACACACAGCCTGCAGAGCCCTGCTAGGACAGCCAACAGCACAATGCACTGGGTTCTCACATCAGTATGCGTTGACAGAGAGAGGAGAGACACAGGTAAAGCTGTAGAGCTGACCTGGGACCAGCCTGCAAGGCCTGCTCTGGGTCTACATAGAATGATAGTGAGCAGTAGAGCTGATCTAGGGCCGGCCTGCAGGGCTACACAAAGCTACATAGGCTGTGACACAGCGCTGCCGACTGACGTCAGACCTGCAGAAGTTAGTGATGACAGAGCCATGGGCCAAAGAGAAGTGCTGTGTGAGTGTGCAGATGATCGCCCTCGTCAGGCCCTATTTTAAGACCTGTGACTCGTAGAGGGCCCCTGCTTCCACACACCCACTGGATTAATAAGCAGCCTTTTCAATTAGAGACAATCTGTGAGTCAGTGTGGCGTCAGGCGGCCCATCTGCTTACATACAGACCATCCACTCTCTAGACTCCCCTCCCTCCCTCCCTCCCTCCCTCCCTCCCTCCCTCCCTCCCTCCCTCCCTCCCTCCCTCCCTCCCTCTCAGTGGCCCCTGGGAGCACTCGCCTGCGACAGTCACTCCAGCTCTCCTTTCTTCTCCTCTCTATTCCTCTCCACATCTCCTTTCTTTTCTTCTCTTTTCTCATTTCCTTTCCTCTCTTTGTCTCCTTTCACAAGGTATGCACAAACACATTTACTAAGGGATCCAGATGTAGTAAATAGCTGTGTGGAACAGACGGCTGAGTAGGTGGCGATGGTGAGGTGTTTCATTAGTACCATTAGTATGGATCTGCATTTAACACCCTCATCCACCATCTCTATCCACATCACATTTCAGGGTATGAAGTCCTTTTAATGAGAACACTGGCCTGGGGTCATGGTGTGTGGAGGCATTTGTTTGTGAATGTGTGTGTGTGCATTTAATTGTACATACATTATGCATGGCTATGTTTGATGTTTGATAGATATCTGATATGACTGTGTGTGTATGTGGTGTGTGACCGAGGTACTCTGTGTGTGTGTGTGTGTGTGTGTTTCTGTGCATGCGCCTGTATGCATGCCTACGTTTGCCAGAAGAAGGAGTGAAGGCCACTGGTTTATTTCCACAGAATCCCCTACGTCGCTGCGACCTTGACATGCTGTATCTTTATGATTGTGTGTGTGTATATGCCTACGTACACATCAATACACGCCCAGGGCTTCAAACAACAGCCCTCGCTGAAATGAAAGTCAGAAGAATCTTCATCTTTGAAATGGGAGAGACATCTATGCAGGAGAACACAATAACTTGTGCCACCTTTGCATTCCCAAACACTTCTTCCAGATGGCTTATTTCCATAATGACATCACAGCGCTTCGGCGTGCTTGAATAAAACAGAGAAAGAAAGGAGGACGAGGCGGGTGTTATTTCCTCTCTCATCACCTTTGATGATGGGGGATCAGGTTGGAGGAGGTGGTGCCATGGCAACCAGGGTGGGAACAAACTGTCACCCCTGACCCCTGGTCACAATTGGTCCTCTGTCTCTCCGGTCCAGCCCCTGCCTTTCCTGAAGGTTTCATCTATTCCCTGCTGGGTTGGAGCAAGTTTATAGTGACACATGCTTCCTCCTGATTTAAGACTTAAAACGTCAGTGCTCTGGGGTTCTGAGTGACAGGCTGTGTGGGTGGATGTGGTGGAGGGAAGGAGAGGTGGAACGTGGGGTGGAGATACGGAGGGGGATGGACGGTCCGGTAGCACATTGCGTCCCCATTCCTCTTATCTACCACCGGACAGAGCTGACACGGCTGACATATATGACAACAGCAGGATGTGGTGACAAGGCCAGGGAACGCACATCAAAAAAAAAAAACTCAGCCACAAAACTGCTCCTCACACACCACCTCAGTGAGATTGTAGATGTGTGTGAAAGAGCCAGAGAATCTGTGTACTATACAGTTGATATAGGTGTCAGAGAGCCAAATGTGTGTGTGTTTGGTTCTACGCGAGCAAGAGAGAGAGAGAGTCCACTAGCAGACATATTGTACTGTAACTAAAGCAGTAGCGTGCCTATTCCAACAAACCCTTAATTGCATGTCTGATCCTGCTAAAGCTATCACAGTAGAGGTGAAAAGCTTCACAGTCACAATAGAGGTCAAATACCAGCCTTAACCACAAAGCCACCAGCACTAAGCCAGTCCATACATAATCAAATACTGACAACAACAAAAAAACATAAATCAAAAAAATCTATGACTCAATACTAACGACGCCATAAAACCACTCATACAGTATATCCAGAAACAACATAGATATTAATCAAATGAGTGCCAGTGGCCTACATGCAGCCATATTCAACATCCTCTATATCCCCCCTCTTCCCTCTCTGGCTTACAGCGGGTGCTTCAAACAAAATGAGTTCCACTCCATTGACCAAAGTCAATTTTTAACCTCCCAAGCAACCGAGATTACTGCAAATCCCTGAAAGCTACAAGGACCGAGCAAATGTGCTTTCACCTTCCATGTTCTACATCAAGGTCATTGACAATATGAGAGACAGGCGGGCGGCTGGGTGAGGGCTGCCTGGAAGAGGAATACACTGTGTGTGGTGGTGGTAGAGGCAGGAGGAGAGGATCATTTTACAGGGAAAGCCAGGGGGGGATTAGCTGGGAGTGAAAAGTTAACTCTCCACCATCGCTCTGTCTGCCTGACGCTTCGCCGCTCACGGTCGCAGAGCCCTCCTCTTCCTCCTCTCTCTGATCAGCGGGGGAGGGGAAACACACTGCACCTGCTTTTTTACCAGCCTCCCCATCCCGTCATCTCCCATTGCTCCACTGAGCCAGTCTACTGATCAGAGACCTGCACTGTAACATCAGTGTGTCATCATTAAACATCACACACACACCCGCACTGTAACATCAGTGTGTCATAATATCTCAGGCTGGGTGGGTGCCATGGCTTTCTACCCCAGCCCCACAGATACCAGGAGACAGGTTTCCCATGGGCCTGCGCTTTTATATTTATTCATACCTTTTGGTTATGTTTACACTTTGAATGGCTAGTCTACCTAGGCCTTTTTAATCCAAAACGATTGACTGGAATGAATCAATAAACACAATAGTGATGGCATACTGTATAAGTATCTTTTAATTACAGATGCAAAGGCCTACACCATGCAACCTGCATACAGCCCCTCAGAACTTTTCATTTTTTTCTTAGTTTTTGTCCAATCGCAGTTGTTGTCTCTGTCTGTGTAGCGTTTTAATGTTTTCTTCCTCCCTAGGGCCAGGAGTTTTTTATTTTATATGACGTGATCATTTGATCCCATCATAGGCCACATCATAGCCCACATCATAGCCCATATTATAGCCCATATAAAAACATTTTTTACAGCTGATTTATTACTATATCATACTCTACAGCTAGGGTCCAGAGTTGATTAGGTAAGCCTACTACCAGATCAGGAAAAACTCTGGGCACCAGGAAAACAACCCCCCCCCCCCACCACTCTGGGACCTGTGGTGCCACCTTTACAAATGAAAAACATCTATATTTGTATGATCCACAGTTGCCATGTTTTGGATGCGGGGGATGGGCTTCCATAGTTTTCAGTGCTTCATTGCACAGGCTGTTACTGAAATTTTAGGCAAAAACTTTGCTCTGCTATTACCATTTATACTGTAATAGTGTTACACTGCCCTGCTTCAAGGGGGCCACTGTCAGGCAGGGGTCGTGCACTACCTCCAGAGGTAACGGTCGAGACGTAGCAAGTACACAAGTTTACATTTGAGTAATGTACAAAAGTAATATATACAAATAATGTAATAATATACAAAATAATATACAAACGTAATAATATTGAGTAATATACAAAATATTAAGGACACCTGCTCTTTCCATGACATTGACTGACCAGGTGAATCCAGGGGAAATCTATGATCCCGCCTTGAGACAATTGAGACATGGATTGTGTATGTGTACTATTCAGAGGGTGAATGGGCAAGACAAAATATTTAAGTGCCTTTGAACAGGGTATGGCAGCACCGGTTTGTGTAGAGAACTACAAGGCTGCTGGGTTTTTCATGATCAACAGTTTCCCGTGTCTATCAAGAATGGTCCACCACCCAAAGGACATCGAGCCAACTTGACACAACTGTGGGAATCATTGGGCCAGCATCCCTGTGGAACACTTTTGATACCTTGTAGAGTCCATGCGCCAACGAATTTAGGCTGTTCTGAGGGCAAAAGGGGGTGCAACTCAATATTAGGAAGGTGTTCTTCATTTTTTGTACACTCAGAATATAGAGCCTACATGTGTTATAAACAACACACAGTGTGTGCTTTATCATGTCAGAATGTACTGTATCATGTCAGAACTTACTGTATTATGTCAGAAGGTACTGTATTATGTCAGAAGGTACTGTATCATGTCAGAAAGTACTGTATCGTGTCAGAAGGTACTGTATCATGTCAGAAGGTACTGTATCGTGTCAGAAAGTACTGTATCGTGTCAGAAGGTACTGTATCATGTCAGAAGGTACTGTATCATGTCAGAAGGTACTGTATCATGTCAGAAGGTACTGTATCGTGTCAGAAGGTACTATATTATGTCAGAAGGTACTGTATTATGTCAGAAGATACTGTATCATGTCAGAAGGTACTGTATTATGTCAGAAGGTACTGTATTATGTCAGAAGGTACTGTATCATGTCAGAACTTACTGTATCATGTCAGAAGGTACTGTATCATGTCAGAAAGTACTGTATCGTGTCAGAAAGTACTGTATCGTGTCAGAAGGTACTGTATCATGTCAGAAGGTACTGTATCATGTCAGAAGGTACTGTATCATGTCAGAAGGTACTGTATCATGTCAGAAAGTACTGTATCGTGTCAGAAGGTACTGTATCGTGTCAGAAGGTACTGTATCATGTCAGAAGGTACTGTATCGTGTCAGAAGGTACTGTATCGTGTCAGAAGGTACTGTATTATGTCAGAAGGTACTGTATTATGTCAGAAGGTACTGTATTATGTCAGAAGGTACTGTATCATGTCAGAACTTACTGTATCATGTCAGAAGGTACTGTAATGTGTCAGAAGGTACTGTATCGTGTCAGAAGGTACTGTATCATGTCAGAACTTACTGTATTATGTCAGAAGGTACTGTATCGTGTCAGAAGGTACTGTATTATGTCAGAAAGTACTGTATTATGTCAGAAGGTACTGTATCATGTCAGAAGGTACTGTATTATGTCAGAAGGTACTGTATTATGTCAGAAGGTACTGTATTATGTCAGGAGGTACTGTATCATGTCAGAAGGTACTGTATCATGTCAGAAGGTACTGTATCGTGTCAGAAGGTACTGTATCGTGTCAGAAGGTACTGTATTATGTCAGAAGGTACTGTATTATGTCAGAAGGTACTGTATCATGTCAGAACTTACTGTATCATGTCAGAAGGTACTGTATTATGTCAGAAGGTACTGTATCATGTCGGAACTTACTGTATCATGTCAGAAGGTACTGTATCATGTCAGAAGGTACTGTATTATGTGAAGGTAAAATGTTCCAATACTTTTCCCTAGAAAGTATTTGGACTATTAAAGCTTATGAAACAAATGCAAATAAAGCCAAACACTACTGCTAACCATAGATGAATAGAGTTGTATTGACTGTATGCAGACAGAGATGTAAAGGTATCATAGGTAACCTTCCCTGCAGACTTCCATGTCTGAACATCTTTCATGTTGGTAGGATCCTTCTACAAAGAAGAGATGAATAATTTATTGTTTCCTGGCCTCCCTCCCTCCATCCTCCCTCTCTTCCTCCACCCCAGTCCTCCTGTGCTCCTCCAGCTCACAGCCCAGGCACCTCCGACAAATGATTACGTCTGACCCCAGGGTGGAACACCTGTATCTCCCCCCTCTAAACCTATTACAAAGATCTGAGTCGCTGTCAGACATTTCCCATTCTGCCTTATCAGTGGCGGGACTGATGTCTGGCGCGGCAAACATACTCTGTGTAAAGTACTTAAATAAAGCATGAAATCAACAGGATGCCTGCCTAAGGCGTGCTATATAACAGCGCCACATCTACCTGGCCAGAGGCCCCCACCCGCCGCCCAATGCAGGCTGTAGGTACAGCTGCTCACCTTCACACCACATGGGCTCAATTTGGACTCATCCACTGGGACCCACCCGGCTCCAAGTCAACGCTTTTAGCTAATTTAAGACAATAAGTCTGTTAGTTTTTGACGCACATAGGGCTTGATATAAAAACTCATTCAAATCTGACTCTGTGTGACTGTGTGTACAATTTTGGCCATTTTCCTGCCTCCCGAGAGAAGGATTTGCATACATTGATAGAAAGGCTGAGGGCTTGAACATCCCTCCTCCGTTTTAGCTGTTTGGTCATGGTGGCGTTCATACGCGGGCTAAAAAGAGTAAGCTATTTACACCACGTATTGCAGCTTTCAACAGGCTGGTTCAGAAATCCAGACACGTAACACACTTATCACTCACTCCACAGCTTATCTGGTGAGCGTTTGTTTGTGTATTCATGTGTGTGTATGTGTGTGTGTGTGTGTGTGTGTGTGTGTGTGTGTGTGTGTGTGTGTGTGTGTGTGTGTGTGTGTGTGTGTGTGTGTGTGTGTGTGTGTGTGTGTGTGTGTGTGTGTGTGTGTGTGTGTGTGTGTGTGTGTGTGTGTGTGTGGGAAGAGGGTGAGCTAAACAGGGCTCTAGGACAGACATGTGAAGAGCAGACTTACCAGGGAACTGATAGCTGTAGCTGGGGGTGAATCCAGTGTATCCACGACCGTACGTTGCCACAATGTTAGGGTAACCTTGAGAAATAAAAGGTGAAAAACACTTTAGGACTTCATTCAGCACAAAGGCATTGTCAAAACCACCATACTTTCTGCCTCTGCAAGAGGGAGATAGACATGGAAATGTCTGGCCCACACTGGGAATACTTTTGTATAAAACTTTGCATAATGCTTTCATGAGTTATCCTCTGGGTCCGAATGTTTGTATTTTTTTTCTACAAATAAAGTCAATCAAATGAACCAATCAACTGAGGAAGGCCACACATCAAGAGCTGTCATGATGTCTTAGCATGAATAAATAGCCTGCACCTTCCCTGTTCCACCAGCCTGATGATGACTGATGAGCTGATGAGGCTCTAGGAGAAAATAACTGTGAACCATATCAATATCCAAATTGGCTTGGATGATAAACTGTAAGTATATCTATCATGTGCTGCAGTGTAATGTGATGTGCACACTAAAATCTAAATAACATTTGTAAGTAAATACACAGCTTCAAAATGAGTGTGTGTATCATGTGGCAATTCATTTGCCATCTGTTGTGGTCTTCGCTAGCTACCACTGCTGACGCTGAATGTTTTTATTGATGACAGGGCTCACAAGTTATTTTGGGCCTGTCTACTCCCTTGCATTTCTCATTGTTGATACATTTCTTAAAATGGGAAAATTAACAATATGTCAGCTGAACAGTTACTAGTTGAAACACACCAGGAAACACTGGGGAAATTAGGCCAGTTCTCAGTGTATAGAGACACACACACACACTGCTGTATCAGTGCCAGCCGGATGGAGGATGGAGAGCTGTGTATGTGTAATATGAGAGTGTGTGTGTGTGTGTGTGTGTGTGTGTGTGTGTGTGTGTGTGTGTGTGTGTGTGTGTGTGTGTGTGTGTGTGTGTGTGTGTGTGTGTGTGTGTGTGTGTGTGATATGAGAGTGTGTGTGTGTGTGTTTGTGTGTGTGAGGGGGCTGAGCGAAGCTGAAGCAGACCTGGCGGGCCAACAAGACAAAGTTAAAAGCAGCTGATTTATTGTTCCTCTGCTGTCAAGACGCTCATTACAACCACCAGCCCACAAGTTAATTATCTGGACAGGTTTCAAACAGCAGCAGCTGGGGGAACATATTGAGAAACAGAGTGTGTGTTTGGGCAGTGTGTGTGTGTGTGTGTGTGTGTGTGTGTGTGTGTGTGTGTGTGTGTGTGTGTGTGTGTGTGTGTGTGTGTGTGTGTGTGTGTGTGTGTGTGTGTGTGTATTCCTCTGTATACTGAGAAATGTGAGAGCGTGAACAGGTGAGTAAGTGAGTGAGTGAGTTTGACTGATCATCATCCACACTAAGGTATGATCGAATCACAGATGAAGAAAAATATGTTTGATCATCACACAAACACACTGTTTGCGAGAATATTTCAAAGCCTTTATCTGTCATAAAAAGCTGTTATCATCTCCGGCCAAAACTTTGACTGAATTAGCCAGTAAAAAGGGATTCCCTCAGGCCAGGAGCAAATTACCAGAGTCCACTGGTAAATGTACAGAGAACACACACATGATAGCATTAAACAGACAATACCAGGAAAAGCCTGTTTCACTGCAGATATTCTTCTACTTTAATAAGGTTATCAGAGAGTAATAACTTGATAAACTAGTCTGCTGTTCCCTGTGAAAGTGTCCATTATTTCAAACAGATTTGCTCTCTCTAGTGAGCATACACTGCAACTAACTATCTGCAGTACAGTCACCGGACACTTTCTGTTTGCTTTCCCCAGCTAAACATTATCAATACATATAGTTGTTGGCAATGATCTCTTCTGGAGTTACACAAATACTAAGAGGGATGTATCAGCATCGTTTCTCTGGAGGTACATTAATACTGTATGACTGTGATGATTGCTGTTATCTCAGCGTCACCCCAGACCAGACCAGACCAGGGCTGTTGGTACAGAGACAGAGGACAGCTCAGAGGCCAGCTCTTCCACTTCCAGGGGAAAGAAACATGTCTGTCTGGGTAATAAATATCCAATCAGCCTTTTGCTGCCCATGACAAAGTTCAATTTAATCCTGACCAAGTGAGAAGCTGCTTCTGGCTGAGGGGCGATGAGGGGAGACTTGACCTGCAGGAATGAAATAGGAGAGGCTAGACGAGCTCCAACCCTTCCTCTTGGGGACTGATGAGAAAACACATCACCAGATCACTGTGAATTTGGCAATGATGTGATCATTGGAAGAGACGGCATCATTACCACCATGACCACAACAATAAACCACACATTGCTGTTTGACTGTCAACTTGAGCATTTAGACCAGGGGTCTCCAACAGGTTAGCTCGCAGCCCACCTATGAGTAGCTTGTCAAACAATTCTGAAAGTACATGCATTTTTCACAAGTTCCACCGCAAACGGTCATAAACAAATCTCACAAGTATCAGACACTGCAAGCTCCCAGCTATTACCTATTCAATGCAACATTGACATTATCCCACCCCTGGTTAGCCACGATTGGCTTAAAAAGACAAACCTAACACAATATCTGCCAATTAATTTCCAGTAATATTGCCCCTGTCTGTGTGGTGCGCGAGCTTGTCTATCACTCTGTGTGTAGCCAGTTGGTGTGATACCGTCTTCTGGGTTGACAGAAATACACTATACACAGTTGAAGTCGGAAGTTTACATACACTTGGGTTGTTGTCATTAAAACATGTTTTCCAACCACTTCACAAATGTCTTGTTAACAAACTATAGTTTTGGCAAGTCGGTTAGGACATCTACTTTGTGCATGACACAAGCAATTTTTCCAGCAATTGTTTCCAGACAGATTCTTTCACTTATAATTCACTGTATCACAATTCCAGTGGGTCAGAAGTTTACATACACTTTAAACAGCTTGGAAAATTCCAGAAAATGATGGCATGGCTTTAGAAGCTTCTGTTAGGCTAATTGACATCATTTGAGTCAATTGGAGATGTAAATGTGGATGTATTTCAAGGCCTACCTTCAAATTCAGTGCCTCTTTGCTTGACATCATGGGAAAATCAAAAGAAATCAGCCAAGACCTCAGAAAAAAAGTTGTAGACCTCCACAAGTCTAGTTCATCCTTGGGAGCAATTTACAAACGCCTGAAGGTACCACGTTCATCTGTACAAACAATAGTATGCAAGTATAAACACCATGAGACCACGCAGCCTGTACAAAAGTATCTATATCCACAGTAAAACGAGTCCTATATCGACATAAGCTGAAAGGCCGCTCAGCAAGGAAGAAGCCACTGTTCCAAAACCGCCATAAAAAAGCCAGACTACGGTTTGCAACTGCACATGGGGACAAAGATCGTACTTTTTGGAGAAACGTCCTCCGGTCTGATGAAACAAAAATAAAACTGTTTGGCCATAATGACCATCGTTATGTTTGGAGGAAAAAGGGGGATGCTTGCAAGCCGAAGAACACCATCCCAACCGTGAAGCACGGGGGTTTCAGCATCATGTTGTGGAGGTGCTTTGCTACAGGAGGGACTGGTGCACTTCACAAAATAGATGGCATCATGAGGTAGGAAAATTATGTGGATATATTGAAGCAACATCTCAAGACATCAGTCAGGAAGTTAGAGCTTGGTCGCAAATGGGTCTTCCAAATGGACAATGACCCCAAGCATACTTCCAAAGCACAATAACTGTTTGTCGGGACGTTCATGAAATGCTGGAGCAGCACACGCAAGCCTAACATCACCATGCACAATGCCAAGCATCGACTGGAGTGGTGTATAGCTCGCCACCATTAGACTCTGGAGCAGTGGAAACACGTTCTCTGGAATGCTGAATCACGCTTCACCATCTAGCAGTCCAGATGCCAGGAGAATGCTACCTGACCCAATGCATAGTGCCAACTGTAAAGTTTGGTGGAGGAGGAACAATGGTCTGAGGCTGTTTTTCGGGCTAGGTCCCTTAGTTCCAGTGAAGGGAAATCTTAACGCAACAGCATACAATTACATTCAAGACAATTCTGTGCTTCCAACTTCGTGGCAACAGTTTGGTGAAGGCCTTTTCCTGTTTCAGCATGACAATGCCCCTGTGCACAAAGGGAAGTCCGTACAGAAATGGTTTGTTGAGATCGGCGTGGAAGAACTTGACTGGCCTGAACAGAGCCCTGACCTCAACCCCATCGAACACCTTTGGGATGAATTGGAACGCCAACTGCGAGCCAGGTCTAATTGCCCAACATCAGTTCCCGACCTCACTAATGCTCTTGTGGCTGAATGGAATTAAATCCCTGCAGCAATGGTCCAACATCAAGTAGAACGCCTTCTCAGAAGAGTGGAGAATGTTGTAGCAGCAAAGGGGGACCAACTCCATATTAATGCCCATGATTTTGGAATGAGATGCTCAATGAGCAGGTATCCACAAACATTTGGTAATTTAGTGTACTTTCCCCAAAACCTTCTCAATATATATATATATTCTGATGTTATTTAAGCATTGAAATAGACTCAGAACATCAAATTTCATTGCTATCTATGAAAAATTCAAATTTTAAGACTGAAAAACAAAACTACATCTAAAACCAGGAAAAATGTAACTGAGAACATCATTTGGCAAAATATAAAACAGGGCAAAAATGTATATTTTTATATGGGCCCCCTTAGAGTTGTTAATGAACCATTATTTTAACATGTATATTGACAGAAAACAGTGCACTACTTTCTCTTGTACACTAAGAACCTGGGGAAGAGTTGCAGGGCAGAGGAGAAGAATGTTCCTATTTGAAAGCTAGAAAGAAAATGAGTAGCTCGCAACGTAAAATGTTTTTTGAAGTAGCTCTCATGCTAGAAAAGGTTGGAGACCCCTGATTTAGACTGTGCATGTAGAAAACACCATCACCAAAAAATTGTGATTGAACCAACCACATGGAGTTCAGTAAAAGCCCTAAAAGGGAATAGCTAAGATATTTTAGCCAGTGTGTGTGTGTCTGTGTTTGACCTGGGCCTCCTGCTGCAGTGCGGTAGGTAGGTAACTGTGTGCTGACTATCCCAGCAGAGAGTTAAATAAGGCACATCTACATGCCGGGAGTGGGGGGGGGTCAGGAGCTGGTATTTAAAGGGCATGGCGTGAATACTGTTTTGTGGCGTTCTGTTGACACTGGGGCCGCTGGCGCAGGACATGGGGGAGGGCTACAGCACATCAGGAGCATACAGAGCAGCCGCTGCCATGTGCCCATAGACAGAAAGAAAACCTTACTCACACACACACTCTCTCTCATACACACACTCCAGCATCAGAGTGCCACACTCTCAGACACATTCACAGACAGACGTTCAAACAGGACACATACAGTTGAAGTCGGAAGTTTACAATACACCTTAGCCAAATACATTTAAACTCAGCTTTTCACAATTCCTGACATTTAATCCTAGTAAAAATTCCCTGTCTTAGGTCAGTTAGCATCACCACTTTATTTTAAGAATGTGAAATGTCAGAATAATAGTAGAGAGAATGATTTATTTCAGCTTTTATTTCATTCATCACATTCCCAGTGGGTCAGAAGTTTACATACACTCAATTAGTATTTGGTAGCATTGCCTATAATTTGGTTAACTTGGGCCAAACGTTTTGGGTAGCCTTCCACAAGCTTCCCACAATAAGTTGGGTAAATTTTGGCCTATTCCTTCTGACAGAGCTGGTGTAACGGAGTCAGGTTTGTAGGCCTCCTTGCTCGCACACGCTTTTTCAGTTCTGTCCACAGATTTTCTAAGGGATTGAGGTCAGGGCTTAGTGATGGCCACTTCAATACCTTGACTTTGTTGTCCTTAAGCCATTTTGCCACAACTTTGGAAGTATGCTTGGGGTCATTGTCCATTTGGAAGACCCAAGCTTTACCTCCCTGACTGATGTATTGAGATGTTGCTTCAATATATCCACATAATTTTCCTGCCTCATGATGCCATCTATTTTGTGAAGTGCACCAGTCCCTCCTGTAGCAAAGCACCCCCACAACATGATGCTGCCACCCCCGTACTTTACGGTTGGGATGGTGTTCTTCGGCTTGCAAGCCTCCCCCTTTTGGCCTCCAAACATAACGATGGTCATTATGGCCAAAGAGCTCTATTTTTGTTTCATCAGACCAGAGGACATTTCTCCAAAAAGTACGATCTTTGTTCCCATGTGCAGTTGCAAACCGTAGTCTGGCTTTTTATGGCGGTTTTTGAGCAGTGGCTTCTTCCTTGCTGAGCGGCCTTTCAGGTTATGTTGATATAGGACTCGTTTTACTGTGGATATAGATACTTTAGTACCTGTTTCCTCCAGCATCATCACAAGGTCCTTTGCTGTTGTTCTGGGATTGATTTGCACTTTTTACACCAAAGTACGTTCATCTCTAGGAGACAGAATGCGTCTCATTCCTGACCGGTATGATGGCTGCGTGGTCCCATGGTGTTTATACTTGCGTACTATTGTTTGAACAGATGAACGTGGTACCTTCAGACGTTTGGAAATTGCTCCCAAGGATGAACCAGACTTGTGGAGGTCTACAAGGGTTTTTCTGAGGTCTTGGCTGATTTCTTTTGATTTTCCCATGATGTCAAGCAAAGAGACACTGAATTTGAAGGTAGGCCTTGAAATACATCCACAGGTACACCTCCAATTGACTCAACTTATGTAAATTAGCCTATCAGAAGCTTCTAAAGCCAAGACATACTTTTCTGGAATTTTCCAAGCTGTTTAAAGGCACAGTCAACTTAGTGTATGTAAACATCTGACCCACTGGAATTGTGATACAGTGAATTATAAGTGAAATAATCTGTCTGTCATCAATTGTTGGAAAAATTACTTGTGTCATGCACAAAGTAGATGTCCTAACCGACTTGCCAAAACTATAGTTTGTTAACAATACATTTGTGGAGTGGTTGAAAAACAAGTTTTTTTTAAATTTAATTTAATTTGAAAAATTGTACCCCCTTTTATCCCCAATTTTTCGTGGTATCCAATCGCTAGTAATTACTATCTTGTCTCATCGCTACAACTCCCGTACGGGCTCGGGAGAGACGAAGGTCGAAAGCCATGCGTCCTCCGAAGCACAACCCAACCAAGTCGCACTGCTTCTTAACACAGCACGCCTCCAACCCGGAAGCCAGCCGCACCAATGTGCCCCTACCGGCCAAACCCTCCCTAACCCGGACGACGCTAGGCCAATTGTGCGTCGCCCCACGGACCTCCCGGTCGCGGCCGGCTGCGACAGAGCCTGGGCGCGAACCCAGAGACTCTGGTGGCGCAGCTAGCAGAAAAACAAGTTTTAATGACTCCAACCTAAGTGTATGTCAACTTCCGACTTCAACTGTATTCAGTCACCCTAATCAGCAGCCTGCATGTGTGTATATGTAATGTGTCATTGTTAAGAAGTGCGGGGGCAAGCATTTACACACGTACAGATGCTGTATCTTAATTTGATCATCCTGTTGTTGCAGTAATTTTCCTGCACAGCAGGAAATGGAAACATGTAATATATTCATTAGTGATTTTTGGCCAATATCCGATATTGTCCTTGTCAAAAAAAATATACCAATAACCGATATAAAAAATGTTTGCGGCCTTTCAAGCATTCTAGAACAGTTAAATAGTTAACACACACACACAGATGGACGCAGCGGTCTAAGGCACTGCATCTCAGTGCAAGAGGCGTCACTACAGTCCCTGATTTGAATCCAGGCTGTATCACTTCCAGCCGTGATTGGGAGTCCCATAGGGCGGCGCACAATTGACCCAGCGTCGTCCGGGTTTGGCTGGGGTGTAACGGTGGTCCTCCTCCTCTTCAACCGAAAAGGAGGAGTATTGAGGGAACCAAGGCGCAGCGGGTTGTGAACACATAATATTTATTAAAGACAAGACGAAAACACGAACTTCACTATAAACTAACAAAACAACAAACGGAGTAGACAGACCTGAACGACGAACTTACATTAAACACGAGAACGCACGAACAGGGAAAATAGCCTACACATAAAATGACGATGTACAACACAAACCGAACAGTCCCGTATGGTGCGACAAACACTGACACAGGAGACAACCACCCACAACGAACACTGTGAAACAACCTACCTAAATATGACTCTCAATTAGAGGAACGCCAAACACCTGCCTCTAATTGAGAGCCATACCAGGCAACCCTTAAACCAACATAGAAACAGACAACATAGAATGCCCACCCAAACTCACGTCCTGACCAACTAACACATACAACAAACTAACAGAAATAGGTCAGGAACGTGACATGGGGTAAGCTGTCATTGTAGATAAGAATTTGTTCTTAACTGACTTGCCTAATTAAATAAAGGTTACACACACACACACCACACTGACCAAAAAGTTATTTTGTTGGCATTTACGTATGTCCCCATTACCAGTAAAACATAACCAAAACCTATTTCTTTCACTTACTTGCTGTGCTGTTTCGTTGTTCATTTGTTCAGTCGTTTCATTCTCAACAAGGATTTCATCATACATGTCAAGCAGTGAAGTTTCAGCTCTGTCTGTCCGTGGCCTCTCTTCCTGTCTGCATCGATGTAGCAGTCCTGCATCGAGCATGATGGCGACACAGTAAAGAGAGAATGCCACCGAATCGCTTGTTCACAGTTTCGCTGTGTCGGCAGTTTTGTTGAGCAGGCGTTTCAATGCCATGACAGAGGGTATCACGTCTGCTGCAGGCGCAGTTGATGAGCTTATTTCTCGAGTCAGTTGTTTGAATGGAGCTACCTAGTGTGTTCATGTTTCCAAGTTTCAAACATGTTCTCAAATGCCATTGAAATGGCAGCAGCGGTATGACAACCAGCACATTCATGAGCATGCAATACGACTTCCCTCAGTACAAAATCCTCAATGACCCACTGTGCTGTCAGACTCAGCATGCTCATGGGGCTGATATCGCTGGCCCAAATGTCAGTTGTGAAGCTAATAGCTGTGACGCTATTACTGTGTAACTCTGGTAGGGCAACATCTAAAAAATAGCGCACTTGGTAGTGTGTACCGGTGCTCGACCAGTCGGCGAAAGCCAACATAACCCACGACAGAGAATTGTTGATTGTCAAGGGCAATGAATTATCTTGGCGTTAATAGATTTCACCTTTGAAACTCTTTCAAATGACTGCTCGACTTGTTGACTGCTTGATCCACACAGCAGACATTGTGGGCTAGGTTAGGAATGCTGTGCTGAAGGTGTAGCGCAAAATTGTATGTGGTATCATTACGTCATGTACCTACGTTATATAGGTATGCACGTCAGCTTTGACATCGGTTTGCACATCGGCGTTAAACTAGACACGGAGCCGATGTCGATGTTGGCATTTTTAGCTAATATCGGTCGATTCCGATATTTTCACAGATATATCATGCATCCCTAATATTCATGGTTTAAAAAGGCTTCTAAAATGTGTAATTTCCACTTTAAAATGTCAGACTTGATTTGCCCTAACAAAAAATGTAGCTACCACTAAGAAATATGTCCATTAATTATAATCCACATAACAATTCACATTTCCTGTTGCTACAGTATTATTTTCCTGCTGTGTGAAACTAGGTCTAATTAAGATATGGCATCTGTACATAAACACACAAAGGGGTTTTTAACTAGGAGGATCTGAGTCTGAGAAGACAGAAGACAAAAAGAGGGAGGAGAAGAGAAGGAGTAGAGGAGAAGAAGGGGGAGAACTCATTACTCTGGCGTGTTGAACCTAGCGTCTCCGCCGCCCGCCATCTCAGTAAATAAAGGCTGTAAATAAAGGCTGTCAGTGGATCTGGCCCCGGGGCTGCTTCCAGGCCCTCTTATTTGCGTTATTAATATGCATGCTAATGTACCTATTTTATGGTTCAACAGTTCTGATTCACTTTAAAATCAATTATCCATCTGGTACACCCATACTTCGCCCAGGTTCAAATGTGTATTAATTTCAGCAAACATACATCGGGCACAACACAATAAAGATAAATGGCTAGATTAGGTGCAGTAAACAAAGGAACTAGGGACAGGATTTAATGAGATTTGGCGTATAAGAACCTTACAGTTAAATAATGAGGCCGGCTCTGGGGTTTTTCCAAATGCAAATTATACAAAGGAATGTTTCGCTGTCCTGCTTTTTCCAATTTCATTTAGATAAGAGTGTCTCCAAATAAGTTGGCAGTTAATATTCTCACATGAGCACTCCCCGCCTCCACAGCCCCACTTCTCCCTCCGGAGCACACTGTTTTCCCCCTCCTCCACAGTGACGCATTGATCCGTAATAAGTTCTGAAAAGTTCACTGCGCTTGTTTAATAGTTCAAACTGAAGAAATCTGGACGGGGAACTACGGTGCTGACAGAACCACTTACGGGGTGTTACCTTCACTTTTACCATCAGTAAAATCAGTTTGATATCAGTGTCATGCCCTCAGCAACACCGCTGAGAGGTGAGGTATATATATATATATATATATATATATATATATATATATAGAGAGAGAGAGAGAGAGAGAGAGCGAGAGAGAGGGATGGGGAGCTGAATGGTGATGAGGGAGAGGAGAGGACAGAAGAGATAGAGCTACAGTTGGCTCCCTACAGATGATGCCTCCCCCCCATGACACCCCTCCGTGTCCCCGTCATTACCCACAGCAGGGGTTACACAGACGGAGTGATGAATCCATCATTTTACATTACCCCAATTTTCCTCTTAATTTATCCTGATAATGTGGTGCCCTGCTCCCTACGCCCAGGGCCACCTGGGACTCACCAGAGCCAGAAAAATAGACCACTTGTGGCCACAGAAATGGCACACCTTGGAATAGCTCAATGAGGAGCACCACCCAGTTAATCTGAGTACCCTTTCCTCTATCACAACATGACATTAGTTAGACTATTTATATCACCAGCACATTGGTTTCCATCTAATACCATAAGGTCTAGCAATCCAAAAACCAATGGTTTGGCCAATTCATCTATGGAGACCTTTACTATAGCACAGCTATTGGAGAGTGAGTGTTAGGGAGTGCGTTACCGTGTGGAACTGAGTAGTGTGCTGGACTGTGCTGGAGTAGTGTTGGTCCATACTCACTCAGCATGCCCATCCCCAGCATGAAGGCGTCCATGGTGTAGGGCAGGCCCCTGGCCCTTCCTCGCGTGCCTGGTGGGAACATCACCTCCTTGGGCTGGGCCTTCTTACATTCTACCTGTGGACACAGTGGAAAAGGGGAAACGTCAGTCCTACTGGCCCCATGGAGGAAGAAGGATGGGACTAGACAGGACGTAACCAGATTCCAGTAGCTCACAGAAAAACAATGTTGGTTTTCTCTAAACAGCTCAAGTTAGTGTGTCTGAGGAAAAATCATGTTTGTATTGCGCTAAGACTGCGGCCACAAAATGAAGAAATTATCAAACTGATGTTTGACAATCAAATTCGATATGTAAATAAACAAAATCGGTTAAGGCTGGTTCATTGAGAGAAAGATTATTTTACAATGATCCAGCGCAATGCATTTATGAAAGCACAAATTATATCTCACTCTTTTTACAGTTCTACTGGTTGATAATACATGTTTATTGTAATTTGAACTATTGTGGGGTCGTGACTAGTGTCATGTGTGATATATGTAGCTTATTGATAACAACTCTGTGTCCTACTTTAGGCAGTTGATTGCCTAGTGATTGCAACATTGTAACTATCCGAAAAGAATAGTTGGCAACAATGTTTCGTTTCCAAGTGCTACTGAATAAGCTCAACTGAAATGCACCAATTGTGCATGATACATATCATTACTCTACTCTAATCTATCAATCCATTCCAGATCTTTATACTATACATGACACAGGGGTGGCATATGTTGATCTGGCCTAGGGTGGCAGCAGAACTGCTAGGACTGGGCCTGAAGAACACAATCATTTGCCTCTAATTTACTTGTGTTTGCGACGGTTCTTGGCCTGCTCAAAGTGAGCTGCTGCTCTTGGGAGTCAAAACTGCCCAAATCCTTGGAGCAGCTTGCGATGTGCATTAGCCTAGTTACTTTGTCCTCTAGAAGGCTCCATCTTGAGGCCATCTTTACTCTGTTTTTGAGAAAGAATCCCCTCTCGGCAATAATCAACACAATGTAAATGAGACAATATTTTCATGATGCACAACAACGATCAGACAGCCTACAGGGAAGAGGTCAGAGACCTGGCAGTGTGTTGCTAGGACAACAACCTCTCCCTCAACGTCAGCAAGACAAAGGAGCTGATCGTGGACTACTGGAAACGGAGGGCCGAGCACGGCCCCATCCACATCGACGGGCCTGTTGTGGAACAGGTCGAGAGCTTCAAGTTCCTTGGTTTCCAAGTTCCTCCGTTTCCACATCACCAACAAACTATCATGGTCCAGACACATCAACACAGTCGAAAAGAGGGTACAACAACGCCTCTTCCCCCTCAGGAGGCTGAAAAGAGTTGTCATGGGCCCTCAGATCCTCAAAAAGTTCTACAGCTGCACCATTGAGAGCACCTTGACAAGCTTCATCACCGCTTAGTATGGAAACTGTTTGGCATCCAACCGCAAGGCGCTACAGAGGGTAGCGTGTACAGCCCAGTACATTACTGGGGCCGAGCTCCCTTCCATACAGGACCTCTATACCAGTCGGTGTCAGAGGAAGGCCCTAATAATTGCCAAAGACTCACCCAAGCCATAGACTGTTCTCTCTGCTACTGCACGGCAAGCGGTACCGATGCACCAAGTCTGGAACCAAAAAAAAAAGTCTGGAACCAACAGGACCTGGAACAGCTTCTACCCTCAAGCTATAAGACTAGTTCATCATTCTATCAATTTCTTTCAGGGTTTCACACACTTCTGAAACAGAGGAGGATGAGAAAGAGAACCTGGCGAAGGAGTGCACCGGGGTGTCAGGTAAATTCACAGGGGGCTCATTTATACCTTCAACCTTTTCAAATAAACTGCCTGCATCTAGAAAATTATGATTTAAGGCTTTCAGAATAGAAGTTCTCTCAGTTACAATCTGTGTGTCTACCAACAATCGTTTGGGAAGCTGTGTATCTTTTTTGCACTCCAAACCTTTCACTACTTGCCAACATTTGGAGGGATTATTTACATTTTCCGAAGTAGATTTAAGGTAGTGGTCTGCTTTCAGTTTCTGGGTCATAGCAACACCCAGAGTTCGAAGAAAAGGCTAATTCAACATCAGGGATTAATTAAATTCTATTCCATTCAATGCTAAATAAAAACCTTGAATATCAAACTGCTTCCAGTTTCTTTTTGTAATGACACGTGAAGATCGCTTATGAATTTTACCATCTCTCACACAGGCAATAGCACAGTGATCACTTATGTTATTTGCAAAAGTACCAGAAGCATTAAAACGATGAGGAGTATTGGTTAAGACCAAATTAATCCAAGAGGATTTCAGAGGATACTTTATATTCAACCTAGTTACACTGTTGACAATCTGAGTGAGATTATAGGTATTGCATAGAATTTAGAGTTGATCAGAGCTAGATGTTAACCAGTCCTGATTCAGATAACCCATCAGGACAAACTCTGATCACATGCTGTGATAACAATTCAAAAATAACATCCAGAGCCAGCAGTAGCAGATGGAGGTATATAACAACAAGATACAACAATATTTAAAAATGAGCCGAGATTTAAGGTCAAAGACAGATATTCAAATTGCTGAGGTTTAGTAACAGAAGTCAGAACGACCATCACAAACTTGTCTTTTACGTATACAGCAACACCACCACCCTTAGATTTACGATCTGCACTAAAAACATTGTAACCATTTATGCCAATATTTTTGTCTGTAAATAGATTTTTTGAGACAGGTTTCAGAAAGCATAAATACGTCAGGGTCGGCAGTTTTTATCCATATATTCACAAAATCAAGCTTTGGCAGAAGACTTCTTACATTCATATGCAGAAACTTCATGCCACTCTGACTTCTTAATTCGGCAGGGGTAAAAATGTCAGGGCCTGGGTTAGACTGCACATTTCCAGACAGTAGAAGCTGCAAGATAATGGCAAGTCTATATCGGGGGTTACAGCATTTGGATTTACAGACAGCACTTGAACGACAATCCACAGTCACCAGAGTCTTTAACACCACATATTACAGAAGATGTGTAACGTCCAGAGACATGGTTAAGTACCAAGAGAACAGTCCTGACATGTTAAGCGCAAGAGTCCGATTTCTCCCATGTTGTTTGGGAGAAATGTGCAGAGTTCTCGCGTGCATTTACAAAGCAAGCGTGTGGTTTCTCCCAAGGCACAAGGGGGAAACAGTCATATATTTCCTCATTCACAGAGCAATGGACTCTAGAAGTATCACCAACATTGTAAAAGCCAAGGGTAGACAACAGCAAAATGAGCAACAGCAGCATGTTCGTTTCTTGCTCTATCAATTAACATGAAAGAAAACACAGCACTAAGAGCATACAAAGTTAACAGAACAATCTAAGATATGTAGCCAACACAACTCTAAACACTAATATTAAATGAGCTACGACTTCATATAAAAGCGTTCCTAAATAATTATACAAACATAGCAAGAACCACTAATCAAATAGTCCAACAGCCAATCAGTAAAATGTTGCGTATGAGTATGATGTAGGGGAGCAAAGCTCCGGATAGATAGATAGATAGATAGAGAGAGAGAGAGAGAGAGAGAGAGAGAGAGAGAGAGAGAGAGAGAGAGAGAGAGAGAGAGACCTGTACCAGACTGGGAGAGACAGACCAGGGCTGAAGAGAGGCCCTCAACTGGGCAGACATCCAGGGTTGAAGAGGGGCCCTCAACTAGGCAGACATCCAGGGCTGAAGAGGGGCCCTCAACTAGGCAGACATCCAGGGCTGAAGAGGGGCCCTCAACTAGGCAGACATCCAGGGTTGAAAAGAGGGCCTCAACTGGGCAGACATCCAGGGCTGAAGAGAGGCCCTCAACTAGGCAGACATCCAGGGCTGAAGAGAGGCCCTCAACTAGGCAGACATCCAGGGCTGAAGAGGGGCCCTCAACTAGGCAGACATCCAGGGCTGAAGAGGGGCCCTCAACTAGGCAGACATCCAGGGCTGAAGAGGGCCCCTCAACTAGGCAGACATCCAGGGCTGAAGAGGGGCCCTCAACTAGGCAGACATCCAGGGTTGAAAAGAGGGCCTCAACTAGGCAGACATCCAGGGCTGAAGAGAGGCCCTCAACTAGGCAGACATCCAGGGCTGAAGAGGGGCCCTCAACTAGGCAGACATCCAGGGCTGAAGAGAGGCCCTCAACTAGGCAGACATCCAGGGTTGAAGAAAGGCCCTCAACTAGGCAGACATCCAGAGCGACAATAGATGATAAAATAACCGTGGGTCGAAAACAAAACCATGACGGTGAGCAGCCCTGCACATCGACTTGGTACTTGTACCCAGTGTATATAGCCAAGTTATCGTTACTCATTGTGTATTTATTCCTTGTGTTATTTTCTATTTTTTCTACTAGAAATTTGGAGCTATTGGAATTTTCTACATATTGTCCCATGTACATTGTGTAATTTACCGATGGTCCCTAACTCGCCATAGAGATATCAAAAGTCCACCCAAATTTACCACGGGCCTTGTGATTGGGTCGTGTGCAGTTGCACTCTGAATTTATGATTGCTTTTGTGCTGCCAGCTGTGGGCAGGGTTGAAACAAACCCAACCTTCATTTACGTTGTGATGCAGCCACAGCTATAAGTCTCACAAAATGTTGTTTTGGATGAGACTGACTTTATGACTAAAATCATACTACACTGCTCAAAAAAATAAAGGGAACACTTAAACAACACAATGTAACTCCAAGTCAATCACACTTCTGTGAAATCAAACTGTCCACTTAGGAAGCAACACTGATTGACAATACATTTCACATGCTGTTGTGCAAATGGAATAGACAACAGGTGGAAATTATAGGCAATTAGCAAGACACCCCCAATAAAGGAGTGGTTCTGCAGGTGGTTACCACAGACCACTTCTCAGTTCCTATGCTTCCTGGCTGATGTTTTGGTCACTTTTGAATGCTGGCGGTGCTTTCACTCTAGTGGTAGCATGAGACGGAGTCTACAACCCACACAAGTGGCTCAGGTAGTGCAGCTCATCCAGGATGGCACATCAATGCGAGCTGTGGCAAGAAGGTTTGCTGTGTTTGTCAGCGTAGTGTCCAGAGCATGGAGGCGCTACCAGGAGACAGGCCAGTACATCAGGAGACGTGGAAGAGGCCGTAGGAGGGCAACAACCCAGGAGCAGGACCGCTACCTCCGCCTTTGTGCAAGGAGGAGCAGGAGGAGCACTGCCAGAGCCCTGCAAAATGACCTCCAGCAGGCCACAAATGTGCATGTGTCTGCTCAAACGGTCAGAAACAGACTCCATGCGGGTGGTATGAGGGCCCGACGTCCACAGGTGGGGGTTGTGCTTACAGCCCAACACCGTGCAGGACGTTTGGCATTTGCCAGAGAACACCAAGATTGGCAAATTCGCCACTGGCGCCCTGTGCTCTTCATAGATGAAAGCAGGTTCACACTGAGCACATGTGACAGACGTGACAGAGTCTGGAGACGCCGTGGAGAACATTCTGCTACCTGCAACATCCTCCAGCATGACCGGTTTGGCGGTGGGTCAGTCATGGTGTGGGGTGGCATTTCTTTGGGGGGCCGCAAAGCCCTCCATGTGCTCGCCAGAGGTAGCCTGACTGCCATTAGGTACCGAGATGAGATCCTCAGACCCCTTGTGAGACCATATGCTGGTGCGGTTGGCCCTGGGTTCCTCCTAATGCAAGACAATGCTAGACATCATGTGGCTGGAGTGTGTCATTAGTTCCTGCAAGAGGAAGGCATTGATGCTATGGACTGGCCCGCCCGTTCCCCAGACCTGAATCCAATTGAGCACATCTGGGACATCATGTCTCGCTCCATCCACCAACGCCACGTTGCACCACAGACTGTCCAGGAGTTGGCGGATGCTTTAGTCCAGTTCTGGGAGGAGATCCCTCAGGAGCCCATCCGCCACCTCATCAGGAGCATGCCCAGGCGTTGTAGGGAGGTCATACAGGCACGTGGAGGCCACACACACTACTGAGCCTCATTTTGACTTGTTTTAAGGACATTACATCAAAGTTGGATCAGCCTGTAGTGTGGTTTTCCACTTTAATTTTGAGTGTGACTCCAAATCCAGACCTCCATGGGTTGATACATTTGATTTCCATTGAGAATTTTTGTGTGATTTTGTTGTCAGCACATTCAACTATGTAAAGAAAAAAGTATTTAATAAGAATATTTCATTCATTCAGATCTAGGATGTGTTATTTTAGTGTTCCCTTTATTTTTTTTAGCAGTGTATTTCAACTTTGTAGTACATTTTCACAGTAGAATAAATGTTTCTGACTCATATCGATGGCACACAGGCTGTTTTCTAAATGAGAGATTGGCTTTTAAAATTACTTCCTGTAGCCACTTCCTATTACGCAATACCACAGTCACCTGTTTATCAGCACCACTGAAAAAGCACCCTCTAGTGGTGAGGCTTCATATCGATTCTAACCCTGGCGTCTTATCATTCAGGAATAGTCTGACCGAGGAATAGGGAGGAGAAAGAATCCCCCACCATGACTTCCACACAAACACTTTAGACAGCCCACATCATCTCAGTCAGTGAAAACTTTTGTTTTTCTGTAATTTTATTCAAATTATTGTCAAGGAAAGAGTAAGATAGAAAGAGACAGCCCATTCCACCTGGAGCGTGTTCTCTCTCTCTGTCTCTCTCTCTCCTGCCATCTCCTCTCTGCTCTCATACACACTTTGTTTTACTCTCTTAAGACTGACATGACATAGAGTACAAATGTTTACATATATATATATAGCATATACAGTTGGAGTCGGAAGTTTACATACACTTAGGTTGGAGTCATTAAAACTCGTTAGGAGTCAGTTAGGACATCTACTTTGTGCATGACACAAGTAATTTTTCCAAAAATTGTTTACAGACAGATTATTTCACTTATAATTCACTGTATCACAATTCCAGTGGGTCAGAAGTTTACATACACGAAGTTGACTGTGCCTTTAAACACCTTGGAAAATTCCAGAAAATGATGTCATGGCTATAGAAGCTTCTGATAGGCTAATATACATAATTTGAGTCAATTGGAGGTGTACCTGTGGATGTATTTCAAGCCCTACCTTCAAACTCAGTGCCTCTTTGCTTGACATCATGGGAAAATCTAAAGAAATCAGCCAAGACCTCAGAAAAATAATTGTAGACCTCCATAAGTCTGGTACATCCTTAGGAGCAATTTCCAAATGCCTGAAGGTACCACGTTCATCTGTACAAACAATAGTACGCAAGTATAAACACCATGGGACCACGTAGCCGTCATACCGCTCAGGAAGGAGACGCGTTCTGTCTCCTAGAGATTAATGTACTTTGTGGCAAAAAGTGCAAATCAATCCCAGAACAACAGCAAAGGACCTTGTGAAGATGCTGGAGGAAACCGGTACAAAAGTATCTATATCCACAGTAAAACAAGTCCTATATCGACATAACCTGAAAGGCCGCTCAGCAAGGAAGAAGCCACTGCTTAAAAACCGCCATAAAAAGCCAGACTACGGTTTGCAACTGCACATGTGAACAAAGATCGTACTTTTTGGAGAAATGTCCTCTGGTCTGATGAAACAAAAATAGAACTGTTTGGTCATAATGACCATCGTTATGTTAGGAGGAAAAAGGGGGAGGCTTGCAAGCCGAAGAACACCATCCCAACCGTGAAGCATGGGGGTGGCAGCATCATGTTGTGGGGGTGCTTTGCTGCAGGAGCGACTGGTGCACTTCACAAAATAGATGGCATCATGAGGCAGGAAAATTATGTGGATATATTGAAACAACATCTCAAGACATCAGTCAGGAAGTTGAAGCTTGGTCTTAAATGGGTCTTCCAAATGAACAATGACCCCAAGCATACTTCCAAAGTTGTGGAAAAACGGCTTAAGGACAACACAGCCAAGGTATTGGAGTGGCTATCACAAAGCCCTGACCTCAATCCTAAAGAAAATTTCTGGGCAGAACTGAAAAAGCGTGTGCAAGCAAGGAGGCCTACAAACCTGACTCCGTTACACCAGCTCTGTCAGGAGGAATGTGACAAAATTAACCCAACTTATGGGTGGAAGGCTACCTGAAAAGTTTGACCCAAGTTAAACAATTTAAAGGCAATGCTACCGAATACTAATTGAGTGTATGTAAACTTCTGACCCACTGGGAATGTGATGAAAGAAATAAAAGCTGAAATAAATCATTCCCTCTACGATTATTCTGACATTTCACATTCTTAAAATAAAGTGGTGACGCTAACTGACCTAAGACTGAGAATTTTTATAGCATATACAGCATATAGCATATTTAGACCGGTCACATCTCTGATATCCACACTGTAGGAGGAGGATATGTATATCAGCGGGAGATGTGACAGGTCTAAATATGCTATATATATGCTATGTATATGCTATGTATATGCTATATATATATATATACAGTGGGGAGAACAAGTATTTGATACACTGACAATTTTGCAGGTTTTCCTACTTACAAAGCATGTAGAGGTCTGTAATTTTTATCATAGGTACACTTCAACTGTGAGAGAAGGAATCTAAAACAAAAATCCAGAAAATCACATTGTATGATTTTTAAGTAATTCATTTGCATTTTATTGCATGACATAAGTATTTGATACATCAGAAAAGCAGAACTGAATATTTGGTACAGAAACCTTAGTTTGCAATTACAGAGATCATACGTTTCCTGTAGTTCTTGACCAGGTTTGCACACACTGCAGCAGGGATTTTGGCCCACTCCTCCATACAGACCTTCTCCAGATCCTTCAGGTTTCGGGGCTGTCGCTGGGCAATACGGACTTTCGGCTCCCTCCAAAGATTTTCTATTGGGTTCAGGTCTGGAGACTGGCTAGGCCACTCCAGGACCTTGAGATGCTTCTTACGGAGCCACTCCTTAGTTGCCCTGGCTGTGTGTTTCGGGTCGTTGTCATGCTGGAAGACCCAGCCACGACCCATCTTCAATGCTCTTACTGAGGGAAGGAGGTTGTTGGTCAAGATCTCGCGATACATGGCCCCATCCATCCTCCCCTCAATACGGTGCAGTCGTCCTGTCCCCTTTGCAGAAAAGCATCCCCAAAGAATGATGTTTCCACCTCCATGCTTCACGGTTGGGATGGTGTTCTTGGGGTTGTACTCATCCTTCTATTCCTCCAAACACGGCGAGTGGAGTTTAGAGCAAAAAGCTCTATTTTTGTCTCATCAGACCACATGACCTTCTCCCATTCCTCCTCTGGATCATCCAGATGGTCATTGGCAAACTTCAGACGGGCCTGGACATGCGCTGGCTTGAGCAGGGGGACCTTGCGTGCGCTGCAGGATTTTAATCCATGACGGCGTAGTGTGTTACTAATGGTTTTCTTTGAGACTGTGGTCCCAGCTCTCTTCAGGTCATTGACCAGGTCCTGCCGTGTAGTTCTGGGCTGATCCCTCACATTCCTCATGATCATTGATGCCCCACGAGGTGAGATCTTGCATGGAGCCCCAGACCGAGGGTGATTGACCGTCATCTTGAACTTCTTCCATTTTCTAATAATTGTGCCAACAGTTGTTGCCTTCTCACCAAGCTGCTTGGCTATCGTCCTGTAGCCCATCCCAGCCTTGTACAGGTCTACAATTTATCCCTGATGTCCTTACACAGCTCTCTGGTCTTGGCCATTGTGGAGAGGTTGGAGTCTGTTTGATTGAGTGTGTGGACAGGTGTCTTTTATACAGGTAACGAGTTCAAACAGGTGCAGTTAATACAGGTAATGAGTGGAGAACAGGAGGGCTTCTTAAAGAAAAACTAACAGGTCTGTGAGAGCCGGAATTCTTACTGGTTGGTAGGTGATCAAATACTTATGTCATGCAATAAAATGCAAATTAAATACTTAAAAATCATACAATGTGATTTTCTGGATTTTTGTTTTAGATTCCGTCTCTCACAGTTGAAGTGTACCTATGATAAAAATTACAGACCTCTACATGCTTTGTAAGTAGGAAAACCTGCAAAATCGGCAGTGTATCAAATACTTGTTCTCCCCACTGTATATGTCTCAACGTCAACCGTGAAGAGGCGACTCCGGGATGCTGGCCTTCTAGGCAGAGTTCCTCTGTCCAGTGTCTGTGTTCTTTTGCCCATCTTAAACGTTTATTTTTATTGGCCGGTCTGAGATATGGCTTTTTCTTTGCAACTCTGCCTAGAAGGCCAGCATCCCAGAGTCGCCTCTTCACTGTTGAAGTTGAGACTGGTGTTTTTGCGGGTACTATTTCATGAAGCTGCAAGTTGAGGACTTGTAAGGCGTCTGTTTCTCAAACTAGACACTCTAATGTACTTGTCCTCTTTCTCAGTTATGCACAGGGGCCTCCCACTCCTCTTTCTATTCTGGTTAGAGCCAGTTTGCACTGTTCTGTGAAGGGAGTAGTACACAGCGTTGTACGAGATCTTCAGTTTCTTGGCAATTTCTCGCATGGAATAGCATTCATTTCAGGAAGCCTAGTGGTTAGAGCGTTGGACTAGTAACCGAAAGGTTGCAAGATCAAATCCTCAAGCTGACAAGGTAAAAATCTGTTGTTCTGCACCTGAACAAGGCAGTTAACCCACTGTTCCTAGGCCGTCAATGAAAATAAGAATTTGTTCTTAACTGACTTGCCTAGTTAAATAATGGTAAAAAAAAAAATTCTCAGGAAAATAATAGACTGACGAGTTTCAGAAGAAAGGTCTTTGTTTCTGGCCATTTTGAGCCTGTAATCGAACCCACAAATACTGATGCTCCAGATACTCAACTAGTCTAAAGAAGGCCAGTTTCATTGCTTCTTTAATCAGGACAAGTTTCAGCTGTGCTGACATAATTGCAAAAGGGTTTTCTAATGATCAGTTAGCCTTTTCAAATGATTAACTTGGATTAGCTAACACAACGTGCCATTGGAACACAGGAGTGATGGTTGCTGATAATGGGCCTCTGTAAGCCTATGTAGATATCCCATTAAAAATCAGCCGTTTCCAGCTACAATAGTCAACATTAACAATGTCTACACTGTACTTCTGATCAATTTGATGTTATTTTAATGGACAAAAAATTAGCTTTTCTTTCAAAAACAAGGACATTTCTAAGTGACCCCAAACTTTTGAACGGTAGTGTATATGTAAACATATGTATATGTACTCTATGTCAACACCACTGAGAGAAATACATCAAGTGCTCTCGCTAAATAATTTGCATGCAGACATATATCTGCATAGACATATAAAAACATGAGACCACACACATACATCCACACACGGGCACACACGGGCACACACGGGCACACACACACACACACACACACACACACACACACACACACACACACACACACACACACACACACACACACAAACTCCTCTGAAACTTCACAATCTCATCCATCCTTCAGAGAGGAGCAGCTGGGGTAAACAGAGCAGGACCTGTCTAGGAGGGGTGTGTGTGGTGGTGGTTGTAGTGGTGGGGGAGGGATCAGAACAGAAATAACATTCCACTCTGACAGACTGATAGGGAAAAGGAGATGGGGGGGAGAGGGAGGGAGGTTTTCATCCACCCCAGTGAGAAAGTCATCTCTAGCTTTATCCTATTTACCACACATCTATCTGAGCTTTATAAATATACAGGAGCGTGCATATCTGTGTGAGTGGCTGGGCTGACAGAGCTGGCGTGTCTGTGCCATTTGTCTATCGCCTGCTCTTCTCTTTGGTAGGCCGAGCGTGTTCACTACGCCGCACAATCTGTCTGCTCCACTGCCTGCCTGGGCTCTAGGCCTGTCCATCTGTTTGTCTGTCTGCCTCCTGGCTTCACGTCTACCCTAAAGCCTCAGCTTTAACAGGGTCTCCCTCTCTCTGCTGCTATTCACATTCATATGCATGTCATCCTGCCCACTGCTCAAGACAAGCTGCTTCTCCTGTTGGGTTGGATACCACAGCACAGTGCAGGTAAACTCCAGAATCCATACAAATGACCAGGGCTGCACCTCTGCTCTGACAGGCTCCTGGTAAATATCACTACTCCTCCACTGATCCTCCAATGTAGAAACAGCCGGGTATTATACAGAGTTATTATACAGTGTGAGTTGCTGAGTTAGAATAAAAGTTGTCAGTGCCTAAATGTGAAGGTTGCTGAATGATAATTGTGGTGTTCAAGAGTGAGAGGTTGATGTGTTTGAATTAGCGCTGTGCTGTGTTAGTGTGAAGGCTCGCTATCTCCAGAGAAGTTGCAGTGTAAGACCGCTAAGATCTGTGGCTGTTGGAGGGCCAATCGCTTAAAGAAAGCAGAGGCAACTGAAACACACTGTCCCTTTGTTTGCTGAAAAACTCTTTGTAGCTGTCACAGGGCTCCTGTCCTCTTGGCTAGCGACTCCGCTCCGTGCTCTCAGCCCCATTGTGCCTCCCTACACTTTCTACCCTGCGAGAGCGTCAATTTTCAGACTGCCATCATTTTCCAATCAAAGCAAATGGGAGGTTAAATACCTGTAACGTGTGGGATGGGGTGAGCAGAGCAGGAGAGTGCAGTAGCGGCCTAATTGTCATGGAATGACCTACTGAGTGAAGAGGAACCAGGCGGGACAAATAGGACCATTAAAAGTCTCTACACACTGAATGGTGCTCACACACCTACACACACTTCCTGTCCAATAGGGAACTAGGTGGCTGAGTGGTGTTCAGCTGGATAGCAGCTCAGGAACAAGCACAGGAAGTGCCTGGTAAAGATAGATAGCATAGCAGTTAGAGCATTGGGCAAGTAACCAAAAAATATAGTAGTTTGAATCGCTGAGCTGACAAGGTGAAAAATCTGCTGATGTGCCCTTGAGAAAGGCACTTAAACCCTAATTGCTCCAGGGTCGCTTTTGGTAATGGCAGACCCTGGCCCGTGACCCCACTGTCTGAGGGTGTCTCAGGGGTAGTTGGTAAATGAAGAAAAACACATTTCCAATTAATACACACTTGTACATGTGTGAAATAGGACAAATATAAGCACCCACCAAATTCTAAATCTAATTAAGTACACTCCCCTCCCCACCGGCTCCAGTCCCTCCACCACCAAACATACTACACTGCCCACTGTCACGTCCAGGTTGCTGGGCCATCCACCAATCACACGGGCTGGGTGGGAGTGAATCCCCTGGCTGGCTGCAGTGAGTCAGTCAGGACTGGTTGGAGTGTGTCAGTAATTCAGGGGGATAGCTCTCCTCTCCTGTCGTCTGTAAAAAATGAGCCGGGAGCTTGGCAGTGAGTGTGCGAAGGCTGTCACACACAGAAAGACATGGGGATGAGACGGGCCAAGAGAAGAGTTCACTACTCAGACCTGAGACTCTCAATCAGGCTCCCTCAGAGCATCCTCTTCCCTCCTGAACACACACACGCGTATTAGTAAGCATCACCATCTCTAAAACACAGCTGACTCCATGCCAGACTGAGAGGGCAGGATTTAGCCAGCGGTCGTGACCTTCACAATTGATCTCTCATTCACATTAACCTTGTGGGTGTTGTGGGGTGGTGTATGGGCGTGTCAGCTCTGTATCAGCCCTGTATCAGGCCTCTATCAAGCCTGCAGGCATGCTTTCCACTGGGATGCACTACAGAGTGGATTATATCAGTCTACTTAAAAGAGCTAGCACGCTGGAGAAAGGAAACGGCATGAATCATCCACTATAGCCTTCCAAGTCCCAGCTGAACAGTAAAAAGCAGTGATGGTGTGAAAATGCCAGTCAGCTGAGTGATGCCAAGCCTCTGGGCACAGGATTATTCACTTATGAAAAATGAGCTCACAGCCATAAGACTGCTGAATATTGACAATGAAGGTTGTTTAAAAGGGTGAAATGACTTATAACTCAGTGCAAACATCATCACACTTTAAGAGGGTCGATTCAGGACATTCTGACATTTTACATTTACTTTTTAGTAATTTAGCATGCACTCTTATCCAGAGCGACTTACAATTAGTGCATTCATCTTAAAATAGGTGGGACAACCACATCTCACAATCATAGTAATTACATTTTTCTTCAATAAAGTAGCTATTAGCAAAGTCAAGAGCTAGTAAAAAAAAAAAGTCGAGTGCGAGTGTTAGTTCACGAAAGGCATAGTTTTTTGTTTTGGTGGTTGGAGTGTCGGATTGCTGTAGGATTATTTAAGATACATGGTTAGCAGATGTTAATGCGAGTGTAGCAAAATGCTTGTGCTTCTAGTTCCGACCATGCCGTAATATCTAACATGTAATCTAACCTAACAATTTCACAACAAATACCTTATACACACAAGTGTAAAGGAATGAATAAGAATATGTACATAAAAATATATGAATGAGCGATTGCAGAATGGCATAGGCAAGAGTCAGTAGATGTACTCTATACCATCTACTGCATATTGCCTATGCCGTTCGGCCATCGCTCATTCATATATTCAAATACATGTATAAGGTATTTGTTGTGAAATTGTTAGGTTAGATTACTTGTTAGTTATTACTGCATGGTCGGAACTAGAAGCACAAGTATTTCGCTACACTCGCATTAACATCTGCTGACCATGTGTATGTGACAAATACAATTTGATTTGATTTGATACTCTTTGAAGAGGTAGGGGTTCAGATGTTTTTGTAAGATGGGCAGGGACTCCGCTGTCATAGCTTCAGGGGGAAACACGTTCCACCACTAGGAACAGAGAAAAGTTTTGACTGGGCTGAGCGGGAGCTGAAAACCTGTAAGGGTGGGAGGGCCAAGAGACCAGAGGTGTCAGAATGGAGTGCTCGGGTTGGGGTGTAGGGTTTAAGCATAGCATGAAAAGTAGGGAGGGGCAGTTCCTCTTGCTGCTCCGTAGGCAAGTACCGCGAGCTTCGACTGGACGCCAATGGAGTGTACAGAGAAGCGAGGTGCCATGGGAGAACTTGGGAAGGTTGAACACCAGGCGGGCTGCCGCATTCTGAATAATTTGCACCAACAGAATCAGATGCAATTTTTGTATAGAGTACAAAAGCGTTTTTTATGACACAGTCAAGGACCTAAAAGGGTTCTTTGGCTGTCCCCATAGGAGAACCCTTTGAAGAACCCTTTTTGGTTACATGTAGAATCCCCCCACACAATTCCATTCCCCACCCCAAGCCCCCCGTCACCCAATGCACCAACAACCAACAAAATGAACAAAACAGAAAAAAAGAGAAAGACAAAGGAAAACAGAAAACAACAATGCAAAAAACAAAAGACTTCAAGGACAACGAAAATCATAACAGCCAACTGAATATATTTGAGTGCATGTGTGTCCGTGTGTGCATTTGAATGAGAGTGTGTGTATATGCGTGTACAAACACCTGCACGGCATCAGCCTCAGGCAACCAGGCATTAGCTGTAACAACACTGCCCCTCAGTATCATTTAAACTTACTTTTGTTATGTTTTATTTTGACTTTATTTTTTAAATTTTATCTTTGACCGGCATTCTATCCCCTGCCCAGCAACTTCACTCCCACTTGTCTACAATTCCACATCCCAACCCTCAGCCGCTCCCATCTATCTCTGCTGGCCACCCTCTTCAGATTTCTACGCACCATATATCTTTCAACTATGCTGTGATGTTTAACATACAATTTAATACATTTAATACATACATACTAATCGAATAGAATCCACAGATTGCGAGCTGAAGATAAATACTTTTACTAAGAGTATTAGTATATCAGTAATTGACTGACCCAGTCTCTCCAGATCTCCTAACAGTACTATTTCTAGGGTCAATTTTAGATCAATGTTATACATTTTCAGACATTCCTGAACCTGAGAGCAGAAACAGGCTACCTGAGGGCAATACCAAAATAAATGGTCTATTGCTTCTGTATCCTCACAACAAAATATGCAGAGTTGCGATGATTGTATGCCTCAAATATTCAACATCTTGTTGGTGGCAAGAATTATGTACAATAATTTTAGCTGAAAAGCACAAAGTCTTGAATCTTGTGTACCATGGAATCGGTACATCAAAAATCTCTTCCCAAAAACGTCATTGCTTTGCCACATTTTTTTGGCAGTTTTACTTTAGTTCCTTGTTGCAAACAGGATGCATGTTTTAGAATATTTTTTATTCTGTACAGCCTTCCTTCTTAGGTTAGTATTGTTGAGTAACTACAATGTTGTTGATCAACCATCAGTGTTCTCCCATCACAGTCATTAAACTCTGTAATGGTTTTAAAGTAACCCTTGGCCTCATGGTGGCCTCTGCGAGGTTTCCTTCCTTTCCGGCAACTGAGTTAGGAAGGACGCCTGTATCTTTGTAGTGACTGGGTAATTAATAACCACCATTCTCGAAGGGATATTCAATGTCAGCTTTTTTTTACCCATTTACAAATGCTTCTTTGCGAGACATTGGAAAACCTCTATGGTCTTTGTGTTTGAAATTCACTGCTCGACTGAGGGACCTTACAGATAATTGTATGTGTGGGGTACAGAGATGAGGTAGTCATTGAAAAATAATGTTAAACTTTATTAAATCAAATCAAATTTGATTTGTCACATGCGCCGAATACAACAGGTGTAGTAGACCTTACAGTGAAATTCTTACAGTACTTACAAGCCCTTAACCAACAACGCAGTTTTAAGAAAAAATACTCCCCACTATTTTAGCCATGCAGGTCCAGTTTTGGATGTGCGTAAAAGCCTCCTAGTTTGTGTTGTTTTAATATTACATGCCCACGGGGAGAAATGATGGTGCCTGTAAATGTGACCTAGTCTTGTTGTTGTTGTTGTTTCCTTTTGTTTCGAAATTAATTAGAATTATTAGTTCTCTTTTTATGCCTTATCAATAATTAATTTATTCTTGCTTATTGACAATGTCCATGCTCAGCCATAATGTAATTTACAGTAGGCCTAGCCCCTATCAGTGTGAATTCTATTGAAGCCATGCAATTACTTAGAACAATGTGGACTGCAAATGGGTTCAAGTTAACCTATTTATCAAAGATGGGATAGGTCTACATTTTGTTATTTCGTTTCTGTAAGTCATTTAACAAACTATAACGGACTAACATTGGAATTGGAGTTGATTCCAAGAAGATACATAAAAGACCGTAAATACACAACCTGAAGCAACCACATATTTCGCCATGGAGCACGTTCTGATTGGTCAGTGAGGGGCCAAGTCTCGACACATCCCTGAACCTATAGCGCTACCGCCTGCACTTAGATTCACCATTGCGTTAGGTTTATAAAAATAGAGCGCTATGGGGTATTGTGTGTAGGCCAGTGACAAAATCTCAATTTAATTCATTTTAAATTCTGGCAGTAACAACAACAAAAAAAGTCAAGCGATGTGAATACTTTTTGATGGCACGGTATGTGATCGTTTACAAATGCAAGGTTGGAAATGATTATGTTTTAGTCAAATAATATATCTGGGCTTCTTGCGGTCAATTTGCAGTCTACAAATGATTTGTAATTATGTTCTGTCACCCTGACCATGCGCTCAAGAAACAATTGGCCTGCGGCTGAATCTAAATGATGATCTCTGATATAGGAGAAGAATGTCCTTTGGACTATATTATAGTATATCGATCTAAAACAGTATGGGTCAAATATTGATTCAATATACAGTACCAGTCAAAAGTTTGGACACACCTACACATTTAAATTATATATTTTTCTTTTTTACTATTTTCTACATTGTAGAATAATAGTGAAGACATCAAAACTATGAAATAACACATATGGAATCATGTAGTAACCAAAAAATGTTAAACAAATCAAAATATTTGTTATTTTGTAAAAAATATTTTATATTAGAGATTCTTCAAAGTAGCCACCCTTTTCCTTGATGACAGCTATGCACACTCTTGGCATTCTCTCAACCAGCTTCACCTGGAATGTTTTTCCAACAGTCGTGAAGGAGTTCCCACATATGCTGAACACTTGTTGGCTGCTTATCTTTCACTCTGCGGTCCAACTCATCCCAAACCATCTCAATTGGGTTGAGGTCGGGTGATTGTGGAGGTCAGGTCATCTGATGCAGAACTCCATCACTTTCCTTCTTGGTCAAATAGCCCTTACACAGCCTGGAGGTGTGTTTTGGGTCGTTGTTCTATTGAAAAACAAATGATAGTCCCACTAAGCCCAAACCAGATGGGATGGCGTATCGCTGCAGAATGCTGTGGTAGCCATGCTAGTTAAGTGTGCCTTGAATACTAATTAAATCACAGACAGTGTACCCAGCAAAGCACCCCCACACCATCACACCTCCTCCTCCATGCTTAACGGTGGGAAACACAAATGCGGAGATCATCCATTCACCTACTCTGTGTCTCACAAAAACACGGCGGTTGGAACAAAAAATCTCAAATTTGGACTCAGACCAAAGGACTAATGTCAATTGCTCGTGTTTCTTGGCAAGTCTCTTCTTCTTATTGGTGTCCTTTATAGTGGTTTCTTTGCAGCAATTCGACCATGAAGGCCTGATTCACGCAATCTCCTCTGAACAGTTGATGTTGAGATGTGTCTGTTACTTGAACTCCGCGAAGCATTTATTTGGCCTGCAATCTGAGGTGCAGTTAACTCTAATGAACTTATCCTCTGCGGCAGAGGTGACTCTGGGTCTTCCTTTCCTGTGGCGGTCCACATGAGAGCCAGTTTCATCAGAGCGCTTGATGGTTTTTGCAACTGCGCATCTTGAAATTTTCCGGATTGACTGACCTTCATGTCTTAAATAATGATGGACTGTCATTTCTCTTTGCTTATTTGAGCTGTTGTTGCCTTAATATGAACTTGGTATTTTACCAAATAGGGCTCTCTTCTGTATACCACCCCTACCTTGTGTGTCACAACACAACTGGCTCAAATGTATTAAGAAGGAAAGAAATTCCACAAATGTACTTTTAACAAGGCACACCTGTTAATTGAAATGCATTCCAGGTGACTACCTCATGAAGCTGGTTGAAATACAGTGCCTTAGACCGCTGCACCACTCAGGAGCCTAGAATGCCAAGAGTGTGCAAAGCTGTCATCAAGTCAAAGGGTGGCTACTTTGGGCCTCCAGAGTGGCACAGTGGTCTAAGGCACTGCATCGCAGTGCTAGCTGTGCCACTAGAGATCCTGGTTTGAGTCCAGACTCTGTCGCAGCCAGCCGCGACCGGGAGACCCATGGGGCGGCGCACAATTGGCCCAACGTCGTCTGGGTTAAGCAGGCATTGTGTCAAGAAGCTGTGTGGCTTGGCTGGGTTGTGTTTCGGAGGACGCACAGCTCAGCTCAGCGATGGGACAAGACTGTAACTACCAATTGAATACCACGAAATTGGGGAGAAAAAGGGGAAAAAAAAAAATATATATATATATATTTTTTTTTAATAATAATAAAAATTAAAACATAAAAAATATAAAATATATTTAGATTTGTTTAATACTTTTTTGATTACTACATGATTCCATATGTGTTATTTCATAGTTTTGATGTCTTCACTATTATCCTAGAATGTAGAAAATAGTAAAGATAAAGAAAAACCCTGGATGTGTCCAAACTTTTGACTGGTACTGTACATAATATCTTTCAACATTCAGATCCTCAAGTAACACATACATTATATGGAGGCATGCCTGTAATTTACAGCCTTCCCTCCCTTCTCCATTCAGTGTGGGCTGGAAGCAGTGCTTCTTGTCTGCCTCCCTCCCTGCCTGCCTGCTCACTACAGTAATTGGTTGGCCATGTCAGGGGACCTGACTAAGAAATTGACCACTAACTGAAAATTCATCTCTGCGGCAGTGATCATTCTCTATTGAGGAATATCATAAATGACACATTTAAGAACATTACCTTGAAGCAGTTCACTAAAATATGGGCCCATTTTAACAGCACACTACTCCCATCTACAGATCTGAGCCACTACTTGATAGGTGTTCATTACGCATTCATATAGGAAGGCGGTCGGGGTGGCGGAGGGAGCAGATATCATTGCTTCGATTGGAGGGATGACTAAATGACTCTTGTCAAAGAGAGGGGCAACCTGCCATTAACTATAACATCAGAACCATCCTACTGTTCCCTCATATTCCTAGCCTCCCTCCTGATACTACTGGCAATCACAGGGGGAAGGTAAGCTGAAAGGTATGAGAAAGGCCCAGGTTTACCAGGAGAGCAGAACACCCTGCAACTTGAATTAAATGACATGAGAGGCTTGGGACTGTGGTCATTATTGATACATGTACAGCAACTTTGCCTATGACACAGAAATCTATATTTCCCCCATCACACACACAAACATGCACACACGCACACAGAAAAACATCTGTCAGGAGCTATATGTCTCCGCGTCGGAGAACATCTATTTTACAGTGGGGAAGTGAGCGGCAGAAACCAAATAGATATCCTGAAATGTGAGGCCTCTGGTCTGTTTCCTCTCCCCTGAGTTAGATTATACAGACGTCTCTCTTACTCTACTCTCTCTCTCTCTCTCTCTCTCTCTCTCTCTCTCTCTCTCTCTCTCTCTCTCTCTCTCTCTCTCTCTCTCTCTCTCTCTCTCTCTCTCTCTCTCTCTCTCTCTCTCTCTCTCTCTCTCTCTCTCTCTCTCTCTCTCTCTCTCTCTCTCTCTCTCTCTCTCTCTCTCTCTCTCTCTCTCATTCTGCCACTTCCCTGCCTCTGCATGTAGTTCTCTCTGTGCTAAAGCAACTCCCACTAGAACAGCTTTACTTCAAAACATTACTTCTGTTGTGTCACTTTGACAAGGTCAGCCCTGACTCAGAGTTGGAGCGGCAGCTTTCTCCCTCCTGAAATGTACCTTCTGGTCTTTTCATTTAGTGAATATATTTTGATTAGAGGATAATTAACTCTGTTACAACCTGCTGAGATGAAACATCTAGCTACAAATCCAATGGCAGCAGCTGATGACAGTTACCAGTCTGCTTCCAAACCCAAACTCCACCATATTCACATTGTGCCACAGTTTCTCTTCCTGCCCCAGTGTGCCAAAACTATCTCCCTACTTGGACAATGTGGACACATCACCTTCTGACTCAAAACACCTCCAACAAAACACAGGACACTCAGGAAGAGGTGTCCAAAAGAGACAAGGTTTTCAGGCTTGTAGTTGTAAAGCACTGCACGGTGGCATTTGAGAAATTGAGAATATAATTGATTAATACAAAACAAAATAAAACACTGTATTTGTATTTATTATGGATCCCCATTAGCTGCTCTTCCTGGGGTCCAGCAAAATTAAGGCAGTTTAAACAATAAACTGTGTGATATATTCAGATGTGTATAGCAATTAAAGAGGAATAATACAGTGGGTCCCAGTGAGCCCCAAAATCAGTGTTTCCTTAACGCTGAGTGTGTCTGAGAGGTCCCATCTGTCAGAGAGGCACTGCAGCGTGGCGTGTAGTGCTGCTGTAACATGGTGTGTGTGTGTGTGTGTGTGTGCTCTGCTGACTGACTGACAGACAGTGTATCACTCCCTCCCTCATCGTCCCTGGCCGTCCTACCAGTCATCCATCAGGGCTCATCAGCATGGCCAACAGCAGCCCATTAGGCCCAGCACACAAGTTTGCACAAATTAATGACAATCTCTGCCTCATGATAAATGTCACACTAGTGCTGAAGTGCTGTCAGTTTCTCACGGTTCCCTCCACACGGTGCCACACTGCAGCTTCTTGGTTCCACTACAAGACCGTGGTTCCACTACAAGACTGTGGTTCCACTACAAGACTACGGTTCCACTACAACACTATGGTTCCACTACAAGACTGTGGTTCCACTACAAGACCGTTGTTCCACTACAAGACTACGGTTCCACTACAAGACTACAGTTCCACTACAACACTACGGTTCCACTACAAGACTACGTTTCCACTACACTACCGTGGTTCCACTACAAGACTATGGTTCCACTACAAGACCGTGGTTCCACTACAATACTACGGTTCCACTACAAGACTACAGTTCCACTAGAACACTACGGTTCCACTACAAGACTATGGTTCCACTACAAGACTATGGTTTCACTACGAGGCGTACCATCCCACAATGGTTCTACTATGATTCTACTACACTAAGATGTTCCTCACCAACCAGGAACCCTCTCCATGAGGAAGTGTGGGTGAATGACTAATGGTTATGTGATAAGCTACCCAATCAGCACCCCCTCTACCAATTGACAGCATAAATAAACGTAATGCATAGAACAGGTGTTAGTCTGTAGCACACACCACCACGTGGTGATATACAAGGCCACCTGAAGAGATATCTAGAGAGATGAGGTGAGACCTTATTGTCATTCAGCCTCCGTCTCCTGGCCGTCTCGTAGATGAGGGCGAGGGAGTTGGTGATCAGGAGGCCATTGAGAGAGAGAGAGAGAGAGAGAGAGAGAGGGGCCATTTTCTCAATAACTCTCTCGCTCCTGATTCGCTCCTGCCCTGGGGGCTTCACAGTAATCAGATCTGAAAAGGCTGTGAATGGAAGAGGGAGCGAGAGAGGGAGAGAGAGAGAGAGAGAGATAAAGAGAGAGAGAGCTACAAAGAGAGAGAGAGGAAGAGAGAAAAAGAGAAAAAGAGAGAGAGCGAAAGAGAGAGAGAGAGAGAGAGAGAGTGAGAGAGAGAGAGAATGAGAGAGCGAGAGAGAGTGAAAGAGAGAGGGGGATACTCAGACCCAGTACTTCTCCAACCAGCAGATCAAGGCCTGGGTAGATGAGTGCAGCCAGGCAGGAGATTCAGCATGTCACCCTGACATGGGACTTCCCAGAGAGAAAGGAAGGGGCTCACCAGAGGCCAGGAGCACCCCTGGTGGGCAGAGCGGAGTGGAGAGGAGAGGAGGAGAGTAGTAGGAGAGGAGGGGGTAGTTTCACTGGGTCAGAGGGACACCCACATTCTTCCACTACGTCAACCCATCTATACATATACCATCCCGGGTGCAGTGCTGCTCCACACATGAACCCTGCGTGATTAAGTAAGTCCTCCAGGATCCACTCACACACACACACACACACCATGGTCAGAACACGTCTCAATGTGCACTGACCCTAACTGTCACCGGACCCCTAAAATGATGAGCTCCCAAGCAAAGAATGGTATGTCTGTCTGTCTGTCTGTCTGTCTTTCTGTCTGTGCTGTCTGTCTGTGCTGTCTGTAGCAGAATGGCAGGCCTACTTGGAAGGGTATACCAAAGGGATAGCGCCAGGAGCTATTATTATAAATCTTAACATTACAGGGAGTCATGTCCAGTGGATATCTATGAATTATCTGAGATCTCGGTATTGAGAGAATGTATTAGGTTCATTTCAGAAATTACTTAATTGGGGGAACTCAGATATTAAATCCTGAAAAAAATCCTCTTGTAATACTAAGGTCAAACCTCTGGACCTGGGGCCTGTGTTTTTATTTCTGCTGCATTCCCTCGCAGACGATCGCCTGGCATTGAGTTGACTATATCCCCTATTAAAGGAAGGGTTCATCATGCAACTGTGGAATTGCCAGGCTGTCATTGTAAATAAGAATTTGTTCTTGATTGACTTGCCTGGATAAATAAAGGTTCAATAAAAATGTCAATAAAAAGCAACAGATGGCAGGAGGCTGAGATGAGAAGAATCAAAACACACAGAGACACTAAAGTGTGTGAATACAGGGCCCTGCCTGCCACAGGATTTCACTTAATAATAACAATGATAATAATGACGATGAGTGGAATTAGCAAGTCAAATACACACAGCACAGGCTGTTAGCAGATGATGCTTCAGATACAGCTTTGATCTGAAGCTCCACAAGTGGTTTCTAATAGAGGAAAGAAAAACAGGAAGAAGCTAGCTGAACTCCCCAAACCCTCTGCTCTGTTGTCTTAGAGACGCTCCTCAACCATCTCATTACAGCACAGAGAGAGAGAGCAGCACATCAACTTCTGCTATTTTCAACAAGACAAATAACCTGGAGTATTTGAAGTAGCTTTTTATTCTCCTCATTTTCTCTGAAGTTACTCATCTGATGATAACGACACATGCAATTCCCTGCTAGTCCAATTCAATCCAGCCAGTCGATGGATGGCACAAACAATGCTCCCATCCACTGCAGGGAAAACGAAATAGCAGCCCTGGCTTGGTGCTCCCTGAACGATGAAACCATTTGATGCAATATCATATAAAAATCGATAGCATTGTCTTGGTCTCATAGAACTGCGGGCAGACATTCTCTTTTCCCTGGGCTCAAGGAGCAGCTTGTCTGTGACGGAGAGAGAGAGACAGAGAGAGTGAGAGTGAGAGTGAGAGTGAGAGTGAGAGTGAGAGAGAGAGAGAGAGAGAGAGAGAGAGAGAGAGAGAGAGAGAGAGAGAGAGAGAGAGAGAGAGAGAAAGAAAGAGAGGGAGCAAAATATGAGGATGGAGAGGGGAGAGGGATCAGAACGACTACAATATCTAATCTCCAGCTCAGATAACCAGATAACCAGGCCTGTTTCGCCTCTCCTCCCGTCTCTCAGCTCTCCTTTAATCCTCTCCTTCTCTCCTTTACTCTTCTCCTTTCCTTTCCTCTCCTTTACTTTCCTGCTCTCTTCCTCCATTCTCTACTCCTCCTCTCATCTCCCCATCTCTTCTCCTCTCCTCCAATGCTTTCCCCTTTCCTCTCATATCCTCCCTCTCTCCTTATGTGATTCCTATGGGAGCTGTGTAAGGCTTTGATCAGCAGGGACTGTCACACACACAGAGCGACACAGGGCGATGAGTTAGGGCAGAGGATGGCAACAGGTGGCCCAGGGGCCAAAACCGGCCTGCGGGAGATATTTTTAGGCACCCCAAAGTTTTTAGCCTTTTTTTTCTTATTATTTATACTTTTTTGTTGTTGAATATTTTGTAAAAAAATACTAAAATCACCAGGAATTCAGCAAAAAATGTGTTTCATATAATAAATCTGTTCCCAAGTATTCCCACAAAAAGAAAATGGATATGTGATTGTGTCTAAATGTACTGAAGATATGAAATGATTGCTATTTTCAAAACAATCTATTTTAGGGCTTAGTTGTTACAGTTCATATGAGGAAATCAGTCAATTGAAATAAATGAATTAGGCCTTAATCTATGGATTTCACATGACTGGGAATACAGATATGGATCTGTTGGTCACAGATACAGTACCTTAAAAAATTGACCTCATAAAGGGCCTCAAGATCGAGTCAAGTATTTCTGTGCATTCAAATTGCTATTAATAAAAATAAATTGTGTTCGTTTTACGTAGCTTATGCCTGCCCATATCATAACCCAACCGCCACCATGGGGCACCCTGTTTGCAACATTGACATCAGCAAACCACTCGCCAACACGAAGTCGTTCACGTGGTCTGTGGTTGTGAGGCCGGTTGGACGTACTGGCAAATTCTCTAAAATGACGTTGGAGGCGGCTTATGGTAGAGAAATTAACATACAATTCTCTGGCAACAGCACTGGTGGACATTCCTGCAGTTAGCATGCCAATTGCACACTTCCTTAAAACTTGAGACATCTTTGGCATTGTGGTGTGTAACAAAACTGCACACATTTTTAGAGTGGCCTTTTAGAGTGGCCCTGCATTAGACACACCTGTGTAATGATCATGCTGTTTAATCAGTTTCTTGATATGCCCACCTTTCAGGTGGATGGTTTATTTTGGCAAAGGAGAAATGCACACTAACAGGGATGTAAACAAATTTGTGCACAACATTTTTGAGAAAAAAGCTTTTTGTGTGTATGGAATATTTCTGGGATCTTTCTATTTCAGCTCATGAAAGATGGGACAAACACTTTACATGTTACGTTTATATTTTTGTTCAGTGTAACTATGTTCCGGCCCCCCGATCATGCACACCAACAAAAATCGGCACGCGGCTGAATCTAGTTGCCTTCCCCTGAGTTAGGGAGAGCCAGTAAGGTCATACATGGGAGAGCCGGTCCCTAGTGGATCTGTTTCTACTACACCGCCCCTGTCAGTCAGCTCCTATGGTCCCGAAGGAGACCACATAGTAAAGGAACGAGTCCCAACCCATTGAGTGACAGGAAGACAGCATTCCCTCTAGCCTATCATAGGCCACAGGGCCAACCCAGTCAGTAGGCTATACACAGTGTACACCCAGGGGGACTGGAGGGGCACACACTACAGAGACTCACAACTGTCTGCTGTACATCAACATGTGACATGAAACAGATGGCTACAGTATGTCCTGTGATATTGAGCATGAGTCATCTGATTAGCTGAACTGACGGAATGACCATACACTTTCGACTGTGTGCTTTGAAGCAGAAGACAACAGCAGTGAGGAGTGATGAGTCAGATCATTACTGGGCTTCCTGGAAGGCTCTAATCCCTGGTTAATGAACTCTTCCTCTGCCAATGACTTCCCAGCAACACTCTCTGCCTGCCCTGGCTGGCTGCAGTCAAGGCCTGTGTGTGTCTGGTGTGGGTATGGGTGGGGTTGTAAGAGAAGGACAGGTTCCTCTCACCAGTCCCTCAACCTGACAGGTGGAATTCACACACACAATTTCACGGTTTCTGGGCAGTACACACCACTGAGCTCCCCATCCCAGAGACCCATCGAGTGCACACACAGACACAGGCACGTGCATGCACACACACACACACACACACACACACACACACACACACACACACACACACACACACACACACACACACACACACACACACACACACACACACACACACACACACACACACACACACACATCACACCACACAAACACATACATGCACGCGCATGTAAACACACACACACGCGTGCGCACACACACACACACACACACACAGGCGTGCGCACACCTGCCCACAAACACTCACACATACACAGGCGTGCACATACACACACACGTACACCCCACACAGACGTACACCCCACACACACCGTTGACTCTTTGCTATTAACACTCCATTAAAGAGGAAATCAAACATTAATCCTTCAACACCAACCTGGAATTGAAAAGAAGAGTGGACTCACCATTTTATTATTGATTTCATGAAAATGAATTTCACAGACTTTCTCTACGACGTCTTCGCCCTCGAAAGTTATGAAGCCAAATCCTGTGCAGAGGTAGAGAGTGAGAGAAAGGGAGAGAAGAGAGAGATACAGTGAGTTAGGGGGACTTTGCAAACTTCAGTAACTAAAAGGAAAGCCACCACAGGCCTGATTATTATCATGAGCTGCATGGAGAAACTCTGCCCGGCCGTCTTTTGGAGAGGTAGAATGGCGTCAGCGCTGAGAGGAATGACTGAACAAGGCAGACATTGTCTTCTTTAAATCAGCTATATGATGAAATCTCAGACATTATTAGAGGCACTGGAGGACCTTCTCCACAAAGAGAAGATGGAAAAACAGCACAAAGCCCATTTAATGAGATTCATGGGAGCTGGAGCCTTAGCATCTGAATTTCATTAAATGCATTTTGTGTTCCCCTTCATTGAAATTTCACTGTATAAGAAGCCCTCGTTTTTATGTTAATGCCAGACTCGGCATATCTGAATGTGTCATTGACCGTGGGATTTTGGGGGTATTTATAAGATAAAAGCTTAACCCCTTCCTCTACCAAGGAGGCAAGGCTGCGAGACAAGACAACTGCAGCCTTGGCACACCAGGGAACAGCAGTGCTCTTTTCTCTGCTGTTTTGATGGCTGACGCACAAAGCAATGTGCCTTCTTTATGACGCGGGTTCAAAGGGAAAATTATTTTCTATTGAAATGTGTTAGAAAGGAAGAGCTAGCATGAAAAAACAAACAAGAAGAAAAGAACAAGTGCGAGTTAATGGGAACCAGCTCCTATTCAGCCTGTCCTACTGTATACAGCAGACAGTCAGACAGACAGTTAGACAGACAGACAGTCAGACAGACAGTCAGTCAGTCAGACAGACAGACAGTCAGACAGACAGACAGTCAGACAGACAGACAGTTAGACAGACAGACAGACAGACAGACAGACAGTCAGACAGTCAGTCAGTCAGTCAGTCAGACAGACAGACAGACAGACAGACAGACAGACAGACAGACAGACAGACAGACAGACAGACAGACAGACAGACAGACAGACAGACAGTCAGACAGACAGTCAGACAGACAGACAGTCAAGATCACCTCAGCCTGGGTTTAAACACACATTACCATAAACAATCACCATGATAAGTCATTATCAATAAGTCATTATCATGGAGTTCAACAGATGATGATGGGCTGAAGAGACATTGTGACATGTTGAATGTGATATGGGTTTTGATTTGTCAATTGACGTTAGAATACAAGAGGTCAAAGGGCATGTAGCCTGAGTACATTGTGTTAAACTGAACCTATACCATACCCATAATAGTCAATACCATATGTGTAATCAGCCTATTCTAAACACAAACACCCAGTCCATAATACTGACAGTCAGCATCCTCCTGGGTTTAGACAGACAGGGCTTTCACATTAAATGGAGGATAAACAGGGTCGGGGCCAGGGGTTAGAGGTCAGAGGTGAGACGAGAGAAGATAAGGAGACGGCAGGGCTGATAAGACCATGGGTAAATAAACCAGCGCCTACCCCCTCTATTCCACTGTGACCTTTGAGTCATTAACACTTAACTCTGACAGCAAGACAAAGGGGAGAGTGTGTAGTACACATTAGTCACTTTCACCTGTGCTTAGAAGCGTTTCTAAAGCTCTCTTTACAATGACTGCTGCTGTTGACTGTCACCACATAGCCCAGGGGCAGGTTTAGTGTGTCATGTTACTGTAACATGATAACACATGCAATACAATGCACATTGAGCACTAGCACTAAACTGCCTCTGGAATCATTTTCTGTGCAATAGGGACAAGTTAAACAGGATTTCTAAAATCCTTGATGAGTGTTGGTGAGATTTAACTGTGCATGCAGGGCTAACCTAATATAGCAGGCATAGAAAGAAGCCCGAGAGGAGTTCCCAATTCCATAAGTTAGGTTGAAAATACTGTATCCCTGAAAACCGGATGTTAGCGCTTACTGGCTTCGAATGGGCTAATAATGCAGGGCAGGCACTGCAGTGTTCTAACTACTGTCATGAGAGAGAACTTATGCCAAGTTTTTCCTAAATGCCCTGACCTCCACTGATGACTTCCTCTATAAACTTATCAGGACATCCTGGTGCAGCTGGTGGGAAGGAAAGTTGGTCAGCCCGCCCTCTTCCCATCCCTCACTACTTATGTCTGGGGTTTCAAACTTACTGTCTTTCTCTCTCCCTCGTTTCCCTTTTTTTGCCTGCTTCCCTTGTCATTACTCATAATAACAGTAATCTGAGATAAACTATTCACTATCGTCCTGAAACTGGCAGAGGATGTTACTGAAACATCTCTAGTGCAACAGGAACTTGAAAAAACAGGAAAAGCTACATCAATGGTTGAATTAAAATACGCAGATAAATCATCAACAGCTATTAATTTGATGCATTCTATATCAGACCAACGGAATATCAATTCAAGAAGTGACGTCCTGAGATTGGCTTGCCGTGGGCTGCCTGCCTGTTTCTGTGGGAGGAGCAGTGTCGGGAGCTGAAGAATTGGAAGATGCAGCTTGTTTTCCAGCTCGCTCCACCTCCCCCTCGTCGGCGGCACAAGGACCACTTTTGACAACCAACAAATCAGCCGTCAGGAGCCATTTGTCAAGGCGGAGTGCGGGAGGAGAGAGTGGCGGATGGCTGAGCGGAGCGAGTAGAGAGACAGAAAGAGAGAGACGGGGAGAGGGGTTAACACACCTGCCCTCTCTGCAGGAGAGTGCTCCTGTCACCGCACTCTCTCCCTCTGCCACACACTGAGACAGGCAGCTCCTCCTATAACTGACGGCATATTTTCCACTGCACCATTACACACTGTGGGGTCAGGGCCTAGCCTCTGTCACCATCACCCACCAAGCACTACCAACACCGGCCCACAAGGGAAGCTGCTGGATGGGCTTCTACACCCAAGACTAAATCATAGGCTTCTGACCTAACACCAAATTTTTTTCTAATCAGTGTATTGAGTCCAGAGAGCCAGCTCCTGTTGACAGGGGCCTCATTATGGCAGATGTAGAGAGAACTCCCTGTAACCAGAGAGTCTGGCTCAGTCTTTCTAGGAGTTATTGATAACCTGAGCCCAAACTGCTCTATTAGAGAAACAACCCACTGATCCAAACACTACAGCCATCACAAAGAGCCATAACACTACCTCTGATACCAGTGAACACGGTCTCCTGTCCTGTCTGTTTGATGAATATCCTCAGGGCCAGTCCTTGTCGTTCTGCCACCCTAGGCAAGACAAAAAAATGCCACCCCAACAAAACTAGAATAGTCCCAGTAAGCAAAATGACATTAAAAAGATGTGTAAAACACGTATTTTCCAGACGTTGAAGTTAGGTTCAATTTAGGTTCTGAATAAAAGGTGAAAATGTGTATTTTTCATATGTCTAAAATACATATTATCCAGGACGTTGAAAAATACGTATTTTCCGGACGTTGAAATCAGGTTCATTTTCAGTTATGAATGAAATGAGAAAATACTTCATTTTGCAGATGTTGAAAATACGTATTTTCCCGATGTATAAATCAGGCTCATTTTTGGTTCTGAATAAAAGTAAAAAATATGTAAGTTATAGACATCGATGTTTGGGCAAAATCAAGGCTGGTCCAGACTGGACAAAATCTGAACCAAACATAGACGTTTATGAATCGACCAGGCCAAAAAACAATGTCAGTGTATGTGGAAATCAAGCCAGGTCCGGATTCAAGGCCGGTCCGTGCTTACTGAGGTGTTACCTACAGTGTTACCTGAAATTACATTTTATGAATGCCCATCTAAAATCCAAGACGTCTGGTTCGGACAGGAACAAAAAAAGTCCAAAAGACGTCGTCTCGTGCTTACTGGGGTGTAGCCTACCATGTTGACTGCAAAGGAATTCTATAAATGCCCATCCATGTGGTAGGCCCACCATTTGTAAAACAGGCTGTTGCATTGGCTTTATTAGTCCTGATTTCTGTGACTAATCAATTTGGCTCTGAATATCAGCTACCCAACTTTATCAGGAGTTATCGTGAGCCTCTTTGCAATGTGTTCACACAGCTGGAAACGCAGAAGTATTTTCTTTTTTGCTATGATCAGCTTGTCAAAAATGTACAGATAGAAACTTGAAACCATTGATCATGACATTGGGGTGAAACTCCTGGACAATTCCATTCCATATTGTCCATTTTACTTTGACCTGTCCTGTTGTTAGGATATGTTGTTTGTCAACATGACAGATAATTTTTTATTTGATTGGGTACAATTTAGGTTAGGCTATTTGATCGGAGAAACCTGCATGATGTAAAAAGTGTCCGTCTCATTACATTGTCATACATTTTATCTCCAGCCTGTGGGCTACAGAAAAGGCCACACACTCTGTCTACCATATCCTATATCTGCTACATGATTTATGTTAGACTCTTTTTTTTGATGGAATGTTGGTGGAGCGCTGCAGAGATGCATCTCTCAAACAGCACCCTGGAGAGGCGCGCTGGGAATGGACTAGCAACATATTTTGTGCCCCTGCCTTTGACAAAGTGGGCACTGTTTATCACAGGGTGGCATCAGCGCTCACCTAAAAAGCCCATTAGCCACTGGTTGAGAGAAATTGTCATTGGTTTTGGGCAAAATTACGTGAGGTTTTATGTGTTGTTGGAGGTGCGTCTTGGTCAGTTTAGCTCAGAAAATGTCGCCCTCGTCAATCTGCCGCCATAGGCGGCCGCCTAATCCTGCCTAATGAGTGGGCCGGCCGTGAGTATCGTCTCCTGCTGGATGGGTTGTATTGTCTTCCAGGATGACAGAAACACAGAACAATGTCACACCTCTCTCCAGCCCGGGCCCTCCCACAGGGGCTGTCTGACCTTCTACCCCTGTACTGGTCTTCCACCCCACACTCCTCTACCCTGTTCATTACAGACCCAACAGGTACAGCACAACCCCCATCCCCCCTCCACTCGTCCTCCCTCTCATCCCTCCTTCCCCAGGGTGTCAGATAGAGGTGTGTGATTCCTGTCTGGTGACCCCTGGTGGGTGTTCTGCTCCCAAACATGGCAGGAGACCAGGACAACAGCTCCATGAGATGAATAAAGAGGACCAGGAATCAATAGGGACAGGGAGAGGTGTCAACATCTTCGCTGGGACAAAACTTTCCTTAAGCTTCAACAATGGCCACTTATGACAACACGTGGATGTCCAATGTGAGTGCTGGTAATAGGTGTTACTGGCTGGCTGCTGCAGAGGCGAGGCGTCTTGGCTGACTAGGCTGCATCTCACACTTATTAGAGAGGGGCAGGCCTGGCCCCGTCCCCCGTCTCCACTGAGCTACACCGAGCCCACGTTCACAGCCTCTTACCAGCAGCACACAGATCCCTGCACACACACTCTCCCTGCCTCCATAATGCCATCTCCCCGCAGAGAGAGAGAGAGAGGCTACGCAAATAACATTAAAATGCTAAATCGATGAAACGTCAAGTGACCTTTGCTTAAAAAGTTGATTCTGCCGGAGCCACATTAATGTATTTAAAGTAGAACAAGATCAAATCAGATAGCATTCTGGAGAGTTTTCTCTCTTAATTTTCTGGCAGACACTAAAGGGACTTGCAAATAAATGCTGAAAACTTTACTTTCAGTTGACTTAACTGTCACCACTGTTTAAAATCCAACAGCAGTCTTTACATTTTTACTCAACTCACCCTTTTTAGCACCTGGGAATTACAAATCAGGCTAAATCGTTTCTCTCTGCTATGTTTCCACTGAGTGTGTGACGCCATTTACATACATAAATAGCTTATTTGGGTACGACTGTGGAAGAATGTGGACTTCAGCACATGGAAGTGCTATCCTCGGTTAAGGTGTAGGACTTGTTTTAATATTTTCTTAAGGTTGTATTCTGAGGAAAAATCACATACAGTATGCATACCCACAACCCCCTGGGCACAGCAGAGCAGACAGATTCTAGTGACGTGCCTGTGTCAGTCATCCTTACATGAAAATGAAAGCTCTGAGAGCAGTGAGAGCATAGATATGTTCATCCATCCATTACAGCATTAGATGCTCAGCAGACAGTGAGATATCATTCTCATCCAGGACCAACAATGGTATAGGGTGTCAGTGTCAGCCTGTCAGGCCCTACAGTAGGATCTGTATAAGGAACTTGCTGGTGGATGGAGAGCATATTTAACCTGTGCCTAGAGCAGAGAGTTAGAGTATTATAGGGTGACATCATCTCAGAGACACTTCCTAATGTGCAGTCCATGATGAGCTCATCGGCATTTGTGACTGAAAACACTGGGTTACCATGGTGTGTGTGTGTGTGTCTGTGTGTGTGTGTGTGTGTGTGTGTGTGTGTGTGTGTGTGTGTGTGTGTGTGTGTGTGTGTGTGTGTGTGTGTGTGTGTGTGTGTGTGTGTGTGTGTGTGTGTGTGTGTGTGTGTGTGTGTGTGTGTGTGTCTGGGATGAAGGAGGGGACAGGGAATACATAAGCCAATCTTTCAGGATCAATATATGGATCTTCAGGGAATCAATGGAAATGTTCTGCTTTATTTACCCAAGTCCTCCATCACAAAACAGCAGAATAGATACCTGGTGAGCTCTTGGGAGTGGGAGAACCGTGTAAAATAAAAGAGATTGGACAGTAGAATCGATACTGGGGAGCAGACCTCCCACAACTCTCTAATGACTAGGGCCAAATATGTTTCACCAGGTGAAAAGAAGTGAAAACATGGAGAAGAATGTTACTGTAGACGTATCGTCTTGACAATACTAAACCTGTGATCATACTGTACAGTACTCCAATTATCGCCATGACTTTCTGGGTCAATATACAGCATGGAGAGGAGGGAGAGGGACCAAGGGAGAAACAGATATGCTGTGGCTGAGGTTCAGTCTCTGTGTGAGTTTAAATGAGAGGGAGGAAGAAAGAGAGGAATGAAAAAGATACTGACACAAATACACACAGAGATGGTGTGAGTGAGTGAGTGAGTGAGTGAGTGAGTGAGTGAGTGAGTGAGTGAGTGACTGAGTGAGTGTGTGTGGGTGGTCTGAGTGTGTGGAGAGATCTGGAAGCAGCAGGAGGATCTGAGCTGCAGCCAGAGGTTATGTCCATCTCTCGCTCCCATCACACACACTGGGCCACACTGAGTAGCAGAGCAGCCATGTTTACACATACGAAGCACAGACCCCGTCTCTCTCTATAAAGAGGAATGGCTCACTCCGCAGCACACGCAGGGGTAAGTGCCACATATGATTTATGGCAACATTAGACGGTAAAAATAAGAGGAGTAAGGAAATCCTCAGCACTACAAACACAACACTAAACAACTTGTGCAGCAAAACAAATCACTCCCTCCAAATCGCTAAAGATCTGCGCTCCACTTTCCCCATGCACTCACCAAAATAGAATGTGTAATGGGTGTAGGGTAGCTAGGCTGCAGGCCTCACAACTCTTAAAACACACCGTGTCAAAGACCAGGGAGGAGAGGAAGTGGAACAACCAAGAGGAGGTTGACCTAGGATCCCCTGGCGATACACAGGGAGTCTGAGTCCCACACATGCACACGCACACACACCCCGTATGGCTGCTACAGCGACAGGTTCCCCCTGCCCCTTACATCCCTCCCCTTTCATGATTGGCTGCTCTGACCTCATTATGCATGACCAGCCCTTCACCTGTTCAATCAGACCTGGGAGCAGGGCCCACACCTCCGGTGGCAGCCGGTGTGCCTTGGCCCTGTAATAAAGCAAGGGGCTTCCCAGAGTCCACAGCTCCACTGTTACAGGCCTTTGATCAGCACATCGCTATGCTGTAACTGAGGATCCTGAAACCAGCACTCAGGTAATCCTCTGATTTACACACTCATTACCATTAACAGACTCGGAGCAGAGACAAGCACACACGCTCCAACACCGGAACACTCCAAAACATGAGAACATGAGGAAGCAGTGTATCTTGTTCCAGTCACAAACTACAGCGACAGAAAGAGAACAAATGATGGGAAGGTTTACTCAGTCTTCCCTAAAATGCTGACATAAACCAGCTCACACACAGGGGTCCTACAGTATGAGAAGTAGGATGTGTGGGGGAGACCAATTACATAACACGGCGCTACAGTACGTTATCTATATGAATAAGCATGGTGACAGAGCCACAAGCTGCTGCCGGGGGAAATAGGGTGGCCGTGGCATCAGCACTCTTACTCAGCCCCATCGCGAGGAGGGTTTCATTAATAAAAACAAGAGCTCAAACAATGATTAGCCCAGAATAAGTCCCCGTTTTCCTCCTAAAGAGGCTGGTGGAGAGGTCTCACTTTAGGGACTGGCCTGGGAGGTTGTGGACCAGCAGAGTCCATTAACATTACTTGTAGTCAGCCCTATTGACTCCGCATACAAAGATAATGCTCTCTTGCCTTTTGCCTAGGTAATTAAAGTCAAAGAAAAGAGGAGGGTGAAAAAGCTCTCAACAATATATTTTGCTCCTGCGACATTCCTCTGAATCATTCCCATTAGAGGGAAGAGCTGTAAATCATTTCCCCTGGCTAATCAGTGTAGTGATAAATGCATTGAGAACAGGTTTAGTCATCTACCCCCGCCCCACCCCACCCTCTCTCTAACAACACCCCAGAGCTATATGTAATAAAGGCTTACCTATGATGGTCTTATTGCTGGGCTTTGTGAGCTCTAAGAATACCTCACTATCCCATAAAAATAAATATTTTTAATTGAGTTCAATCGTAAAGCATGCAGGGAGATGCAGCAGAATACACCACATTAGCTGTCCTGCTCTCCTTGTGGCTTTGAATGTAGGCTATGCTTGGTGGCATATTCGTTTTTTAATTAAATAACACATTCACTGATAAAATGTCAATCCAGAAGGAAGCTTTAACAGGATAAATGTCTTATTTATTTCTCTGATTACAATCTTTTCAATGTCCTTGTGCTTGAGCCTGAGCTTAAAATATATATGCCTGCGTGAGTGTGTGGTCCACTGTGTCTGTGCCATCCCACTAATGCTACTGAAGGAGAGTGAAGAGGCAGGCAGGGCTATAGAGACGTGAGATGGAGGGTTGCATAGCTTAGATTATAAACTGGGTGGTTCTAACCCTGAATGCTGATTGGCTGAAAACCGTGTTATATCAGACCGTATACCACTGGTATGACAAAACATCTATTTTCACTGCTCTAATTACGTTGGTAACCTGTTTATAATAGCAATAAGGCACCTCGGGGGTTTGTGGTATATGGCCAATATACCACGGCTAAGGGCTGTGTCCTAGCACTCTGCGTTGCGTCGTGCATAAGAACAGATTTTAGCCGTGGTATATTGCACATATACCACACCCCCTTGGGCCTTATTGCTTAATTAGAGGAGACAGAGGAGGATAAGTGATAGATGCCGAAAGTAGGGACCAGCCACAAATACACCAGCTGTTGTTGCAAACACATTTCTACGTGGGTATGTCCATGAGTGTATGTGTGTGTGTTTGCATTCAGTGCATCTATGTATGTACAGTATGTTTGGTGCATGTGTGCGACTGTGCATGTCTCAATTGGTGCTCCTGTTTGTCCACACATGTCAACGCGGATTTATTCACCCACCCACCACCTAAGAAACATGCACAGACACACACAGAACTGTAAGTGAAATGCAGCGACACACACGCAGATATAAACAAACATCAATCCTATAGCAAAAGAGACAATATGAATAACAAGTCTGTTTTCAGCCAGGCAGATCCCATACGTATTGTGTGTGCTCAACATGTGAATGTCTTAATATCTGTGACTCAGAGATGTGGATGTCTTGAGTTTAGATTCTGGGTAGGGATCTATAAGCCTATTCATAGGTCTGGCTCTGTCTAAATATTCTATACATATCTGGGACTGTGCACATTCTATAAATGAACCAATGTTTGTACTGTATGTGTGATGTGTATGCGTATTATATCTTAGCACATGTTTCATGTATGTGATGACGTGTGTGATGAGTTAATGTATCTCAGTGTCAGTTTGACTTGAGGTTACGTGGTGAGTGTATCTCAGTGTCAGTTTGACTTGAGGTTACGTGGTGAGTGTATCTCAGTGTCAGTTTGACTTGAGGTTACGTGGCGAGTGTATCTCAGTGTCAGTTTGACTTGAGGTTACGTGGTGAGTGTATCTCAGTGTCAGTTTGACTTGAGGTTACGTGGTGAGTGTATCTCAGTGTCAGTTTGACTTGAGGTTACGTGGTGAGTGTATCTCAGTGTCAGTTTGACTTGAGGTTACGTGGTGAGTGTATCTCAGTGTCAGTTTGACTTGAGGTTACGTGGTGAGTGTATCTCAGTGTCAGTTTGACTTGAGGTTACGTGATGAGTGTATCTCAGTGTCAGTTTGACTTGAGGTTACGTGGTGAGTGTATCTCAGTGTCAGTTTGACTTGAGGTTACGTGGTGAGTGTATCTCAGTGTCAGTTTGACTTGAGGTTACGTGGTGAGTGTATCTCAGTGTCAGTTTGACTTGAGGTTACGTGGTGAGTGTATCTCAGTGTCAGTTTGACTTGAGGTTACGTGGTGAGTGTATCTCAGTGTCATTTTGACTTGAGGTTACGTAGTGAGTGTATTTGCATGCCAGCATGTATTATTTAGTCCTAGCTGTGTGTACATCCTTGTTCACATGTGAATAAGATACAGCGTGTGTGTCTGGATAGATGTGTGTGTGTGTGTGTGTGTGTTTCCTGTGGGTGTGTCTGTGTTCTGCAGGAGCGGCTGGGCTCTGGCTCCACTCTACTGTAGCTATGCTGAGGGAACTATCGTGTCTGTCTCTATGTAGGTCAGCTAGCAGCGATGGGCCATCCATTTTAGTGTCCTACTTAGAAAGACATACAGTGCGGTGCAAAAGAGAGACAGGGACTTTTTTTCTCCATTTAAGCCACCCTCCATCCCTCTCTCTGCTCCCCTCCTCCCTCCCTCCCTTCCTGCTGCCCACTGTTCTCAGCCGATGCACACTTTCATTCTCCCAGCTCAGCGGAGCAGCACACCTCTAACTGTATGTGCTGAATGCACAGGGCTACATGGACAGTCTGTTAAGGCAGGACTGAGACAAACAGAGCTACATGGACAGTCTGTTAAGGCAGGACTGAGACAAACAGAGCTACATGGACAGTCTGTCAAGGCAGGACTGAGACAAACAGAGCTACATGGACAGTCTGTTAAGGCAGGACTGAGACAAACAGAGCTACATGGACAGTCTGTTAAGGCAGGACTGAGACAAACAGAGCTACATGGACAGTCTGTTAAGGCAGGACTGAGACAAACAGAGCTACATGGAGAGTCTGTCAAGGCAGGACTGAGACAAACAGAGCTACATGGACAGTCTGTCAAGGCAGGACTGAGACAAACAGAGCTACATGGACAGTCTGTCAAGGCAGGACTGAGACAAACAGAGCTACATGGACAGTCTGTCAAGGCAGGACTGAGACAAACAGAGCTACATGGACAGTCTGTCAAGGCAGGACTGAGACAAACAGAGCTACATGGACAGTCTGTTAAGGCAGGACTGAGACAAACAGAGCTACATGGACAGTCTGTTAAGGCAGGACTGAGACAAACAGAGCTACATGGACAGTCTGTCAAGGCAGGGCTGAGACAAACAGGGCTACATGGACTGTCTGTCAAGGCAGGACTGAGACAAACAGAGCTACATGGACAGTATGTTAAGGCAGGACTGAGACAAACAGGGCTACATGGACAGTCTGTTAAGGCAGGACTGAGACAAACAGAGCTACATGGACAGTCTGTTAAGGCAGGACTGAGACAAACAGAGCTACATGGACAGTCTGTCAAGGCAGGACTGAGACAAACAGAGCTACATGGACAGTCTGTTAAGGCAGGACTGAGACAAACAGAGCTACATGGACAGTCTGTCAAGGCAGGACTGAGACAAACAGGGCTACATGGACAGTCTGTCAAGGCAGGACTGAGACAAACAGAGCTACATGGACAGTCTGTCAAGGCAGGACTGAGACAAACAGAGCTACATGGACAGTCTGTCAAGGCAGGACTGAGACAAACAGGGCTACATGGACAGTCTGTTAAGGCAGGACTGAGACAAACAGAGCTACATGGACAGTCTGTTAAGGCAGGACTGAGACAAACAGAGCTACATGGACAGTCTGTTAAGGCAGGACTGAGACAAACAGAGCTACATGGACAGTCTGTTAAGGCAGGACTGAGACAAACAGAGCTACATGGACAGTCTGTTAAGGCAGGACTGAGACAAACAGGGCTACATGGTCAGTCTGTTAAGGCAGGACTGAGACAAACAGAGCTACATGGACAGTCTGTCAAGGCAGGACTGAGACAAACAGAGCTACATGGACAGTCTGTTAAGGCAGGACTGAGACAAACAGAGCTACATGGACAGTCTGTTAAGGCAGGACTGAGACAAACAGAGCTACATGGACAGTCTGTTAAGGCAGGACTGAGACAAACAGGGCTACATGGACAGTCTGTCAAGGCAGGACTGAGACAAACAGAGCTACATGGACAGTCTGTTAAGGCAGGACTGAGACAAACAGAGCTAGATGGACAGTCTGTTAAGGCAGGACTGAGACAAACAGAGCTACATGGACAGTCTGTCAAGGCAGGACTGAGACAAACAGTGCTACATCGTCAGTCTGTTAAGGCAGGACTGAGACAAACAGAGCTACATGGACAGTCTGTTAATGCAGGACTGAGACAAACAGAGCTACATGAACAGTCTGTTAAGGCAGGACTGAGACAAACAGAGCTACATGAACAGTCTGTTAAGGCAGGACTGAGACAAACAGAGCTACATGAACAGTCTGTTAAGGCAGGACTGAGACAAACTGGGCTACATGGACAGTCTGTTAAGGCAGGACTGAGACAAACAGAGCTACATGGACAGTCTGTTAATGCAGGACTGAGACAAACAGAGCTACATGGACAGTCTGTCAAGGCAGGACTGAGACAAACAGAGCTACATGGACAGTCTGTTAAGGCAGGACTGAGACAAACAGGGCTACATGGACAGTCTGTTAATGCAGGACTGAGACAAACAGAGCTACATGGACAGTCTGTCAAGGCAGGACTGAGACAAACAGAGCTACATGGACAGTCTGTTAAGGCAGGACTGAGACAAACAGAGCTACATGGACAGTCTGTTAAGGCAGGACTGAGACAAACAGAGCTACATGGACAGTCTGTTAAGGCAGGACTGAGACAAACAGGGCTACATGGACAGTCTGTTAAGGCAGGACTGAGACAAGCAGGGCTAAAGCTATGTGCTCATTACCTGACCTCAGCTCAGCAGCCAGCTGGCTCTGTGGTTTCACACAAAACCTAAACCATTCACGTAATCAAACATGCTAGGGCAGGGGAAGGCAACTACATTCAGCCACGGGACGATTTTTGTCAGAGCGGATGGTCGGGGGGCCGGAACATAATGATAATAATTTGTACACTGCAAATTGAACACAATGAAGGCCAAGAAGAGATTGTATTTGAAAATAACAATAATTTCATACCTTGATTACATTGAGACATGATCACGTCTCTTTTTTCCCCCCGTTGGAATACTTGCGAACAGATTTCCTAAATTAAACTAATTTTTTGATTAATTCCTGATGAGTTTACAGTCATATTGTTAACCTAAAAACTATTTTTTCTTCTGAAAACTGGGGGGCAAGTAAAATCACTTGCGGGAGGTTTTTGTCCTGCGGGCCACCTGTTGCTGACTCCTGTACTAGGGCAATACAGGCTGGCTATGCATGTAAAATCAGCAATGCTGCAGAACAAGTAGCTTCATTACATGGACATGACTCTTGCTGTTATGAAATGTGTGGGTCTAAACTACTGATATTTAAAGTTCTCCATTGAACAATGACAGGGTGTTTTTTTAAGCGGAGCCCTTGAGAAGAACAATGGGCCAAATTCAGTAGATCTAGATCTCTATCACGTACATTAACATCCAATGAGGAAGGAGCCGGGAACCTTTCCAAAAACCCATTGAGACATGGTGATGAATTTCTTTTCATCAGGAGATCCAATGTGGAATTGGAAATCCATTGAAACAGATATGCACCTTTGGTGCGTTTCCACTGATTGATATAGATATCAGTTTCATTAAACGTAATTAGCTTTTTTTATTTTTTATTTTATGATGAAACTAAGAATCTGAATAGGAGATAATCAGTAATAAGTGAACGGTTCATAGGATATAATGGAAGAGACAGACGGGAAGATGATTGACTGTGGATTAGTACATATTAAATTGTTTTTGGATGTGAAGTGAAGGAATAGCAGGCGCTAGCTGCCAGATCGCGGGTATACGGCGACACTTTCTGCTGGAGCCTCCAACAGAGCGCTGTCTCGCAGACTAATTGCATTAGAATTTCAATAGTTATTTTTAAACATAAAAGACCACTATAGATTAAGCAAGCAGCAAGTGTTTAAAGAATTGAATTACGCGAGAGCAGGCCATAAAGTAGCATTGATTCAACTTAACTAGGCTTTTCTCAGCCACTGTGGCCAGAACGTTATTTATGTACAGGCATGGGGTATGTTTAAAGGCAAGACACTGGATCAATTCATCCGTAATGAAGAACATTGACGATGCCACTTTGCAGAGGCCCGTCATGGTTTAGAGGAGATTGCTTTTAATGAGCGTGCCAAACGCTTGGAAGCACTACTGCTTTCCTTTATTTACTTGAGAGACACGGCTGCTGCCGCTGCTGGTGAATTTGGCTAAGAATCTTAAGACAGAGCGAAACCTAATGCCACTAAGCAGGAGATACAGGCCCAACCCACACAGAGCCACACAGAGCGGAGCACCCTCAGGGGCCACACACAATCACAATAATATCTGGCCCCCGGCCAGTGGAGAGAGAAAATGAGAAGACTGATATCTGATATGTCCATCAACATACCTCCAACCTAGGTGAAGGTGGGAGGATGGAAAGTATACCGAACAATATGTACTAACTGTGTACAGTGTGGTTGATGTTAGGTCAATGTAGGCAGGATGGGGTGATGTCTCTACTGACTCCACTTTCACTACCTTCTTTCATCACCTGCCCCTTGTACTGTAGGCCTTCTGATTGATTACACACACACACACACACACACACACACACACACACACACACACACACACACACACACACACACACACACACACACACACACACACACACACACACACACACACACACACACACACACACACACACACACACACACACACACACACACACAGGGCTAGTTAGCAGTAGAATCCTGTATGAGTGTGTGGCACCACAAAGGCTAGCAGCGTAGGGTCATTTGCATGTGTAACACTATGTTCACAGCTTCCTGGGTTTATTTCATTTCTTAAGTGCAGCATAATTGGTTGTATAATCAAACTTGAAAATGTACATAGCGCAGCCATTCCAGCACTTCAGATGTCCTTTAATCACTGCTTTTGGGCTGGAGCCAAGAGGAATTAGCAGGAACGAGAAAGCTCTGTGGAGAACCGTGTCTGCCGTTTATTTACTCCTTTGTTCATCTTATTCATTTCACGGATGTGTCTCTCTCTTTTTTCCTCTCTTCTCTTCCGTCGGCTCCTCACAGGAGCGTCTCAAAGAGGATAAAGGCAGAGAACGCTGCTAGACACGGCGCGGTCAACATCGCACGCTACCTCGCTAATAAACACACCGACGTTCAGCAGAACTCAACAACTAATCCACCATCAGATGTCTGAGAACACTGTTGTTGGTTGTTGACTATGCAGGGAGGTGGTGTGTATTGGGGCATTCGGGAGGTCAACTTGACATGTGTGACCTTTGACTGTTGAGGATAAAGTTCATGCTTACAGTAGACTGGAGATGGACCATGTTCCTTACATTTAGCTCTACTCTCTGGAGCAGATGTGGTTGTCCACTTCAGCCTGAGACGACTATTATAGTTGCTATAGACTCTAGAGTTCTTGTAGCTCAGGATGGTTACAGGATGATTCTGATGACCCAGCAGGGTCTCCCTGTCCTCACCTTTCTTCTTCTCTCCTCTATTCTCCTCCCCTTTACTCTCCTCTCACTCACTCCCATCTGGAGATTTACACACAGGCGTATGTTTAACCGTTCACTCTTGCTGTGCCGGCCGAGCCTTGTTCTCCGAAAAACTCCTCAGCTTCTCTCTTTAGTGTTTTTCCCCTCTCTGAAATGTATTTTAATTCACTCGCTTTGCAGAGGAGAGCTCATTTCAATCTCAAAGCCGACATCTGTGGAAGCGGAGCGGACTCTAAACGAGTGGAGTTAATCCTGTACCACAGGGGTACAGCACAACAGAAGAGAGGAAGGAAGGAGGGAGAGAGACAGAGTGAGAAAGAGTGAGGGAAAGAAGGAGTGGTAGAAGAACAGACCGAGAGGATGAAGAGAGGAGAGAGAGCGGCCGACAAAGAGCACTGAAAGTGGCACTCTAATATGTAACCATATACCTCTTCTCCTCACATCACATCACACCATCCGCAGGAGCAGAGCCCCCTGAGCCAGTCTCCAGTCTTTCTATGGGAGGGAGAGGATGGAGTAGCCACAGTAAGTGGCTAGGACATGTTTATCTAATGGAGGAAAGCAGCTGTCCTCTCGTCCTGATGTATTGGACGGGGGCTTTAAAGAGAGAGGTGGTGTGAGAGGACGGACGGGTGGGGCGGATGGCTCACTGTCCTGCCTGGTCTTCTCGACCGCCCTGTAACCTCTCTAATTGGACTGTGAGAGGAGGGCTGATCAATCCACCTCAGCAGCAGGCAGGCAGGTGGCAGGGAGTGTGGCGGCCCGGCTGGGGGCTCCAATAACAGGGAGGTGCTCTTTAAAGGCCGCCCCATCAGGGGTCACACAGGCCCACTTCCCACTTAATTCATCTCAAAGGTTATTTAAAGTGACTGGCCTATAAGAGCTTTCATCCACAGCACACGCCTACAAAATAAACGTCCACCAAAACAGCATCCGGTATCCATTGAGCTGTCCTTTTTCAAAATGGACAATGAGGTAGAGGCCAGTAGAGTGGGGCTAAACAGGGGTTTGTTCACCAAGGCACAGCACAGAGGCTAATGATGTCTCCTAAGGAGGGCTTGCTATTAGTGCACTCCAGGGGAGTGTCTTGGGGGAGGTCAGAGCTTACACTTCAGTCTTACACTATCTCCTGTATTAATGAGATGATATGGAGGGCCCGTCTTTGTGCACTTTTAAAAAGAATACTTTTAAATTCTCCATCCATCTGAGACCATGGACCATGAGATCTCGTTAGGGATAGATTGGGGAAGGAAAGGCAATAGAGTGAGGGAAGGAGGAGATATGTAGAGGAGTAATATCATTACGAGAGAGGGACAGGAAGTAGAGAGAGGGACAGGAAGTAGGGAGAGGGAGAGAGGAAGCTAGAGGTGGAAATCACTGGACTCTTTATCTGTGCTTTCCTTTGTACTTTTTCCTCCTGCACGTCTCTGCAGACATTCTGCTTTAAATGTCAGCTCTGCAAGCTGTTCAAATGAGAACGTGTATGTCTCCCTGTCCGTCTCCAAAGCCATGCCACTCAGCCCTCCTGCATCACATGACTAGGGTGGAAAAGTGGCACATAAAGACCACATAGACCTCCTGGCCAAGAACAGAACAATCTACAAAAAGAAAATGACTCAAAAAGTGGAAGAAACTACTCATCCTGCCTACCAACAGTGTATGTTGTGATCAATGTTGCCTTATTAGACTTTGACATTACTGATACTATCTTGTTCATAGAATATGCTAATATGATGGGTGCATTAGAGAGATGGGTGCACTCATAGTGGATTAGAGAACTCTATACCACTGTGATATGAGTACTGCCCTAATGTCTGTAATGTACCCCCCTCTCTCTATCTCTCTATTTATCTCTCTCTCTCTAAATGGCATGTTGTTTTTGCCGTATCACTGACTCCAGAGAGAGAGAGAGAAACTCCAGGGCTGAGAGGGGTGCAGCAAGAGCCCTTAGGTGATCCTCTCATTCACAAGCATGAGAAGCAGGTTGAGGTATTGAGGGGGGGGACTCCTGATCTCTCCAAAACAAACGTCTTACACCCAGGCTGATTACCTTGTATAGTTTACCTTGCATTACCTTGTAGCTTGTAATCCTCAAAATTAAGGTAACTGTAATGAAGGTGGTGCTGCAGAGAGCCCCGGGCTGACACAGAGCTTCAAGACTTATCAGGGAGTACAGTGTTTTAACGGAGTCCTAGTAACCACCCTGGAGATGATAAACACTGTCTACAGGGCCACAAGAGATGACCATTGCTACTAGAGGTTGACCGATTATGATTTTTCAACGGCGATACCGATTATTGGAGGACCAAAAAAGCCGATACCGATTAATCGGCCGATAATTAAAACAATACTGAATGAACACTTTTATTTTAACTTAATATAATAAATAAATAATGTTCAATTTCGTTTAAATAATGCAAAAACACAGTGTTGGAGAAGAAAGTAAAAGTGCAATATGTGCCATGTAAAAAAGCTAACGTTTAAGTTCCTTGCTCAGAACATGAGAACAGATGAAAGCTGGTGGTTCCTTTTGACATGAGTCTTCAATAGAAGTTTTAGGTTGTAGTTATTATAGTAATTATAGGACTATTTCTCTCTATACCATTTGTATTTTATATACCTTTGACTATTGGATGTTCTTATAGGCACTATAGTATTGCCAGCCTAATCTCGGGAGTTGATAGGCTTGAAGTCATAAACAGCGCTGTGCTTCAAGCATTGCGAAGAGCTGCTGGCAAACACAGGAAAGTGCTGTTTGAATGAATGCTTACGAGCCTGCTGCTGCCTACCACCGCTCAGTCAGACTGCTCTATCAAATATCAAATCATAGACTTAATTAGAATATAATAAACACACAGAAATACATTAATATGGTCAAATCCGGAAACTATAATTTCAAAAACAAAAGGTTTATTCTTTCAGTGAAATAAAGAACCGTCCCGAATTGTATCGAACGGGTGGCAACCCTAAGTCAAAATATTGCTGTTACAGTGGCCTCCCGGTTGGCGTAGTGTTCTAGGGCACTGCATCGCAGCGCTAGCTGTGCCACCAGAGACTCTGGGTTCGCGCCCAGGCTCTGTCGCAGCCGGCCGCGACCGGGAGGTCCGTGGGGCAATGCACAATTGGCCTAGCGTCGCCCGGGTTAGGGAGGGTTTGGCCGGTAGGGATATCCTTGTCTCATCGCGCACCAGCGACTCCTGTGGCGGGCCGGGCGCAGTGTGCGCTAACCAAGGTTGCCAGGTGCACGGTGTTTCCTCCGACACATTGGTGCGGCTGGCTTCCGGGTTGGATGCGCGCTGTGTTAAGAAGCAGTGCGGCTTGGTTGGGTTGTGTTTCAGAGGACGCATGGCTTTCGACCTTCGTCTCTCCCGAGCCCGTACGGGAGTCGTAGCGATGAGACAAGATAGTAATTACTAATAATTGGATACCACAAAATTGGGGAGAAAAAGGGGGTAAAATAAAAAAAAATATTGCTGTTACATTGCACAACCTTCAGTGTTATGTAAAATTCTGGCAAATGAATTACAGTCTTTACAGAGTTCGCAATGAGCCAGCCAAACTGCTGCATATACCCTGACTCTGCTTGCACTGAACGCAAGAGAACCTAGAAACCGTGAATTGATGGCAGCATTCACGCAAAACTGAAAGCGGGAACCACTGCTTTTAATCAGGGCAAGGCGACCGGAAACATGACCGAATACAAACAGCGTAGCTATTCCCTCCGCAAAGCAATCAAACAAGCTAAGCATCAGTATAGAGACAAAGTAGAGTCGCAATTCAACGGCTCAGACACGTGAGGTATGTGGCAGGGTCTACAGTCAATCACGGACTACAAAATTAAAACCAGCCCCGTCGCGGACCACGATGTCTTGCTCCCAGACAAACTAAACAACTTCTTTGCTCGCTTTGAGGAAAATACATTGCCACCGACACGGCCCGCTACCAAAACCTGCGGGCTCTCCTTCACTGCAGCCAACGTGAGTAAAACATTTAAACGTGTTAACCTCTCTTGGGTAGGGGGCAGTATTTTCATGTCCGGATGAAAAACGTGCCAAAGTAAACTGCCTGTTACTCAGGCACAGAAGCTAGGATATGCATATAATTTGTAGATTTGGATAGAAAACACTCTAAAGTTTCTAAAACTGTTAAAATTATGTCTGTGAGTATAACAGAACTGATATAGCAGGCGAAACCCAGAGGACAAACCATCCCCCCCCAAAGGAAATTCAGCCTACCACTGTTTTCAATGGCTGTCACTTTCATTATAAGGCTAAATCCTCCAAGATTGCAGTTCCATGGGCTTCCACTAGATGTCAACAGTCTTTAGAAAGAGTTTCAAACTGTTTTTTGGAAAAAATTTGCCAGAAATTGTAGTTTTTCTGGGTGGTTCCCAATTTGGCTGTAGTGTTTCCAAGCATGTGGAAGAGAATGCGTTCTTTGGTATTTAATCTCCGGTAAAGACAATAACGATTCTCTGTCTTAAATTTTATCGTTTATTTACGTATTAGGGTACCTAAGGTTTGATTATAAACGTTGTTTGACTTGTTTGGAAAAGTTTATTAGTAACGTTTGGGATTCATTTTGTATGAATTTTGATGGAGGGAAACTGGGTGGATTATTGACTGAAACGCGCCAGCTAAACTGAGTTTTTATGGATATAAAGAAGGACATTATCGAACAAAAGGACCATTTGTGATGTATCTGGGACCTTTTGGAGTGCCAACAGAAGAAGATCATCAAAGGTAAGGCATTTATTGTATCGCAATTTCTGACTTTCGTGGCGCACCTGCCTGGTTGAATATGGTTTTCTGGCTTTTGTATGCGGGGCGCTGTCTTCAGAAAATCGCATGGTGTGCTTTCGCCGTAAAGCCTTTTTGAAATCTGACACTGCGGCTGGATTAACAAGAAGTTAAGCTTTATTTTAATGTATTACACTTGTGATTTTATGAAAGTTAAATATTGATAATTCTCTAGTTTGAATTTCGCGCTCTGCAATTTCACCGGATGTTGGCCAGGTGGGACACTACCGTCCCACCTGCCCGTAAGAAGTTAACCCTCGCAAGGCTGCCGGCCCAGACGGCATCCCTAGCCACGTCCTCAGAGCATGCGCATACCAGCTGGCTGGTGAGTTTACGGACATATTCAATCAATCCTTATCCCAGTCTGCTATTCCCACATGCTTCAAGAGGGCCATCATTGTTCCTGTTCCCAAGAAAGCTAAGGAAGGTAACTGAGCTAAATTACTATCACCCCGTAGCCCTCACTTCCATCATCATGAAGTGCTTTGAGAGACTAGTCAAGGATCATATCACCTTCATCCTACCTGACACCCTAGACCCACTCCAATTTGCTTACCGCTCCAATAGGTCCACAGACGACGCAATCGCAATCACACTGCACATTACCCTAACCCATCTGGACAAGAGGAATACCTATGTAAGAATGCTGTTCATCGACTACAGCTCAGCATTTAACACCATAGTACCCTCCAAACTCGTCATTAAGCTCGAGACCCTGGGTCTCGACCCCGCCCTGTGCAACTGGGTCCTGGACTTCCTGACGGGCCGCCCCCAGGTGGTGAGAGACCACCCCGCTGATCCTCAACACTGGGGCCCCACAAGGGTGTGTTCTCAGCCCTCTCCTGTACTCCCTGTTCACCCATGACTGCGTGGCCATGCACGCCTCCAACTCAATCATCAAGTTTGCAGACGACACTACAGTGGTAGGCTTGATTACCAACAACGACGAGACGGCCTACAGGGAGGAGGTGAGGGCCCTCAGAGTGTGGTTTCAGGAAAATAACCTCACACTCAACGTCAACAAAACAAAGGAGATGATCGTGGACTTCAGGAAACAGCAGAGAGGGCAGCCCCCTATCCACATCGACGGGACAGTAGTGGAGAAGGTGGAAAGTTTTAAGTTCCTCGGCGTAGACATCACGGACAAACTGAAATGGTCCACCCACACAGACAGCGTGGTGAGAACCTCAGGAGGCTGAAGAAATTCGGCTTGTCACCAAAAACACTCACAAACTTTTACAGTTGCACAATCAAGAGCATCCTGTCGGGCTGTATCATCGCCTGGTACGGCAACTGCTTCGCCCACAACCGTAAGGCTCTCCAGAGGGTAGTGAGGTCTGCACAACGCATCACCGGGGGCAAACTACCTGCCCTCCAGGACACCTACACCACCCGATGTCACAGGAAGGCCAAAAAGATCAACAAGGACAACAACCACCCGAGCCACTGCCTGTTCATCCCATAACATCATCCAGAACGCGAGGTCAGTACAGGTGCATCAAAGCTGGGACCGAGAGACTGAAAAACAGCTTCTATCTCAAGGCCATCAGACAGCAATCCCTAACATTGAGTAGCTGCTGCCAACATACTGTCACGGTTCATGAATCCACTGCCTCCCTCTCTCTTTCTCTTTCTCTTTTTCTCTCTCTCTCTCTCTCTCTCTCTCTCTCTCTCTCTCTCTCTCTCTCTCCCGTGTTTGTGTGGGCGTGGTTCCCAATCTCGGCCTGATTGTCTGCGCCAGCTGGAATCACTTATCTTCCCTTTATATGTTCTGTAACCAGTGTTTCTTGTTGTCAGATCGTTGTTACTTCCCTGAGGTTGTGTCGTGTGTCCGTGCTCATTCTCTCGCCGCCCTTGTGTGGATTATCTTCTGTGCTCCTTCCTACCCATCCGGACCCACTCCCCTGGATTTCTCAGCACGCTATCATCGGAAGATGCGCCCTAGTCCCTGGGTCGGATTCCGTCTGAGTACAGTCTGTCTGTCCTGTTGCTGCTGTAAACTGTATTCATTAAACCATCGTTGCTTGCATCTTGCATCCGCCTCTGTATTGTCACACATACTGACTCAAATCTCTAGCCACTTTAATAATATAAAATTAGATGTAATAAATCTATCACTAGCCACTTTAAACAATGCCACTTTATATAATGTTTACATACCCTACATTACTCATCTCATATGTATATACTGTACTCTATACCATCTACTGCATCTTGCCTATGCCGTTCGACCATCGCTCATCCATATATTTTTATGTACATATTCTTATTCATTCCTTTACACGTGTGTATAAGGTAGTTGTTGTGAAATTGTTAGCTTACTTGTTAGATATTGTATACTGCATGGTCGGAACTAGAAGCACAAGCATTTCGCTACACTCGCATTAACATCTGCTAACCATGTGTATGTGACAAATAAAATTTGATTTGAAGTGACACAATTTCCCTAGTTAATATTGCCTGCTAACATGAATTTCTTTGAACTAAATATGCAGGTTTAAAAAATATATACTTGTGTATTGATTTTAAGAAAGGCATTGATGTTTATGGTTAGGTACATTGGTGCAACGATTGTGCTTTTTTCGCGAATGCGCTTTTGTTAAATCATCACCCGTTTGGCGAAGTGGAAGTAGGCTGTGATTCGATGATAAATTAAGACCACCTTCAGGTATCGGCAACAGGCGGACCGCCACCGGATCCCGGCTCCCTGCTATCGTCTCGGGCATAGGGTATAGCTTCCACTCGGGATCTGCCCCTTCCGGGTGGAGTCCCGTAAACTGTCCCCCACTTTATCAGCCCATTCCCCATCTCTAAAATCCTTAGCCCAACTGCCGTTTGTCTTCTGATTAAACTTTTGTCCACAGCCCTTTGTCTCCTGTGTCCCCTGTGTATTTATACCTGCGTTTTCTGTTTGTCTGTTGCCAGTTTGTCTTGTTTTGTCTGGTCTTACCAGCGTGTTTTCCGTTTCTCCAGTTCTCCAGTTCTTGTTTTCTAGTCTTCCCGGTTACGATATTTATGCCTGCCCTGACCTTGAGCCTGCCTGCTGTTCTGTCCCTTTTTGACTCTGCCTTGGATTACAAACCTATGCCTGCCCTCAACCTGCCCTTGTGCCTGCCCATTTGCTATAATAAATATTCGGAGAACCGAACCATCCGCCTCCTATGTCTGCATCTGGGTCATATCCTGAGTGATACACATGGCAGCTTCTTGTCATTGTCGCTAGCTATCAGACCATTCAGAATCATAACACCACACAGCCTTCTGCCTTGTCGATGCACACACATTATCTTTGTGACGTTGTCAGGCAACCCGTCTATACGTTGTCAGAAATCTACTTAAGGCCCCAATCTGCCAAAGTAAAAAGCCATCCAGGAGTGCTAGAGGTTAAACAGATCATTGTACATATTCTGCCTCCAATTTCCTTTAATGACCCTTAAAGGAGGCACACACTAGTGGAATTCTAATGAGAGAGTGGGCCACATTGGCAAGAATAGACATAGACACACTATCTGGTAGTTCATCCACATCTGGCTGCCCTCCCATAGACTTCTTGCCATTTGGGGGTTTTATCATGTACTATATCATATACAATACTGCCGCTTTAATACGCATCGTACAGCTGAACACTGCCCCCTTAGTTCGAGCCAGGGGGTATTTCTATTGGGGTTATAGTAACCTAACGTATCAGGGGTATAATAATCGCCTGAAACTAGATTCCCTACATACTGGTCTTGATGAGAATAAAAATAAACATTTGGAGGAAGTTCTCTTCCGCATTGTTCAACCAATCCAGTAAATGTGGAGGAGGAGTTAAGACGGAGTGTCGCCTTGTTAATGTCCAAATGTGGAAGTCGCGTCATACACTCTCTTTCCATTTCCCCTGAAAACCAGAACATCCGGATGTTGGGGACTCGGCAGAGGGTAGGGCTATAATAATGTGCATGGCAGAAACAGGACACTAGAGACTGAGCAGTAATTGAGTTTTCATTTACGAGGGTATTGTATGACATTTTACTAGAGTAGAAATAGAGAATACATACAAATTATTTCTGCTCGATAAAGCAGTATGCAAATTGTGTCTTGGTTCTTTGTTGTGGATGTGGTAGGGGTGGTGTGTGTGTGTACAGTATGTGTGTGTGTGTGTGTGTGGAGGGGGGGTGTAGTTTTGTTACAATGACTAAACACATTGCCCTATTGATGAGCTGGGTGGGGCTGTGGTGCTGCTCTCTCTCTATCTGTCTCGTAGGCAGCCTTAATGAAGCCATGATGTCATCCTGTCTCTCTGTGCTCTGACTCTGAGGCCGCTGGGTAATGGGTTTTAATACTGGGCTTTGTAACTGAGACCGCCTGTACTGACAGCATTAGTGTTGCTCTTCTCTGCTCTCAAGCCTACACTAGTTGTCTAAACATCACTGAAATGCTAGCATCACAAAAGCCTGCAGTGTTTGTGTGCACGTCCTCCTGTAACTCTAGCACCTGTAATAGTTCCAAAAAGGGCCAAAGACACCTGATAGTGTATGTGTATTTTCAGGCCCTGATATCACAGGCTATAATCACACCCACTGCTACAACTCACAGTTCCCCCAACCTAATTCTTGATAACCGAATCCAATTTGTTGGGTACCCTAGAGTAAAAATCTAAACCCTTATTTATCTCTGAATATAAGACAGTATAACTAATAGTAAAGTGAGAAGAAAGATGGCCAGCTTTTCTCTACTGTGCCACCCCAGACAGCAGTGTGAGATCTCTTTGTGTGTAATATGACATAATGTGGCCCCTGCCTGACCTTCCAGCTGCTCGCCCACATGCTACAGACCCTCTGCCATGACTGAACAGACGGCCAATCAATAAGACTTGCTCTAACGGCCACACGGACAACGCCTTCCCTTCTCCCAAGTGGGCAAATCAGAGAGGGTGGGGGGGTAAGTGAGTTAGTGTGTGAGTAAGTGCAGCCTGGTCTGCTAGACTAGACGTAACATAACAAATGAAAGTCAAGGACGCTCAAATTAGTATGATATGTTACATTTGGTATGGTTACATAAGACAGAAGGTTACTAAAGGCAAAACAAAAGGAGGGTGGTTGGTTGGGGTGGATCGGTCGTCATATAACGCGAACGTCTAGCAACCGGAAGGTAGCATGTTCGAATCTCATCACGGACAACTTTAGCATTTTAGCTAATTAGCAACTTTCCAACTACTTACTACTTTTAGCTACTTTGCAACTACTTAGAATGTTAGCTAACCCGTTTATCGATTTAACCTAACTCCTAACCCTAACCGTAACTTTAACCCCTAACCCCTAGCCTAGCTAATGTTAGCCACCTAGCAAACGTTAGCCACAAAAAAACTGGCATTCCATTTATTGCCATTTCGTAACATGTTGTACCAATTGCATTTCGTAACATATCATACGAATTGTAATTTGTAACATATCATAGAGCATGGATGATGGACATCCACAAATTAACACATATCATACCAAACATAACATGTCATACTAATTTGAGGTCCAGGATTTTCCTTTACTATGTTACGTCTACTCTTGAGTCCAGGTTGGTGAGTGAGTGAGTGAAGGAGAGCAGCTGAGCTGCCTCTGTCCGCCCTTAGCCCTCTCAAACCAAAGCAACAGCTGTCAGTGCTTTGAAACTAGCCTCAGCTCTCCAACAAGAGAGGATCTTTAGGATGAAAGTACAGAAAGACCAAAGTAAGTGAAACATCTGTGAGGGAAATAGTATATCAGATGTCTTGCTGTGTTTTTATAAAGTACTACTATGAAATTCATCCACCTTGATGTTCTATCCCTCCACCATCAAACCCACAGCCTACAGAGGTCAGTAGCCTAGAGAGAGCCCAGTGCATTAGGACTGCACCTGCAGCCATCTGATGATAAACACCTCTACCTAAATAACAGTTCCAGCTCTCCACAGTCCAGACAGCCACCAGAAATATGCTCACATACTGTCTTTAAGATTACAGTTCAGAGGTATTTTTACATCTTCACTCCATCATTCATCTTCACAGCCTACAGATGAACACTAGAGTACCCCAAGGGCCTGCTACAGGCCTATGGGCTGTGTGTAATGTATAATGTTGCATGGATCTACTAAATATGAATACACTGTCCAAATCTTTAGACAGTCAGTTGTGCAGAAACCCAAAACATCTGTGCAGAAACCCAAAATGTCCACCTTCTGAACCCAAACCCATCTCTAGGGATGAGGTGTGCTTCCTGTGTGATACACTCAGGTGAACAGACCCCACTGTATCTCAATCACTCTCACACCCCTCCTTCCCTCCCTCACTCCCTCCGGTTTAATTCCCCTGGGACGCCAAGCGGAGCCCTTATCATCTCCACTCCTGTTAACGAGGCCCTTCATTAGCAAAGCCCATCGCCTTTCAGATTGCCTCGGTCGCCATGGCTACAGCAGATTGTTGTCACCATAGAGATTCTATTAAATTAGTATTCTAATTCCTAATTCTATGGCTGTCACTCAGTCTAGGACGTCTTTATCATTGACAAAACTTTTTTTCTGCCCCGTCTTCCTGTCTCGCAATCTCTCCCACAAAAGACTGGCACCAGCTATCAGGTCAATACTTGGTATCGTTTGTGGAGAAAAAAGCTGTCTAGGTAGCTATATGAGATATTACATGTCTCTAGTCCATTCTACCGCCGGTGACTATTCTTATCTGTATGCACAACCATATCTTTAGCTTTATAAGAATTCAAGGGAGAGAAAATATCTTTCTCAAATGAGATTTAGATAGAATGGGCCAGATACTTGCATTGATATAAATTGTGATTTATAAACGCCTGTTATATTAAATCGACAGTGTAAAGTATTTTATAAAAAACACCTACTTGGTTTTCACATACAGGGTTGGTAATGGGATTTTTCTTCACATAGACCTAAGGCTTCAGTAATCCTGCATAAATATCAGCAAAATCTCATTATGGTGACATTTAAAAATGTGAATACAAATACCCTTACCCAACTATCCATCTATCTTACACATATGACCTGTTGTCAATGCCATAAAACTTTCTTTCTACATTTTATTACTTTGTAATCCAATTTGTGTAAAAATGGCTTCTCTCATATGTCATGACTCTCTATTCTTCTCTGTGAGAATGGAATAGCATAGCTCAGATCCCCTGCCGTCTCTATCCTCCATATGAAAATGTGAATTTGTTACATATACCTGACAGCTAACGCTTGATTTTCTCCTTTATTGAAAGTGACTGTGAATGTAGCCTGGATCTAAAACAATGAAGACAATTTCACGTACGCTGAGAAAGTGATTACTCAATGGGTGGGTCCAACACGGCCTGATGGCAGAGAAAATCACAAGCACAAAACACAAACAAGCTAATGTGAGGGCTGCCAGGCAGAGGGTCAGTCACAGAGGTGAACCTGAGGGGCAGCACGGCAGAGAAGCTGGGAGAGAGTGTGTATGCAGTATATTCTAAAAACTACTGCTCTCCTTCTCCTACAGACTATCCACACTGGCTCTATGCCCATCCAAAGCTCTCTACTCACTCAGACACAACTTATGCTGCTGCTAAAATGATTATTGATTTGATTTACTACTCCATTACACTGCTGTATATTGATTATTGATTGCCATTACCATTAGTATCTATCTATTTATCTTGCTGCTGGTCACTATTGCTCCTATTTACATGTATATATTACCATGAATATATTACCCAAAGTATTTATATATTCCTGCTACCAGTCACTTTTCAGCCCTGTTTACATGTATATCTTACTAACAGTCTTTTTATGTATAAACCCACCTCAACCACTCCAGTACCCCTGCACATTGAATAAGGTACCTGTATATACTCGCATTATCGTGTTTCTAACTCACCTTGTAGTTCTTGTGTGTTTTTTATTTTATTTTGTATTCTATTTTGTATTATTATCTATGTTATTATTAATTATTATCACTGCATTGTTGGGAAAGCGCTCTCAAGCTATGTACTGTTTTACACCTGCTGTATCCTGTGAAACATGATTCAACTTTGAAACTATCCCTCTATGTCAGAGCTGTGGAGGTGTGGTGAAACCAAGGCAATGCTTCTTAGACACACAGCGCTTTATGCAGGTGTCCTATCCCATTCTTTATACACACACCTTTACCCATGACGTGTCTACACAAAGCAGGCGATCTGTAAAGCCATCCGGCATCCTCTTAGTGTGGAAAGCCATTTGCAGTTAGCTACATTCCATCTCAAATTGTCAGATGAGATGAGCACTCTACTCGAGGCATAGCCACACATTCTATTTCTGCACGGTGCACACATGTGGACTGTCTGAGTGCAGTAATGAATGCATGTGATCAGATGCAGGGTGGCCGTCATTTAGCTGATTCCAGGGATGAGAGAGCTTAAGTGGGTGCCTGCCAGGCCTGCATCCATCAGCCTGTAGTGATTCCCCCAGCACCTACTGCTCTGCCTGGATCTTATCTGTGTGTTTACGGCAGTTGTGTTGTGTTGTGGTCCAGCCCTCTGTCCGCTGTGGTGTCAGTGAGACACAGAGCAGGTCTTCAGCCCCGTCCGCCCCCGCACCCCTCCATCTGTCTGTCCGTCTGTCTATCCACACAATCCCCACATATATAAATATATATGTGACAGGCTTTGTGCTGTGGATGGGCGCCCATGGCCTCGGGGCTCTGTGTCTCAGCCCAGCCCCGATAAGGCCTTCCATTGTCCTCTGGAGATAAAGCAGGCTGAAATCAAATCTGAAGGCTGAAAGAGGCCATTTCCCCCCTTCCTTCTCCCCCCTAGAGCTTATCTGTCATGGGGAGAGAGAGGGAAAGGGGCAGCAATGGAAAGAGGAAAAAAAGCCCAGGTAATGCCGCCTCTCTTTCTCCTTTCTTTCAGACTGACCATCCTCTCCTCAGAGGCTGCTGTCTTGCCTTTCTCAGCAGTGCACCACGCAAAGCTAAAGGCTCTCTTTCTCCTTTCTTTATCGCGCTCTCTTAATCCTCACTTAAAGATGCACTCTCAAACTTTTGTATAATTTCAGCCAGTAGTTTTAATAGTGGTGCTCACGAGCCAAAAGTGGTCCCCGTTGTTTGTGTACTACGTCATCAAATTGTGTACTATGTCATCCATTTGTATGATATGTTACATGTGTATTTTTTGTGTGCAATTCGTATGATATGTTCCCGAATCTAATTTGTACTATATGTTACAAATCTGTCACGCTTAAGATCCTGGATTGCATCTTTAAGACTGGCATCTACAGAGCATACACCAACAGACTGACGTAGCATACTGACCAAGTGCAAATAGGAGAACATCATAAAAATTGTGTAGCTATGTACTATTTCTCTCATCATACTCTCATGCACTCCCCTCTTCATTTTAGTCTCAAGTCTCATCTTGACTCATCCACTTGCCTTTACCTCCATGCTACCTTCTTTCTTTCTCTCTCTGCCCCCTCTCTCTCCACCTTGTCCTCCCTCCTGGTGGTTGAGACCTCCACTCACCTGAGAGACTTGTTCTCATTAACCTTGTGCTCTGGCACTCAATAGGGCAGCATTTAAAGGCAAAACAGATTAAAAGGGTGTCAAGCCACTGCTTTATTTACTCATTCTGCTGCTTCTCTTCTCTCCTCTTCTTTCCTCTGTTCTCTTCTCCTCTCATCTTTTCTCCTCTACTTTCCTCTGTTCTCTTCTCTCCTCTCTCTTCTTTCCTCTGTTCTCCTCTCCTCAGGGCTCCATAGGGTCTGCGTAGCTAAGGCTTCTCTCTCTATCTCTCGCTCTCATTATAGACAGAGCAGAGTAGAGCTTCCTCCTGCATGCCTAGGTACTGTAGGGCTCACACTAGCCTATATCAGCCCAATGCTGCCTTTGATCATAGATATATAGTACTGCATCCTCTACTAACTACAGTATATAGCCATTTTGTTCAATGTCTCAAGATGGTTTAAATATCATCTCTTTTGTCAGCTGATATGGGGGTGGAGAGTTGGTGGGGCGGTAGAATCAAGAGGAATCCACTAACAGGACTACAGTATCAATAGGAGAGTGAAGGAGGAGAGCTGAACAAGCCCTTCAGTGCCTAACAGGCTCAGCGGTATGGTTAGTGGTCCTCCCTCTCCATCCTCCTTTACCTGCCTCTCCTTCCCTCCCCTCCTTCCCTCCCTGCCCCTTCTGGTGGGCTGTAAAGCAGGACTGTCCATGGCGGAGCTGTCTCCTAGGACAAGTTAATAAGATAGAGCAGTCCCCAGGGCCAGCAGCCAGGGAACATTATCAGTCTGAAAGGCAGCCTGAAATACTGACACATCGGAAATACTCCTAGGCTATTAATTACCCTCCCTCTCTCACTGGCCACTGCATACTGGGGGAAAAAGGAACTTTGACAAATCGGAAGACAGAGGGATTTTCCCCCCGACTTTCTCCCAGATTCTTCAGAAATTAAAATGTTAACTTTTCTCGTCTCTTCTCCTCCACTATCTCTATGAGACAGATAGCCATTCTCACTATCACTATCTCTTTCTCACAAACACACACACACACACACACACACACACACACACACACACACACACACACACACACACACACACACACACACACACACACACACACACACACACACACACACACACACACACACACACACACACACACACACACACACATTTAAAAAAAATGTATTTCACCTTTATTTAACCAGGTAGGCCAGTTGAGAACAAGTTCTCATTTACAACTGTGACCTGGCCAAGATAAAGCAAAGCAGTGCGACAAAAACAACAGAGTTACACATAAACGTATAGTCAATAACACAATAGAAAATCTATATACAGTGTGTGCAAATGAGGTAAGGAGGTAAGGCAATAAATAGGCCAATAATGGCGAAGTAATTACAATTGAGCAATTACACTAGAGTGATATACAGTGGGGAGAACAAGTATTTGATACACTGCCGATTTTGCCGATTTTCCTACTTACAAAGCATGTAGAGGTCTGTAATTTTTATCATAGGTACACTTCAACTGTGAGAGACGGAATCTAAAACAAAAATCCCGAAAATCACATTGTATGATTTTTAAGTAATTAATTCGCATTTTATTGCATGACATAAGTATTTGATACATCAGAAAAGCAGAACTTAATATTTGGTACAGAATCCTTTGTTTGCAATTACAGAGATCATACGTTTCCTGTAGTTCTTGACCAGGTTTGCACACACTGCAGCAGGGATTTTGGCCCACTCCTCCATACAGACCTTCTCCAGATCCTTCAGGTTTCGGGGCTGTCGCTGGGCAATACGGACTTTCAGCTCCCTCCAAAGATTTTCTATTGGGTTCAGGTCTGGAGACTGGCTAGGCCACTCCAGGACCTTGAGATACTTCTTACGGAGCCACTCCTTAGTTGCCCTGGCTGTGTGTTTCGGGTCGTTGTCATGCTGGAAGACCCAGCCACGACCCATCATCAATGCTCTTACTGAGGGAAGGAGGTTGTTGGCTAAGATCTCGCAATACATGGCCCCATCCATCCTCCCCTCAATACGGTGCAGTCGTCCTGTCCCCTTTGCAGAAAAGCATCCCCAAAGAATGATGTTTCCACCTCCATGCTTCACGGTTGGGATGGTGTTCTTGGGGTTGTACTCATCCTTCTTCTTCCTCCAAACACGGCGAGTGGAGTTTAGACCAAAAAGCTCTATTTTTGAATCATCAGACCACATGACCTTCTCCCATTCCTCCTCTGGATCATCCAGATGGTCATTGGCAAACTTCAGACGGGCCTGGACATGCGCCTGCTTGAGCAGGGGGACCTTGTGTGCGCTGCAGGATTTTAATCCATGACGGCGTAGTGTGTTACTAATGGTTTTCTTTGAGACTGTGGTCCCAGCTCTCTTCAGGTCATTGACCAGGTCCTGCCGTGTAGTTCTGGGCTGATCCCTCACCTTCCTCATGATCATTGATGCCCCACGAGGTGAGATCTTGCATGGAGCCCCAGACCGAGGGTGATTGACCATCATCTTGAACTTCTTCTATTTTCTTCTATTTTCTAATAATTGCCCCAACAGTTGTTGCCTTCTCACCAAGCTGCTTGCCTATTGTCCTGTAGCCCATCCCAGCCTTGTGCAGGTCTACAATTTTATCCCTGATGTCCTTACACAGCTCTCTGGTCTTGGCCATTGTGGAGAGGTTGGAGTCTGTTTGATTGAGTGTGTGGACAGGTGTCTTTTATACAGGTAACGAGTTCAAACAGGTGCAGTTAATACAGGTAATGAGTGGAGAACAGGAGGGCTTCTTAAAGAAAAACTAACAGGTCTGTGAGAGCCGGAATTCTTACTGGTTGGTAGGTGATCAAATACTTATGTCATGCAATAAAATGCAAATGAATTACTTAAAAATCATACAATGTGATTTTCTGGATTTTTGTTTTAGATTCCGTCTCTCACAGTTGAAGTGTACCTATGATAAAAATTACAGACCTCTACATGCTTTGTAAGTAGGAAAACCTGCAAAATCGGCAGTGTATCAAATACTTGTTCTCCCCACTGTATGTGCAGATGAGGATGTGCAAGTAGAAATACTGGTGTGCAAAAGAGCAGAAAAACAAAATATACCTGCTGGAGCGCGTGCTACGGGTGGGTGATGCTATGGTGACCAGTGAGCTGAGATAAGATGGAGCTTTACCTAGCAAAGACTTACAGATGACCTGGAGCCAGTGGGTTTGGCGACGAATATGTAGCGAGGACCAGTCAACGAGAGCATACAGGTCGCAGTGGTGGGTAGTATATGGGGCTTTGGTGACAAAACGGACTGCATCTAATTTGCTGAGTAGAGTGTTGGAGGCTATTTTGTAAATTACATCGCCGAAGTCAAGGATCGGTAGGATAGTCAGTTTTACAAGGGTATGTTTGGCAGCATGAGTGAAGGAGGCTTTGTTGCAAGATAGGAAGCCGATTTTAGATTTAACTTTGGATTGGAGTGCTAGGTTGTCAAGATAGGACTAGTGCTAGGTTCTCAAGTTAGGACTAGTGCTAGGTTCTCAAGTTTGGACTAGTGCTAGGTTCTCAGGTTAGGACTAGTGCTAGGTTCTCAAGTTAGGACTAGTGCTAGGTTCTCAAGTTTGGACTAGTGCTAGGTTCTCAAGTTAGGACTAGTGCTAGGTTCTCAAGTTTGGACTAGTGCTAGGTTCTCAGGTTAGGACTAGTGCTAGGTTCTCAAGTTTGGACTTGTGCTAGGTTCTCAAGTTAGGACTAGTGCTAGGTTCTATCTGAAGTTAGGACTAGTGCTAGGTTCTCAAGTTAGGACTAGTGCTAGGTTCTCAAGTTTGGACTAGTGCTAGGTTCTCAAGTTAGGACTAGTGCTAGGTTCTCAGGTTAGAACTAGTGCTAGGTTCTGAAGTTAGGACTAGTGCTAGGTTCTCAAGTTAGGACTAGTGCTAGATTCTCAGGTTAGGACTAGTGCTAGGTTCTCAGGTTAGGACTAGTGCTAGGTTCTCAGGTTAGGACTAGTGCTAGGTTCTCAAGTTTGGACTAGTGCTAGGTTCTCAAGTTAGGACTAGTGCTAGGTTCTCAAGTTAGGACTAGTGCTAGGTTCTCAAGTTAGGACTAGTGCTAGGTTCTCAAGTTAGGACTAGTGCTAGGTTCTCAAGTTAGGACTATTGCTAGGTTCTCAAGTTAGGACTAGTGCTAGGTTCTCAAGTTAGGACTAGTGCTAGGTTCTCAAGTTAGGACTAGTGCTAGGTTCTCAAGTTAGGACTATTGCTAGGTTCTCAAGTTAGGACTAGTGCTAGGTTCTCAAGTTAGGACTAGTGCTAGGTTCTCAAGTGTGAAACCAGAAGGACATGTAATGTCATCTCCTCTCTCCTGGGAGCCAAGGATTTGACCATCTACTGTACCTCTAACTGAGAACCCAGACTTTGACCATCTACTGTACCTCCAATCTCCTCTGTATCTAAATGACCCATACACCACACCACACAGCCATGGCAGAGAAACAGTCATCGTTAAGCAATTTGTTCCCTTTTATTACAGCCATTGTAATGACAAATAATTTAAGGCTGGACTGGACTGGGCATGCAGCAGTATCAGTGGTTGGCGCTAGCTATCTGCTGCTCATATCATCCTCTTCTTATCAATTAGCGCTACAATAACATCACCCCGATGTTGCTGATGACGCCATTAGCATTTTGATTGAACACACAAAAATGCAAAGTGCTGTGGAGAGGCGCACTGGTGCTAGAGGACTGTTCTCCTGTGTGATGTTTTCACTCATTTCCACAGAGGAAAAGTCACTTTGGTTTGACAAAGACAGAGGCAGAGAGAGGGGTGGAGAGACAGATTGAGACAGATGGACGAGAGAAAGGCAGGGATGGAAGGAAGGAAGGAAGGAAGGAAGGAAGGAAGGAAGGAAGGAAGGAAGGAAGGAAGGAAGGAAGGAAGGAAGGAAGGAAGGAAGGAAGGAAGGAAGGAAGGAAGGAAAAAAGGAGGAGGGGGTTAGAAGCTGGAAGGCAGGAGGGAGAAATGAAAGAACAAAGGAGGAATGTAAAAATGCCATTTCTTAAGGGACTCCTATGTGGCATTTACAGGGGGAAAATGAAATGAAATGTGAGAGCCAGAGAGAGAGAGAGAGAGAGAGAGAGAGAGAGAGAGAGAGAGAGAAAGAGAGAGAGAAAGAGAAAGAGAAAGAGAGAGAGAGAGAGAGAGAGAGAGTGCAAGGGAGAGAAAGGAAAATGAGAGTGTGTGAGAGAGGTAACGCTAATTTATGAGAAATGAGACAGAGGCTGGACTTTGAGAGGCTGGCTGCACTGGCTGCTGTTGTGTGATGGATCGGGAGGTGGGAGACGGTTGGGAAGGAGGAGGGGGGAAAGCAGAGATGGATCATTGATTTGAATCCTTTGAGGCACGATTTCAGAAAAAAAAGTGAATTCTCAACTCAAAGAAACAAACAGTGAACAAAAAGCTGCTGGAGGGAGATTCCCCTGGGGACCCAGGTCAGACAGACAGAGGCAAAGTTGAGAGAGGTTTGGAGGGAGACAAAGCGAGAGAAAGGAGAAAGGGGAGAGACATTGTGGAGAAAAGAGCAAAATAAAAGAGAGAGAGAGAGAAAGAGAGAGAGAGAGAGAGAGAGAAAGAGCGAGGGAGTGATGAAGGGAGATAAAGAGAGCCTGGAGAAAGCTACCTTTGATGCACCTCCTCTCCCTGTGTGGCGGTGAGGAGAGGGAAAGCCTGTGTGAATGTCTGTTCTAATGTTTCCGTGAGTATGAAAGGCTTGGATTGATGACAAGCAAGCTGCTCATTTAGCGTGTGTTTGGAGTTGGAGTCCACGCGCGTCCACAAAGTGACACGAGGAGACGTGCACGCACACACACGCACACACACGCACACACAGGAGAGTGCTGCTAAGACAGTGGTTGTGTGTCGAGGTGTAGAGGCAGCCCCTGAAGCAAGACAGAACTACACAGCCCCCATATGAAAGCCTCCCCTCTCGACATGAGCTCCTCTCCCAAAGCCGCCTGACAGCAGAGCACACTGAACCTCCTCTCTTCCTCTCTTTCAAAGCCACCTGAACACACACCCTTTGTTCCCTCCATTCTTCCAGCAGATACTTATCAAAGGCAGCCTATGTGCAACTGTGTGGAGTGCCAAACTGCACACACATCTTTCAGAGCCCATTGGAGGGAGGAGGAGAAAAGGCCTGGGAGAACAGATGAAACACATTTACCCAGTGTTGGAGGTACAGCAGCAAAATGCAAGGAAGCTTGATGGCAACTATCTATTGATGGCAGAAACACATCACTGTATTTTAGAGGCACTACCTATTATCTAGGCTTGTCTGTATGTGAATGAAGTGCAACCATTGATATGAAAAGCAATGTGAATACGAGCAGACACGAACACACGCATGCACACACCAATGCACACACCACACACACAGTTTCCCTCCCGCTCTGTCCCTCTTCAGCGCTCAAATGAAATTTCATCCTTCATTGAGGTACGATAGAGAACATAGGGGCTTATTAAACATGATATCATCCCACGTGTCTGTGTGACCTCACTGAATAAGTGGCCCTCATGAACTGTTGATGAGATTCCATGTTGGAGTGTTGGATGGCCTCGAATGACCGGGTCCCGGCTACACTCAGCACAAATAAATGGCCCCACCAGAGAGAGAGAGAGAGAGAGAGAGAGAGCTGGGCGCTACAGTTAAAATACGCAACCTGTTCATGGCTGATAGCATTGTGGGCCTGTTCAATTTCACAAATTCAGATTTATTTTCAATCATAACATTCACCGGGCTATAGCGACCAGTTAAAACGAGGGAACAGAGGGAGGGCATAGTGTTTGGCAAAGTACGCCCTTGACAGGAAAACAATGGCATTGAGGGAATCCCTCGGGGAATGAGACCTCAACAACCTTTTTATACTCCCCCTACACCCCCTGCCACACACCCCCACACACACACAAACCTGTCAAGCGCAACCAAACTGATGACAAGACGGCGACAGACGGATTCACTGAGGAGAGACGAGCGCCACGTTCAACTCAATTAGCACAGCACCGCCATTACTACGCCAATAGGAGATGAAATCTCACTATGATTGGCAACCTGTCAGTCCAGATGCGGCTGTGGAAAACAACCATAATAGCACCCACAATAAAATAAATTGAATAAACAAATAAATAAATAAATGGAACAAAACCGCAGCGCGGGGCTTTCCATCACACAGAGGCAGGCGTTGAAAAGCGGGTGCATAATGTGAACAGAGAGAAGTGAGGGAGGTAGAGGAGGAGGAGAGGAAGGACAATGCCCTCTCTCCCTATCTGCACATTAAAGAGCTGTGTTCATACCTTATCCTGCCCAGCTGCCTAATGAGCCATTCGTCAGCCATATCCTCAGCTCCACCCTGACACCAAGACCAGCCCACTGTCTGGCTGGGCACACCTCATTACAGACCACCACACACACACACACACGCACACACACACACCCTATGGGCTGCTTTATGAGGGAGAGCAGGACTCATTACTGACCATCAGAGCCCCTGTGGAAGGGGAGCAGGGTCATTAGCCTGTAAAAACGACTCTCCTGGTACACGACTAGCTGAAATGGAATTCTGTGGTTTGCAACCTCCCATAGCACCCACATGTTCACTGTGGCCCTTACAGAAGCTCCTCTGCAAGGAGAAATGGCTCCCAGCTGACATGACACTGGGCGGACAGGGGAGACAGGGATGACGAGTCAGGAGAGATGGAGCAGCAAGGTGGAGCATGGTGGGGGCCAGGTGGCGGTGGGAGGTGGGATATCCTGGTGAATAATGGATTAGCCAATCTCAGGCCTGATAAGTTCTTAACCAAGCACACTGAGGGGGGCCTGTTAAATTCTTTCCCAGGCACACTGAGCACTGAGGGGGCGTGGGAGAGGGGGCCTGTGGCTGGGAGGGGGACATGTGCCCTCACAACAGCTGGTTATTACCACTGTTTAATTATTTATCAAAAGGCGTTCTCACATCAAGAGGCTGATCCTGCCACTTCAGCTGCTCCCGCTGACTCCCCACAACAGCTGGGTTTGGCCCCCTACCCTGCCAATCAGCTGGAGATCCTGCCACTGGCCAATCAGTGCGGCCGGCAGGGGGCCAGGTTGCCAATCAGCACATAAAGTGGGCAGCATTGGTCAACGGCGCATGGGGAAGGCAAGGTCAACACAGGCAGCCAGCTCAGATGGAAGACCGCTTAGTTGGTGAAATTCATTTTAAGTTGGGCATGATCGATAGGAGCTAACAGCTGAGGCATTCACAGGAGAACATCAGACACCGTAGCCATTTAAAAGCTCAAGCCACAGAGAGAGAGAGATAGGAGGCCTTTTCCCATTATCTAACGGTAGAAGATTCAGCTTGAGGTGATGTAATGTAAATTTAATTCAGCGTCCAATCTTCCTGCGCCTAGTGAAAAAAATGATTGCTGTGGCATTGCTGCTGATTGTGATGACCTTAGACGCAACTATTTGAGACATGCTGGCCGCGGAGGAATGCAAACAACTTCAGAAAGAAATAAGCTTAGATATACATCATCTGTACTTGAGAGAAATTCATGAAAAGTTGTGAGGAGCAGTGGCTGTGATGTTACTTTGAGAGGAGCTGATACATCAAATTCTCCTGGATAATGAAGGAAGGGTTTGAGGCTCCGTTTCAGATAAACATCATAAAAAGCGGCGGTTTACAGGATGTGATTCTCTGATTATAGCCTCCAGAGCTGACTACTATTTGATCAGCTGCCCGATACTGCCTTATCCCATGTATCTCTGTCTCTCTCCCATAGATTGGCTCTTTGACATTGCCAACAAGATTAGCTTTGATGGAAGACGATCCACAGCGTCACCCTGTTCTTCACAATGACCCCACAACACTTCTGACATTGTTGTCTGAGAGGGAGTATTACAATGGTCAGGGATGTGAGTGGACAGGCCTTCATACTGTGGAAATATGTACTGAAATCTATGGGACAAAATTAATGGAATGAAATAGACTAAATAAAATATAATTAAAGTATCTGCCATCTGATCAGCAAGTGATGCGACCTAGGGTTCACTGAACATTTGGACTAGCTATGAAAAAGAGTACTTGTCCCAAACAAGCACAGCCAGTTGGTTCTGAAGAAAATTACCCTTACCTGACTGTGAATAAAAGATAACTGTGGCCTTCTAAAGAGAAAATAGGTCAGAGAAATTACAATATTTCCCTTGCAGAGAGAGAGTTGTTCTCTCCACCGCTGTTAGCCATCTCCAGCTATTAAATACACTCTATGCATTATAAACACCGAACAAAAATATAAAAACGCAACATGTAGTGTTGGGTCCCATGTTTTATGAGCTGAAATAAAATATCCCCGAAATGTTCCAGCACAAAAAGCTTATTTCTCTCAAATTTTGTCTACAAATTTGTTTACATTCCTGTTGGTGACCATTCCAAGATAATCCATCCACCTGGCAGGTGTGGCATATCAAGAAGCTTGTCCAGTCATGTGGTCGACTGCTGCAAGGAAAGACATAGTGAAGCTGCAGCTGGGCCAGAACAGAGCGGCACGTCTTGCTCTTCATTGTAATCAGCGGGCTGATATAAATACTATGCATGCCAGTCTCTCTTGGCTAAGAGTTGAGGAGAGACTGACTGCATCACTTTTTTATTTTATAAGAAACATTAAATTAATGTGTTGAAAATCCCAAATTGTTTGCATAGTCAACTTACACACAGCTCTGACACACACACTTACCCCACCAGACATGCCACCAGGGGTCTTTTCTCAGTCCCCAAATCCAGAACAAATTCAAGAAAGCGTACAGTATTATATAGAGCCATTATTGCATGGAACTCCGTATTGCTCAAGCGAACAGCAAACTTGGTTTAAAAAAACAGAAAAAGCAACACCTCACGGCACAACGCCTCTCCCCTACTTGACCTAGAGAGTTTGTGTGTAAAATTGTCAGAGACTCCAGTCACCCAAGTTATAGACTGTTTTCTCTGCTACCGCACGGCAAGCGGTACAGGAGCGCCAAGTCTAGGACCAAAAGGCTCCTCAACAGCTTCTACCCCCAAGCCATTAGACTGCTGAACAATTCATAAAAATCGCCACCGGACAATTTACATTGACCCCCCCCCCTCTTGTACACTGCTGCCTCTCGCTGTTTGTTTGTTACCTATGCATAGTCACTTCGCCCCCACCTACATGTACAGATTACCTCAACTAGCCTGTACCCCTGCACACTGACTCGGTACCGGTGCACCCTGTATATAGCCTCGTTATTGTTATTCTTATTGTGTTACTTTTTATTATTACTTTTTATTTTAGCCTACTTGGTAAATAGTTTCTTCTTTTTGAACTGCACTGTTGGTTAAGGGCTTGTAAGTAAGCATTACACGGTAAAGTCTACACTTGTTGTATTCGGCGCATGTGGCAAATAAAGTTTGATTTGATTTGATTTTGTATGTATTGATATGTTCGCTACGTGTGCCTTTCCTAAAAATGCATGTAATTCTGTCCTTGAGCTGTTGTCTACTAATGTTCTGTGTTATGTATTGTTTCATGTTTTGTGTGGACCCCAGGAAGAGTAGCTGCTGCTTTTGCAACAGCTAATGGGGATCCTAATAAAATACCAAAATACCCCAAAAAGCTGTTTGTGTGTGTGTACACTTGCATGCGTGCATTGTACATACACTAGTGGTGCGTGGGTCAGCTGTTTGTTCACCTGCACCAGCTCGTAATTGCTAATAACCCCCCCATAACAGAAATATTTTGTATTTTGTGCAAAATGTCCAACTGACAGTTTGACCAGTTGTAAGGAAATAGAAAGCTGTGAAAACGACCCAACTTGTTTCTGTTTCATATTTTATGTAGTTGAAATACGATCAACTTTTATGAGGCTGAAAAAACAGTCCCTAACTGTGCATTCGCATTCTCTCAAGATGCTGGAAGACAGAAATCATATTTCTCCACTCCTGTTCCTGAGTCAAAATGTAGCCTACATTTGGATTAGCTTATCATTTTATGGCAAGAAATGCTTAATTGCAAGAGTTAATATCAAGAACATGTGATAGGTTATAGTCCAGATTTCAGTTTCCATTTAACCCATCTGGACAGTAGGCTACAGTTCCATTGACGTGTCTAGGCCTATCTGAAGTTCCCATCTTGTGACTGTCGAATTTGTATAGTGCCTCACAACCATCACGCATACCTCCATTGATAACTGGATGCTAAGGGCAGCATGTGACACAAAGCGCAGCACCCACGCTACGTTTGACACAATCACACACGACTTCCCAAGAGCATGCTATTAGTGATGCTCTTGGGAAGTCGTGTGTGATCGATACGATATTTTTGACGATATATCGTATCGTATCGTATCGTTTTGACAATATCGCAATATTATTTTTGCGCTAGTTGGCAGTATCTACACCAAAACCCCAGTATTTTTGATAGCACTGTTATCCTCCTTTTTTCCCAAACATTACTTTTCTGGCCTTCACTTATTTATTTTCAACTCTCCATTTAGCAGCTTTTGTCTTATTGAATTCAACTCTGACATTGTCCTTTTTTCTTCAGAAGATCCACATACATTTTTTCTGCCCGTTCCCTAAAGCAATTGGCGATTGGCATGTAGGCTATTTGGAACGCGTCAAGTTAGGCCCTAAAGCTTAGGCTTACGACCTAATGCCATATAGCCTAAAAATTATGAAAGAAAAACCTCAATGTAGCCTATAGATATACATTTACACATTTATGTATTATTGTTTTCTCTTTATTCAACCCGCCTGCCACCTACATCCACACAATATTTCATGACCCTAAACCCGCCTGTCCCGGGGATATATTTTATTTATTTTTTATTTCACCTTTATTTAACCAGCTGGCTAGTTGAGAACAATTTCTCATTTACAACTGCGACCTGGCCAAGATAAAGCAAAGCAGTGCGACACAAACAACAACACAGAGTTACACATGGAATAAACAAACATACAGTCAATAATACAATAGAAAAAGTCTAGTAGGATAAGGGAGGTAAGGCAATAAATAGGCCATAGTGGTGAAATAATTACAATATAGCAATTAAACACTGGAGTGATAGATGTGCAGAAGATGAATGTGCAAGTAGAGATACTGAGGTGCAAAGGAGCAAAAAATAAATAAAAATAACAGTATGGGGATGAGGTAGTTGGATGGGCTATTTACAGATGGGCTATGTACAGGTGCAGTGATCTGTGAGCTGCTCTGACAGCTGGTGCTTAAAGCTAGTGAGGGAGATATGAGTCTCCAGCTTCAGTGATTTTTGCAGTTCGTTCCAGTCATTGGCAGCAGAGAACTGGAAGGAAAGGAGGAATTGGCTTTGGGGGTGAACAGTGAAATTTCCCTGCTGGCGCGCGTGGGTGCTGCTATGGTGACCAGTGAGCTGAGATAAGGTGGGGATTTACCTAGCAAAGACTTATAGATGACCTAGAGCCAGTGGGTTTGGCGACGAATATGAAGCGAGGGCCAGCCAGCGAGAGCATACAGGTCACAGTGGTGGGTAGTATATGGGGCTTTGGTGACAAAATGGATGGCACTGTGATAGACTGCATCCAATTTGCTGAGTAGAGGGTTGGAGGCTATGTTGTAAATTACATCGCCGAAGTCAAGGATCGGTAGGATAGTCAGTTTTACGAGGGAATGTTTGGCAGCATGAGTGAAGGATGCTTTGTTGCGAAATAGGAAGCCGATTCTAGATTTAATTTTGGATTGGAGATGCTTAATGTGAGTCTGGAAGGAGAGTTTACAGTCTAACCAGAAACCTAGGTATTTGTAGTTGTCCACATATTCTAAGCGAGAACCGTCCAGAGTAGTGATGCTGGACAGGCGGGCAGATGTGGGCAGTGATCGGTTGAAGAGCATGCATTTCATTTTACTTGCATTTAAGAGCAGTTGGAGGCCACGGAACAAGAGTTGTATGCTATTGAAGCTCGTCTGGAGGTTAGTTAACACAGTGTCCAAAGAAGGGCCAGAAGTATACAGAATGGTATACAGCAGCAAGAGCGACATCATTGATGTATACAGAGAAGAGAGTCGGTCCGAGAATTGAACCCTGTGGCACGCCCATAGAGACTGCCAGAGGGCCGGACAACAGGCCCTCCGATTTGACACACTGAACTCTGTCTGAGAAGTAGTTGGTGAACCAGGCGAGGCAGTCATTTGATAAACCAAGGCTGTTGAGTTTGCCGATAAGAATGTGGTGATTGACAGAGTCGAAAGCCTTGGCCAGGTCGATGAATACAGCTGCACAGTATTGTCTCTTATCGATGGCGGTTATGATATCGTTTAGGACCTTGAGCGTGGCTGAGGTGCACCCATGACCAGCTCGGAAACCAGATTGCATAGCGGAGAAGGTATGGTGGGATTCGAAATGGTCGGTGATCTGTTTGTTAACTTGGCTTTTGAAGACCTTAGAAAGGCAGGGTAGGATGGATATAGATCTGTAGCAGTTTGGGTCTAGAGTGTCTCCCCCTTTGAAGAGAGTGATGACCGCGGCAGTTTTCTAATCTTTGGGGATCTCAGACGATTCGAAAGAGAGGTTGAACAGGCTAGTAATAGGGGTTGCAACAATGTCGGCGGATAATTTTAGAAAGAGAGGATCCAGATTGTCTAGCCCGGCTGATTTGTAGGGGTCCAGATTTTGCAGCTCTTTCAGAACATCAGCTATCTGGATTTGGGTGAAGGAGAAATGGGGGAGGCTTAGGCAAAATATAACCGCGGGGACTGCAGATTAGGATCAACCCGCGCATCACTAATATACCCCTATTTGTGAGAGTGACCAACCATTAGGGCTGGAAATGAACAGGGACCTCACCTGCTCGATACGATACTCTTACAATTCTATATGTATTGCATTCGATTAGATTTCATTGAGATTCGATGTTCCAAACATATTGCTCACCATATGTCTGCTGCAGAGGGACAAGAGAGAGACATGAGAAAATAAGTTTTGTTCAGTGATGGAAATAAAAGTGCTGAAAACAAATTTGCTCTCTATTTAAAAAGAAGTTGGAGAACAAGCTATGAAGGAAAAATACTGGAGTTTTGGTGTAGGTACAGCCGACTAGCGCAAAAATAATATTGCGATATTGTCAAAATGATACAATATCTCGTCAAAAATAATATCCTGATATGTAACTGTACCGATTTTTCACTAACAACCATAAACCTACAGTATATATACCTCCCTCCCCACTTTCTGAAGCCCGAGGTGGTCATAATGTATCACTTGTTGTTGAGAGTGGTACACTACATGACCAAAAGTATGTGGACATCTGTTCGTCGAACATCTCATTCCAAAATTATGTGCATTAATATGGAGTTGGTCCCCCCTTTGCTGCTATAACAGCCTCCTCTCTTCTGGGAAGGCTTTCCACTAGATGTTGGGACATTGCTGTGGGGACTTGCTTCCATAGGCCTGGCTCACAGTCGGCATTCTAATTCATCCCAAAGGTGTTCGATGGGGTTGAGGTCAGGGCTCTGTGCAGGCCAGTCAAGTTCTTCCACACCGATCTTGACAAACCAATTCTGTATGGACCTCGCTTTGTGCACGGGGCATTGTCATGCTGAAACAGGAAAGAGCCTTCCACAAACTGTTGTCACAAAGTTGGTCGTCTAGAATATCATTGTATGCTGTAGCATTAAGATTTCCCTTCACTGGAACTAAGGGGCCTCGCCCAAACCATGAAAAACAGCCCTAGACCATTATTCCTCCTCCGCCAAACTTTACAGTTGGGGCAGGTAGCGTGCTCCTGGGATCTGCCAAACACAGATTTGTCCGTCAGACTGCAAGATGGTGAAGCGTGATTCATCACTTCAGAGAACACGTTTCCACTGCTCCAGAGTCCAATGGCGGTGAGCTTTACACCAGCCGACGCTTGGCATTGCACATGGTGATCTTAGGCTTATGTGCTTCTGCTCAGCCATGGAAACCCATTTCACGAACAGTTATTGTGACGTTGTTTCCAGATGCTGTTTGGAACTCGGTAGTGAGTGTTGCAACCGAGGACAGATGATTTTTTCGTGCTTCAAGTGCTTCAAGACTCGGCGATCCCAATCTGTGAGCTTGAGTGGCCTACCACTTTGCGAATGAGCTGTTGTTGCTCCTAGACGTTTCCACTCCACAATAAGAGCACTTACAGTTGACCGGGGCAGCTTTGGCAGGGCAGACATTTTTCTTGTTAGAAAGGTGGCATCCTATGACGGTGCCACGTTGAAAGTCACTGAGCTTTTCAGTACGAGCCATTCTAATGTCAACGTTTGTCTATGGAGATTGCATGGCGGTGTGCATGATTTTATACACCTGTCAGCAACGGGTGTGGCTGAAATAGCTGAATCCACCAATTTGAAGGGGTGTCTACATACTTTTGCATATATAGTTTATTAGCCTGTGTGGGACACACTGCTATCCAACAGAGACCCACCGAGTAGGCTTTAAAAACAAGTTAGGAAGACAAAGAGCGACACAATCTACTTACAGTGCACAGTGGGCATCTAGGCATTCCCCCATGTGCTGTGCTCAGCTGTAAATGGCGCTTGCGGCCCTCGCAGCCCAGCACAGCGCAGGCAGGCACAGACCATGGTGTAATTAAATGCAACAATGCAGAGAGAGGGAATCAACCAGGCTCTTCCTCATCCAGCTCAATTACCTACAGAGCAGAGAACTCCTAGGGGCTTCCAGCACAGCTCACACACAGCTCTGCTCACACCCTCCTTCACTGGGCTCACCAGGCACCGCACCGCTTAGGCTCAAGGCTGGGAAATGATGGCCAAGGTAACGTGTAGCAAGCTATGTAGAGCATATCCTGGAAATATTAATGTAAATATATTAACAAGGAAATCTCTTTACAACCATTGATATAATGTAGGTAGGCCTTGATGCAATGTAATTATGAACACACTGCATGTATCTGTTATACCGTATATATACAGTATATATACATATATAAACAGTATATAGTCAAGCTTGTCGAATTCATATCACTTATATTATCTCAGGTATAGTATGTAAAGTGCCTACAGAAAGTATTCACCCCCCTTGACTTATTCCACATTTTGTTGTGTTACAGCCTGAATTATTTCTCACCCATCTAAACACAACACCCCATAATGACAAAGTGAAAACGTGTTTTTTGACATTTTGGGAAATGTATTGAAAATGTAATACAGAAATATCTAATTTACATACAGTACCAGTCAAAACTTTGGACACACCTACTAATTCAAGGGTTTATGAAATAACACATGGAATTATGTAGTAACCAAAAAAGTGTTAAACAAATATGTTAAAAAAATATATTTTTTATTTTAGATTCTTCAAAGTAGCCACCCTTTGCCTTGATGACACCGTTGCAAACTCTTGGCATTCTCTCAACCACCTTCCCCTGGAATGCTTTTCCAACAGTCTTAAAGTAGATCCCACATATGCTGAGCACACTGCTTTTCCTTCACTATGCGGTCCAACTCATCCCAAACCATCTCAATTGTGTTGTGGTCGGGTGATTGTGGAGGCCAGGTCATCTGATGCAGCATTCCATCACTCTCCTTCTTGGTCAAATAGCCCTTACACAGCCTGGAGGTGTGTTGGGTCATTGTCCTATTGAAAAACAAATGATAGTCCCACTACGCACAAACCAGATGGGATGGCGTATCGCTGCAGAATGATGTGGTAGCCATGCTGGTTAAGTGTGCCTTGAATTCTAAATAAATCATGACAGTGTCACCAGGAAAGCATCCCCCACACCATCAAACCTCCTCCTCCATGCTTCACAGTGGGAACCACGCATGCAAAGATAATCCGTTCACCTACTCTGCGTCTCACAAAGACACGGCGGTTGGACCAAAGGACAGATTTCCACCGGTCTAATGTCCATCGCTTGTGTGTCTTGGTCCAAGCAAGTCACTTCTTGTTGGTGTCCTTTAGTAGTGGTTTCTTTGCAGCAATTAGACCATGAAGGCATGATTCACACAGTCTCCTCTGAACAGTTGATGTTGAGATGTTTCTAAGGTAACTCTGGGTCTTCCTTTTCATCATAGCACTTGATTGGTTTTGCGACTGCACTTGAAGAAACGTTCAAAGTTCTTGACATTTTCCCGATTGACTGACCTTCATGTCTTAAAGTAATGATGGACTATCATTTCTCTTTTCTTATTTGAGCTTTTCTTGCCATAATATGGACTTGGTCTTTTACCAAATAGGGCTATCTTCTGTATAACACCCTACCTTGTCACAACACAACTGATTGGCTCAAACGCTTTAAGAAGGCTTTAAGAAGACATTCCACAAATTAACTTTTAACAAGGCACACCTGTTAATTGAAATGCTTTCCAGGTGACTACCTTATGAAGCTTTTTTTTGAGAGAGAGAATGCCAAGAGTGTGCAAAGCTGTCATCAGGCAAAGGATGGCTACTTTGAAGAATCTCAAATATAAAATATATTTTGATTTGTTAAACACTTTATGTGTTATTTCATAGTTTTGATGTCTTCACTATTATTCTACAATGTAGTAAATAAAGAAAAACCATGGAACAAGTAGGTGTGTCTAAACTTCTGACTGGTACTGTAAGTATTCACACCCCTTCGCTATGACACTCCAAATTGAGCTCAGGTTTTACATTTGACCTTTATTTAACTAGGCAAGTCTGTTAAGAACATATTCATATTTACAATGACGGCCTACTCCAGCCAAACCCAGATGATGCTGGGCAAATTGCGCGACGCCCTTTGGGACTCCCAATCACGGCCAGATGTGATGCAGCCTGGATTCAAACCAGGGACTGCAGTGACAACTCTTGCACTGAGATACAGTGCATTAGACCGCTGCGCCACTCGGGAGCCCTTGAGATGTTACTACAATTTGATTGGAGTCAACCTGTGGCCAATTCAATTGTTTGGACATGATTTAGAAAGAAACACACCTGTCTATATAAGGCCCCACAGTTGACAGTGCATGTTAGAGTAGAAACTATACCATGAAGTCTAAAGAACTGTTCGTAGATCTCCGAGATAGAACTGTGATGAGGCATATATATTTTTGGGGAAGGGTATAAAACTACTTCTAGAGTGTTGAAAGATTCCAAGAGCACAGTGGTCTCCATCATTGGGAAATTGAAAAAATATGGAACTACCCAGACTCTGCCTGGAGCTGTCTGTTCAACAACACTGAACAACCAGGCAATAAAGACCTTGGTCAGGGGGGTTATCAAGAACCTAATGACCACTCTGACAGAACTACAGAGTTCCTTGGCTGAGATGGGAGAACCTGCCAGAAGGACAACATTCTCTACAGCACTTCACCAATTATGGAAGACTGGTCAGACGGAAGCCACTCCTGAGAAAAAAATCACATGACAGCACACCTGGAGTTTGCAAAAAGGCACGTGAAAGACTCAGAGCATAAGGCAAAAGACTGTGGTCTGATTAAACAAAAATGTAACTATTTCGCCTGAATGCAAAGCGCTAATGTATGTCTGGAGAAAACCAGGCACAGCTCATCATCCGTCTAACACCATCCCTACCATGGTGGTGGCAGCATAATGCTATGAGATGCTTTTCAGTGGCAGGGACTGAGAGACTGGTAAGGATAGAGGGAACAATGAACGGAGCCAAATACAGGCAAATCCTTGATGAGAACCTGCTTCAGAGTGCAAACGTCCTTAGACTGGGGCTAAGATTTACATTACAACAGGACAATGACCGCAAGCATACAGCCAAATAAACGCTGGAATGATTTCAGAACAAAAATGTGAAATTCGTTGAGTGGCCCAGCCAAAGCTCTGACTTAAATCCTATTGAAAATCTGTGGAAAGACTTGAAGATTGTAGTTCACCGCCGCTCCACATCTAACTTAACATAGCTTGAGAAAATCTGCAAAGAAGAAATGGGAGAAAATCCTCAAATCTAGATGTGCAAAGCTGATACAGACATACCCAAGACGACTCAAAGCTGTAATCGCCGCCAAAGGTGCTTCTACAAAGGATTGACTTAAGGGTGTGAATACTTATTTATGGAAATGAGATATTTATGTATTTAATTTTAAATATATTAGCAAACATTTCTAAAAACATGTTTTCACTTTGTCATTATGTGATATTGTGTGTAGATGGGTGAGAAAAATATATATTTTTAATTCAGACTGTAACGCAACAAAATGTGGAATAAGTCAAGGGGTATGAATACTTTCTGAAGGCATTGTATGTTGGGGTAGTGGACACATACATACAGAGTGGATTCCTGTCCGCTGGCCTCAATCTCCCCTGGAGTGACTTTAACCACTGTAAATTCACTATTAGGTGTTCTGAGAATGATGATGTGAGCAGTGGATACTCCCCGGTGGTTCCACTTTCTAAGAGGATCCGCCAGGTCACCAATAAAGGAGCTCCAGGGTATTAAAAGGGCAGAGGTTACCTAACTCGCAATATGATGACAACTCCAAGCTGGTATTTTCATTTCCTGAGGAGATGCTTCCATGGCAGCCGGGGCAAGACTGTTTGCTTATTTTCTTTTAAATAAATCAATTTATGCTTTTAATAGAGGAGTGTTGATTCAGAGAAAATTGTAATGTTGACTTGCTCAAGACACAAACCCTGACAGGGAAACACACACACACACACACAGAAAATGCAATACAAAAAACTGAAATATCCTTTTCACAAGCTAGGTTTCCATCTAATTGGTAACAGATTTTCATGCGAATATTCAAAAATCAGCAAAAAACCAATATGTGCATTTTCCCACCAGAGATGTGTTTCCACCTCCCAGGTGGCACAGTGGTCTAAGGCAGTGGTCTAGTATATACCACCAGAGATGTGTTTCCACCTCCCAGGTGGCACAGTGGTCTAAGGCAGAGGTCTAGTATATACCACCAGAGATGTGTTTCCACCTCCCAGGTGGCACAGTGGTCTAAGGCAGAGGTCTAGTATATACCACCAGAGATGTGTTTCCACCTCCCAGGTGGCACAGTGGTCTAAGGCAGTGGTCTAGTATATACCACCAGAGATGTGTTTCCACCTCCCGGGTGGCACAGTGGTCTAAGGCAGTGGTCTAGTATATACCACCAGAGATGTGTTTCCACCTCCCGGGTGGCACAGTGGTCTAAGGCAGTGGTCTAGTATATACCACCAGAGATGTGTTTCTACCTCCCAGGTGGCACAGTGGTCTAAGGCAGTGGTCTAGTATATACCACCAGAGATGTGTTTCCACCTCCCAGGTGGCACAGTGGTCTAAGGCAGTGGTCTAGTATATACCACCAGAGATGTGTTTCCACCTCCCGGGTGGCACAGTGGTCTAAGGCAGTGGTCTAGTATATACCACCAGAGATTCTGGGTTCGAGCCCATGCTCTGTCGCAGCCGGCCGCGACCGGGAGGTCCATGGGGGCGACGCACAATTGGCCCAGCGTCGTCTGGGTTAGGGAGGGTTTGGCCGGCAGGGATATCCTTGTCTCATCGCGCACTAGCGACTCCTGTGGCGGGCCGGGCGCAGTGCACGCTGACCAGGTCGCCAGGTGTACGGTGTTTCCTCCGACACATTGGTGCGGCTGGCTTCCGGGTTGGATGTGCATTGTGTCAAGAAGCAGTGCGGCTAGGTTGGGTTGTGTTTTGGAGGACGCATGGCTCTCAACCTTCTCCTCTCCCGAGTCCGTACGGGAGTTGCAGCGATGAGACAAGACTGTAACTACCAATTGGGGAGAAAAAAAGGGGTATAAAAAAATAAAAAGAGATTTGTTTCCATCAAATTGACTTGTTGCAGATAAAAGGCTGTGCGTGCTGACATACACATAAAAATAGCTTTTTCCGTAAAATTTTCTGTGGATTATTATGGACAAAAGAGCGAGATTAGTATAGTCCAGTACTCCAAAACACTACAGTAAATACTACACCATACTACAAAAAAAGGTAAATTAATTACTATAGTATATACTACAGTTTTATTTTACTATAGTATTCATTAGGGCTGACCCCAATTAGCCTACTGTTCGATAAGCTGTTGGTCGACCAAGATTTCTTTAGTCGAGTGTTTTTGGCACACGAGACACATTGGGTGTAATCATTAAGCAGATTCTGTTGCAAAACCTTTCTTAAACTGAAGTAAACTGAACAAAACGGGAAGGGACCTAACTGAATTCATCCAATTGACACTCTGGTTTTGCTCTGTTTGCTTCCGTTTGGTTCATAAACACGCAACTGTTTCCGTGATGAATACACCCGTCTTTCGTGCCTGTCTCATTGGACAAATCCATTCTGGAGGATGCGGGGATGGCACAGTTCATCACTCTAAGACATATATTTGCTACTAAATTGTATATGGTTATATTATGTAAGAACAATGGTGCAACACTAAATACAATTATATTACTGTATAACAAAACAAATCTAAAATTACGATTATTATTACTATTAACATATAAATGCCAAACATCCCCTTTAATATAACTGTGTATCCGCCTGATGATTTTGCAGACGGCACACGCTAACAAGCCTTAAAATGTACCTGCCGGTAAACCGACATACAATAGCTACACTGAATAAAAAATATAAACGTGACATGTAAAGTGTTGCTCCTATGTTTCATGAGCTTAAATAAATCAAAAAGCGTATTTCTCTCAAATGTTGTGCACAAATTGGTTTACATCCCTGTATTTATCCTTTACCAAGATAATCCAGGAATATTTATGTCTGTAATAAAGCCCTTTTGTGGGAAAAACTCTTATTGGCTGGGCCTGGTTCCCCAGTGGGTGGGCCTGTGCCCTCCAAGGCCCACCCATGGCTGCACCCCTGCCCAGTCATGTGAAATCCATAGATCAGGGCCTAATTAATTGATTTCAAGTGACTGATTTCCTTATATGACTTGTAACTCAGCAAAATCTTTTAAATTGTTGCATGTTGCGTTTATATTTTTGTTCGGTATAATTGATACCCTTTTTAGGCCTACAAAATGCAGTATGGCAGCATTTCATTGCAGTAAAGGGTGGAATGCAAACTTGACAACGAATATGGCATACCACTTGAAAACAGTAAGCTAGCCTAGGCTACTTAGTTTCTGTAGTTGTATGCTAAAACATTAGCATGTTTTATCTGCTTGATATATGAACATTTCCAAATTGAATAGGCATATTACAATGTAATAACAATATAACAAATACCATACAGAATGGATTTACATGTACTTAATTTGAAACGTTGTGTATTTATAGGTGCATCCCCAGTGCAGCACGAGTGCCTCCACTGCTAACTCAGGTTTAACCCAAACCACCTTGGACCTGAAGCCCCCCATCTCAGAAAAAAGAAAAACAGAGATAACCGACGGTATCATCTGTTAACCTGACAGAGGGCGTGGGGTTTAGGATGATGATGAAAATCTTGGTGCCTGGTTACACCGTTCCCAAGAGAGAAACTATTATGCATGCTCTGACTGCGAAATATGATAACACAAAAGAGAAGGATTTGGAGTCTATGTAAAACGTACATGTCGCGCAGTACGTTTTACAACCGACATGTGAACCTCACTGAGAATGGCGTCTTACATGACTGTCACTGTACATTTCATTACCAAGCCCTGGAAACTGCAGTGTCTTGTGCTGGACACAAAAGAAATGGAGGAGAATCACAGTGCAGCCAACATTGCGCAGAGACTTGGAAAAGTTGCAGATGCATAATAAATCCCAGGCTGTAAAAGGGTCGCTGTGGTACATGACAATGCCGCAAACATGGTTGTGTGTGCAGATATACTGGAGCAGGAAGAGGAATGGGCAGATATAAAAGGAGTCAGATGTGCTGGACAAACCTTACAGCTGTGCATCAACGGCGCTCTCAAACAAGACCCCATCTGTCGCACTGTGGCTGCAGCCAGACACCTCGTAACTCATTTTAAGAAGGGAGCAAAAGCCAGAAAGGGACTAAATGAGAAACAGACACAACAAAAGGTGGTTGAACACCTCCTGATCCAAGACGTTTCCACGCGGTGGAACTCTTCTCAGACCACGTTAGAGGGTCTGCTAGAACAGAGATGGCCCGTAACAGCAGTGCTCTCTGACCCCAAATACACCGGGAAAAATGAACGCTGCCTTGATCTCACCACAGCGCAATGGAACATGGCAGAGGATATTTCGAATGTACTGAAGCTGATGGTCACCCTGACTGAGCTATTGTCCAAGGAAGACAGCGCATCCTTATCTGCGACCATACCCATGCTGGCCAACCTGAAACGCCGCCAATTGGCCGTAGTGGACGCTGGACTGCTAGCTTGGTGGAGAAAAAAACGAGGACAGGTATCCGAAGCTGGCCAGAGCAGCGAAATACCTCCTCTCCATCCCGTCCACCTGCACTCCATCAGAGCAGATGTTTTCCAAGGCAGGATTAATAGTCAATAAAACGAGGAGCTGCCTTCTGCCTGAGAATGTTGACAAATTGGTGTTCCTGTCTCATAACTTGAAAATATTGGGGAAGTAGGCTATGGCTATTCAACGGTCTACGTGAGAAAGTAGGCCAGTCAAATACAGTTGACAGCTAAAGAGATGATTAACCTATTATGCAGGCTGCTAAATGTTTGTAATTATGAAATAGTCTATGCTTATGTTTTTTAGTAGCCTGGGCCTACACAAACCATTTTCTGTTCAGCATTAGAGTTTATAAACTGCTGTTGAAGGAGGTTTAAATAGCCTAGCCTTCTGTTGTGATAACCTACAACTTGTTCTTTATTTCGGCTATTTTGTTATTCATTTATCTTGTTCGTTATTAAACCTCATATATTATTTACTGTTCAATGTTCAGCTGTGTTAATAATACATGTACGGTAATACTGTTCAACTATGTTGATTGAATACTAGGACTACTGGCAGTAACTGCTGCTGTTCCTCATTCATTTTAATTACAGTAAGCACAATTTTATTGTTTGTTCAATTTGTTATGTTCTTAATAATCGAAAATAAAAATAAATATATATACTTTTTTTGCAATATATCATATTTGAAAGACATAGGCTAATTCATTAATTATTATTATGTCTTAATTATTTCATCAAGCAGTGTGTTTTAAGTATCAGACAAACTCAGTGCATAATATAGTTGATTTTTTATAAAACACAGGGTTTGTCTATATATGAAAAAATACACGTTTGAAAATGTCAACCAATCAATTGGTCAAAAGAACAGACGACTCTCGGTCGACCAACATTTTTGTTGGTCGGGGACAGCCCTAGTATTTATACTGTAGTTAACTGTAAATACTACAGTATACTACAGTGAATACTAGTGTAAAGTCAGCAAAAACACTGCAGAGTATTCTATTGTACTTATACCATAGTATACTATAGAATTCTCTGATGTGGGTTGTCCTTAATGCTTCCCCAGAGGTGAGCTGCTATGCAGACACACAGCCGGTATAACTAACTGGTGTTTTTAATGGCACCACACTTCACCCCTGGTGAGAGATTAAGATGGGAAAGAGCCTCAGGCACTGCTTTCTTCCTCAATCTTTTTTTATCCAGACATGCCTGGCCCCATCCAACACTCTAACCACGTAGTGTCCGTGCAAGGCCAGCACCGCAGATGCTCAGTCAGCCATCTAGTCAGCTTCAGGTTAAAACCACAGCCAAATAAGGACACTGGACTGTTAGAGATGACACAACTCTATCTGCAGAGATGAACAGAAAAGAGCTGCAAACCAACTAGAGAGACAGAGCACTAGGAGGATAGAGCAGACATTTCATGTAGCCTGGATGAGTCTCAGTCTGGATGGGAGTCACAGTCAGACACAGGAATGAGTCGCAGTAAACAGTAAACACTGGCAGGCAGGCAGGCGGGCAGAGGAGTTGGAGCAGTGCACCCCGGCGGGAGGTAGGTCGCCTCTCCACAGCGCTGCTCTGCGACATGCAGGCCCACTCCCCCGGCCGGGGCTGGGCGGTGATGAGCTTCAGTGGTGATTAAGATAGACTAAACACATCATTTCCTTTGTCATCATGATTAGGCCAGGGAGACGAGCCCTCAGGTGGAGGAGGGGGTAATGCATATGATTAGGTGTGCCATTTAGATGACATTCCCACTAATCGCTAATATCAGGTTAGTCACGGGGAGAAAATACTGCAGAGAATTAGCCTAGCTAATGTTGATGGTGTTGGAACTCTTTAAACGATGTGATGGGGAAATTTAAATGAATTTACACCATGCGATGGGGAAATGGAATGACATTTGCTCTTGGATTGTGTCAGGTGATCACCCCCAGGGCTTCCAGCCAGATCCGTTCTGTTTTCTCTGTTCTCTCACGTATAGCAGGTTGTCATTGGCCACAGAGGACCACCACACATGGTAACATCACGACTGACTGTGGGACTATAATGTCGTCGTTTAAAATAGGCGTTTGTAGGAAATGTGCCATTACACAGAGTAAATTACATACAGTAAATTACCCAAAGTAAATAGCTGTATCCAATATAAAGGAGCTACAAAATGTGCTTGAGATATGATAGCTTGGTTCAAACAAATAACGACAAGTCGGGTGTTCTAGGTGCTTCTAAGTGTAGCACATGCGGTGCTCTGGGTAGTACCAATATACAGTGCATTCAGAAAGTATTCATACCCCTTGACTTATTCCGCATTTTTTTGTGTTACAGCCTGAATTCAAGATTGATTAAATAGATTGTTCTCCCACCCATCTACACACAATACCCCATAACAACAAAGTGAAAACATTTTTACAAATGTATTGAAATTGAAATACAGAAATACCTAATTTACATAAGTATTTACACCCCTGAGTCAATACATGTTAGAATCACCTTTGGCAGCAATTACAGCTGTGAGTCTTTCTGGGTAAGTCAATGATTTTTCCTCTAGGATTTTGCCTGTACTTAGCTCTGTTGCATTTCTTTTTATCATATCCTTTTTATCCTTGCCCAATGACAAGCATACCCATAACATGATACAGCCACTACCATGCTTGAAAATATGAAGAGTGGTACTCAGTGATGTGTTGTGTTGGATTTACCCCAAACATAATGCTTTGTATTCAGTACATAGAGTTAATTTCTTTGCCACATTTTTTGCAGTTTTACTTTAGTGCCTTATTGCAAACAGGATGCATGTTTCGGAATATGTTTTATTCTGGTACAGGCTTCCTTCTTTTCACTCAGTCATTTAGGTTAGTATTGTGGAGTAATTACAATATTGTTGATCCATCCTCAGTTTTCCCTTAACCACAGCCCTTAAACTCTGTAACTGTTTTAAAGTTACCATTGGCATCATGGTGTAATCCATGAGCGGTTTACTTCCTCTCCGACAACTGAGTTAGGAAGGACGCCGTGATCTTTGTAGTGACTGGGTGTATTGATATACAATCCAAAGTGTAATTAATAAATTCACCATGCTCAAAGGGATATTCAATGTCAGTTTTTTAATATATATTTTTATTTTATCTACCAATAGGTGCCCTTCTTTGCGAGGCATTGGAAAACCTCCCTGGTCGTTGTGGTTGAATCTGTGTTTGAAATTCACTGCTCGACTGTGGGACCTTACAGATAATGGTATGTGTGGGGTACAGAGATGAGGTAGTCATGTTAAACACTATTATTACACACAGAGTGGGGCCATGCAGTCCAGGCAACTTATTATGTGACTTGTTAAACACATTTTTACTCCTGAACTTATTTAGGCTTGCCACAACAAAGTGGTTGAATACTTATTGACTCAATACATTTCAGCTTTTCATTTGATTTAATTTGTTTAAAAAAATCTAAAAACATAATTCCACTTTGACATTATGGGGTATTGTGTGTAGGCCATTATGTGACACAAAATCTCAATTCAATCAATTTTAAATTTAGGCTGGTACACAACAAATTGTGGACAAAATCAAGGGGTGTATACTTTCTGAACACACTGTATACAGTATGAGCATTTCCTTTACATACTGCTTGTTTTGGCTGACAAATCAAACCGAGCATCTGAAGTTATGCCATCTTTAAGACTCAAATGGTCCCTCTGTCTCCTAATTCCTCTCTTAACTTGTCGGAACAAAGAGAAGCATCATCCAAACTCAGACACAAAATATAAAGAATAGCTATGTTCTATCTGAGCCGTGCAGGATTCATTTGGTAAACAATCTGTGTCGTGGAGTAGTAATCAGAGTGTATTTTGGAGGGATTTGCCGGGAGGCATTCGCTGGAGTGATCTGTAATTGCTGGAAGAGGAGGACTGGACTGCTTGGTGCTCTTTTGAAGCCGCTGGCTGCTGCTCCCAGCCAGAGGAACCAACAGGCAGGAGGAGGCGTCCCACAAAGCCATTCTCTCACTCTATCTCTCTCCCTCTCCCTCTCTCTACCTCTCTCACTCTACCTCTACCTCTCTCCCTCTACCTCTCTCACTTTCCCTCTCTCTCTGTCTCTCTTACTCTGCCTCTCTCACTCTGTCTCTCTCACTCTCTCTCTCTAACTCTACCTCTCTCATTCTACCACTCTCACTCTACCTCCCTCACTCTACTTCTCTCACTCTACCTCTCTCACTCTACCTCTCTCACTCTGTCTCTTTGCTCTCCTTCCTTCCTCTTCCTTCCTCCCATGTTCCCCGGAACTGCAATCCCTCTCCAGCGGACAGACCACGCACTCCACTCCACTCTGACCGGCATCTTTAATCCTCCACCGCTAGTTGTTTATGTGGTCGTGTGACGTCACAGACGAGGGCCTCTCTCTCAGGGAAAAAGGGAGTGGTGGCTGTGGCCAGGTTAACTCCCTGCATGGCCCAGTCTCCAGGGTTAGAGTGTGCTGAAGTACAGTGAGCTTTTGTTTGAAAATAATGAATGGAATATAATGAGAGGACAGACGCCTAATGGCTGCACTTACAGGCTGTTCTCACCGTCCAACAAGACATTGATTATCTAAATATGAAGAATGGAGAAGCAAATAGTGAGTTTTGCCAGATGGCTGGAACACTATGACACCTGATTGTACTCTAACCCTTGTTGAGCCTGTATTGTGTATTACAGTATATGCCATAACAATCCTTTTCAAAAGAAATAGCATCCACTTTCTAGCTACATGAGGTAAACATATGCTGCACTGTTCACTCATACATACACAGAGACAGCTGTATACATAGACATAGCACTCATATACGGTATACTAAGAGGACACGCACGCATCTTCATAGACACACAGACTATCAAATCAAATCACATTGTATTAGTCACATGACCCGAATACAACAGGTGTAGACCTTACAGTGAAATGCTTACTTACGAGCCCCAAACCAACAATGCAAATATCCATTTCGGGTCTTATGGCTTGGAGGTAGAAGCTGTTTAGAAGTCTCTTGGGCCTAGACTTGGCGCACCGGTACCACTTGCCGTGCGGTAGCAGAGAGAACAGTCTATGATTAGGGTGGCTGGAGTCTTTGACAATTTTTAGGGCCTTCCTCTGAGACCGCCTGGTATAGTGGTCCTGGATGGCAGGAAGCTTGACCCCAGTGATGTATTGGGCCGTACACACTCCCTCTGTAGTGCCTTGCGGTCGGAGGCCGAGCAGTTGCCATACCAGGCAGTGATGCAACCAGTCAGGATACTCTTGATGGTGCAGCTGTAGAACCTTTTGAGGATCTGAGGACCCATGTAAATCTTTTCAGTCTCCTGAGGGGGAAAAGGTTTTGTCGTGCCCTCTTCACGACTGTCTTGGTGTGCTTGGACCATGTTAGTTTGTTGGTGATGTGGACACCAAGGAACTTGAAGCTCTCAACCTGCTCCACTGCAGCCCCGTCGATGAGAATGGGGGCGTGCTCGGTCCTCTTTTCCTGTAGTCCACAATCCTCTCCTTTGTCTTGATCACGTTGAGGGAGAGGTTGTTGTCCTGGCACCACACGGCCAGATCTCTGACCTCCTCCCTATAGGCTGTCTCGTCGTTGTTGGTGATCAGGCCACAGGCACATGTAGGGAAACACTTACACGCTCTCTCCCCCCCACACACACAGAAATGCACACACACTCACAGCCCTTCATAGTTGTTTGGAAGCAAGTCGAGACTGGCTGAGTGTGACATTGACTCCTTGGTGCCAACTGGGAGCCTGGATCTGAGATTCGTCCCTGAGCTGCCGATCCAGGTAAGCAGATTACAGACACATACAATACAGCCTTCTGTTCATCTTCCAGGAACAAACCAGGCCCTTTCAGCCCGCAGAAAAACAGGCTCCACACAAAAACCCAACAGTTCTGCTTCTGCGCGCCCATCCTTCCTCTCACAAAGCCAAGAATCCCTCGCTCCTTGCTCTCCCCGACACCTGGGCCCCGTCCTTCTCTCCTTCTCTCTATTTTTTCTTTTTCACCTTCTCTCTCCTTCCAGGCCTGGTCCAAATGAGCCTTTTTACTTCATCATTATCCAGCCTCCATCTTAGCTCTGCCACATGCTACCAGAAATTACTAATACTTGCATCATAAAAAAAGGCAGATTTAACCTGTAATCGGTCACATGGTCTTTGTTAAATCAGCTAAATCAATGCTGTTTGGTATCAAACGATTGTTAATATAAAATTACATTTCAATGGGTTTCATCATCCTACTCATCTTTGTTATTAAGCAGAAGCAAATGAGAAAGGTGTCCAATTAGCCTCACTGGGACCTCCTGTGGATGACAATTACACTGTACCCCCTTTTACCTGAAAGCTACAAATATACTTGTCCTTCTACAAGTTATGTTGTGGATTTGGTTCCATGATCGACATAAGTTCCTACCACAGACCTTGTAGTGTACTGAGTGACGGAATCAAAGAGTTATCCTTAACTATCCTAAAAGCTAGAATCCTTAATTAAAACATTAACAAAGGTCACCCCACCTGTTTTGGTAAAACGCTGAGGGATAGGCCTAGACAAAGTTAACCATTCTCAAATTTATATACAGAGCTCTGGATGCAGGACTGAACATCCATGCTATCAAAATGATAGTTTTAACCATGGTTTGAGTCTACAAAAGGTTTGTTTATATTTACGTTGTTTATAAACATTGGAGTAAAACAAGCTTATGATTTGGGTTCTGATGGGGTACGACAGTTGAGCTAAACTCATGAGGCATTTATATGTTATATTCTTCAAAAATCAATGGGTATACAGTTGAAGTCGGAAGTTTACATACACCTTAGCCAAATACATTTAAACTCAGTTTTTCACAATTCCTGACATTTAATCCAAGTAAAAATTCCCTGTCTTAGGTCAGTTACGATCACCACTTTATTTTAAGAATGTGAAATGTCAGAATAATAGTAGAGAGAATGATTTATTTCAGCTTTTATTCATTTCATCACATTCCCAGTGGGTCAAAATTTTAAAAACACTCAATTAGTATTAGGTAGCATTGCCAATACATTGTTTAACCTGGGTCAAACGTTTCAAACGTTTCGGGTAGCATTCCACAAGCTTCCCACAATAAGTTGGGTGAATTTTGGCCCATTCCTCCTGACAGAGCTGGTGTAACTGAGTCAGGTTTGTAGGCCTCCTTGCTCGCACACGCTTTTTCAGTTCTGCCCACAACTTTCTATGTTGCCCATAAGCCATTTTGCCACAACTTTGGAAGTATGCTTGGGGTCATTGTCCATTTGGAAGAACCATTTGCGACCAAGCTTTAACTTCCTGACTGATGTCTTGAGATGTTGCTTCAGTCCACATACTTTCCTACCTCATGATGCCATCTATTTTGTGACGTGCACCAGTCCCTCCAGCAGCAAAGAACCCCCACAACATGATGCTGCCACCCCTGTGCTTCACGGTTGGGATTGTGTTCTTCAGCTTGCAAGCCTCCCCCTTTTTCCTCCAAACATAATGATGGTCATTATGGCCAAACAGTTCTATTTTTGTTTCATCAGACCAGAGGACATTTCTCCAAAAAGTACGATCTTTGTCCCCATGTGCAGTTGCAAACCGTAGTCTGGCTTTTTTCTGGCGATTTTGGAGCAGTGGCTTCTTCCTTGCTGAGCGGCCTTTCAGGTTATGTCGATATAGGACTCGTTTTACTGTGGATATATTTACTTTTCTACCTGTTTCCTCCAGCATCTTCACAAGGTCTTTTGCTGTTGTTCTGGGATTGATTTCCACTTTATGCACCAAGGTACATACATCTCTAGGAGACAGAACGCGTCTCCTTCCTGAGCGGTATGACGGCTGCATGGTCCCATGGTGTTTATACTTGCGTACCATTGTTTTTACAAATGAACGTGGTACCTTCAGGTGTTTGGAAATTGCTCCCAAGGATGAACCAGACTTGTGGAGGTCTACAATTGTTTTTCTGAGGTCTTGGTTGATTTCTTTTGATTTTCCCATGATGTCAAGCAAAGAGGCACTGCGTTTGAAGGTAGGCCTTGAAATACATCCACAGGTACACCTCCAATTGACTCAGAAGCTTCTAAAGCCATGACATCATTTTCTGGAATTTTCCAAGCTGTTTAAAGGCACAGTCAACTTAGTGTATGTAAACTTCTGACCCACTGGAATTGTGATACAGTGAATTATAAGTGAAATAATCTTTCTGTAAACAATTGTTGGAAAAATGACTTGTGTCATGCACAAAGTAGATATCCTAACCGACTTGCCAAAACTATAGTTTGTGAACAAGAAATTTGTGGAGTGGTTGAAAAACGAGTTTTAATGACTCAAATCAAATCAAATCAAATCAAATTTATTAGTCACATACACATGGTTAGCAGATGTTAATGCGAGTGTAGCGAAATGCTTGTGCTTCTAGTTCCGACAATGCAGTAATAACAACAAGTAATCTAACCTAACAATTCCGCAACTACTACCTTATACACGCAAGTGTAAAGGGATAAAGAATATGTACATAAAGATATATGAATGAGTGATGGTACAGACGGCATAGGCAAGGTGCAGTAGATGGTATAGAGTACGGTATATACCTATGAGATGAGTACTGTAGGGTATGTAAACATAAAGTGGCATAGTTTAAAGTGGCTAGTGGTCCATGTATTACATAAGATGGCAAGATGCAGTAGATGATATAGAGTACAGTATATACATATACATAAGAGATGTGTAATGTAGGGTATGTAAACATTATATTAGGTGGCATTGTTTAAAGTGGCTGGTGGTACATTTTTACATAATTTCCATCAATTCCCATTTTTAAGGTGGCTGGAGCTGAGTCAGTTTGTTGGCAGCGGCCGCTAAATGTTAGTGGTGGCTGTTTAACAGTCTGATGGCCTTGAGATAGAAGCTGTTTTTCAGTCTCTCGGTCCCTGCTTGGATGCACCTGTACTGACCTCGCCTTCTGGATGATAGCGGGGTGAACAGGTAGTGGCTTGGGTGGTTGTTGTCCTTGATGATCTTTATGGCCTTCCTGTGACATCGGGTGGTGTAGGTGTCCTGGAGGGCAGGTAGTTTGCCCCGGGTGATGCGTTCTGCCGACCTCACTACCCTCTGGAGAGCCTTACGGTTGTGTGCGGAGCAGTTGCCGTACCAGGCGGTGATACAGCCCGACAGGATGCTCTCGATTGTGCATCTGTAGAAGTTTGTGAGTGCTTTTGGTGACAAGCCGAATTTCTTCAGCCTCCTGAGGTTGAAGAGGCGCTGCTGCGCCTTCTTCACAACGCTGTCTGTGTGGGTGGACCAATTCAGTTTGTCCGTGATGTGTACACCGAGGAACTTAAAACTTTCCACCTTCTCCACTACTGACCCGTCGATGTGGATAGGGGGGAGCTCCCTCTGCTGTTTCCTGAAGTCCACAATCATCTCCTTTGTTTTGTTGACGTTGAGTGTGAGGTTATTTTCCTGACACCACACTCCGAGGGCCCTCACCTCCTCCCTGTAGGCCGTCTCGTCGTTGTTGGTAATCAAGCCTACCACTGTAGTGTCGTCCGCAAACTTGATGATTGAGTTGGAGGCGTGCATGGCCACGCAGTCGTGGGTGAACAGGGAGTACAGGAGAGGGCTCAGAACGCACCCTTGTGGGGCCCCAGTGTTGAGGATCAGCGGGGTGGAGATGTTGTTACCTACCCTCACCACCTGGGGGCGGCCCGTCAGGAAGTCCAGGACCCAGTTGCACAGGGCGGGGTCGAGGCCCAGGGTCTCGAGCTTGATGACGAGTTTGGAGGGTACTATGGTGTTGAATGCTGAGCTGTAGTCGATGAACAGCATTCTCACATAGGTATTCCTCTTGTCCAGATGGGTTAGGGCAGTGTGCAGTGTGGTTGCGATTGCGTCGTCTGTGGACCTATTGGGTCGGTAAGCAAATTGGAGTGGGTCTAGGGTGTCCGGTAGGGTGGAGGTGATATGGTCCTTGACTAGTCTCTCAAAGCACTTCATGATGACGGAAGTGAGTGCTACGGGGCGGTAGTCGTTTAGCTCAGTTACCTTAGCTTTCTTGGGAACAGGAACAATGGTGGCCCTCTTGAAGCATGTGGGAACAGCAGACTGGGATAAGGATTGATTGAATATGTCCGTAAACACACCAGCCAGCTGGTCTGCGCATGCTCTGAGGACGCGGCTGGGAATGCCGTCTGGGCCTGCAGCCTTGCGAGGGTTAACACGTTTAAATGTTTTACTCACCTCGGCTGCAGTGAAGGAGAGCCCGCAGGTTTTGGTAGTGGGCCGTGTCAGTGGCACTGTATTATCCTCAAAGCGGGCAAAAAAGGTATTTAGCCTGTCTGGGAGCAAGACATCCTGATCCGCGACGGGGCTGCTTTTCTTTTTGTAATCCGTGATAGACTGTAGACCCTGCCACATACCCCTTGTGTCTGAGCTGTTGAATTGCGATTCAATTTTGTCTCTGTACTGGGACTTAGCCTGTTTGATAGCCTTGCGGAGAGAATAGCTACACTGTGTGTATTCGGTCATGTTTCCGGTCACCTTGCCCTGGTTAAAAGCAGTGGTTCGCGCTTTCAGTTTCACGCGAATGCTGCCGTTAATCCACGGTTTCTGGTTTGGGAATGTTTTAATCGTTGCTCTGGGTACGACATCGTCAATGCACTTCCTAATGAACTCGCTCACCGAATCTGCATATTCATCATTGTTGTTGTTGGACGCCGTGCGGAACATATTCCAATCCGCGTGATCAAAGCAGTCTTGAAGCGTGGATTCAGATTGGTCGGACCAGCGTTGAACAGACCTGAGCGCGGGAGCTTGTAGTTTTAATTTCTGTTTGTAGGCTGGAATCAACAAAATGGAGTCGTGGTCAGCTTTTCCAAAAGGAGGGCGGGGGAGGGCCTTATATGCGTCGCGGAAGTTAGTATAACAATGGTCCAGAGTTCTGCCAGCCCTGGTCGGACAATCGATGTGCTGATTGAATTTAGGGAGTTTTGTTTTTAGATTAGCCTTGTTAAAATCCCCAGCTACGATGAATGCAGCCTCAGGGTGTGTGGTTTCCAGTTTACAGAGAGTCAGATAGAGTTCGTTCAGGGCCATCGATGTGTCTGCTTGGGGGGGAATATATACGGCTGTGATTATGACCGAAGTGAATTCCCTTGGTAGATAATGCGGTCTACATTTGATTGTGAGGAGTTCTAGATCAGGTGAACAGAATGACTTTAGTTCCTGAGTGTTGTTATGATGGTCACACCACGTCTCGTTAATCATGAGGCATACCCCCCCGCCCCTCTTCTTACCAGAAAGATGTATGTTTCTGTCTGCGCGATGCGTGAAGAAACCAGCTGGCTGCACCGACTCCGTTAGCGTCTTTTCAGTTAGCCATGTTTCCCGTGAAGCAGAGCACGTTGCAATCCCTGATGTCTCTCTCGAATGTTACCCGTGCTCGGATTTCATCGACCTTATTCTCAAGAGACTGGACATTGGCGAGTAGTATGCTAGGGAGTGGAGCGCGATGTGCTCGTCTCCGAAGCCTGACCAGGAGACCGCTACGTTTGCCCCTTTTTCGGCGTCGTGTAGCTTCGCCGGCTGGGATCAGGTCCATTGTATTGGGTGGAAGGCAAGACACTGGATCCGTTTCGGGAAAGTCATATTCCTGGTAGGAAGGGTGGTTAGTTGACGTTAATCGTATATTCAGTAGTTCCTCCCGGCTGTATGTAATGAAACTTAAGATCACCCGGGGTACCAATGTAAGAAATAACACATAGAAAAACAAAATACTGCATATTTTCCAAGGAACGCGAAGCGAGGCAGCCATCCTGTTCGGCGCCGGAAGTATACAACCTAAGTGTATGTAAACTTCCAACTTCAACTGTATATAATTAATAAGTCAAAAAATTTATGTAGCAACAAAGAATTATAGCTTTAATGTAGGACTTCTATGTTCATCAGTAGAAACCTTGTGGAAGAGCATTGGCTCCTATAACATAACTTCAACTTTTACTGTCAAATTAAATCAAAGGGTTTGGTCATTATCTGCAGCTGCCAGTCAGCTAAAAGTTGTCTTTCACAACTTATCACTGTCTCCAATCTAACCCCAAACAAAACTATTTGTTTCACCTTCCTCACACTCTCTTTGGCAATGGTAATTTTGTTTGACAGTAAAATCACTGTTAAGGTCGTAGATCATGTTTCAGGCGAGTGGATGTGAGCAGGCAGGCACATGACAGAATGATTTTAATTTAGGACAGGTCTAAAGGGGTTTTCCCTCTGCTCCTGTAGTATTGCTGGTGTATAAGTGGCAGGTACACTTATACACAATAGGTTCCTAGTGTTGGTGGTTTACAGTTAGGCCATGCCTGGCTGGGTGCTTAGTGTTTCTGACTTGGGGTTAGCCGCAGGACCTACATGTGTGTAACCACAGAAAGCCTGCCGCACGCTCTCTCTCACCACCGCACGACATGCTTTGGTCTACAGCTTCAACGGTGCTGTGAACAATCAACACACTGTCAAGGCTTTAGTGTTCATATCCTATCACTATAGAACCATGTTGGCTACCTGTGTTCTGGCCATAACTACTGCAGTGTATAAGTGTGTATGTGTGTGTTCCTATACATGTTCCTTTCTCCTTGCTAAAAATGAACTGGCATTTCACTGTGAGTATAAAGAGTGTGAGGCTAGTTTTGGGAGGGGGTGAGGGGGAAGGTAAGCAGGAGTAGAGGGATGTGGAAGTGGGAGGAAGGTGATGGTGGGGAGGAAGGGGGTGAGATGCTGCAAGGGTGGCGAGAACAATGGCCCCCCTACGGTGTGAACCTAAATGCCAGGGAGATGCTGTGCCTTGGAGAATAAGAGACGGAGAGAGAGAGATAGAGATGAGAAAGAAAGTCGAGAGAGATAAAGAGAGAGAGCAAGAGAGGGAGGATAAAGAGAGAGGAGAGAGAGGAGAGAGAAAGTGAGAGAGGAGAGAGAGCGAGAGGAGCAAGAGAGAGAGGAGAGAGAGGGGGGACAAAATGTAAGGTGAAAGAGAGAGGGAGAGAGCTAGAGGAGAGAGAAAGAGAGATAGAGGAGAAAGAGAGAGAGGGAGGAAAAGACTGGGAGAGAGAGAAGATAGAAAGAGAGAGAGAGAGAAAGAGAGAGTAAGAAAGAAAGAGAGGGAGAGAGAGAGAGCAAGAGAGAGAGAGAGTAAAGGACAGCAGAAGGGAGAGGGTAAAATATGTCTTTTAGCAGTCATTTCAGCAGCAGTCACCTCAGGGGTGGCATCTGAAGGACACTGCTAAATACTCCAAATGAGTGTGAAGAGCTGTGCAGAGACAGACTGAGAGAGGATTAGAGAGCAGTTTCACACGCACGCACGCACGCACGCACGCACGCACGCACGCACGCACACACACACACACACACACACACACACACACACACACACACACACACACACACCTGTGTAAGGCACTCTAAAAGAGGAACAGGAGAGACAAAAGAACGCAGCAAATACTTTGACTGTCTCACTACCCAGCTAGCAAATTTGGTTCCTTGGAAGTTGGGGGAATGTATGTTTTTAGTTTCACATTGGTTGTGGGAAGTTTCCTGTAAAACAGAACGTTTAAATTTTTTTGCCTGTTATGGGAACGTATATTTTTAGGTTGCATGGATGTTCTGAGAATGTTTTATTCTGGTTCCTTGAAAGTTTTCCAGGGAGGTTTTATTAACGCTCTGAGAACGGAAATTATAGGTTATTTGGGGGGTTTTGAATAACTTAAAACTTTCAATGAATGTTTCAACCAAACTTTTAATAACACCGCTAGCTTATTTTGGGTTCACTTTTTATTAAAACTTCATGAACAGATAGGCATTAATCATGCAAACATATTTATTTTTTATTGTGATTGGCCATCAGCGAGATTCAGACCAGTGAGATTCTGTTCTCTATCCGTGGAATTAGTCCACTGCGTGACCAGGATGGAGCTAGCATGCCATGTTTTTTTATGCATACAAGCTGTTAATTTTAGTCTATTCAAACAGACTCTATTTCAAAGGAAACAAGCACTCATTAAGATCAGGTGTGGCAATAAGTGGGCGCGGCCAACACACCTGAACACACTTAACAAGATAGACGATAGAGAGAGTTTTGGTGATGCTGAGAACGGAATGTATATGTTTTTAAATCGAATTCTTAGAATGTACTCGGAACGTTATCAAACGTTATTTTTCTTGTGGTTTTTATGGAAAGTTTTCTTAACGTTCTCAGAACAAAGTGAGAGCATGACTTTAAATAGAACCATGAGGAAACCTGTAAGAAACGTTATGCTGAAGTACTGAAATTCCCACAGAAGAACGTTCTTTCTTAACATTCTCTGAACTATTTGAGAACATTCCCAATGTCAAACCAGTTAGAAAATGTTTCTAAAACATGACCAAATTTGAAATTATAAAACCTTTAGGAACAATTCTGTTAAAGCAGGGGTGTCAAACTCATTCCTTGGAGGGCTTATTGTCTACTGGTTTTAGTTTTTTCCTTTCAATTAAGACCTAGACAACCAGGTGAGGGGTGTTCCTTACTAATCAGTGACCTTCATTCATCAATCAAGTACAAGGGAGGACAAAAAAAAACACAGACACTCTGCCCTCTGTGGAATGAGTTTGACACGTGTTAAAGTAATGGAACACCAAGAAAATCATTATTTTTTGTCAAGTTCCTTAAATGTACTGAGAATGTTCCAAAGCCAAGCAACTATCCTGCACCATTCCCAGAAAGTTGTGTGAAGGTTGTATGCAAAATAACAATAAGACAACCATGCTCTCACCAAGCTCTAGGAATCATATGTTTCTCAGAACGTTATGTGATAGCTGGGATATGCCTTCACACATTGCCTTGAATATCACTGTACATCGCCTGTCAAGAGCCACCATGAAATATTGGATTCTCTCTACCCTCTCAGATAGTTATTTTCTATATACTTACGATGATGTCAGTCTACCTGTCAAGTTACTGTGGTGAGAAACTGAAAATGTGACTCGTTTCAGGAAACTATGCGTATGTTGCGGGTCAGAGCCATTTGAACGTACATTTTTAGTTTTTGGCAGAAATGCCTTCTGGAACATGTGAACTTTCATGTGCCTTAATAACAGACTTGTATGCCATCTGTAAATACGAATAAAATGGTTAAATTACGAGCCTAGTTGGTTTAGCCACAGAAGCTAGCCATGATTGGCTGAGATAATGAGTGGGCTGGCCATGCCGAGAGATGAGTTTGGATAGGTCTGCCACATAGCACGCTTCTGTCTATTTGAGCTGGTCAGTATGTGTAGGTAATCCTGTCTAACGCATTTATTTTTTTATTTTTTATGTATCGCATAGTAGAACTGCATAAGTGTTGCTCTCTACTTTCTGGAGTACCGGGTTTTGAAATCAGTGGAATTAGAGCATGTTAGCTAAGGAAAACACCTGTCTCTGGATTACATCTTCAAACTAAGGGCAACCATGGCATCCGTGACAGGGAGAAGCGTTCATCCATGATGTACAGTGGGGAGAACAAGTATTTGATACACTGCCGATTTCGCAGGTTTTCCTACTTACAAAGCATGTAGAGGTCTGTAATTTTTATCATAGGTACACTTCAACTGTGAGACGGAATCTACAAACAGAAATCCAGAAAATCACATTGTATGATTTTTAAGTAATTAATTTGCATTAATTGTTCTCCCCACTGTATATAGGTAAGATAGTCTAGCTAGCTACATTTTCAGATATTACACATTTCTAATTTTGACAGAAAGTTGTTTTCATTAAGTTAATGTGTACTGTTAGCTAGCTAGCTAGCTAGCTAACGTTACGTGTATGATCTTATTATTCGTACCTCAGAGCCATTTGCTTTGCTAGTTATAGCTTAATGTTAGCTAGCTAACATTGAACCTGGTTGGTTAGCTACCTGCAGATTCATGCAGGGTAGTAACATGAGTTGGGATGATGGTTCATTGTTTAGCTAGCTAGCTACATGTCTTAACAAAAGGCTTCACTATGCAAGTATCCATTTTAATAGAAAGTCACTGTGACAACGGTTGATAGACGTAGCTGGTAAATTTGCTCTGGCTATCCAGGCTGTATCACATCCGGCCGTGATTGGGAGTCCCATAGTGCGGCGCACAATTGGCCCAGCATCGTTCAGGTTTGGCCGGGGTAGGCCGTCATTGTAAAAAGGAATTTGTTCTTATTTTATTTTTTATTTTATCCGTTATTTTACCAGGTAAGTTGACTGAGAACACATTCTCATTTACAGCAACGACCTGGGGAATCATTACAGGGGAGAGGAGGGGGATGAATGAGCCAATTGTAAACTGGGGATTATTAGATGACCGTGATGGTTTGAGGGCCAGATTGGGAATTTAGCCAGGACACCGGGGTTAACACCACTACTCTTATGATAAGTGCCATGGGACCTTTAATGACCTCAGAGAGTCAGGACACCCGTTTAACATCCCATCCGAAAGACGGCACCCTACACAGGGCAATTGGGATAATTTTTAGACCAGAGGAAAGAGTGCCTCCTACTGGCCCTCCAACACCACTTCTAGCAGCATCTGGTCTCCCATATAGAGACTGACCAGGACCAACCCTGTTTAGCTTCAGAAGCAAGCCAGCAGTGGTATGCAGGGTGGTATGCTGCTGGCAATTGGTATGCTGCTGGCAATAACTGACTTACCTAGTTAACCTGTTTGGGCTAGGGGGCAGCATTTTCACGTTCGGATGAAAAGTGTGCCCAGAGTAAACTTCCTGCTACTCAGGCCCAGATGCTAATATATGCATATTATTAGTAGTATTGGATAGAAAACACTCTGAAGTTTCTAAAACTGTTTGAATGATGTCTGTGAGTATAACAGAACTCATATGGCAGGCGAAAACCTGAGAAGAATCCAACCAGGAAGTGGGAAATCTGAGGTTTGTAGTTTTTCAACTCATTGCCTATCGAATATACAGTGTCTGTGGGGTCATATTGCACTTCCTAAGGCTTCCACTAGATGTCAACAGTCTTTAGAACCTTGTTTGAGGCTTCTACTGTGAAGTGGGGGCGAATGAGAGCTGAATGAGTCAGAGGTCTGGCAGAGTGGCATGAGCTGACCACGCGCGTTCACGTGAGAGCGACCTGCGTTCAATTGCAATTCTAAAGAAAAAGGAATTCTCCGGTTGGAACATTATTGAAGATTTATGTTAAAAACATCCTAAAGATTGATTCTATACATCGTTTGACATGTTTCTACGGACTGTAACGGAACTTTTTGACTTTTCGTCTGGACCTAGTGATCACGCGTCATGAATTTGGATTTGTGAACTCAAGGCGCGAACAACAAGGAGGTATTTGGACATAAATGATGGACTTTATCGAACTAAACAAACATTTATTGTGGAACTGGGATTCCTGGGAGTGCATTCTGATGAAGATCATCAAAGGTAAGTGAATATTTATAATGCTATTTCTTACTTCTGTTGACTCCGCAACATGGCGGGTATATGTTTGGCTTGTTTTGGTCTCTTAGCGCCGTACTCAGATTATTGCATGGTTTGCTTTTTCCGTAAAGCTTTTTTGAAATCTAACAAAGCGGTTGCATTAAGGAGAAGTATATCTATAATTCTGTGCATAATACTTGTATCTTATATCAAAGTTTATTATGAGTATTTCTGTAAATTGATGTGGCTCTGTGCAAATTCACGGGATGTTTTAGAGGCAAAGCCAAATGTAAACTGAGGTTTTTGGATATAAATATGAACTTGATCAAACAAAGGATACATGTATTGTGTAACATGTTGTCCCGGGAGTGTCATCTGATGAAGAATATCAAAGGTTAGTGATTCATTTTATCTCTATTTCTGCTTTTTGTGACTCCTCTCTTTGGTTGGAAAATGGCTGTATGCTTTCTGTGACTAGGTGCTGACTTAACATAATGATATGTTGTGCTTTCGCAGAAAAGCCTTTATGAAATCGGACACTGTGGTTGGATTAACGAGAAGTTTATCTTTAAAATGGTGTCTAATACTTGTATGTTTGAGAAATTTGAATTATGAGATTTCTGTTGTTTGAATTTGGCGCCCTGCAATTTCATTGGCTGTTGGCGAGGCTAGCGGAACCCCGTTCCCAGACAGGTTAAATAAAGGTTAAATAAAATAAAAAATCTACTCCGATTGCAGAGTACGGGTAAGGTAGTCTAGCTAGCTACATTTTCAGATATTACACATTTTAAATTTTGACAGAAAGTTGTTTTCATTTCAAGTTAAAGTGTACTGTTAGCTAGCTAGCTAACGTTAGCTGGCTGGCTCACTAGCTAACGTTACGTGTATGATCTTATTATTGTATGATCTTTAGCTAGCTAACATTGAACCTGGTTGGTTAGGTACCTGCAGATTCATGCAGGGTAGTAACGTCATGAGTTGGGATTATGGTTAATTGTTTACGTATCTAGCTACATGTCTTAAGAAAAGACTCCACTATGCAAGTATCCATTTCAATAGAATGTTACTGCGACAACTGTTGATAGACGTAGCTGGTAAATTCTCTCTGGCTATCTACTCCGATTTCAGAGCACTCTCATCTGAGTGTGCAAAGCACAGAATAACTGACAAATTTACAAAAGCTCAACACCCGTTGAATATGGCCGGTGTAACTAAACGTTGGCAAAAAAGCATAAATTGTTGCCAGCAGCACAGTTGCAGTCCCCAACGCTCTGGATAACATAAAAACAGCCTAACCAGCTCTGCTAGGGCGTGTAAAATGGTCAGTGAGCTGTTCTCTCATTTGTGTCTTGAAATAGCTAGCAAGCTAGCCAATGTTAGCTTGGTGCTTGACTGTTGTTGTTAGGACAGAACACTTGGATCAACCCTTAAAGAGATGGGTGGGGATAAAGCTTAAGGGGGTGTGAACGATGCTGAATGGGTGTAGACAAAGAAAAGCTCTCCAGTAGGTACCAAAATATTAAAAGGCCATTTTCTCAAAAATGAGGTTACAAGTTTATCAACTTTCAAAGCATAATTACTTTCCCATTGTTCCTCAAATGCAGTGCGTGATATATCATTTTGTAGCTCTGTGTCTCTGCTTTTATCCAATGTAAAAAACACAATTTCAAATTTTGCTACATAAGAGACCGAATCAAGGCGGTCGGTCACAAATGGTAGTAAGACAAAGGAAGTCTCTCACTATTGTTTTGCTCTGAATCAGAAAAATGGCCAGGCCGGGTGTTTATCCATCACTGTCTTCATTTGAAGGGCATTTGGCAGCTCAAAGGCAAACACGTAACACACTGACTGAGAGCAGCTCGGCTCCCATCCCTATCTCCTTCACAGACACACACAGACAGAGCAGAAGTGCAATGCAGTCAAAGAGAGAGAGAGAGAGAGGAGGAAAACGCAGCAACTCGTCATCTCAAATCAGACCTCACAATAGGTTCTGTCACTAAACATCACAATTCACTCAAACCCATACAGCACTTTCACTAGTTCACATTCTGCTCACTGAGAGGCGCTTTACCAGACACATTGACAGCAGGCAACACACACACACGTTTACACACACACACGTTTATGCGTGCAGATTTAGTCATTTATTTAACCCTTATTTTACCAGGTAAGTTGACTGAGAACACATTCTCATTTACAGCAACAACCTGGGTAAACGCACACTGGCATACATGCATGAAAATGCACACACACACAAATGTACGAAACACACACACACAGACTAGCACAAAAAAAGCTATTCAACATTTACGCATCACATGAGTTGCTCGATCCTTAGTAAAGCTCTACATCTGCTTACGTGGTTGGGCAACACTTCCACAGAGAGGACTGGTCCAATGCTGAGTAGATAGTGTTAGTGAGAGAAGCTGGCTAGTGTGAGAGACAGAGGGGAAGTGTCTGGGCTCAGTGTTGTGTATATGAGGAGGACAGGAAATGCCTGTCAGCAGCTGTAGGACATACACTTCCCTCTAAGAGCAGAGGAGAGAAGAGGAGAGGAGGAGAGTAGGGAGGGAAATTCTAACAAGTAGCAAACTTGCAAGCTACCGGAACGGGTGGAGGGATAGCTAACTGACCTGGTTCAAATCAAATCAAATGTTATTTGAAATGCTTACTTACTAGCCCTTTCCCAACAATTCAGAGATAAAAAGTAAGACAAACATTTTAATAAACAATTACGAGACTATTTACAAGGAGTACCTGTACCGAGTCAATGTGCAGGGGTAGGAAGTAGTTGAGGTAATATGTACATGTAGGTACGGGTAAAAGTGACTAGGCAATCAGGATAGATAATAAACAGAGTAACAGCAGCATAGAGTGTGTGTGTGTGTGTGTGTGTGTGTGTGTGTGTGTGTGTGTGTGTGTGTGTGTGTGTGTGTGTGTGTGTGTGTGTGTGTGTGTGTGTGTGTGTGTGTGTTGGAGTGTCAGTGTGTGTGGGTAGAGTCTAGTGAGTGTGCATAGAGCCGGTTCATCTCTTCAATCTAAGCCTACAAGAAAATGTGTGCTCTCAGGCCTGGAGGGAAGCTAAAGTCATTCCGCTACCCAAGAATAGCAAAGCACCATTTCCTGGCTCAAACAGCCGACCAAGCAGCCTGTTACCAACCCTTACACTATGCCCAAACCGGACGTGCGCGTGCATCCGTGTGCCCCATCGTGCGCAAATTGATTTTGTCCCCCCACACCAAACGCGATCACGACACGCAGGTTGAAATATCAAAACAAACTCTGAACCAATTATATTAATTTGGGGACAGGTCGAAAAGCATTAAACATTTATGGCAATTTAGCTAGCTTGCAGTTGCTAGCTAATTTGTCCTATTTAGATAGCTAGCTTGCTGTTGCTAGGTAATTTGTCCTGGGATATACACATTGACTTGTTATTTTACCTGAAATGCACAAGGTCCTCTACTCTGACAATTAATTCACACAAAAAAAAGGTCAACCGAATCGTTTCTAGTCATTTCTCCTCCTTCCGGGCTTTTTCTTCTTTGGACTTTATATGGCGATTGGCATCTAACTTTCATAAGGTGTATTACCACAACCGACCTCCGTTCATCTTTCAATCACCCACGTGGGTATAACCAATGAGGAGATGGCACGTGGGCATATGCTTCTAAAAGCCAATGAGGAGATGGGAGAGGCAGGACTTGCAACGCGTTCTGCGTCACAAATAGAAGCAACTTCTATTTTAGCTCCTGGCAATGCAGACGCTCATTGGCATGTGGTAAACATGTTAGTAAACTTTTGGAAAAAATTGTGTTCGACCAGATACAATGCTATTTAACAGTAAGCAACATTTTCAGTACGCTTATAGGGAAGGGCATTCAACACGTACGGCACTTACACAAATTAATGATGATTGGCTAAGAGAAATTGATAATAAAAAGTCGGTGCGAGCTGTTTTGTTAGACTTCAGTGCAGCTTTTGACATTATCGATCATAACGTATGTGTTATGGCTGTATAACCTGCTATATTGTGGATCGAGAGATACCGTCTAACAGAACACAGAGGGTATTCTTTATTTGAAGCCTCTCCAACATAATACAGATAAAGTCAGACATTCCTCAGGGCAGCTAGTGAAATCACTGCAACACTTAACAAAGAGCTGCAGTCAGTTTCAGAATGGGTGGCAAGAAATAAATTTGTCCTACATATTTCGAAAACTAAAATCATTGACTAAACCCTAAACCTCAACTAAATATTGTAATGAATAATGTGGAAATTGAGGAGACTAAACTGCTTGGAGTAACCCTGGATTGTAAACTGTCATGGTCAAAACATAATGATACAACCATAGCTAAAATGGGGAGAGGTCTATAATAAAGCGCTTCTCTGCCTTCTTAACAATGCTATCACCAAGGCAGGTCCTACAGGCCCTAGTTTTGTCGCACCTGGACTACTGTCTAATAGCACAATTGGCCCAGAACAGGGCAGCACGGCTGGCCCTTAAACGTACACAGAGGGCTAACATTAATAATATGCATGTCAATCTCTCCTGGCTCTAAGTAGAGGAGAGATTGACTTCATCACTACTTGTATTTGTGAGTAGTATTGACATGTTGAATGCACCGAGCTGTCTGTTTAAACTACTAGCACACAGCTCAGACACCCATGCATACCCCACAAGACATGTCACCAGTCCCCAAGTCTAGAACAGACTATGGGAGGCGCACAGCACTACATAGAGCCATTACTACATGCAACTCTATTCCACGTCAAGTAACTTATGCAAGCAGTAGAATCAGATTTATAAAACAGAAAAAAATAGACCTTATGGTACAGCAGGGACTATGAAGAGACACACACATACACACACACACATGATAACATACGCACTATACACACATGTACACATGGATTTTATGTTGTAGATATGTGGTAGTAGAGTAGCGGCCTGAGAGTACACACTTCAATTGTTGTGAAATCTGTTGTGAATGTATTGTAATGTTTTAAATATTGTATAACTGCCTTCATTTTGCTGGACCACATAAAGAGTAGCTGTTGTCTTGGCAGGAACTAATGAGGATCTATAATAAATACAAATACTAGAGAGTCAGTGCAAACAAAAAGGGGGTCAATGCAAATAGTCGTGGTAGCCATTTGATCAACTGTTCAGCAGTCTGCTGGCTTGGGAGTAGAAGCTGTTCATGAGCCTTTTGGTTTGGTACCGCTGTCCGGTACCGGACTTGCCGTACGGTAGCAGAGAGAACAGTCTATGATTTAGGTGGCTGGAGTCTTTGACAATTTTTAGGGCTTCCTCTGACATGCCCTGGTATAGAGGTCCTGGACGGCAAGGAGCTTGGCCCAAGTGATGTACTGGGCCATATGCACTACCTTCTGTAGCACCTTACGGTCGGATGCCAAGCAGATCATACCAAGCGGTGATCCAGCTAGTCAAGATGCTCTCAACGGTGCAGCCGGAAACTTTTTGAGGATCTGAGGCCTATACCAAATCTTTTCAGCCTCCTGAGGGGGAAGAGATGTTTTCGTGCCCTCTTCAAGACTGTGTTGGTGTGTTTGGACCATGATAGGTCCTTAGTGATGTGGACACTGAGGAACTTGAAGCTTTTGACCCGCTCCACTACAGCCTTGTTGGGTTAACTCACAATGTAATGCGTAAAGCCGCAACAAGCTTTTCTTCCACTACACAACGACCCGTCGATGTGAATGGGGGCGTGCTCGGCCCTCTGTTTCCTGTAGTCCACGATCAGCTCTTTTGTGTTGCTGACGTTGAGGGAGAGGTTGATGTCATGGCACCACACTGACAGGTCTCTGACCTCCTCCCTATAGGCTCTCATCATGGTCGGTGATCAGGCCTACCACCGTCGTTTTGTCTGCAAACTTAATGATGGTGTCGTGGGTGAACAGGGAGTACAGGAGAGGACTAAGCACGCACCCCCTCAATGGCTGCACTACTGTGGCCTTTATAGTTTCCATACTATTATCACATCATCATTGCTACACATCACTGTTTTAGTGTCTTTTAGCTTGCTATTGGTTAGTGGTTAGTGGTCCTGGCTGGCGCTGTGGAGGTCAAAATCAAATCAGATCACATTTTATTTGTCACATGCGCCGAATAGAACAGGTGTAGTAGACCTTACCGTGAAATGCTTACTCACAAGCCCTTAACCAACAATGCAGTTCAAGAAATAGAGTTAATATAATATTTACTAAATAAACAAAAGTAAAAACATCTAATCAATCAAAAAGTAACACAAAAAATGTATGTAACGATAACGAGGCTATATACAGGGCACAGTGTCTGGTGGTGCTATTGTAATTCAGGGAAGGAGAGGGAGACAGTCTGTCTTTGGAAAGTCCTCTGCTTTAGAGAAGCCTCCCCCTAATCCCAGATAAAGAGCAGATAAGAGAGAGATAAAGACAGCACTGCTCCTGGGCCTTATCTCTGCTGTTATCTCCCAGCGCAGCGACCGGTAGGTAGCACTAGAGCCAGGCAGCAGGTAGGCAGCACCCTCGGCTGGCTCCATAACCCCCTACAGACACCCAGAGAGGAAGAGCCCAAGTGTGTTCCTAAACAACACCCACCACCACCTGTAACATCAGTCACACCTCATCCAGGTCGTAGGTTTTAAATACCACTATATTGATTTTTAAAGGATGTTTTCCAGTGCTTGGACAAGCACTGTAACAAGCTGGCACCATGTGAAATGAATCACCCTTGTGTTGTTTACAAGGGAAACTGCCACAGAAATGTACTATTTTCTGTCACATGAATACACATAAAAGAAAAACACAGGGGAGGGTAATATATGGATGGTGGACTTACCTCTATGTCTGTTAGTAGTTTTATCAAACATAAGCATGGCGTCTTCTACCTGAAAGACCAAAGAGGAAAACAGACATTAGTCTAAAGGAAGATAGGAGAGACATGGAAAAGAAATACAATGGTGATGACCTCTGTACTGTGGAAAAGATGCAAAGATGCTGACAAGTAAAAGAGGGTAAATAGTGTGTATCCTTCAATGGGGGACAATGGACAGTCTTCCTCATAGACAGTTAGAGCCAACCAGGCAGAGACACCTCACTGCACCAACCAACCCCAGCCTCCTCTGCTCTGCAACCAGGCAGCAACATGATCCATGATGATATCAACTCTCATCATGCTGGTCAATAAAGCCACACAGAGAGACACAGACGGCAAATGTTTATTCTCACACATCTCACGACAGATTGTAAAACAGAAATCTGTTCCCTATAATTCAGAAGAAGTGCTTAAAAACAGATTTAGGCCCACTCATTTTCATTGTGGTTTCTCGTTGAGAGAACAATAAAAAAGCGAGATGGGGGAAAAAATTGGAGGAGAAAAAAAACTGCACCAGACAAAACCACAGAGGGGGAGATAAGAAATCTCAATGTCACTGTGCACCACACATTCCCTGGTTACGGTCGCTAGGTAACGTGTGGTGTGGAGAGGAGCAGGCTGGGTCCTGGGGAGGCAGTGCGGTGTGGTCCGGTGGGTGGTGAGTTCAGGGGGGCGAGGCGCGGTGGGAGGGAGGGTGGCAGGGCTGGCTGGTAGAGGAGGGCCATGGGGAGTGAGGGAGGAGATGGGAAGAGACAGGAGCAGGGGGATCTGATAGAACTGTCTGACTGGATAAAGAGGAGCTCTGCCAGGCCATGCCACACTGCTGCAGCCACCCTACTGCAACGCTGCCACCCTGCCGCAGGATGTAGGCACTAGTCTACTCTAGAGCTCTACCACACACCTGCCAGTGCTGTTGTACTATAACCACCTCCAAATGGGCATGGACCTAAACCACCTGCTTATACGGCCGGGTGGGAAAAAAGACAATTGGATGATATATGTCCTCTAGGATTTCCTCTTTACACTCCTATAGTTATCCAATTCCCTAGAACACATTTCCGATGAAGAATACAGCTTACTGTACAGTGGTAAATAGTAGTATGTTTCCCTGAGGCTGACATATAATGTCTAGTACAAACGGCCAGTGGCAACACTAGCACATCTTTGTAAAATAAATTGGCCTATAGGCCACCAATGCTGTGTATTATAGGCCTCCCACATTCAGTGATGTTAAGATATCCGTGTGTCTGTCTGTCTGTTATTATGACACCTCAGTGGGAGGACAGGTTTGTCAGGCAGCCTATTCAACGCAGGACACAAGTTCAGTGGTGATGGAGTGTTTCACAGTGCGTGCACATCATGAGAGGGTCACACTCCAGCGGTCCGACCGACGCTCGTTGCATTCTCTCTCTCTCCTCTCCCCAAGTCTATAGAAGCATCTCCTCTGCTTCAGGGCTTTTCAATGCAGCCATTCAGGCAGAGCACAACTCTGTGGCTCCATCTGATAGAAGGTTAAGGACCTCTTCACTGCTCACACAAAACCCCTCCACACAGAGGTGAAGCCCAGTCTCACTCTAGGGAAGGAGAAATCTCTCTCTTTCTCTCTCTCTACCATCCTCCTCCCTTCTCTCACTCTTTCCTTTCTCCTGGCTGGGTGCAAAGAAAGGTTCAGAGGATAATGGCTGTCTTATCACTATGTAAAAGGGGAGTGGGGACTCCAGCGGAGTGGCTGGCCTTTTGTGACAATGAAGAAAAGCGCCCCAGTCTATTTCTTCAGTGTGTGGTACGTTAGCTATAGACTGGAGCACTGCAGTCCTCTGGCTTTGTGTCCACCAAGAAAGAGCACCACGCTCTACAAAGGCAGTCTGGGGCCAAGAAGCAAAATCAGTTCACCGTTAATAAATAAAGCTCATGACAAAATGCGTTCATTGAATTACCGCTACACAAACACACTTTACAAGAGAGCGTACACACATGGCTGTTGCGCTAACAACTACCTGGCAGCTTGTAGCAGCCAGTTAGAATGAGGCAGTGCAGGCCAGGTGAAACACGTACAGCCAGTGACACCATCACTTCCCACCAAGCAGAACATAAAATGCCAACCGTTACCAGCTTGTATCTAAGTTGGATATCGAGCTTGTGCTAGCTAGGGTGATTTGCTAAATACCTGCAGAGGTTGAACCTGAGGACAAGGCGGGTTGAGAGTGTATGAGAATGCAGATTGACTCAGGTGGAGGAGATTTGCAGTCAAAGCAGGAAAAAAACAAAGGGAAGGTAATCAAACCCTTGTTTAGATCCCAGGACCCCTGGGGGAAGGCTAATCCTGTTTCTGTCAGATAATATGATGCTAAACGTCCACTCCTGGACAACCTTTCCACTCGGGCCAATAAATCAACCAAATCCATACGTAAGACAAACATGACAGAAACGCCCAGACGGTCAGGAATTCAAATGGGCTGCTGTTTGAATTATTTATCAGAGAACAGAAGCATCAATAAGCAAAGAGACATGTAGTGTTTTTGGGCTGAAAAAGCGGCAGCGATAGGGGGAGATTTAAGAGCTAAGGAAATGCACTATGACAGCAGTTTAGATCAGCAGCAATCCCCCTATTATTTCCATTCAGCACACAACAGCGAGGCATCAGAGGTTTCCCTGGGATCCGGGACTAACACCACCATAGTTCACATCCACTGGGACTGGAACACACTGAAGTCTCTGTTGCAACACAATAGGGGAATGATTTTTATGTGACTATTTTGAATCCCTTCTGGTCTACGTCAATGCCCAGTCAGGCCAGAGAAAAGAGAGGGAAAGACGATCCCTAAAAGGAATCCAAGAAAATATTTTCTTGTTTCATGAAAGTTGCTGTGTTTTGCTGTGTTTTATTAGTCATGAGGGGCAAGCAGAGTGCAGACTACTGATGCTCTGGGTCACAGAAGGGTCACGGAGGGAAGATAACTGAACACGCTGTCAATGACGTTGACGGACTATGGGTCTTCTTTCTAATTACATTATTTTACAATGCTCTAAATTAACAAAGCGGCGATAGCTGCTTCAATGACAATGGACAAACTAATGACAACCCTCTCAATTATTTATTTTACAGAGAAAATATATATCATTGTCTCTCAGCTTTTGTCCCTGCAATGTGCAGCATGTACACTCCAGTGGTTTTACTAATAGTGCTATAACAAGGAGCAGCAGGCCAAACTTAACTTCCAGGAAACCGTTGTAATTAAACAGCAGTGAGGGAGGTGACAGAGACACACAACATCCTGTTTCCGTTGACACCCCCTCCTCCCCCTCAGTACAGGGACACCATGAAGACAGCAGGGTTGTCTCATAGCAACCAGGCATTTGGTCGTGTCAACGGAAACAGGAGAGCAGACCAACATAACTTTACTCCACTCAGGCAGCAAAGCCGCCCACTGTGTCCCTGAACAGAGCAGAGCAGACACTAGAGTAGGAGTGGTCATGGTGCGTCCAACCCACATAGAACTACTGGTATGCAAGGCTACACGAGGGACCTGAACCAGTGCTGCTTTGTCCCACACCTCGACCCCTTTCACCTCACTGCAGTCCATTGTCCCACACCTCGACCCCTTTCACCTCACTGCAGTCCATTGTCCCACACCTCGACCCCTTTCACCTCACTGCAGTCCATTGTCCCACACCTCGACCCCTTTCACCTCACTGCAGTCCATTGTCCCACACCTCGACCCCTTTCACCTCACTGCTGTCCAATGTCCCACACATCGACCCCTTTAACCTCACTGCAGTTCATTGTCCCACACCTCAACCGCTATCACCCCACTGCAGTCCATTGTCCCACACCTCGACCCCTTTAACCTCACTGCAGTCCATTGTCCCACACCTAGACCCTTTTCACCTCACTGCAGTCCATTGTCCCACACCTCAACCGCTATCACCACACTGCAGTCCATTGTCCCACACCTCGACCCCTTTAACCTTACTGCAGTCCATTGTCCCACACCTAGACCCTTTTCACCTCACTGCAGTCCATTGTCCCACACCTCAACCGCTATCACCCCACTGCAGTCCATTGTCCCACACCTCGACCCCTTTAACCTTACTGCAGTCCATTGTCCCACACCTAGACCCTTTTCACCTCACTGCAGTCCATTGACCCACACCTCAACCCCATTCACACTTACCTGGTCATGATGACACACATCGGTGTATCTGTCATATATCTGTACTTCATTAAATTTTTTATTTCACCTTTATTTAACCAGGTAGTCCAGTTGAGAACAAGTTCTCATTTACAACTGCGACCTGGCCAAGATAAAGCAAAGCAGTGCGACAAAAACAACAACACAGAGTTACACATAAACAAACGTAGTCAATAACACAATAGAAAAGAAAAATCTTTGTACAGTGTGTGCAAATGTAGAAGAGTAGGGAGGTAGGCAATAAATAGGCTATAGAGGCGAAATAATTAAAATTTACCATTAATACTGGAGTGATAGATGTGCAGATGATGATGTACAAGTAGAGATACTGGGGTGCAAAAGAGCAAGAGGATAAGTAATAATATGGGGATGAGGTAGTTGGGTATGCTATTTACAGATTGGCTGTGTACAGGTACAGTGATCGGTAAGGTGCTCTGACAACTGATGCTGAAAGTTAGATAGGGAGATATAAGACCCCAGCTTCAGTGATTTTTGCAATTCATTCCAGTCATTGGCAGCAGAGAACTGGAAGGAAAGGCGGCCAAAGTAAGTGTTGGCTTTGGGGATGACAAGTGCAATATACCTGCTGGAGCGCGTGTTATTGGTGGGTGTTGCTACGGTGACAAGTGAGCTGAGATAAGGCGGGGCTTTAACGAGGATAGACTTATAGATGACCTGGAACCAGTGGGTTTGGCGACGGATATGTAGTGAGGGCCAGCCAACGAGAGCATACAGGTCGCAGTGTGGGTAGTATCTGGGGATTTGGTGAGAAAACGGACGACACTGTGATAGACAACATAGAGTGCTGGGGGCTATTTTGAAAATGATATTGCCGAAGTCAAGGATCGGTAGGATAGTCAGTTTTCCGAGGCTATGTTTGGCAGCATGAGTGAAGGAGGCTTTGTTGCGAAATAGGAAGCCGATTCTAGATTTAATTTTGGATTGGAGATGCTTAATGTGAGTCTAGAAGGAGAGTAGGTATTTGTAGTTGTCCACATATTCTAAGTCAGAACCGTCCGTAGTGATGCTAGACGGGCGGGCAGGTGCGGGCAGCGATTGGTGGAAGAGCATGCATTTAGTTTTACTTGCATTTAAGAGCAGTTGGAGGCCACGGAAGAAGAGTTGTATGGCATTGAAGCTCGTCTGGAGGTTTGTTAACACAGTGTCCAAAGAAGGCCCAGAAGTATACCGAATGGTGTCGTCTGCGTAGAGGTGGATCAGAGAATCACCAGCAGCAAGAGCGAAATCATTGATGTATACAGAGAAAAGAGTCGGCCCGAGAATTGAACCCTGTGGCACCCCCATAGAGACTGCCAGAGGTCCGGATAACAGGCCCTCCGAATTGACACACTTAACTCTATCTGAGAAGTAGTTGGCGAACCAGGTGAGGCAGTCATTTGAGAAGCCAAGGCTATTGAGTCTGCCGATAAGACTGCAGTGATTGACAGAGTCGAAAGCCTTGGCCAGGTCAATGAAGACAGCTGCACAGTACAACCCGGAAGCCAGCCGCACCAATGTGTCGGAGGAAACACCGTACACCTGGTGACCTGGTGAGCATGCACTGCGCCCGGCCCACCACAGGAGTCGCTAGTGAGACAAGGACATCTCTGCCGGGCAAACCCTTCCTAACCCGGACGATGCTGGGCCAATTGTGCGTCACCCCATGGACCTCCCGGTCGCAGCCAGACAGAGCCTGGGCTCGAACACAGAATCTCTGGTGGCACAGCTAGCACTGCGATGCAGTGCCTTAGAACACTGCGCCACCCGGGAGGCCACTCGTTTGGGACCTTGAGCATGGCTGAGATGCACCCATGACCAGCTCGGAAACCAGATTGCATAGTGGAGAACGTACGGTGGGATTCGAAATGGTCGGTGATCTGTTTGTTAACTTGACTTTCGAAGATTTTAGAAAGGCAGGGCAGGATGGATATAGGTCTATAACAGTTTGGGTCTAGAGTGTCTCCCCCTTTGAAGAGGGGGATGACAGCGGCAGCTTTCCAATCTTTGGGGATTTGAGACGATACGAAAGAGAGGTTGAATATGCTGGTAATAGGGGTTGCAACAATTTCGGCAAATCATTTTAGAAAGAGAGGGTCCAGATTGTCTAGCCCAGCTGATTTGTAGGGATCCATAATTTGCAGCTCTTTCAGAACATCAGCTGTCTGGATTTGGGTGAAGGAGAAGCAGGGGGGGGGGGGGGGTGATGACAGTGTTTCCTATCCTCAGTGCAGTGGGCAGCTGGGAGGAGTTCCTCTTATTCTTCATGGACTTTACAGTGTCCCAAAACTTTTTGGAATTAGTGCTACAGGAAGCACATTTCTGTTTGAAAAAGCTAGCCTTAGCTTTGCTAACTGACTGAGTATATTGGTTCCTGACTTCCCTGAAAAGTTGCATATCGCGGGGGCTATTCGATGCTAATGCAAAACGCCACAGGATGTTTTTGTGCTGGTCAAGGGCAGTCAAGTCTGGGGTGAACCAAGGGCTATATCTGTTCTTTGTTCTACATTTTTTGCATGGGGCAGAATACCCGGGCCAGGTCGATTAGAAAGGCCTGCTTGCTGAAGTGTTTTAGGGAGCTTTTGACAGTGATGAGGGGTGGTTATTTGACCGCGGACCCATTACGCACACAGGCAATGAGGCAGTGATCACTGAGATCCTGGTTGAAGACAGCAGAGGTGTATTTAGAGGGCAAGTTGGCAAGGATGATATCTAAGAGGGTGCCCATGGTTACGGATTTAGGGTTGTACCTGGTAGGTTCCTTGATAATTTGTGTGAGATTGAGGGCATCTAGCTTAGATTGTAGGACGGCCGGGGTGTTAAGCATGTCCCAGTTTAGGTCACCTAACAGTACGAATTCTGAAGATAGATGGGGGGCGATCAATTCACATATGGTGTCCAGGGCAAAGTTGGGGGCTGAAGGGGGTCTATAACAAGCAGCAACGATGAGAGACTTGTTTCTGAAAAGGCACATTTTTAAAAGTAGAAACTCAAATTGTTTGGGCACAGACCTGGATAGTATGACAGAACTCTGTAGGCTATCTCTGCAGTAGATTGCAACTCCGCCCCCTTTGGCAGTTCTATCTTGTCGGAAAATGTTATAGTTGGGAATGGAAATTTCAGGATTTTTGGTGGCCTTCCGAAGCCAGGATTCAGACACGGCTAGGACATCAGTGTTGGAGGAGTGTGCTAAAGCAGTGAATAAAACAAACTTAGGGAGGAGGCTTCTAATGTTAACATGCATGAAACCAAGGCTTTTACAGTTACAGAAGTCAACAAATGAGTGCGCCTGGGGAATGGGAGTGATGCAGGGGGCTGCAGGGCCTGGGTTAACCGCTACATCACCAGAGGAACAGAGGAGGAGTAGGATGAGAGTACGGCTAAAGGCTAAAAGAGCTGGTCATCTAGTGCGTTCGGAACAGAGAGTAAAAGGAGCAGGTTTCTGGGCGCGGAACAATAGATTCAAGGCATAATGTACAGACAAGGTTATGGTAGGATGTGAGTACAGTGGAGGTAAGCCTAGGAATTGAGTGATGATGAGAGAGGTTTCGTCTCTAGAGATACCATTTAAGCCAGGTGAGGTCACCGCATGTGTGGGGGGTGGAACACAAGGGCTAAGGCATATTGAGCAGGGCTGGAGGCTCTACAGTGAAATAAGACAAAAATCACTAACCAAAACAGCAGTAGACAAGGCATAATGACATTAGGGAGAGGCATGTGTATCCGAATGATCATAGGGTCCAATGAGTTGCTAGGCGAGCTGGAGGCATTCAGACAGCTAGCAGGCCGGGGCTAGCAGGCTAGCAGATGGGCTTCAGGGGAACGTCGCAACGGAAGAGCCTGTTGAAACCCCCTCGGACGGTTACGTCGGCAGACCAGTCGCGATGGATCGGCGGGGCTCACCAAAGGGTCCAGGCCAATTAGCAAAAGAGGTATTGAAGCCCAGGAATTGTCTGATGGATCTCTTCGGCTAGCCGGGAGATGGGCCTAGCTCGAGGCTAGCTCTAGGCTAATTGGTGTTTGCTTCGGGACAGAGACATTAGCCACTCGGATAAGTAGCCACTCGTATAGCAGCTGCGATGATCCGGAGTAAAGGTTCAGAGCTTCCGGTAGGAATCCGGAGATGTGGTAGAGAAAAAGCAGTCCGATATGCTCTGGGTTGATATCACGCTGTGCAGACTGACAGGAATTGACTGGCCTGAGGCTGGCAGATGTCCGAGTTAATGGTGATGACCGCTAGCAGTGGCTAACTGACTACTAGCTAGTAGCTCGTTAATAACCTCTTGACGCTAGGGGTCAAATTTTTTTTATTTTAAATAACGTTCCCAAGGTAAACGGACTATTTCTCAGGTCCAGATCGTAAAATATGCATATAATTTACAGATTAGGATAGAAAACACTCCAAAGTTTCCAAAACTGTCAAAATATTGTCTGTGAGTATAACAAAAATGATTCTGCAGGCAAAAACCTGAGAAAATCTAACCGGGAAGTGATATTTAAAAAAAAGAAAATCTGTGTTTCCTGGCTTGTCTTTCTTCCATTTAAAGGGGTATCAAACAGATTCCTTTTCCAATTGCTTCCTCAGGCTGTGACCAGGCTTTAGACATAGTTTCAGGCTTTTATTTTGAAAAATGAGCTAGATTTTTCAGGTGTCCTCTGAATAGTTCCTGCGCGCGAGAGGGGAGTTCTCCATTTTCTTTTTCTCTCTTATTGAATAGGTTACGGTCCGGTTGAAATATTATCGATTATGTTTGTTAAAAACAACCTGAGGATTGATTATAAAAAACATTTGACATGTTTCTACGACCATTACGGATACTTTTTGGAATGTTCGTCGAACGGACTGAGGCTTTGGTTTTCTGAACATAACGCGCAACCCAAAAGGTGTTTTTTTCTTATAAAAGTAATATTTATCGAACAAAAATAACATTTGTTGTGGAACTGGGAGTCTCGTGAATGCAAACATCCGAAGATTATCAAAGGTGAGCGATTCATTTTATTGCTTTTCTGACTTTCGTGACCAAGCTAACCAAGTTAATATAAGGCTAACTGTTCTAGCATTGATTGATACACTCACAAAAGCTTAGATTGCTTTCGTTGCAAAGCATATTATCAAAATCTGACACGATAGGTGGATTAACAACAAGCTAAGCTGTATTTTGGTATATTTCACTTGTGATTGCATGATTATAAATATTTTTAGTAATATTTTTGAGTCTGGGAATTTTCTTCTGCCTTTCAGCACCGGAACGAGGCTGTAGTTTTCTGAACATAACGCGCAACCCAAATGGCGTTTTTTTGTTATAAAAGTAATATTTATAGGACAAAAATAACATTTATTGTGTAACTGGGAGTCTCGTGAGTGCAAACATCTGAAGATTATCAAAGGTAAGCGATTCATTTTATTGCTTTTCTGACTTTCGTAAACATGCTAATTTGGGGCAAGCTGTTCTAGCATTGATTGATACACTCACAAAAGCTTGGATTTCTTTCTCTGTAAAGCATATTTTCAAAATCTGACACGATAGGTGGATTAACAACAAGCTAAGCTGTGTTTTTGTATATTTCACTTGTGATTGCATGATTATAAATATTTTTTGTAATATTTTGCGCCCTGCAATTCAGCGGTTGTTTAGGAAAATGATCCCGTAAAAGGGATCCGTGCGCAGAGAAGTTAACTGGCTAGCTTCTGAAGGGGGTTCCGGTTCTAAAGTATAAAAAATAGCAGATCCATACCACATTGGGTGAGGTGGGTTGCAGGAGAGTGTGTTCAGTCCATAGATGGAAATTGAGATTAAAAATAGAAAAAAATATATACAAAATATATACGAAGAAAAACGATATATACACAGGACGGGACAAGACAAACAAAACAGACATCCGACTGCTACGCCATCTTGGAAAAAGCATGATATAAGCATGATATTCCTTTATAATGCTAAAACTGAGTGTTGTGAGCAAGGCAAACGGGTATCAGGTGCATATAAAGCTGTGCTTTCATCAAAGGGACAATGAATTGCCTAATGAGTGATAGTGGACTTGAGAGGGCTAAGTAATGAGCTGTATTACTAAGACAAAGGATAGAAAAGACAGCCTAAAATATTCAGTCAACCTTAATTATTCAACCAGAATCATACAGTATATAATTATACAGTATAGGCTATATGTCAACACTAAGGCTATGTCAGAAACTTTTTTTCATGTTGACATTAACAAAATGGCTCGAGAAAAACACTTGAGGAAGAAAATTCCTCAAATCTGTCAGAATTAAATATTCATGAGGTCCCCCACTCAGTACCCAAAGAGGTCGCTATGGCGAAGCGAACTGATGCATATTCTAACAGGGACCTTTGTGTGTCATATAACGCCCCCGAACACCACGGCGATGGACTCAACAGATCCTCCTGCAGCACCGAGCAAAACCATCAGCACGACAAATATGCACAATTAGAGAGGGAGTCACAGAAGGGCGAGTATGACCAATGGACTGACAGAGAGAGCAGTAAGGCAGGCTGCATTACTACTATGATGGAGAATTGTCTTCACTGTCCTCCTATAGCCTAGCCCTGGCTCATTCAGACTTGTGTGATGGTGGCTGGCCTTGGGTTGGGAGAGGAGTAGTCCATACAGTTACTTAAGTATGAGAGGAATAGTCCATACAGTTAGCTAAGTATGACAGGTATAGTCCATACAGTTAGCTAAGTATGATAGGAATAGTCCATACAGTTAGCTAAGTATGACAGGAATAGTCCATACAGTTAGCTAAGTATGACAGGAATAGTCCATACAGTTAGCTAAGTATGACAGGAATAGTCCATACAGTTAGCTAAGTATGACAGGAATAGTCCATACAGTTAGCTAAATATGACAGGAATAGTCCATAAAGTTAGCTAAGTATGACAGGAATAGTCCATACAGTTAGCTAAGTATGATAGGAATAGTCCATACAGTTAGCTAAGTATGACAGGAATAGTCCATACAGTTAGCTAAGTATGACAGGAATAGTCCATACAGTTAGCTAAGTATGACAGGAATAGTCCATACAGTTAGCTAAGTATGACAGGTATAGTCCATACAGTTAGCTAAGTATGATAGGAATAGTCCATACAGTTAGCTAAGTATGACAGGAATAGTCCATACAGTTAGCTAAGTATGACAGGAATAGTCCATACAGTTAGCTAAGTATGACAGGAATAGTCCATACAGTTAGCTAAGTATGACAGGAATAGTCCATACAGTTAGCTAAATATGACAGGAATAGTCCATAAAGTTAGCTAAGTATGACAGGAATAGTCCATACAGTTAGCTAAGTATGATAGGAATAGTCCATACAGTTAGCTAAGTATGAGAGGAATAGTCCATACAGTTAGCTAAGTATGACAGGAATAGTCCATACAGTTAGCTAAATATGACAGGAATAGTCCATACAGTTAGCTAAGTATGACAGGAATAGTCCCTACAGTTAGCTAAGTATGATAGGAATAGTCCATACAGTTAGCTAAGTATGAGAGAATAGTCCATACAGTTAGCTAAGAATGCAAGGAGGGAGAACTAGACTAGGCCCCGTCCATCAATCCCTCTCTCTGTTCCTGTGCCAGGCTGCAGGGAACTGCCCATTACAGAGTCATTTTATTAATAGGGCTTCAGCGCGACAGCCAGCCCGTTCCCCCTCCACCACACTCGAGCAGAGAGCCTCCTATTCTCTCTTCTCCTCTCCTCTTTCTGTCAGAATGGAGTATGCCTGCGAGCCACCTCCAAGTAACAGCCGATCGAGCCCTGGCCCTCTCGTGTGAGGAAGAACCAGAAAGGTTGGGAAATATTGTGCTTTCCAGCTCAAATAGTAATTGGAAAGGTGAGAAATCCCTGTGCCCTGGAGGTAACAGTTTAACATGGAGGACTTACTTAAAGTTATGCTTTTTTCCCCCTGCAAAGGCAAGGCAATCAGCTTTCTCTTTTAGCAGACATATGAATTTCACGCCAGTCTCAAAACGGCCCCCATCCTCTTCCCTCTTCCTCTCCCTCTCTCTCGTATGCATGCTTGTGTATATGGCAATTATATTAATCAGTAGAAAAGGCGGTTTGTAAATGTGATAATTGGTATGTAAATAAAATCCTCCTGACACTGGCAGGCCCACAATCATGTTAATTTAAAATAAATATAAATATGCCAGTTTTCATTTAGACCGAGAGCAACAGCAGGCAACAACATGTTCAGGAGATGACAACCAAGGTTG